>NC_090646.1:583973515-584591015 GCF_040937935.1 Hyperolius riggenbachi
TCTTCTTCTTCTATATCTTCTTCTTCTTCTATATCTTCTTCTTCTTCTTCTTCTTCTTCTTCTTCTTCTTCTTCTTCTTCTTTTTCTTTTTCTTTTTCTTTTTCTTCTTCTTCTTTTTCTTCTTCTTCTTTTTCTTCTTCTTCTTTTTCTTCTTCTTCTTCTTTTTCTTCTTCTTCTTCTATATCGTCTTCTTCTTCTTCACTTATTTCTCTTCTATATTTTTTTTTTAAAGAAATGCAGCTATTTTTGAGCGTAATAAATAGCTGGTGGAGCATGATGGAAGCGCCATTGTATGTGCTCCCTGGCAGTGGAAACACACAGACAGCAGGAGGTAAATTCAGCAGCAGCAGCAGGAGGAGGATGATTGTGTGGCAGCAGGCAGTCAATGAGGCAGGCAGCGAGACATAATAGGCTGTGGTACCTAGCGGTGGCACCAGGCCGTAAATACACAGCATGAGGTTCCAGACAGCTGTCGTGCAGCCCACTTCGTGTCCAATACACAACTGGGACAACACAGTTTTCAACCCGGACACCTCTAAAAATAATATCACAAAGTATTAAAAAGTATATATATTTTTTTGTTTTTTTTAAAGAAATGCAGCTATTTTGGAGCGTAATAAATAGCTGGTGGCGCATGGTGGAAGCGCCATTGTATGTGCTCCCTGGCAGTGGAAACACACAGACAGCAGGAGGTAAATTCAGCAGCAGCAGCAGGAGGAGGATGATTGTGTGGCAGCAGGCAGTCAATGAGGCAGGCAGCGAGACATAATAGGCTGTGGTAACTAGCGGTGGTACCAGGCCGTAAATACACAGCATGAGGTTCCAGACAGCGGTCGTGCAGCCCACATTGTGTCCAATACACAACTGGAACAACACAGTTTTCAACCCGGACACCTCAGAAAAATTAAACCTTTTTTTTTTTTTTTTTTTTTTTTTTTTTTTACAGCAAATTACACATATAGCTATTGTTGGACGTAATAGCTGGTGGCAGAGTGGCAGCAGAAGGTAAATCTGTGTACCCTGGCAGTGGGAAACACAGACAGACAGCAGCAGCAGCAGGAGGAATGGAGGAGTAGTGTGAGTGTGGCAGCAGGTAGGCAGCGTGACATAATAGCCCTGGTACCTAGCGGTGATACCAGGGCTGTAAATAAACACAACAGGAGGTTCCAGACAGCGGTCGTGCAGCCCACATCGTGTCCAATACACAACTGGGACAACACAGTTTTCAACCCGGGCACCTAAGAAAAATTAAACCTTTTTTTTTTTTAATGTTTTTTTTTTTTTTTTTTACAGCAAATTACACATACTAGCCGACCCGCGGCGTATCATACGCCGCATAAGAGGGTAGAGGGCAGGAAGGGGGTATTGGGCACAGCGGCGGGGAGGGGGGTTGGACCCCCCCTCAACTGGGTCCCCCATGTGTGCTCTACCTCCAGCTTCAGCTCAGCAGGAACCCCCCCCCCCTCACCTGGGTCCCCCATGTGCATTCCCCCTCCAGCTTAAGCTCAGCAGGACCCCCCCCCCTCACCTGGGTCCCCCATGTGCATTCCCCCTCCAGCTTAAGCTCAGCAGGACCCCCCCCCCCTCACCTGGGTCCCCCATGTGCTTTCCCCCTCCTGCTTAAGCACAGTAGCAGCCGCCACTATTAGTAAGAGGCAGCGGGCGGGGATGACTCACCTCTTCTGTGTTCCATCGTGCGTTCCACTGTCGTCACTTCCTGCAATGCCGCACACTCACTGTATTGGTGTAATTTGCCTTTTTAAAACAGAAGGAAATCTGCAATAATTCAGCTATAAGTGAACATTTGTGGTTACCCACAATGCACTGCTACTAAATATGCAAATTACCCCTATTCCCCCTTGGTAAGCCAAGCAAGCATCCAGAGCCGCTGGTGTACAGCAAGCATACAGCTTTACATTTTACACAGTCATAGCAAACCCACATGTAGACAGCATGTTTCAGACTTTTGGTCCTCATCAGTACATGGCAGGGATTGATACAGCTGTATGAGATAGGGCTTGGACCAGTACAACAGAGTAACCAAGCAGCTCAGGGTGACCCAATCCACTCGGAATGTATAGGTGGATAAAAGGGACCAAAAAGACCTCCTACTAAGAAAAGCAAAGCTTGGTGTAATTTGCCTTCCTAAAACAGAAGGAAATATGCAATAATTCAGCTATAAGTGAACATTTGTGGTTACCCACAATGCACTGCTACTAAATATGCAAATAATTCCTTTTCACCCTTAGTAAGCCAAGCAAGCATCCAGAACCACTGGTGTATAGCAAGCCTATAGCTTTAACCACTTGCAGACCGCGCACTCATACCGCGCGTCGGCAAAGTGGCAGCTGCAGGACCAGCGACTGCAAGCTAATTAATCAGGAAGCAGCCGCTCGCACGAGCGGCTGCTTCCTGTCAATTCACAGTGGGGGGCTCCGTGAATAGCCTGCAAGCCGCCGATCGTGGCTCGCAGGCTAAATGTAAACACAAGCGGAAATAATCCGCTTTGTTTACATCCGTACAACGCTGCTAACAGTAGCAGCGTTGTACCAGATCAGCGATCCCCGGCCAATCAGCGGCCGGGGATCGCTGTCACATGACAGGCAGGAGCCTGTTAGAGGCTGCACAGGACAGATCCGTTCCTGTGCAGCCTCGGATCTCCGGGGAAGAGAGGGAGGGGGGGAATTTCGCCGCGGAGGGGGGCTTTGAGGTGCCCCCCCGCAACACCCAGGCAGGCAGGAGCGATCAGACCCCCCCCCAGCACATCATCCCCCTAGTGGGGAAAAAAGGGGGGCGATCTGGTCGCTCTGCCTGCACCCTGATCTGTGCTGGGGGCTGTAGAGCCCACCCAGCACAGATCAGCTAAAACAGCGCTGGTCCTTAAGGGGGGGTAAAGGGTGGGTCCTCAAGTGGTTAAATTTTACACAGCCATATCAAACCCACATGTGACGGCCTGTTTCAGACTTTTGGTCCTCATCTGTACATGTCAAGGATTGATATGGCTGTATGAGATATGGCTTGGACCAGTACAACAGAGTAACCAAGCAGCTCAGGGTGATCTAAACCACTCGGAATGTATAGGTGGATAAAAGGGACCAAAAAGACCTTCTACTAAAAAAATCAAAGCTTGGTGTAATTTGCCTTCTTAAAACAGAAGAAAATCTGCAATAATTCAGCTATAAGTGAACATTTGTGATTATCCACAATGCACTGCTACTAAATATGCAAATTATTCCTTTTCACCCTTGGTAAGTCAAGCAAGCCTATAGCTTTAAGTTTTACACAGTCATATCAAATCCACATGCGACAGCCTATTTCAGACAGCCTATTTTCCTCATCAGTACATAGCAGGGATTGATAAGGCTGTATGAGATAGGGCTTGGGCCAGTACAACAGAGTAACCAAGCAGCTCAGGGTGACCCAAACTACTAAGAATGTATAGGAGGATAAAAGAGACCAAAAAGCCCTTCTACTAAAAAAAAACAAAGCTTGGTGTAATTTTCCTTCTTAAAACAGAAGCAAATCTGCAATAATTCAGCTATAAGTGAACATTTTTGGTTACCCACAATGCACTGCTACTGAATATGCAAATTATCCCTCTTTGCCCTTGGTTTGATATGACACTACTTCTTCTTCTTCTTGCTTGGACCGGCCCTGGGGGCAGGGCGCTACTTCTTCTTCTTGCTTGAAGGTTGAGGCACTTACTCTATTATATATATAGATAGCTATTGTTGGACGTAATAGCTGGTGGCAGAGTGGCAGCAGAAGGTAAATCTGTGTACCCTGGCAGTGGGAAACACAGACAGCAGAAGGGCAGTACACAGCAGCCCACTGTAGGTGTAAAATGTGTGGCTACAGGCAACGTAATAGTCAAACTGAACCAGGCTGGCTTAGTAGTGAGCAGGAGCCAGAAGGTGGTAAAGGGTGGTAAGGCATATTAAGTTAACGATGGTTCCGGCAGCCAGTTCATGTCCCCCTCTCGCCGACAACAGGGTCCAGGAACTCGCCTTCCACCCACGCCTGGTTCATCTTGAGAAACGTCAGTCTGTCCACAGACTTGTGAGACAGACGTTAGCGTTTCTCGGTGACCACGCCACCAGCTGCACTGAAGCAGCGCTCGGACAGCACGCTGGAAGGGGGACAGGACAGCACTTCCAGGGCGTACTGCGCCAGCTCGCTCCAGATCTCCAGGCGCTTGACCCAATACTCCATGGGATCAACAGGGGCATCGCTGTCAAGCCCGCTGTAGGACCCTATGTAGTCAGCCACCATGCGGGTCAGGCGCTGGCTGTGACCGGAGGAGGATGCTGCTGCATGCACCTCCTCTCTAGTCACTGCTGGAGCCTCTACAGTCTGGGCTGGGGGAAGGCTTCCTCCAAGCGCTCAACAAGGGCCTGCTGCAAGCTCCTTATTTGTTGCGCTGGGTCTCCTCCTGCAGGAGGCAGGAACTGGCTCAACTTCCCCTTGAGGCGCGGGTCCAACATCATGCTGATCCAGATGTCCTCCCTCTGCTTCATCTGGATCACCTTGGGGTCCTTGCGCAGGCACGTCAGCATGTGCGCTGCCATTGGGAAGAGGCGGGCCACGTGTGCTGGCACATCGACGGCAGTGCTGTCCTCATCCTCCTCCTCTGCCGCCTCATCCTCTCTCCACCCCCGCACAAACTCAGCTGCACTGTGCTGATCCCCCTCATCAGCAGCAAGGTCAGGGACCTCCACCAAGTCCTCCTCCTCCTCCCCCTCAGAGGTGGACTGTGCAGCTGCATGCCGCTCCTGCTGGGCCAAGGCTGCCGCTCCCTGTTCCAGCAACGCATCGAGGGCCCTGTTCAGCAGACAAACCAGGGGCACCCACTCGCACACCATAGCATGGTCCCTGCTCACCATGTTGGTGGCCTGCAGAAAGGGTGCCAGCACTAAGCACACCTGCTGCATGTGCCCCCAGGATGTTGCTGGTCTTGTCTCTTTTCTGAGCGGCGGACACAGTGGACAGGGCAAGGTACTAGTTGACAGCGTGCTTCTGTTCAACCAGACGCTCCAACATTGCCAGGGTGGAGTTCCAGCGAGTTGGAACGTCAAGGATCAGCCGATGGCGTGGCAGCTCCAGCTCCTTTTGCACGTCTTCCAGGCTCGCAGAGGCTGCAGGCGAGCGCCAGAAGTGACGCACAACATTCCTTGCCATTTCCAGCAATTCGCCCATCCCCTGGTAGGTGCGCAAGAACTTCTGCACCACCAGGTTCAGCACGTGGGCAAGACAGGGGATGTGGGTCAGGTTTCCCCTGTCGATTGCGGCAACCAGATTGTCCCCATTGTCGGCCACCACCTCTCCGACTCTGAGGCCTCTGGGGGTCAGCCAAATCCTCTCCTGCTCCTGGAGTTTGGCCAACACATGGGTTGCCGTCAGTTTGGTCTTCCCAAGGCTGACCAACTGCAGCAGCGCTTGGCAGTGGCGTGGCTTCACGCTGCTGCTGAGGCAGGGGGTTTGGCCAGGTGTGCCAGAGGATGGCAGAGGATCGGAGGAACCTGCTGCAGTTCCCCCGACCCTGCGGGGTGGCACCACCCACTGTGTTGCTGCTGCTGCTGTGCCCGCTGCTGCTCTCCCATCCTCACCCCTTCCACCAAGCTGACCCAGTGGACAGTGAAGGACAGGTAGCGGCCTGTCCCGAAGCGGCTGCTCCAGGAGTCCATGGTGACGTGGACCCTTTCACCAACCGCGTGCTCCAGCCCTCACTCCACATTGGCCATGACAAAGCGGTGCAGTGCAGGCATGACCTGGCGGGCAAAGAAGTGTCTGCTGGGGAGCTGCCAGTCTGGGGCTGCACAAGCAAGCAGCGCACGCATGTCGCTCCCCTCCTGCACGAGCGTGTATGGCAGGAGTTGGGAGCACATGGCCCGTGCCAGCAAGTCGTTCAGCTGCCGCACGCGACGGCTGCTGGGAGGCAGAGCCCTAACCACCCCCTGGAAGGACTCGCTCAAAAGGCTCTGGCGTCGCCTTTTGCTAGCACGGGAATCAGCGGAGACAGCAGAGGAGGCCACTGAGGACTGGCTGCCAGAACAGGCCTCAGTGTCGGCGGCAGGAGTTGCAGAGGGGGGAGGAGCAGTGCATTTCTGCACTCCTGCTGGTGGTGCTGGAGGAGCAGGAGGGCGGGTGGCTGCTGTTGCTGCTGCTGAAGGCTGTGCAGTGATGGGTGTGGTGCCACTGCCAGCACCAGATGCCTTCAGCCTCTGGAACTCCTCATGCTGGTGGTAATGTTTAGCAGCAAGATGGTTGATCAGAGAGCTGGTGCTGAACTTTAAGGGGTCTGCACCTCTGCTCAACTTCCGCTGACAGTGGTTGCAAGTGGCGTACTTGCTGTCAACTGTGGGCATGGTGAAAAATTGCCAGATTGATGACAAGAAAACCCTGGAGCCGCTGCTGCCTGTCTCCCTGTGGTGGTTGGGGGGGGGGGGGGCTTGGGTGCGGCTGGTTGTGGTACTGGCAGATGCTGCTGCTGCTGCTGAGCCTGAGACACCAGCAGGCTGTGGGCCCTGCCTACTGCTGCTGCCAATGCTTGCAATGATGGCCTCCTTGCAAGGCCCACAAGCGCATCCTCCTCCTCCTCCTCAGAGCTGCTGCTGATGACATCCCCAGGTGCTGGTGGTGGCACCCAGTCTTTGTCTGTCACCCTGTCATCATCATCATCATCATCATCCTCCCCCTCCTGAAACATGTCCTGCTGGGATGATGACCCCCCAAACTCCTCTCCTGATGCATGGATGGGCTGCTTGACTGTCGCCACAGTCTTGCTGTCCAATCCCTCCTCCCCCAAAGTGCCCATCAGCATCTCCTCCTCAAAATCGCCAACAACAGCAGACAATTGACTCATGATGCCTGGGGTCAAAAGACTGCTGAATGACAGATCGCCAACTGACGGTGAACTGGCCTCCTCCCCAGGCCCTGCTGGGCGGCTGCTGCGAACAGGGGTGGTGGTGGTGGTGAGGGTGGAGGCCTCGGATGCAGAGCTGATGGCAGGCTGCTCATCCTCCGTCATCAGTTGCACCACAGTGGCTGCATCCTTTTCCTCAATGGGACGTTTCCGACCCGGCTGGAGGAAAATAGGAGCAGGTACTACACGCTGCTGCTGCTGCTGTGTCTCTGCAGCGTGAGTTGCAGATGCTCCTGCTGGGCGCCCAAGGCGTCCACGGCCAGTGGCTATAGGCAGAATGTTAGCCACTGACGCAGCTGCTGCGGAACTGTGCATGGTGGCGCGGCTTGCCACAATGCTGCTCCCTCTCCTCCTGATTCCCTTGCTGCCCTTCCCCTTGCCCAAACCGTGCTGGCTGCCACTTCCAGACATCTTAGATGTTTTGGGCGTAAACAAAAAAGTTTTTTAAAAGGGCGGGTGAAAAAGTGGGGTACTTTAATGGAGTGGGTTGGTGGGTGAGGTGACACTAATCACTAAGTGATTAGATCGCTAAGTGATTACTAGTACAGTACAAATACAAAATACAATAATCAGTAATCAGTAAGTGTGAACAGTGAACAGTGAGTGTGTCCCCTAGTACACTAACTAGAAAATACAATAATCAGTAGTAATCAGATTCAGTAGAAGGAAATAGAGTGTGTGTACACTACAGACAGTGCACGCACACACACACGCAGGAGCTAGCCTATGAACAGTGACTGAGTATCCCTAGTACAGTAAGTACAAGTAAATACAATAATCAGATTCAGTAGTAATCAAATGATTCAGTAGAAGGGAATACTGTGTACTGTGTACACTACAGACAGTGCACGCACACACACACGCCGGAGCTATGAACAGAAACAGTGAGTGTCCCTAGTACAGTAGTATAACTACAAAATACAATAATCAATCAGTAAGTAAAGGACAAGACAGGGTAGAATACACAGCAGAAACACTGGTATAGATGAGAAATAAACTAACAGAGGACAGGAGGACAGCTGCCCACACAGGCAAGGCCCTGAGGCCTAAAGCTGTGTAAGCTTGCCTGCAGCAGCAGCTGTCTCTATGTAACACACAAGCTACTAACTAAAATACAATCTCTATCTAGCTAACAACAATATAGGTGTATATAGCAGGTGTATGTGAGCAAAATTGCTAGGTGATTGACCACAATAGAGCACTTGCTAAGCCAAAGCACAAAGGAGCAGATCTCTCTCTGTACAAGTCTCAAACAAGGACGGAAAAACCAAACATGGCGGCCGCTATTTATAGGGTAGGGGCTGGCCAGGGTCCCCCTCTGTGATTGGCTGCCGTCAGAGGGCCTGGGAGCCCTCTGATTGGCTCTAAGGACATCAATCTGGGCTATGACGCTATTCGAGCTCGGTATTCGAGCTCGAATAGCGCTGTTTGCTCGAATAGCGCGAATAGTGAGTGGGCTATTCGAGTTCACTCGAATAGCCCATTCGAATAGCTGCAGCTATTCGAGCTCGGTATTCGAGCTCGAATAGCTGAAAAAGAGCTCGAATATTCGAGCTACTCGAATATTCGAGCTCTGCTGAGCATCCCTGGTCGGAAGTAAGGGTTCTTGCATTGCCGCCTCAATGTTGCACGTTACATTACAGTTAGCCCGGGCCCACATGATGTCATAACCACGCCAATTTTTTGCCGTGTCCACAATAATATTCATGTAATTATTTCTTTAATGTGTGTGTGTGTGTGTGTGTGTGGGGGGGGGGTAATTTACAGTGTGTGTGTGTGGGGGGGGGGGGGGCAGAAGCAAAAATTGCTATGGGGCCCAGTCATTTCTAGCTACGCCCCTGTATGGAGGCTGCCATATTTCTTTCGTTTTAAGCAATACTAGTTGCCTGGCAGTCCTGCTGATCTATTTGGCTGCAGTAGTGAACTGAACTACACCAGAAACAAGCATGCAGCTAATCTTGTCAGGTCTCACAATATTGTCAGAAATAGAGTTGGGCCGAACGGTTCGCCTGCGAACGGTTCCATGCGAACTTCAGTGGTTCGCGTTCGCGTCCCGCAGGCGAACTTTTGCGGAAGTTCGGTTCGCCCCATAATGCACCATGAGGGTCAACTTTGACCCTCTACTTCACAGTCAGCAGGCCCAGTGTAGCCAATTAGGCTACACTAGCCCCTGGAGCCACTCCCCCCCTAATAAAAGGCAGGCAGCGGCGGCCATTACGCTCACTCGTGGGCCTGCATTAGTGAGAGTAGGGCGAGCTGCTGCAGACTGTCTCTCATAGTTAAAGATTAGTTAGGCTTAGCTTGTTCCTGGCTGCATACCTGTTCTGTGAACCCACCACTGCATACCTGTACTGTCTGTGAACCCACCACTGCATACCTGTTCAGTGAACCCACCACTGCATACCTGTTCAGTGAACCCACCACTGCATACCTGTTCTGTGAACCCACCACTGCATACCTGTACTGTGAACCCACCACTGCATACCTGTTCTGTGAACCCACCACTGCATACCTGTTCAGTGAACCTGCCATGGCATACCTGTTCTGTGAACCCACCACTGCATACCTGTACTGTGAACCCACCACTGCATACCTGTACTGTGGACCCACCACTGCATACCTGTTCAGTGAACCCACAACTGCATACCTGTTCAGTGAACCCACCACTGCATAACTGTTCAGTGAACCCGCCACTGCATACCTGTTCTGTGAACCCACCACTGCATACCTGTTCTGTGAACCCACCACTGCATACCTGTACTGTGAACCCACCACTGCATACCTGTTCAGTGAACCCACCACTGCATACCTGTTCAGTGAACCCACCACTGCATACCTGTTCAGTGAACCTGCCACTGTATACCTGTTCTGTTCAGTGAACCCGCCACTGTATACCTGTTCAGTGAACCTGCCACTGCATACCTGTTCTGTGAATCTACCACTGCATACCTGTTCTGTTCAGTGAACCCGCCACTGCATACCTGTTGTGTTCAGTGAACCCGCCACTGTATACCTGTTCAGTGAACCTGCCACTGCATACCTGTACTGTTCAGTGAACCCGCCACTGCATACCTGTTCTGTTCAGTGAACCCGCCACTGCATACCTGTTCTGTTCAGTGAACTCGCCACTGTATACCTGTTCTGTTCAGTGAACCCGCCACTGTATACCTGTTCAGTGAACCTGCCACTGCATACCTGTTCTGTGAACCCACCACTGTATACCTGTTCTGTTCAGTGAACCCGCCACTGTATACCTGTTCAGTGAACCTGCCACTGCATACCTGTTCTGTGAACCCACCACTGCATACCTGTTCTGTTCAGTGAACCCACCACTGTATTCCTGTTCAGTGAACCCGCCACTGCATACCTGTTCTGTGAACCCACCACTGCATACCTGTACTGTTCAGTGAACCCGCCACTGCATACCTGTTGTGTTTAGTGAACCCGCCACTGTATACCTGTTCTGTCATTCAGCTACATCAGCCAGGCGACCATATGGGCTGTAAAGCCACCAAAACCTGCACTCTCGCCATGGTGCGCACCAGTCCAGCACGGCCGTCACTACACAAACAGCTGTTTGTGGTGCGTTACACGGTGAGTTTGGTGTGTCAGTGTGAAGCAGTACCTTAATTACACTACCTGATTGATGTATACACATGCAAGATGTTTTAAAGCACTTTAGGCCTGTCATTTAGCATTCAATGGGCTTGATTCACAAAGCGGTGCTAACTGTTAGCACGCCTGTGAAAACTCCCTTAGCACGTCTAAACAAGCTTTTCGCGCATAAAACTTTACGCGCACAAAACTTTATGCGCGTAAAACTTTACACGCGTACTGCACAGAGCGCAGGGTGCTCCGCGCGAAGTGCCCATTAAAGTCTATGGGACTTAGCGCACGTAAAACTTTGTGCGTGCAAAGTTAGCGCGCGATCTGATTGAGAAATCCGGTGCTAACCTACTTAGCACCCTGGTTAGCGCGTCTAAAGACTTTAGACGTGCTAAGTAGGTTAGCACCGCTTTGTGAATCAAGCCCAATGTGATTTCTGCCCTTAAAACGCTGCTTTGCGTCAAATTCAGATTTTTCCCGGGGACTTTTGGCATGTATCCCACTCCTCCACCTGGGGGTCCAGGTGTTAGACCCCTTGAAACATCTTTTCCATCACTTTTGTGGCCAGCATAATTTTTTTTTTTCAAAGTTCGCATCCCCATTGAAGTCTATTGCGGTTCGCGAACTTTTCGGCGAACTGAACTTTCCGCGAAGGTTCGCGAACCCGGTTCGCGAACCGAAAATCGGAGGTTCGGCCCCACTCTAGTCAGAAACCCCCGACCTTCTGCATGCTCGAGGTCTATGGTTGAAAGTATTAGAGGCAGAGGACCAGCAGGGCAGCAAGGCAACTGGTATCGCTTAAAAGGAAATAAATATGGCAGCGTCCATATTATTCTCACCTCAGGTTCCCTTTAACCTCTTGTCACCCTTGGTGTACCCAGTTAACCCCTTTTCTCAACTTTTTTCAATCCCAAAATGTTTTGTTTTATTTTGCACAAGTGCATTATTTTTCCTATTTTTCCCTAGTCACAACACGCCCCCCCCCCCCTTTTTTTTTCTTTTTACCTGCCCTACCTGTATTTATAGATTTGGACCGAGCTATTTGGCTAACTTTGCAACTTGCAAAGCATGTTGAAGAGGCTGTACAGCGCAGACAGACGAGGTCTCGCTGCCTCATGTCATGTGCACTGGCTTCTTGTATTTACAGGCGGTGGAGCCCTAGAGGAGAGTGCAGCCAGCAGCAGGAGGAATGAATCATAGAGCAGTCAGACGATGGGCACTTTGATAAAGTGTTTGCAGGAAGGATGACTTAAAGGGGAACTTCAGCCTAAACAAACATACTGTCATTAAGTTACATTTGTTACGTTGATTAAAACAGATAGGTAATATAATCTCTTAGGTCCCATTCACACTTGCGTTTTGGCATGCAAACGGACCGGATCCGGATCGGATCCCATGGAGGTCCGACCGCACTGCGTGCAGCTAGTGCGTGGTCTTTGGGACAACCTCCGGGATCACCCTCAAGATTTGCCAGCTACAATGGATCCACTTCATGGGGTTCCCACAGTGGATCACAAGGTTAGTGAACTGGGGACAGTGACTGGTCCATCTATCCTGTCTGCTGCAACACACCCCATGATACATGCCTCCCATGCAGGAGCACTCCATGGGCTTCCCACAGTGGATCACAAGGTCAGTGAACTGGGGACAGTGACTGGTCCATCTACCCTGCCTGTTGCCACACACCCCATGATACATGCCTCCCATGCAGGAGCACACATGCCACAAACTGATCACTTCATAGTTGGTGCTCTTCATACTGATGGTCCACCAGGGTGTGCGACTGGGTCTGACATGCCTACACAGGGTCCCGTTCCTTTGCTGAACTCTGGTCCCTCTGATGATCACCTAATCACACTTGGTGACCTGGATTATGATCCTGAACGATCCTCCAAATTTGCTGCAGTATTCTCGAGACATTTGGGAGCCACTCTTAATTCCAATCCAGAGGCAACACTCAAATATGCCTTCATACAACTTGAGGACCTCATACTGAAAGAGACTAAGGTTTGGTGGGATCTCACCAGTCTCAAGCAATACGTGGCGGACAATATTATTCCGCGTGGCTTGAGAATTAGGAAGGTTCCACTTCCCACTACCATTTATTCAGATAATTTCGTTATAGAGTGGAATGCGATTTTGAGTGATTGTTCAATCAAATTGATGAAATTGATTATTGTGTATGAGGAACAACGATTGGTCGACTTACGATTGCAGGTTTCAGAGGTCAAAAGGACTCTTTCAAAGCTCGACACGTTGCAACAATATGATGATTTGAATAAAAGACTTCTGGACAACGTGTCGAGATTAGAGTCTTTGATCACTGATACCAAACGAGTCAAATATCTTCGGGATGTTAATGATTACAAAAAGGGTGTTGTCTACGAGTGGGGTCGTTGGGAGGCCACTTTTCGGTCACCAAGACCTACCGCCCGTCGACCTAGAACCAAACCCCCTAAAAAAGTTACCTTTAGTTCACCCGAAACGTCAGACTCCCAATCAGAGCTATCGGATGCCTCTGGAATACAAGTATATGGGGCAACTGGGGGCACAGATTCTGCCATACCTTCCCACAATCAGCCATCAAAAAACCAGCAGCCCATTCTTTCTATACCCGCTCATCACAAGAGACACAACAAATACAAAAAGAAAAAAAGTCGAGGTGGACGAGGAGAGGGGGTGTAAAACATACTAAACATAGATGGGTGACTTCGGATTCTGACCATGACAGTCATACCGTTGTCAATCTTTCAGCCACCATTTTGTCTTCTTCAGAGGTTGCATTACTTTCACGGGGGCTCTCGTTTGCCCCCACATCACATTTTGATGTGTTCTCTACACTTTTGGACGTGAACAAATTTGTCAGGTCTGTCCTCCTGAGAAAGCACTTCATTGACGGGCGGACTGCGGATTTGGTCGAGGATAACATTGCGGTCAGTGGAGATGTGGTCTTGCCTGATATAGGAAACTTTGGGGACACTAAGTCTCTCTTGTCATTAGAGCAATTGCTCTCAGAGACGGTCCCCTTGGTCTCGGAAGATGATGTAAGGCCTATCTCTATCCGCAATCCAGCTTTCTACCCGACGGCGGCCCGCAGTCCCCCCGTCGATGCTTTCCAGGAGGTTATTGAGAGAGAGCTCCTAGAGTTAGCCTCTGCCAGGACCTCAGGCATTCGCGGTAACCTCTCTCCTGTTGAAAAGCAGGCCCTCTCCTCCCTTAAAGCAAATGCACGCATCATCATTACGAATGCGGATAAGGGGGGAGCAGTGGTCGTGCTGGACACTGAGGTTTATCGCATAGAGGCATTGAGGCAACTCCGGGATTTAGTCACTTATTCTCCTTTGAGATGTGATCCTACTGCGGAGTTCAGCAGGCAGTTGCTTGTGCTCCTGTCCCTAGGTGAAAGTCTGGGGGTGATCTCCAGGCGACTAGCAGAGTATCTCGCCGTTCCTTCGCCTGTTGTCCCGGTGTTTCATCATCTGCCCAAGATCCACAAACAGGGTTTTCCCCCAGAGGGCAGGCCAATTGTGGCCGGGATTGGCTCTCTGGGGGAACGCCTGGGAAATTGGGTAGATGAACACCTACAGCCTCTAGTGCGACGTCTCCCTGGTTATATACGAGACACCAAGCATGTGCTTAGCAGTTTACAGCATTTTCAATGGCACGACAGCTACAGTTGGCTTGCCATTGATGTCAAATCATTATACTCCTGCATCCCACATGCTCTTGCTCTGGATGCTCTTGATTACCATATGGCGAGATACTCTGCTTTCTCTGCGGACCTCCAGTTCTTCGTCGGGCGTGCCGTCCAATATCTGCTCACCCACAATTATTTTCTTTTTGAATCCGATTTTTATTTACAACGCTGCGGAGCCTCAATGGGAGCAAAATTTTCTCCCTCACTGGCTAACCCATACATGGGCTGGTGGGAGGAGCTCCACTTGTTTAGCGATTCAAATATGTTTTCGGGTCATATTGTGTGGTACGGCAGATATATAGACGACCTGCTGGTCGTCTGGGACGGCACGCGTGACGAGGCCTCACATTTTGTGGAGTTCATCAATGCAAATTCCCTAAATTTAGTGTTCACCTCCCAGTGGACCCCCTCGGAGGTCAATTATCTTGACCTCACATTGAGGGGTGACCCCTCTTCTGCCTCTGTGGTTTCTGGCACCTACCGTAAGCCCTGCAGTGGCAACTCCACCCTGAAGGCTAACAGTTGCCACCCGTCCCATACCATCCGTGCGGTTCCCGTGGGTGAATCTATCCGGGTACGCCGCAACTGCTCTGATGGTTCAGCCCTTGGTTTGGAGTTGGATGCTGTGGGTTCTCGTCTTGCGGAACGTGGTTATCCTAGATGGATGATTGAGAGGGGGAGGAGGAGGGCCCTGATGAGAACCAGAGAGGAACTATTAACCTCTGGTCCCCGTTGGACATTGTCACGTCCCAATACAGAAACTACTTTTGTGACTACCTATAGTCAAGAATTTAACCAAATTACGCAGATTGTGAGGAAGTCTCTGCCCGGGTTACAAGCAGATGAAACTCTCAACCAGATAATAAAACAGGGAGTCAGATTTGCGAGTAGAAGGGCTCCCACACTCGGGAGCATTCTATCACCCAGTCTCTTTCCCTCCAGTACGCAACGGCCGTGTTGGCTGACCACCCTTGGTTCCTACAAATGTAATTTTTCAACCTGCCATTATTGTGCTGTACATAAGCCCACTCGTTCTGTTATTTCTTTGTCTAATAGTAAAACTTTCCCCATAAAACAATACATAAATTGTGACACGAAGTACACGATTTATTTAATCTCGTGTTATTTATGCCGTATTCAATACGTCGGGTGTACTACCAGACATCTCAGACAACGTATAGCAGAACACTATAGGGGAGTTGGCTGGTTAACTCTGGAGGTGTCAAATGTAGCGAAGCACTTTAGATTGGTCCATTCAGGTGATATGTCCTCCTTTTCATTTCAGGGTATCGAGCGTGTCCTGAGGCCTACGAGAGGGGGAGACGTTTATAAACGTCACCTCACCCGAGAGGCATATTGGATTTTCCAGTTAGGGACGCACTCGCCGGGAGGGCTCAATGCAAAATGGGACCTCAACACAGTCACTTGAAGTGACTGCGTTGTTCATTTCTGCCTGTTGTTATCATGTAGTTTTATGATCTAATTTGAACCTTTGTATTCATCGAGATGATCATATCCATTGCTGTGTAATGTCATAGTGTGTGTAATCATAGGCATTTACATTTTTATCTTTATATTATGTTTTTATGTACCAGACTATACTAATTGGGGGACTTTTTGTCCTTGTTTTTGTATATGCACTTTTCTTTGTGGGTGGGGTCATTTGAGCATGCGATATTGGGTGTAACCTCACTCTATATATGAGTCACCCTTTCTCGCTTGCGCCTATGCTATGATTAAGGGCGTGTAACGCCCGAAACATGTCAGCATGTGGTGCTGGTTTTAGCCTGTCGTGTGTAATGACCAAATAAAGATATACAGATTCTACCGACATTGTGCGGATTCCACTTTTGCACAGTCATCCGAAATGGCCGCTAGAATACGCATAGGAAGTGGGGTAGAACATCAGGTGTTTGTATCCTGTGTGTTCTGTGCTTTCCGTTCCCCATAGGTTTCTATTTCCGGATGGTGCAGTCAGGCTCCGGTCCGGGTGCGTGGGCCGGATGATCCGGACCCGAAAAATAGCGCATGTTGGAAAAGTGTCCGGAGTCCGGATCTGATCCGGCTCCGTTCTGTACGGAACTTACGCATGTGAACGTCCGCATAGACTTTGCATTGCTATGTGGAACGTACGTTCCGTTTGTACAGTATACGGTCCGGATCCGATCAGGCGGATACGGACAAGGAACGCTAATGTGAACCAGGCCTTACCCACCCTGTTTTAAAAGAACAGGCAAATGTTTGTGATTTCATGGGGACAGCCATCTTTTTCATGGGGCAGCCATCTTTTTGGTTGAAAGGAGGTGACAGGGAGCATGAGACACAGTTCCAACTGTCCTGTGTCCTGATCACCCCTCCCAGCTGCGCGCACTAGGCTTCAAATCTCCAATTTAAGATACAAAAAAAAACAGCAAAAGGAGGATAACAACATTAGAAATCCCATCATGTTTTACACAGCATCAGGGGAAAAATGCCCGGGCAGTTTTCTTCTGTGCAGCTAAAAATGAGGCTTGGGTAAGAAAAACAAAGTTCTGATGCTGTAAAACTGTTAGAGAAACACCAAGCCTTTTCAGTGCTGCTGAGTAGATTTTCAGTCTGGAGGTTCACTTTAAGATGCAAGCAACTTGCATGTTGCCTGCAGTTCAGCCTGGCCTGAGAGTACTTCCTGAAGGATCGGAATACAGTAGAAGGGACACGGACGGTAGCAATTTGTTTTTTCTCCCCTCCTTGTCAAAGACAGCATTGCACGGGGGAAGGGGAGAGTTATCAAATCAGCTCACTTCAGCAGCCTTCCCCATTGTAAAGAAGAAAGGTACCATGAAAAGGTACCAGGTACCCCATCGTACAGAAGAAAATAGGTTCCACTGGCTGCAGGATCCGATGTCTCCACTCTCCTGGGAATACTTTCCGTTGCTGTGACCCTGGCCTTCATGTTTGTGAGTTAGGGCTTCTGAGTCCTGACACCCCCTCCCCACCCCACATCAGTAGGTGGCCCATTTGTCCCCTCTCTATGGAGGTACCACTGATACCAGCAAGCCCCCCCCCCCCCATATATAGAGCCTGAGGTACCACTGTTCCCAGCAAGCCACCTCTTTCTCTAGAGGTACCATTGCTCCCAGCAAGTCCTCCACCCCCATACAGGTACTGCGGCTGCCAGTATGCCATCCCCCTCTGTAGAGGCATCACTGCTCCCAGGAAGCCTTCGCCCCCCCCCCCTTTATAGAGGCACTACGGCTACCAGCATGCTTTTCACCTCCATAGAGGCACTACAGCTCCCAGCATGCTTCCTCCCCAACCATAGAGGCACCACAGATCCCAGCATGCCCTTCCTCCTCCATATAGCATTGTGTTTTCCCTCAGGGCCCCAGAGCCAGCTGGCGAACCCCCCTGGTCTCCCCCAAAGTGAATAGTGGTCCCCTGGAGCTTCTGAGTATTCACAGCGCAGCACATAGACACCTGTCTGACTGGCGCTCTCCTCCGCGCGTTTTTCTATCTTCACTGACGCCTCATCTCTGTGACCACTTGAGTATGTTCATGCCATCAGGTCACAGAGATGAGGTGCCAATGAGGATGAAACACTCAAAGGTGCAAGCTGGCCGGACAGGTGAATGCGCTCCACTGAAAATGTTCTGCAGGGGCCCAAAGGGACCACTATTCACACTGTTCCCCATCCCATTCTTGCACCTCTGATACTGTAGTTGCCATTGGCAGGTTTTGGTGCACTGTATTAATTGTTATGTATAGTGTGCTTGGGGCGCCCCATTGTAAAACTTGCATCGGGGCCCACAGCTCCTTAGCTATGCCACTGTCTACCTGTATCTTTCTATACCCCACATTTCCATTTCTAGGTTCCTCTCTGAATAGGTTTCTTCAGTACACAGGCATAACCGTGGGCCAATGTATCTGTACTGGGTATGTACAAGTAAAGTCCGCACATGCCCAGTAAAATGAAGTGCATGTCAGGGTGCTCGGATGTAATTAATGATCACGGATTAGCCGTGGATCACGACCATTTTTTTGCTATTCGCCTCTGGTATTCGATTCCGTGGAGACATCACTAAAATTTGCTTTGGCAGACCGTGAACGCGAAAATTCGATCACATTCACTGCCGTGGATTAGGTTGTGATTAGCGGAAATGGTCGGAAATGACTTCCCTGGGCCAATCAGAGGCCCCTGCCAGGCCCTAGCAACCAATCATATGAGGGGAGGCCATGATAAAAAGCTCAGTCCTTGCTAGACTCTGGTACTGAGTGGACCATCTCCAGGCCATTGTTGCTTTTTGTGGCAAAACCCAGCGTTTTCACTCCTTACATTACTCTGATACTGTACTTGTTAGTTGTATTTATCTAGCTAGCCTGTGAGTCATTGCTGAAGTTAGTTGTAGTCAGTGTAGTCATAGTAGTGAGAGAGTGTATTGATTAGTGTGTTTAGGAGAGTTTTTGTAGTGTTGTAGGGGAGGCAGGCAGGTTCAGACTGATTTTACTGCTCACTGCTCACTTGTATTCAGCTCATTAGCCAGTGATACACTTCAGTTACTACTTACAGTCACACTGCCACTGCTGTTCATTCACTAAGTTTTGTGAGTGACGTTGTACTGCTCACTGCTCACTTGTATTATTCAGCCTGATTTTCGTGTTCTATTACTGTATTCATTTTGTTTTACTTTTACTGAAAAATCAATAAAATCCCCCTGTTATATTCCGTCTGTCCCCAGGCCCACACAGGTATTGACTGTAAAAATCAGCACAATTTCTCCACCTTAAAATATTTGTCATCCAACATGTCTGGCAGTGGTCGTGGGGGTAGCAGGAGAGGGAGTGCCATTGCCTCCACCACTTCTGGGACTGCTCCATGGCCAGGGAGAGGGCACCCAGCTGTACGTGGTCGTGGTGCAGCAGGAAGGGCAGCACAGCCTAGGCCTAGTCAGCCGATACCGTTATCCCAATATTTGAAACTTTCTGTTCCCCGTGTGGTGGTTGAGCAGATGGAACCTGACGTATTGAGCTGTAGCAGGTGCAGCAGAAAGGCATCTATCCGCAGCACTGCCTGGGCCGAATTAGCCGACAGCGGTGTCACCCATTTTCAGCACCTTGGCTTGACACCGTGTGGTCATTCAGGAGCTTGACTACAGGCATTGATGGACATGATGACGGAGGAGCAGCCCATCATGAGTTTCTCACAGACCTCCGCTGTGAGCAGCACTCCAAGCAGCAGCAACAGCCAACACCCCACGCAAGTTGTGACATCCACCCCAGCAGCCAGTGGTCAGCAGCCCACCACAAACGAGAGCGTTATGTCTCTCAGTCCGGCGTCTGGGCGAGTATTGATGACTGCCGTTGAGGAGATGATGGGGCCTGATGTGGAGGTGGAGGTTGGGTTTGGGCCAGCATCCCAAGTTTATGTTGAGGACGATGGGGGGTCTGTGTCTGGGGATGTTGGGGCGGCAGAGGTGGTGGGGGGTCAGGAGAAGAGTTCTATGATGATGATGATGATGATGATGGGGACCATCTGTATGTGCCTCAGACCCCGGAAAACATGTTGTATCTTGTGTTTAGGTACTAAAGTCTGTGTTCCCACTGCCCGGGTCCACAGATGCATATCATTTTTTGGGCAACACTATTAAACTGTGGTATTACCAGTGAGGTGCCATAGTCATTCTGTGCTGCCACACTGACCACTTAGTCCTCCTTTCTTGCTACTAAAGTCTGCGTTTCCACTGCCCGGGTCCACGGATGCATATAATTTTTGGGCAGCACTATCAAACAGTGGTACTACCAGTGAGGTGCCATGGTCGTTCTGTGCTGCTGCACTAACCGCTCAGTCCTCCTGACTCGCTACTGAAGTCTGCGTTCCCAATGCCAGGGTCCACTGACAACTCTGCTGTCATGTCATTTCTATCGCTGCAAGAAAAAATAAATTGTAAAAACCTCTCTGGGTCTTTTTTGTGGCGTTCCAGTGGTACCATCACCGCTAGGTGCTATTGGGACTCACCTTCACCTCTGTGATTGCTGAAAGTGTATTTCCCTGTTTAAAACCACTTATTACCATTTAATAGCCGCATTTCAAGTGTTGATTTTACTTTAAAATCCATTTTCTCAAAAACAGAATGGAATTTTTTTTGTTTAAGTTGTAGCCTCTTATCACCTTGATAATCCATGCAATTTGGGGGATTGTAGCATGTATGGGGGCTTTGCTATTAACGTTAAAAAAAAATCCGGATCCACAGCTGTGATTTCCCGTGATTGCGTCATTCATGACCAAAAATCTGCTTCGAATCGTGGACGCGTATCAAATCCGGAGCCAATGACGGCGGGGGTGAATTTTTTTTCAGCAACGGCCATGGTTGCCGAATTCGTGGATCTGGATATCTGAGCACCACTGGTGCATGTGCACAGTACGGAGTAAAAAAAACCTTACACAAGTTCCTTAGTTTTACTGGACATGCACCAACCTTACTTGTACATTCCCAGTACGCACTCGCTCGATCACACCCGTGCTTGTACAATGAAGAAATATTTTCGAGCAGAGGGTCCCAGTGCTGGAACAGGGGGATGTAAGAAATTAACTTTAGTGTACGTGTGTGTGATGGCTAGTGACAGATGGCCTTGGGCGGAAAAAGGTACAAATTCGGCCCTGTGCACCCCAGTGGTCACCTTCTGCCATGAAGGCCACTAACGTGCCCCCCCCCCCCCCTTTTAAGACAAGAAGTGGCATATCAGTGGCTACTGATCATTTCATGCCAATTTATTTCTCTCAGCTGTACTTTATGGACTCCCTGTTGCAGCTCATTGCTAAACAAACCAACTTGTATGGGAAGCAGTGCAGAGCAGCTAATACAACTGCCTCGTCAGCCAGATGGATCCCCACGAACCCTGCGGAGACCCTGCGGTCTTTTGGGCCTGACATTTAACATGGGACTGGTGAAGAAACCCCAACTAAGGTAGTACTGGTCCACAGACCCAGTTTTTATAATACACCAATATTTTGCGCCCTAATGCCAAGAATTAGGTATGAGATGCTACTTAGCTTCCTGCATTTCAACAATAATGCAGAAATGCTCCCATGTGAGGACCCAGCCTTTGACTGGCTTTTCAAGCTATGGCCTCTGCTATCTAATCTGAACCAACAATTTTCTGCAGTTTATGTGCCAGACGTCAAATTGCCGTAGACTAATCCCTATTCCCGTTCCATGGCAGGCTAGGGATTAAACAATACATTCCGAACAAACGGGCCAGATATGGAGTCAAAATATTTAAACTGTGTGAGAGTGGGACTGGCTAAATTCACATCTTTAAAATCTACGAGGGAGAGGACAGCCTGCTCCAACCTTCTGGATGCCCACCCTACATGAGTTCCAGCGAGAAAATTGTTATCCATTTGGTAAACCATTTGCTCCACCAGGGCTACCACTCAGGTGTAGCAATAGCCATAGCAGCCATGGCAGCTGCTATGGGGCCTTGCAGGGCCGGTTTAAGCAACAATGGGGCCCCAGGGCAAAATAAACCTGGGGGGCCCCCCAACAGATACCCCGGAACAAAAATCGGCATTAAGGGACCTTTTTTGCAGCTGGTATAGTCAGGGTGTAAAGCCCCAATCGGTCGGAGCTCAACATTCTGGCTATCCCAGCCTGCATGGGGGACAAGGGGTTAAAGGTTTCAGGAGGGGGGACCCCACATATTTTTTTTTTAAATTCCCGCACTCTAAACATAAAAAAAAATTGGGAAAATAGGAAAAAATGCCAGGGATCTTCATACAGCCATATCGCGGCCGTATAGCGATCCCTGGCCAAAGCGCTGCGGCTGCGGAGGAGTTTCCACCCCCTGGAAACCCCGTCAGGAAATGTATTGCTCTTTCTTTTGCTACATGTAAAATTACACTACTGTTGGGTTTGCTACTAAAAGTGATATTTACCGCATTTAAAAGTATACTTTTTTCCTTCGAAACTTTAAAATCGATTTTCTCAAAAACTATAAGGTCTTTTTGAAAAATTGTTTTTTCCTCTTATTCCCAAAGGTTTCTAGCATTTAAGGTGGATTTGCTATTAACCATTAAAGTCGGCGAGTTTTTAAATGTGTATTTTATTTCCTTTGAAATTTTAAAATCAATTTTCTCAAAAACTATAAGGTCGATTTGAATTTTTTTTCCTCTTGTAGCCACTGGTGCCCCTACAAGCTCTGGGGCCCTGGGGGCAATTGCTCCCTTTGTCTCTATGGTAGCGCCGACCCTGGGGCCTTGGAACATAGGGGGCCAGTGGGCATTTAATGTATTCAGTATTAACTTTCTTGTGTTTCTCCACCCCCTGACTTCATCTCAGTGCCCATGAACTATGTGCAGTGTTGATTGCATGAGAATGTAAATTGCCCAATTCACTCATATCCATAGGGTAGGGGTAGGTGACTAGAGATGGCCCGAACGGTTCACCGGCGAACTTCTGGGGGTTCGCGATCGCGGAGAACCGCAAACTTTTCCGGAAGTTCGGTTCGACCCCATAATGCACCATTAGGGTCAACTTTGACCCTGTACATCACAGTCAGCAGGCACATTGTAGCCAATCAGGCTACACAGCCTCCTGGAGCCACTCCCTCCTTATAAAAGGCAGGCATCGCCGGCCCTTTTAGTCACTCGTGTACCTGCAGTAAATAGAGAAGGGACAGCTGCTGCTGCTGCTGCAGACTCTCATAGGGAAGATTAGTTAGGCTCTTGTAGGCTTGTTAGCTTGCTCCTTGCTGATTCTTATAGCTAAAATAGCACCCCACAACAGCTCTTTTGAGAGCTAATCTTGTTCTTGTGATCTATTTTTTTTTCTGTGTGTCCCGCTGACACTTGTGTTGCATAGACAGCCTTGATAATTTATACTGTGTGTGCCACTGCCAGGCCCAGCACATTCAGTGACTACCTGCGTGTGTGACAGGTGCACATTGTAATACCCATTGTTGCATATACCTACCTACCTGTTGTTCACAGTGCACCCACCTACCTACGTGAGTTGAGCCCACGCAGTGTCACTGTGCCTGTCCGCTACCTGTCTGTGTGTGACAGGTGCACATTGTAATACCCATTACTGCATATACCTACCTGTTGTGTTTAGTGCACCCCCCTCATCACTACATATATCTACCTATTGTGTTCAGTGCACCCACCTCATCACTGCATATACCTACTAGAGATGGGCCGAACCTCCGATTTTAGGTTCGCGAACCGGGTTCGCGAACTTCCGCGGAAGGTTCGGTTCGCGTTAAAGTTCGCGAACCGCAATAGACTTCAATGGGGATGCGAACTTTGAAAAAAAAAAAAATATGCTGGCCACAAAAGTGATGGAAAAGATGTTTCAAGGGGTCTAACACCTGGAGGGGGGCATGGCGGAGTGGGATACACGCCAAAAGTCCCCAGGAAAAATCTGGATTTGACGCAAAGCAGCGTTTTAAGGGCAGAAATCATATTGAATGCTAAATGACAGGCCTAAAGTGCTTTAAAACATCTTGCATGTGTATACATCAATCAGGTAGTGTAATTAAGGTACTGCTTCACACTGACACACCAAACTGTTCACTGAACAGAACAGGTATGCAGTGGCGGGTTCACTAAACAGGTATACAGTGGCGGGTCCACTGAACAGAACAGGTATGCAGTGGCGGGTCCACTGAACAGAACAGGTATGCAGTGGTGGGTTCACAGAACTACACAAACAGCTGTTTGCGGTGCGTTACACAGTGAGTTTGGTGTATCAGTGTGAAGCAGTACACTAATTACACTCCCTGATTGATGTATACACATGCAAGATGTTTTAAAGCACTTTAGGCCTGCAATTTAGCATTCAGTTTGATTTCTGCCCTTAAAATGCTGCTTTGCGTCAAATCCAGATTTTTCCCCGGGACTTTTGCCGTCTATCCCACTCCGCCATGCCCCCTCCAGGTGTTAGACCCCTTGAACATCTTTTTCATCACTTTTGTGGCCAGCATAAATGTTTCTAGTTTTCAAAGTTCGCCTCCCCATTGAAGTCTATTGCAGTTCGTGAAAGTTTGCGCGAATCGAACGTTTGGTGAAGGTTCGCAAACCCGGTTCGCAAACCGTAAATAGGAGGTTCGGGCATTCTCTACAGATGACATTGCTTAGGAGTGCCTCCATCTGAGGGCCGCATGAAAGTTTTGCTATGGGGCCCCATGATTTCTACCTACACCACTGCTACCACATATACATGGATAATTATTATTCAAGCGTCCCTCTGTTTACATTTTTGTACAGTGCCCAGACTGCAGCCTGTGGTACAGTGAGGGTAAACAGAAGAGGCCTGCCACAACAAATGACTAAACAGGGGTGAGTCGTTCAGCTGTCGCAGCGGTGAGCCCCTTGCCTTAAAATACAAGACAAGAAAGATGAAATGTTCTTGTCTACAATACACTTTGAGGCAACAACAACAGGGAAGTCCTGCAGGGAAGTAGTGGTGAAACCAGTGTCAGTCACCCACTGTAACAAGTGCATGGGAGCTGTGGACCTGGGCAGACCAGATGCTGGCACCTTACAGACTTGACCAGAAATGGAAGGCCTGGTGCAAAAGAATTGTATTTTATTTATTGCAGATGGCCTTACATACAATGGGATGCGAAAGTTTGGGAAAACTTGTTAACCACTTTGTCCTCCTTGACGTATAAAAACGTCAAGGAGGACAGGCGCGCTCCCGCGCGCTCCCGCGGCCGATCGCGCGCGTGCACGCGCACTCCCGGCCGCGGAGTCGGTAGCCACGGAACCAATTTATCGGGCTATGGAGCCCGATCATTGATTCCTCTCCCCCGCTGAAAAAGCGACAGCTTCTCTCGGAAGCTTCGCTCTTTCTGAAGCTTTATCTCTCTAAGCGTACATTGTACGCTTAGAGTGACGTCATTTAAAAAAAATCGAGATTGCCATCTTGTGGCCAAAAAGTAAAACTATAAGTAAATTCCCAAAAACATTACAATACACCAATATTTCCCCAAATAAAACACTTTTATATCCCACCCTCCCAAAAATGCCCACATAAAATGTTTAATAAAAAAAAACAAAAAAAACATTACTATAAAAAAAAAAAAACATAAATATTTACCTAAGGGTCTAAACTTTTTAAATATCTATGTAAAGATGAAATATTTCTCTCTATTTTTTTTTTATAAGCTTGTAAATAGTGATGTATGCAAAACGGAAAAAATGCTCTTTTATTTCCAAATAAAATATTGTCGCGATACATTGTGATAGGGACATAATTTAAATGGTGAAATAACCGTGACAAATGGGCAATAACAATACGTGGGTTTTAATTATGGAGGCATGTATTATTTTAAAACTATAATGGCCGAAAACTGACAAATAATGAATGTTTTCATTTTTTTTCTTATTCTTCCTGTTAAAATGCATTTACAGTAAAGTGGCTCTTAGCAAAATGTACCCCCCAAAGAAAGCCTAATTGGTGGCGGAAAAAACAAGATATAGATCAGTTCATTGTGATAAGTAGTGATAAAGTTATAGGCTAATGAATGGGAGGTGAACATTGCTCGGATGCATAAGCTGAAAACGACTGAGATGTTAAGTGGTTAATCGTCATGAAATATATCATATAGAAGATACACAGTGATATTTGAGAAGTGAAATTAAGTTTATTGGATTTACAGAAAGTGTGCAATAATTGTAAAATACAATTAGGCAGGTGCATAAATTTGGGCACTGTTGTCATTTTACTGATTCCAAAACCTTCAGAACTAATTTTTGGAACTCAAATTGGCTTAGTAAGCTCAGTGACCCCTGACCTACATATACAGGTGAATCCAGTTATTAAAAAGAGAATTTAAAGGGACTCTGACTTCTAAAAATAAACGAAAATGGTACTCACCTAGGGCTTTCTCCAGCCCACTGTAGGTCGGGAGGTTGCTTGGTGTCCTCCTGGCTCTTCTCCCGGTTCTTCCGCCGCATACCGCACCGGGGACACCGCGCCGGGTGTCAGGCTCCCACTTCCTGAATGGGGACGCTCTTCGTCATTACGCCGGCTGCTGCGCGTCATCACGGCGGCCGGCAGCGTAACAGTACTGCGCATGCGCGATTTGACCGCGCATGCGTAGTACTGTCACGTCGGCCGCCATGATGACGCACATTTGTGATTATATTGTGATCTCAACAGAGGATAGTGGGAAGCTGCTTGAAGCGCATGCAAGAAGGGATATGCTTTTAAACCAGTACATTTCTCAGTGTAATTTGGGCAGTACCAAGCCTTTACGGGTTGTTTTACTACTTTATTTTTCTGTAGAAGCTATGATTCTTGTGTGTTGGTTCATTTGGTGCTACTACTACCTTTTAAGAGAAACTGGAGTGAGAGCTATATGGAAGCTGCCATATTTATTTCTTTTTAAGCAATACCAGCACAGTGGCATAGTGGATAGCACTCTCACCTTGCAGCCCTGGGTCTTTGGTTCATATCCCAGCCAGGGCACTATCTGCACAGAGTTTACATTTTCTCCCTGTGTCTGTGTGGGTTTCCTCTGGACACTCCGGTTTCCTCCCACATTCCAAAAACATAGATAACTTAAAGAACATAATTACCGATACATACACTTCACAATACAGACATATTATCATGGTAGGGATTAGATTGTGAGCCCTTCTGAGGGTCAGTTAAGTGACAAGACAAAATACTCTGTTCCACGCTGCAGACGATGTCGGCACTGTATAAATACTTAATAATAATACCAGTTTCCTGGCTGTTCTGATGATCTCTTTGGCTGCAGTAGAATCTGAATCACACACCTGAAACAAGCATGCAGCTAATCTTGTCACATGTCAGATTTGCATGCTTGCTCAGGGTCTGTGGCTTAAAGGGAACCTTAACTGAGAAGGATATGGATGTTTCCTTTTAAACAATACCAGTTGCTTGGATGCATCAAACACCTGAAACAAGCAGGCAGCTAATCCAGTCTGACTTCAGTCAGAGCACCTGATCTGCATGCTTGTTCAGGGGTTGTGGCTAAAAGTATTAGAGACACAGGATCAGCAGGAGAGTCAGGCAACTGGTATTATTTTAAAAGGAAAATTCCATATCCTTCTCGGTTTAGGTTCCCTTTAAACGGACGGTCCGAGGAGTACAAAAATAAAAAATTCACTTACCTGGGGCTTCCTCCAGCCCCTGGCAGCCGTTCTGTGACCTCGTCGCAGCTCCGGTGGCTCCTGGTCCCCTTCCGTGGAGAAGCCAACCTGGCCAGGTCGGCTTCTCATGCGCTCCAGAATGCAGCTCACTGAGTCGCACTGACGTCATCTGGACTGTATGCACAGGCGCAGAGCTCCTGCGCCTGTGCCACTCAGTCCAGATGATGTCAGCACGACTACGTGAGACACGCGCTGGAACGCAAGTAGGCCTCTGGTACCGGAGGGGACTCCGGGCCACCGGTGGAGAGCGTAGCTATGGTGAGGGCACAAGATTGCCGTCAGGGGCTGTAGGAGGCCCCAGGTAAGTGGATTTTTTTTATTCTTAGACTCCTCGGATGTATCTTTTAAAGTAATAGAGTCCGAGGATCAGCAGGACACCAGGAAACTGGTATTGTTTAAAATTAAATAAATGTCAGCCTGACTCAGCCACCATATACTTGCCACTTCAGGTTCCTTTTTAAACTGAGAAACATGGCTGCAGGGCCGATGCTATATTAGAGACAATTGCCCCAGAGTCTGCAGAGGCCACCCCCATCACCCCTCTCAATTTGTCCAGCAGCAGGTGCTGCCTCTGAGTATGAAGTGGGTTCTACTGGCTTGGAAGAGGATAGAAGGGTGGAAGAAAAGTGAGGACTAATGGGCAAAATAGCTGTGTGGCACCATCTAGTGTCCAATTGATAAACTGAGCACAGCCAGTGTAATTATTATTATTGATTTATAAAGCGTCAATATATTCTGTGGTGTTGCACAAAGTAAGAAATGAACATGGGGTACATAATAATACAGACAAATGGTATTCACCAATATAAAAAATACATACTGTAATTAGTGACAAAATACAGAATCAATACAAAATACAGAATTGGTAATGACAGTGACAAAAGTAATATGATGAATAAAATGTATAATAAATTCCAAGACATAAAAAGTGTGGAGAGCCTTGCCCTTGTGAGCTTACAATCTAAAGGAATATGGGGGAATAAGAGGTGGGGTACTATACAGTACAATAAACATATAGCTAGAGGAAGTGTGGTTTAGGATATCTAGTAAGAGTGCAATTTGGCCTTAAGGCTCATACACACATCAGACTATAGTCTTTGGAAAATGAAAGATCACAGACCAATCTTACCACCCTTCATATAGTATGAGAGCCATACCTTCACAGTCTTTTCTATGGAGCTGAACTCCACATCAGAAAAAAATCTTTGCAAGACGCTGCACACACAGATGCTGTACAGACACAAAAGATCAGTATCTGCAAAAGATCTGTTCCTGCCAAAAATCCATTCCTGCAAATTGCAATGATAGTCTATGAGATCTGCAGATCATCATACACACATGATTTGACTGACATTCATCTGCAGATCAAACAATCATCTGCAGATCTGAAAATCCATCCTGGTGGATCTGATCTGCAGATGAATGTCAGTTAAATCATGTGTGTATGAGGATCTGCAGATCTCATAGACTATCATTGCAATTTGCAGGAATGGATTTTTGGCAGGAACAGATGTTTTGCAGATACTGATCTTTTGTGTCTGTACAGCATCTGTGTGTGCAGCATCTTGCAAAGATTTTTTTCTGATGGGGAGTTCAGCTCCATAGAATAGACTGTGTAGAGTATGGCTCTCATACTACATGAAGGGTGGTAAGATTGGTCTGTGATCTTTCATTTTCAAAAGACTGTGGTCTGATGTGTGTATGTGGCCTTAGGAAAAAGGGGAAGTGTGAGAATCTGCTCAGCTGCCTGTGCAGACAGGCAGCGTTTTGACCACTGTTCACGTCTGCATTCTGCAGGTCTCTTTAAGAGAGACTTTCTGTCAGTTTTGCAGCTTGTGTTGCTGAGGGATTTGCATACATTAGTCATGCAAATCCGTTACCTGCCTTCTTTTGATGACTGGCACTATAAAAGCATGCTGCTCCCAGAATGCTTGGCTGGACATTTCCCTTCCATGGTCTGTTCCTGATGGACACTGCTGGAGTGTCAGCCATTGCTATCTAGTATAGTTAATTCCTGGGGGTTGCTTTAGGCTCCCCTTCTAGTCCAGTCAGGTTGTATTATCTGTTTTGCCTGTTCCGTCTGTCTTGTGTTTGGATCGTACAAGCCCTAGCGTTAGCGGCTGTGGATCCTTCTGATTGAGTCTGGAGTGTAGGTTGGAACAGCGGTTGTTTCTGCCTACCTCATCTGTTCTGTCTGCCGTGTGTTTGGATCGCACTCGCCCTAGCGCTAGTGCTGGGGATCCTTCTGTTCTGTCTCCTGGGATCACGCTAGCTACTTTTTGCTAGCGCTGGGGATCCTTCTGTTCTGTCTTCTGGGATCGCACTAGCCACTTTTCGCTAGCGCTGGGGATCCTTCTGTTCTGCTACTGTCTCCTGGGATCGCGCTAGCTACTTTTCGCTAGCGCTGGGGATCCTTCTGTTCTGTCTTCTGGGATCGCGCTAGCCACTTTTCGCTAGCGCTGGGGATCCTTCTGTCGCTTGTCCCTGTTTTCGTGTGTCTGTCTTGTCTGCTGCGCTTGCTGGAGGCTCGGTGAGGTAACCGTTAAGCAAGCGCTCGCATCCTCTGTTTCATGTTTGTCTGTTAATGGTTAGTTAGGCGTGCTTGTCTCTATTGTGCTTATCACGTGGAGACCGCGCATAACCGCGTGCACTGTTGCGAATGAGTGCGGTGTTCGCGGTTAGCTAGCATTTGTTATTTTCCGTATCTCCTTATTGTATTATTTGCTGTGCCTTTGCTACTCTCGTGCTCCGCCTTGCTGTAACCTTGTGTCACGTCTGGCGATCGCACCTCTCTCGATCGCGTTCCTGCTTCTTTTCTGCTGTGGTGTGTGCACAGTCGCGGGTTGGCGACTAATTTTATGCACACACACACAATCTGTCTCTGTGCTCACTCTCAATCGCTTCTCTTGCGATTGCGTTTCTTCCCTTCGTACAATTCCTGTCTGGCGTGTGTGGTAGGGCAGAGGAGCTGTTCCTCTGCACTCCACAGCTCCACCTGCCGACAGGAATTTCCCTCTGCAGGTGCATAGCTCCTAGCCTCGGTGTCCTCAATTATACGCTTGTGGAGGAAATCCGCCGCGTCAGCGCACTTCTGGTGCGCTGACCACGGAGACGATTCCGCAATCGTTACAGGAAGTGGAGTAAGGTAGAGCTTGTCGGAAGAAGTGAGTTTTGAGAGAGCGTTTAAAGGTAACAAAGGTTGGAGAGTGACAAATGTGTTGTGGGAGGTAGAGATGGCCCAAACGGTTCACTGGGCGGGTAATTCATGCGAATTTCACTTGTTCGCGGCCGCGGCAGGACGTAAACACATAGCGCGTTCGACCCGCGTCCTATACCTCGCTGTTGGGCTAAACTTTGACCCTCTACTACATCACAGTCAGCAGACACATGGACCTCAGCCCCCCTATTAAAAACGCCTGCCATGTTCTCAGTCTCTGGCTGCTGCTGTAGTGAGAGGAGGGAGAGACATTGTTGGTGATAGAGAAAGCGTTAGTTAGGCTGTTGTTAGCTTGCTCCTCGCTGAAATTTGTTGCTGAAAGCACCCCAAAACAGCCCTTTTGAGGGTGTGTGTGTGTGTGTGTGTGTGTGTGTGTGTGTGTGTGTGTGTGTGTGTGTGTGTGTGTGTGTGTGTGTGTGTGTGTGTGTGTGTGTGTGTGTGTGTGTGTGTGTGTGTGTGTGTGTGTGTGTGTGTGTGTGTGTGTGTGTGTGTGTGTGTGTGTGTGTGTGTGTGTGTGGATCTGCTCAGCTGTGGCGGTGGCTTCTTCTCTGGTATCCACAGTCCTGATGGGCATGTTTCGGTGGCTTCAGTTTCCGATGAGGTTGGTTTCGGGTGGACTGACTCTGGATTTGGACCTTGTCGGGCTGTCCCGACCTTCATGAGTCTTCGGTTGGAGTCTTTTGCTAATAGCAGTTTTGAGGGTCGTCTGGAATTCGACCCTGGAGGGGGGGGGGGGGGGGATACTGTAATGATCTGCTCAGCTGCCTGTGCAGGCAGGCAGCTTTTTGACCATTGTTTAGGTTTGCATGGTGCAGGACTCTGGAAAGGAGAGCTTCTGTCAGTTTTGCAGCTTGTGCTTGCTGAGGAATTTGCATGCGTTGTCATGCAAATTGCCTGGCCACATTCATTGGAGGCGTGTACTATAAGTACTATGTGTTTCCCACAATGCTTGGCTGGTCAAAGGATTCCTTCCTGTGAAACACTCCTGGAGGAGTGTCAGCCTTACTCCCTGTTTGAAGATCAGCTTAGAGTAATTTCTGAAACTGCGCTAGGCAGGTTCCCCTAGTGCAGTTAGGATTGCTTATCTGTTTTGTTTGTTCTGTTGCGATTGTCCTGTCCCAGCGGTGGTCGACAGGAAATCGTTCTGATCTCTGTTCTTGGAGTATAGCTGGTGCAGCGGTTGCTACCAGCTATCTCTTCTGATCTGTCTCACTTGGATCGCACTAGCATCTTGCGCTAGCGCTGTGGATCCTTCTGTTCTGTCTCCTTGGATTGCGCTAGCCACTTTCCGCTAGTGCTGTGGATCCTTCTGTTCCTTCCTTCCTGGATCGCATTAGCATCCTGCGCTAGTGCTGTGGATCCTTCTGTTCTGCTACTCTGTCTGCCTGGATCGCACTCGCCTAGCGCTAGTGCTGTGGATCCTTCTGTTCTGATACTCTGTATCTGGATCGCACTAGCATCCTGCGCTAGTACTGTGGATCCTTCTGTTCTGTCTTCCTGGATCGCGCTAGCCACTTTCGCTAGTGCTGTGGATCCTATCTCTCGCTTGTCCCTGTTTTCGTGTGTCTGTCTTGTCTGCTACGAACGCTTGCTGGAGGCTCGGTGAGGTAACCGTTAAGCAAGCGCTCGCGTCCTCTGTTACATGTTTGTCTGTCGATGGTTAGTTAGGCGTGCTTGTCTCTATTGTGCTTATCACGTGGAGACCGCGCATGAACGCGTGCACTGTTGCGAATGAGTGCGGTGTTCGCGTTCAGTTAGCGTTTGTTATTTTCCGTATCGCCTCATTGTATGATTTGCTGTGCCTTTGCTATCCTCGTATTCTGTTCTGATCTGCCTTGTGTCACTTTTGGCAATCGCCTTTCTTGCAGTTGCGTTTCTGTTTCGTATCTGCTGTTGTGTGTGCGCTGTCGCGGGGTGGCGACTAGATTGGCGCACACACATACAACCTGTCCCTTTGCTCGTTCTCATTCGCAATCGCTTCTCTTGCGATTGCGTTCTGCGCTTTGTACAATTCCTGTCTGGCATCTGTGGAGGTACAGAGGATTGGTTCCTCTGCACTCCTCAGCGCCATCTGCCGACAGGAATTTCCCTCTACGGGTGCTGGGTTCCTGCAAATATACGCTTGTGGAGGATTTCCGCCGTATCGGCGCACGCGTTGTGCGCCGATCACGGAGAAAGTTCCACAATCGTTACAGTGTGTGTGTGTGTGTGTGTGTGTGTGTGTGTGTGTGTGTCACTGCATTCAGCACTGTCGTAGCTGGCCCTTGCTGTGTCAGCACACTCTATTACCAGTGCATATATTTCTACTGTATTTTTGATTGAAGTTACTATAGCATAGCTCTCTGTGTAGATGACATTGCATAGATACAGCCCACAGTCCCAACTGGCCTTTGTAGTCCACAAGCACACTGTATTACCACCAGTGCATATATTTCCACTATATTTGTGAATTAACTTACTATAGCATAGCTCTCTGTGTGGGTGACACTGCATAGATACAGCCCACAGTCCCAGCTGGCCCCCTGTCAGCACACTGTATTACCACCAGTGCATATCTTTCCACTGTATTTGTGATTGAACTTACTATAGCATAGCTCTCTGTGTGGGTGATACAATGTATAGATACAACCCACAGTCCCAGCTGGCCCTTTCTGTACCCCTGTTAGCACACTGTATTACCAGTGCATATCTTTCCACTGTATTTGTGATTGAACTTACTATAGCATAGTTCTCTGTGTGGGTGACACACTATGTACAGCCCACAGAGAGACAGGGACAGTTAGCTAGGCTGTTTTTTATTACTGAAAGCACCCCAAAACAAAAGCCCTTTTGAGGACTCATACTGTTCTATTCTGGGTTCGTGTGTGTTTGTGTGTGTGTGTGTGCGTGCGTGCGTGTGTGTGTGTGTGTGTGTGTGTGTGTGTGTGTGTGTGTGTGTGTGTGTGTGTGTGTGTGTGCCACTGCATACAGGCCAGGCCACAGTTATTGCCTTGAAGTCAATGGAGCTTCGCCTGCACAGTAAAATAGAGTATGTTAATGTAATTATGAATGGTGGTTACATTAACATGTGCGGTATTGTACAGCAGTGCGCGCAAAGTCTTACGCACGCCGCATAATAAAGTATATACAGTAATAATAAATATTTTACATTGCGCTCAAGTGATCTGCACTGGTTTTGAGTGCTAACTATCATTATCACGTGAAGTCAGTGCAGTTCACGGTACTTTGCACGCGAAGCGTTGGTGCGCAAAACTTTACGCGCACAAACTCTAACTCACATGTTAGCACATGCAAAGCATGTAAGCACATGCAAAGTGTCTTTTCACTGGCGTGCTAACACTTTGCACGCTTTAGTGAATCAAGCCCAGTGTATCATAAGCAGTGCTTAGCTTGCAACAGTATTTGTGATTGAACATACTATAGGATATCTGTCTGTTACACACTGCATACAGGACACAGTCATTTGCTGGGCCTTGTAATTCTACAGTATCCTGTTCTATCTTTTTTACAAGCCAACACACTGTCTATCATAAGCTGTGCTTAGCTTGCAACTGTATTTGTGATTGAACATACTATAGGATATCTGTCTGCGTGTGTTAAAGTACACAGCCCAGTGATACACACACACAGCTGCTGTGTATTTGACACTGATTGTCTGTCTCTTTGTGATTACACACACTGTCTACCACTATTGAATATTGTTAGTACTACTGCATACCTCCAATGTGGAAAAAATGACAGGCAGAGGCAAAAGAAGAGGCAGGCCATCCCACAGGTCTTTTCGAAGTCATGCTTGGTGAGATTTGTCGCGGACCTCGACAAATGCAGTGTTCAGAGGGCACATGCCCTTAACCCCCAAAATTCTGAGGACATAGTTGACTTTTTAAAACAGAACACCTCATCCTCCAGATAGAACCATGACACATCTTCCTCCTCCTGCTCTGATTCGGGCACCCCGCAACTACTTACCACTCAGCAGGCAGCCACCACCACCACTACTACTAGCACCACAGCCACTCCACTTGAGATGTCACAGGAGTTACTCACACATGTTTGTGGTGCACGAGCATTATTGGTACAAGATGAAGGCGCTAAGGATGTTGCACCACCTCATATGTCTCAGTTAGGTGTCACTACACACATGAACGACCGTGTGTACAGTTTTTTTTGTAAATGATATTGACATTTAAAAAACAAACAAACAAACTTTTTTTTTTTATAAATAACAATGCCCAAGCTGGTCCATTTAGTTGAGCACACATGCAGCACCAGCACAGCTAAGGGCCTTACAGACCTGTTATCGCCCAATCTCGCATGGCTGCATGGTCGCATAACTAGTTAGCATGGTGAAGCTCCAGCAGGGGCGTAACTAGGAATCGCCGGGCCCCCCTGCAGAAATTCTGAGCGGTCCCCCCTCCCCCTATGGCTCGCTCAGGACCATTTTTGGAGGGCTGGAGCATGAGGGTATAGCCTGGTGGCACGTCGGTGGGGAGGGGGGCGGTCCCCCCCCCCCCTCCCTCACCTCAGGCTCTCCCCTCTGTGCTCCCCTCCAGTATTGAATAAAGTGTATGCAGGCAGCGGGGCAGCGGCAGATACATACCTTCCGTGCGTTCCACGGATGTTCCTCTCTCTAGCTTCTGACGCAACTTCCTGTATAAACAGGAAGTCACATCAGACAGTAGAGGGAGAAACGTCCACGCTGGAACGCATGGAAGGTATGTATCTGTGGCTGCCCCGCCGCCTGCATACGCTGTATTCAATGCTGGAGGGGAGCGCAGAGGGGAGAGCCCGAGGTGAGTGAGGGGACCGCCCCCCCTCCCCACCGACGTGCCATCAGGCTCTCCCCTCATGCTCCAGCCCCCTAAAGATGGTCCTGAGCGAGCCGTAGGGGGAGGGGGGCCCGCTCAGAATTTCTGCAGGGGGGCCCGGCGATTCCTAGTTACGCCCCTGCTGGAGCTCCACCATGCTAACAGGGCCTCTGTTAGCACTGTATTGTGTTTGCACTATTGCATAGCTCTGTATATGTGTGATACTCCACAGACAGAACACTGTCACTGAGGGGCTGGGAGGAGGAGGAGACCTTTCGTGACCTCAGTCAGGAAGAGGAGCTAGCTGTCTCGGCATCCATCCTTGTTCAAATGGTGTCTTTCATGCTGTCCTGCCTGTTGAGGGAGGGACCCCCGTATAAAAGTGGTTAAAGGAGAACTACGTGTACTGGGTGGGTGGCAACGCTACCGGACCATCGCTGTAAGCACAAAGTGGTGGAACAGTTGGGTCTCACCACTTTTAAACCCTTAGATCCTCTTGATGTTTGTATGCCCCTCGTAGTAGTAAGCATACTGAGAAGCCCCCCCCCCCCAGAAAGAAAGAAAGAAAGAAAGAAAGAAAGAAAGAAAGAAAGAAAGAAAGAAAGAGAAAGAAAGAAAGAAAGAGAAAGAAAATGTTGCTAAATCAGTTTTAGAAGAGATCTAGAGCATGCTCCCTGGGCAGATCAATAAAAACACAAGGGAAGGCTTTTCAGAGCAAGGTAATTGTGTGGGCAATGGGCAATAAACGATGCTGGTTGTTCCCAACACTTAAAGATAGATGAGCTTATCACACAGCTGAATGGAAGGCTCATGGTGAAGGAACTGCCCAGACAGAAAAGCCAGCTTGTGGGCATATTTGCAGGGTGCTGGCACTCGGATGGTATCAGGCAGGGCCGGCGCTACCATAGAGGCAAAGGGGGCAATTGTCCCAGGGCCCCAGAGCTTGTAGGGGCCCCCAGTGGCTACAAGAGGAAAAACATTTTTTTCAAATCGACCTTATAGTTTTTGAAAAAATTGATTTTAAAGTTTCAAAGGAAAAAAAATACACATTAAAAACCTGCCAACTTTAATGGTTAATAGCAAATCCATCTTAAATGCTAGAAACCCTGAATTTGCAGGATATGTTAAAGAGATCATTGTAAATAAGAGGAAAAAACTATTTTTCAAAAAGACCTTATAGTTTTTGAGAAAATCGATTTTAAAGTTTCAAAGAAAAAAAAGTTTACTTTTAAATGCGGTAAATGTCACTTTTAGTACCTAACGGTAGTGTAATTTTACATGCATCAAAAGAAAGAGCACTAAATTTCCTGATGGGGTTTCCAGGGGGTCCATACGCAGCCGCAGCGCTCTGGCCAGGGATTGCTATACAGCTGCAATATGGCTTTATGAAGATCCCTGGCATTTTTTCCTATTTTCCCAATTTTTTTTTTATGTTTAGAGTGTGGGAATTTTTTTTTTTTAAATTATGTGGGGTCCCCCCTCCTGAAACTTTTTAACCCCTTGTCCCCCATGCAGGCTGGGGTAGCCAGAATGTGGAGCTCTGACCGATTGGGGCTTCACACCCTGACTATAACAGCTGCGAAAAAGGTCTCTTAATGCTGATTTTTGTTTTGGGGTATCTGTTGGGGGGGGGGGGGGCAGGTTTATTTTGCCCTGGCTGGGCCCCATTGTTGCTTAAACCGGCCCTGGTACCAGGCCAGTTCCAGTACATGTGGCACAATTTGAAAGTCAACCTTTGTAGATGGTCAGGGCTGAGGTTTAAAGGGTTCATCATTACATATATAGTGAGTGGGAATGGCACATCCTTGCATGACATAGTGGGAGAGCAGGAAGAAATCCACCCAGTCGCTGTTGGTGATGGTGACAGTGTGGTCCACGGCGGTACCGGGAGCAGGAGTGACAAATGCTCCAGATGCAGAGCAGTACAGATTGGTGCTGATCCTTTTCTGCACTATGATGACAATTATGCGAGGGGAATCATTTTCAAAAGTACCAAAGCAGGTCTGTAACTGCGGGATCTCATAATTCTGCACTGTGCTGAGCTGTCCTTCTGACACTCCATCTTGGTACACCACAATCATCTCTGTCAGCACATGATTTACCTTGCAGTATTTTTGGAGAGCGGTCACAAGGTACAGCTTCAAGCCGTCCATAATCTACTGATGTGGAAGGAAAGACTACACAGGAGTATCAGCGGGTCAGAAAAGAATTTATGCTGGCCACAAAAAGTCCTGTCACTGAACGGGAACTCCGGCCGGCATCATGGTAGATCCATTCCGGTCACCATCACATTTTTCAGGGGAATATCCACTCCCCAAAGCTCTCCTTCAAGTACGCAATTTATCTGCAGCAAAATTTTCTGTGCGATGCTTCTCAGTTTTGTTGGATTAGAGATTGCTTTCACATTCACAATTTGAGAAGGCACAGGTGTTTGTACACAGCACAAGTTCAATATGGCACCGTACAGGTCAGCACTCGTCGGCAGGTATTAGCTCTGGAATTACCAGTTATCAAAGTAACATATCAGGAAAAATAAACATTGTAGAATTTTATAAATAACTTTTCAATTTTCAATTAATAAAAAAACCCCAAAACAAATTTTTCAATTTTCATCATTATTGCCTGCACACTTGCAACCGTGCGCACGAGCACGGCCATCACTACACAGACGTTGCCATCGAGAGGACTGACAGTTTATGTCCTGAGAGTGTCAACCAATGACAACCCTTTGTGGCTGTTTGCGGCGGTGCGTTAAACAGTGAATTTGGTCTGTCAGTGTGAAGCAGTACAGCACTACTTACACTACCTGATCCATGTATACACACGCAAGATGTTTTAAAGCACTTTATGCCTCTAATTTAGGAATGCAATGTGATTTCTGCCCTTTGGGGATTATAATCCTACTCTGCATCAAATCCGTAATTTTCTCTGGGACTTTTGACATGAATTTCACTCCGGCATGCCCCCCTCCAGGTGTTAGACCCCTTGAAACAACTTTTCCATCACTTGTGTGGGCAAAAATAGTCCCTGTATGTTTTATAATTCGCCTGCCCATTGAAGTCTATGGCGGTTCGCACGCTTCGTGCGAACTCTAACTTTTGCGGAAGTTCGCGTTCGCCATTTGCGAACACAAAATCTGGTGTACAGGCCATCTCTAGTGGGAGGGCATTCCAGAGGAGGGATGAAACACATGCGAAATCTTGTTGACGTGTATGCGAGGAGGTAATTCTAGAGGACAAAGGAAGGTCATGTGTAGATGTGACATTGCGATTGGGTTGGTATCTAGAAACTAGTGAGGAAATGTATAGGGCATAACTAAACATTAAATATTAGTGCTGGCAGGCTACAGTGAGGAAGTAGATAGAAAAAAAAATGCTCACTTCTCATTGTCATTTAATTTGGGTGGATAACCTGGGGATCCATCATCTGGCTTAGTGCCCGGGGGGTGGGGGGGATACCCCTGTTTGTTGGTGATCTGCAAAGCGATACAATAATGGAACCCTGTAGGGGGTGGTTCCAGTCACAAAGTTGCACTCACTCTGGGAGCAGTCCTGGAGCGACTGCATCCGGGAATAGCGGGTGCTTTGCAATAACCTTAGCCATAGATGTACTGGTAGGAAGAGGCCTAATAGGAGAAACATGGGGCCTAATTTACTAAAATCTCTGGGAGGCAGATCATCGGTTATCCTGTAGAAAAGGTCAGCTAGGATTTTTTCTTTTCAATATTAATTTTTATTGAAAATTATATTCAGATACACAAAGTTAGACATTAATAACCAGTTAGCAGTAGTATTCATATTAGAAAACTCATAGCAGGACATAGCAGTGAATATAGAGTAACATAGTGGCCTCAATTCACTAAGCTTATCTCCTGTCTTTAATAACTCTTCTAGAGTTGTTACCATGGTGATAAGGCATGTAGTATTCAGGAAACATTTTACCTCAGGCAAACCTAAAGTTAACTCTTCTGTCTTTAAGTTAACTCTTCAATCCTTAAAATAACTCCAGAGTTAAAGACAGGCTGTTTATTATCTGCATGTGAAAATAACTACAAAGGAGGTAAAATAACTACAGAGGAGGTAACTTAACTACAGAGGAGGTAACTTAAGGAATGAAGAGATAAGAGAATTCTCTCTTATGTGGAGGTAAGTTTTCTCTTGCCTTATTATCTCCAGCATGATCTTAGTGAATTGAGGCCAATGTCTTAGTAAATACAACATTTTAAAATGTAGCTTATACCTCTGACTCATACTGGGGAGGTAAGATGGGTCCCGACCACTACTAGCAATAGCTAGCAGGTTGGTGGCCAATCAGTCTCCACAGCGACTTTTATGTGATTGGAGTGGTGGTCTGAGACCTACCAATCACTTGCTTGTGGTATTAATTGGTTAATTTAGAGTTAGAGAACCTTTTGGGCATCATGGTATTTTTAACAATGACTTACGTAGGGGTATTTGTCCTACTTTTGGTGATATATCGTGCTCTAACAAGTTATATAGCGAGGTTGTTCTCTGTAATGAGTCGTATCATTTTGGAATGTAACGGCAAAACTTGCCTTGAGAGATAGTCCATTTTAACCAAACGTAACATCTAAACTAGATCTATTAAACAAAACCATTGGTTACTGGTCTAATATCTCCATCCTTGTTTAAAGTCTATGTGGTGACTTTCTCTGGTGTGTCATCACTATTGATTACATTTTCGTGGTCTTAGTGTTAGGGACGCGTTTACATATGATTTCTTGACCTAATATAGTTTTCCATAATTAGGTTTCGTTTAAACGTAACGAGGGTTAGTTGGAATGATAAGGGGTCAGTAGATTTCCAGTTATTAAATATGGTATATCGAGCAGCAAATAACAGTTGACATATGGGAAGTCGGACTGAGGTGTCAACGTGCTCTAGGCCAATATTTAGGATAACCAATGGTGGGGTTAATTGAAATCTAGGAATGTAATTAGCAATTGTGAATGTCTCTATCTCTTTCCAAAGGGAGAGAGTTGTGGGGCAGTCCCATATCATATGTAGTAGTGTACCCACTGATTGAGAGCAGCGCCAGCATAAAGGGGATGTGTTAGGTTGGAAAGTAGCTAATTTTCTTGGAGTAAGATACCATCTAGTTATGGTCTTGAATGTTGATTCCCAGTGGGAGGTACATTTGGAGAGCTTTTGCGTAATTTTACTGACTGCTGCCAGTTGCTTAGGTGAGATTTGCGTATGGAGATCGTGAGACCAAATTAATGCGTATTTGTGGAAAGGGGATTCTCGTGTGTCGTTCAATTCCTGATACCATAGGGCTATTGCTCCTTTTTGGGGCACTTTTGCATTGAGCATAGTTAGTAACCTAACATTGATTTCTGGGATGCTAATTTTGTGGTGCTCAAGAAAAGTTAAGATTCTGTGACAGAGAAATCTTAGAGGCATAGACAGCTGGAATTCTTTCTGGAGGTCACTAAGAGATATAGGGTGTTTTTCTCTATAGAATTGGTTTAGGTGTTTTATTCCTAGGTTTTCAAGAGGTAATGTATTTAAATTGTCTATGAGTATGTTTAGTACTGAAATCTGTATACGTGGTTGGAGTAGAGAGGAGTGGGGGGAGTGAGGTGGATTTTTCGTGAAGTATTCCCAGGAGGCTAGTGTAGCTTGGATCGTAGGCAGTACCACTTTAGGGGGTTTGTTTCCTAATATAATAGAGCATAGAATGTCTCGTAAAGGTCTCTGAGTTAACTCCTGTTCTATCTCGGCCCATTTTTTCCCTTTTGCGTATGACTACCAGGTATTGGCATATTCAAGGTTTGCTGCATGATAATATAATTTAATGTTAGGGACCCCGAGACCTCCAAGTTTTTTTGGTAGGTAGGCTAGTGATAGTGGAGTACGGGATTTACGGCCTGACCAGATAAATTTCTTCATTATGTTTGAAAAGTCATTTAGATAGGAATTGGATAGTGGGATAGGGAGGTTTCTGAACAGGTAAAGGATTTTTGTCAGCACAAACATTTTAAAGGCCGGAGTTTTACCTGACCAGGAGAAATGGAATTTGTCAATAGAGGAGCAATCATTCTTGATAGTATTAATTAGTGGTATGAAGTTCTGATTCATAAGGTCCGCTTTTTTTGCTGTTAATTTAATGCCTAAATATTGCACCGCCAATGTTGCCCAAGGAAAGTTAAATTTTTGGGAAATATGCTGTTTCAAATCCGTTGGGATATTTAGGCCTGCCTAGGATGTAGGATTTATTTTGGTTTAGTTTGTAATATGAAACTTCCGAGAAGTTTTGAAGTTCTATAACCAACTGGTGTAAAGAGTTTATTGGGTCTGTTAAAATCAGAGCGACATCTTCAGCAAATAAACTGATGGTGTGTGTGTTGTTTCCTATTTTTAGGCCTGAGATGAGGGGTGACGATCTTATTTTCTGAGCGAGTGTTTCCATTAATAATACAAAGATAATGGGGGATAGGGGGCAGCCTTGGCGAGGGCCATTTAATATGTTTAAATCTATGTGACATGAAGCCATCAGCGTTGACTCTCGCAGAGGGTGTGCTGTAAAGTGCCATGATAGCAGTTAATATTGGTCCTGCAAATCCAAACTTCTTCAGAGTTTCCCTCAGAAACCCCCAGTAAACTAGATAGATAGGATGAGGGAAGGCATTCGACAGAGCTCTATCTGTCTCATTATGTTTAACATACGTCTGGTCCCATTTGATGTTTGTCTGCCTTTTGTGAACCCCACCTGGTCTGAGTTTAAGAGGTTTGGGGAGAAGTTCATGATTCTATTTGCTATTAGTTTAGCATATATTTTTAGGTCCGAATTAAGTAACGATATTGGCCTATAGTTGCTTGCCTGTTGGTGGTCCTTATCTGGCTTGGGTATGACTGTAATGTTAGCTTCGAGATATTCTTGAGATATGGGGGAGCCTGACATGAAGCTGTTAAATATATCCACAAGCATTGGAGAAAGTATTTGTGAAAAAGTCATATAATACTCATTTGTATAGCCATCTGGCTAAAAATTGTAGAATAAGCGGCACGATAATAGTGCTTGAATCAGAAATAATTGAGGGTAAGGCCTATCTTGGCTTAAGTTGGTGAGTCATGCTGAACCGCAGTATGCTTATTGGAAGGAGAAGCGTTCACATGCTTAATCATTCTCGTATCCGGTATCTTGATCTGCAGTTGTTTGAGCAGGACATGTCCTATGTCGGCTGACGCAAAGATATATTGTTTGTTGCGGTAGGAGAATATAACCTTGATGGGGAAGCCCCATTTATATTGGATTTGAGCAGGCTGTAAAGCTCTTGTCAGAGGTTGTAGTTGTCTTCTTTGCTGCAGCGTGGCTTGAGAAAGGTCGGTATATAGCTGAATTTTAGTGTAGGGGTCCGGAAAGGCACCTTTTGCTTTTAAAGCCAGCAGTAAGTTCTCTTTCACGTGGAAAAATAAGAATCACACTATGACGTCTCTAGGAACACTGTCAGGTAGATGGTTAGGCTTAGGAAGCCTATGTGCTCTGTCTAGCGTGAGTTCTATTGGTGTAGTGTCAGGTAGGACAGCTTTGGTGAGATTCATAACATATGCTTTAAGGTCATTTGTGGGTATGGATTCAGGGATCCCTCTTAGTTTTATGTTATTCCTCCTAGACCGGTCTTCTAAGTCAGAAGATTTAAGTTTTAGCCAGTCAATGTCCTTAGATTGGGCTTCAGACTTATCAACCATGGCATTGTTCTCACGCACCAGTTCAGAGATTTTGTCCTCTGAGGCATCAACTCTGTCCCCCAGTGATGTAAGTTCAGTGTGGAGGTTAGACTGCATACGTGCAAATTGTGAGAGAAGATCCGCTTTGAAAGCTAAAAGTAAGTCTCTTATATAAGCTTGCGATGCTGCCTGCTCCGAGGCAGGGAATGACATAATGTCTGCTGTGCTACCCCTCTCACATGTTTGGCTTACCGTAATGGCGTCTGACTCTGGAGGATTTATGCGTTGCCGCTGTCTGGCCGGGCTGGCCGAAGGGGAGAGTTGTGGAGAGAGATCCTCCAGGTCAGTGGTGTTGTGGGGATCTGCCACCGAGCTGTGGATGAGAGATTCACCTCTCAGTGTGCCTCCGCTGCTTTCTTCATGCTCACGTTGTTTGTGCTGCGAAGAAGCTCCGGCGCCATCTTGGGGTCTGCGCGCTGTGCGGCTGTGCTTTTCTGTGAAGAAGTCCGTGAGCATCTTCGGCTGCATCGCTTTTCTCTTTTTGGAGTTCTCCACCTCCTGCTCCATCTCTTCCATATTTTTGGGCTGGTTTTGTGCGGGACAAATAGCGCTTTCAGTTGCTTTGTATAAGCCAAGTCCAGAGCTCAGGGATCACACGTCTTCCCGGAACTCCGCCGTGGCCACGCCCGGTCAGCTAGGATTTTACTGTTGGGTTGTAAGAGTTTTGTTATGAGGTACCAAGCTGAATTATGAATATTTTGAATATATAGGTGTAACGATCGGTGTAACACAGAGAGGGTCTGATTACCGGTGAACTGCAGTATCACCGAGAATACAGAATATACCCCATTATTGATGATCTGCAGTATCACCGATAATCAGATATATCTTCTAACCTCTGGACACCTGAGATAACAAGTGAGTGTTAGGTGCAACAGTAATACTTTGAGTACTGCACAGAAGTATGTTCCTTCTGTTGGACTAGACTCTCCCAGGGGAGGAGCTAGGCTGAGAGTAGGAAGGACAGAGTGTGAGTGACACCAGTGAGAGGGTGTCACTAACAGGTCTGGGAACTGCCTCTAACAGTAAGGTCAATTCTCGAGGTCGGGCAAGCCAGGTCGTTAACACACAGACAGATAAGGTACAGATTCAGGAGACAGATACGGAATCCAATGAACAGGCAGGGTTTGGCAACGGACTATCAGAATAGCAAGGTACAGAATCAGGAGGCAAATACAGAGTCCAGGAACGAGCAGAGTTTGGCAACAGGATATCGGAAATAGCAAGGTACAGAATTAGAGTTCAGAGGAATAGTCAGGCAGGCAGAAGGTCATAACAAATAATACAATTCAATATTCCTAATGCTAAGGTGTGAGTTCCTTGATCATCAACACCTTTGGAAACTATGCTAGAACACAGATACAGACAAGGTCTGAGTGCTACCACGTAGTGATCGCAACGCCAGACACCAGAGAAATGACCAGCACCCAGTATATATACTATAGCGCTCTCCAGCGCCACCCCTAAGTGCTGGACCAATGGAAAGTGGTGAAAATGTCAGCTGACCAGCTTGGTCAGCTGACTCTTCTCTAGCTGTCATATAAGCTCCGCCTCTCAGCGCGCGCGCGCATCCTTCTGAACCTGTGTGGACTAGCAGTCCCAGCCACACTAGACATGTCTTGCAATGTATCCGCTGATTCGGGCGCGGGGGCCGCCGCAACCGCTCTCCAAGCAAGCGGCGGCTTCTCCGCGTCCAACCACAATGTCAGTAGTATTGCTATGCGCGCAATCCGCTGCATCCAACGCGGACTCCACCGCTCTGCCCATGCGGCATGCGGCGGTTTCTTCGCGTTGTGCCACCATGTTGGACGCGGAAACAGCCGCCTCACTCTGAGTACTTGCGGCGGCTTTTCTGCGTTTCCTCACAATAGGTGCCTACTAATGGTACAATTTTTCTTTCAAACAACTTTTGGATCTCAAGGAACCCCTGCAAACAATTTTTGATCTCGGGGAACTCCTGCATTTATTTTGCAGGAGGTATGGTTTTTAACCTCACTGGCGGTAAGCACGAGCTGCTCTCAGGCTAGCCGCCGCAGAGGATCACATGGCCCCGGGAGAATTTTTTTAAAATAAAATGTGCTGTATATGCTTAAGCTAGTAATTGGCTAGCTAACTATGTCCCCCAAGTTTCAAGCTCTCCACTGATCCCCCCCCCCCGATCGCCACCATAATACGTATCCCCACGGATCCCGCGATGGCGCAGCATCCCAATAAGCTCCAGGCATCGCTATGGGGAGGATCGGGACTGCGCATGACATCGATGACGTCATGCCCCATCGTTGCTATAGCGACGAGTGAAGCTGAATGGTAAAGCTGCGGCTCTCGCGGGATCGCAAAGGGGTAAATATTGCCGGCGGCGATTGAGGGGTTTAATTAGGAGCGGCGGGGCTTGGGGGACATAGTTAGCTAGCCAAGTGCTAGCTAAACCATAAAAACACATTTTATTTTAAAAAAATCCTCCCGCGGACGCAGCCTCTGAAACTGCGTACCGCCAGGGAGGTTAAAAGTAGGTGAGTCTGTTTATTTCACTACCCCCTATTACTGTGCGTCTCATTTAGTACAATTTAGTGGTTATTTTTTACAGTATTCCCTATTATATTGTGCTCTATTAAACTTCCCCCACGATGGGGGGAAAATGCCAAGGAACCCCTGCAAAGTACTCAAGGAACGCTGGTTGAGAGGGCCTGGGTTAATAGGAAATAAATATGCCTGCCTCCATATCTCTCTCACTACAGTTATCCTTTAAAACAGAAGGCGTGCATCATTACCAGAGCTGTGTATGCCCTGGATAAAGCAATCACTAGGTGGCAGTGTTTCATGCATTATTTCATCATTTCTACCAGAGAAGCGGCGTGTGCTGGCTCTGAAGTGTCCCTGTGCAATTTCTCCGGGACCAAAGTGAAAGTTCATGCAACTTTATACGCAAACAAGAACATGGCAGTGTTTTATTTTCTCGTCACCACAAGTTTACCAGTGTATGTGAGACATATAGCTGTGCCTGCTCCAGTGACATTATTGTTTAAGGGGATTTTGTTTTTTGTTTGGATCTTTGTGGTTGTCTTCATTTGATACTAGCTGAGTAACAAGAAAGTGAGCACCTTGTCAGTGCATTGGTGAGCACTGCGGCCGGCTGTCCTCGTTTTGCCTCCTCAGTGCGGTATCGCCTGTCACTGGCAAGGCTTCTTTCCTCAGAATAGCTGCAGGTGGGAGGGAATCCCAGTGGCCATAAGAAGAGAAGGTTACAGAGGCTATCACTGTGTATGAAAATAACTGATGGGAATAACTGATGTTTTCCCAGTCTATTTGTGTGGAGATAAGTAGCTACTGGATGAAAGCACTAGATATGAAATATCCTATACAATAAAATGCAAGTGTCCCTGCATCATCAACTGAATGGTTGTGTGTCCCTGGCTTATTTTGTACTGAGCATGTGCGCAGCCAGGGCAGTTAGGACACAGGGGCGGATCTGACAGTTTGCTGTGTGTGGTTCACAGAGGTCCTCATTGCATTGTGGGAAATAACAGCTTTTTCCAACTGCCAAGCAAGCAGCTCCGTGTGAATATACTTCAGACAGTGGTGGGGAACCTAGGGCCCATTTTTTAACGGGCGGGCCTTTTTACTAGACTAGTGCATATAAAATGTCATGTTTACCTACTTTAAAACACTTATTTTATGACTAAATGTAATAAACAGAGTATGGTATTATGCTGGCCCCAGTAAAGGCCATATTTCACCCTCTGTGACATTCCCATTGTACGTAAAGGTGGACTGTGGACTATAGGTGCCCATTCATGGTACAATCGCCTGATCAATGGGATACCATTTATGGTGCTAACCGATAATGACTGACAGTTACGTCGAGTCGGTTTTCAGATCAATTGGATTGCAGAGCATGATCATCCAGTAGGCAACCTAAGCAGGTGCCTGAGGCCTAGTCGGTGACACGGGGCCCACCTGCCACGTACGTATATGTATGCCGCCGGCGAGCTGGGTGCAGGGTGAGCCGAATGATGGCAAATCCCCAGCGGGTAAAATATTATTCCCACTCTTGCAACTCGGAGGGAGATGTATTTTGGGGTCCAGTGATTGCCGGAACCCTGAATTACCCTTACACGCCTCGCGCAATGCGACATTACTGCTACGGTGGTGCCTAGTTTCATGCACCAAAACCACCTGCTTCGCATCTGCCACCTTTTCTGACCCATGTCTCCAGCTTACCCAAACGACCATAAGTAATAAGCATTGTATGTCTGCACTTTCCTGAAGAAGGGGACCTCTTTATGGCCCCGAAACAACTGACAAGTCGGTGTTGACTTACGCAATAAACGGAACACTGCATTGAGACATCGGTGCGCTGACCTGATCTCAGTGGCGTAGCTAAGAAGCTGTGGGCCCCAGTGCAATGCAAGTTTTACATTGGGGCCCCCCAAGCACTCTAAACATAACAATTGATAAGACGCACCAAAACCTGCCAATGGCAATTACAGTGTCAGAGGTGCAAGAAAGGGATGGGAAACTGTGTGTTAATGACCACTACTATTCAAAGCATCTATAGAAGGAAATATTATCAGCATAGGACCAGTGAAGAGCTAATACTGTGGATGAGGGAGGGCTTCTCGGGGCTCAAATGACCATAAGGGGATGCCAAAAAGCTCCATTTCACCTTAATCCACCTCTGTTGGATTGGATTACCTTTTGCTTTCTGTTTGTGTGCCCAAACAATCATTTCTGACCAATCGCAATTATGAAATCTAATAGCGACAGAGGCGTTAAGCTGAATTACCCACTACACAAGTTGTTATACTCCTATTTATAGCCTGATGAAGTAGGATGTGCCCACGAAAAGCGTTGCTACTTTTTGGAGTACGTGAATAAATTATTTTTGTTGAAAAAATCGACATTATCTTGTGTCTGCATTGGGGAGGTAAGTCCACCACTAGCCTCCCTCGTTTTAAACCTTTTATCAATGTTTTACACTACTGGCAACCCCGTAACACTGTTTGCAATTATATCGTTTGGTCAATCGGTCGGGAGATTGTACAGTAAATGGGCACCTTTAGCCTTATCTACTGTATATACTTAGAGGGATTCAGAGGTACTTTAGTCAAAAGAGTTGCATTACGTCAGGAAAACTTCATTTTTATAAGGCAGTCAAGATGGCTGCCCCCATAGCTCTGCACTCTGAGGTGCACTTCAAGTGTTAGAAAGAATACCTTGATGTTCACAAGCATAGTTGGGCTTTCACATTAGAAACTCCAGCATGACTTGCAAAGTGAATAATATGGTAGGCATGCTCTCTTGGGAAGTAAATGGGCCTGATTTTTAAGTTTTTTTTTTTTTTCTGGAAATCAATGGAGAACATAGATAGTCAATGAGGTGCTTATAACTCTGAACTGAAATGTATGGAGCTTTAAAATGGGACCAACCAACCATCATTGGCTATTGTAATTGATTTGTCCAACTCCAAGGTGTATATATTTACAGAATATGTACATGTGCATCAACTCAAACATATCAGTATTTATAGACCATCTCTGATCAGATAAATCATTCTGAAATTCAGGGCGACAGAAAGATTGTTTGTCGTCGATCGGCAGCATTAATGGTACCTACGCTTGATTGTTTAGAACAGTGATGGTTAACCTTGGCACTCCAGCTTGTTTGGAACTACAAGTCCCATGAGGCATTGCAATACTCTGACAGCTCTAAGCATAACTCGGGGAGGCAGAGGCATGATGGGATTTGTAGTTTTGCCACAGCTGGAGTGCCAAGGTTAGCCATCACTGGTTTAGGAGATTCTAACGTTAATGGTCACCTTTACGTTGTGAGAATTTATAACCATGTTACGGTTTATATTAGGTCATAGTGAGGGTTGCTGGAAGGTACCGGTAAATATCTGGGTTGTGTATATAACCAAAGCAGGACCTTTTATTTTCATCATTATAAATATAGTACAGCTTAGTTGAAAAAAAAAAACAAAAAACCTTCACGTATGTACTTGACTGCCGATGCCAGCTGCTTAAAGGGGCACTATGGCGAAAAATGTTAAATATGTGCAAACATTTACAAATAAGAAGTACATTTTTTCTAGAGTAAAATGAGCCATAAATTACTTTTCTCCTATATGCTGTCACTTACAGTAGGTAATAGAAATCTGACAAAAGTGACAGGTTTTGGACTAGTCCATCTCTTCGTAGGGGACTCTCAGCAAGGCCTTTATTCTTTATAAAGATATTTCTTAAAAAGGATTTAAACAACGATGCTGGCCAGCTTCCCTGCTCGCTACACAGTTTTTTGGCATTTGGACAGAGCAACAGCCATTCACTAAGTGCTTTTGAAAATGAATAAATCTCTGAGAATCCATGAAGAGATGGGCTGGTCCAAAACCTGTCACTTCTGTCAGATTTCTACTACCTACTGTAAGCGACAGCAACATAGGAGAAAAGTAATTTATGGCTCATTTTACTCTGTAAAAAATATACTTCTTATTTGTTTATGTTTACACATATTTTAAATTTTACAATTTTTTGCCGTAGTGCCCCTTGAATTCAGTGACTTCAGCAACTTTCCTTTAACATGGAACTTTCCTAAGTATAGCTTCATGAATAAAATAGCTTATTTTTAACAGTATTGTTAATAACTATTTTAGTCAGTGTTTGGGCGGTGTAAATCTTTCCTCTCCCCGACTGACATTCTGAAATGTATCACAGGTGGTGACATCCTTATTGTTGGTAGGAGAATCGCTGCAGAATGTTTAATGTGTATGCTGAAGTCAGCAGAAATAACACCTGGCCCCATATGCAATTCACTTTTTCACCTGAGTTTTCTCCTAGGTGATGTTTTCTGAACTTGTAAATAAAATGCCCTTTAAAAAAATACTGTAGGAGGGTCGGGGGAAAATTAGTTGAGCTTACTCACTTATAGGCAGTGTTTCTAATGCTGAAACTAGAATAATTAATGTACAAGTGGCTATCCTGAAGAACATTCTACTGTCACTGTAGTCTCACTTTAAATACCGTAATCCAGAATCACTTATGTTCCTCGTCCATAGTTGTAGATGGCACTATATAAGTAAAAAATAGTAGTAATAATAATAATAGAACTGTGCTGAGCATGGGGCTATAGAACTAAATGGTCCATATGCAATTAACTTTATCTCCTGAGTTTTCACCTAGGAGATCATTTGTCATCTTTTATTTAGAATAACTTTTCAGCACTTTGCTATTGAAAAAGTACCAACATTAGGTGGCAAAGTACTGTCAAAACTATATAAAGTATTTTCTTGCTTGCTGCTGATTTAAAAAAAACAAAACATTTTATTGACAAGTTTGAAAATATCACTTAGGAGAAAACTCAGCTCTTGAAAGTCTGCTTGTGATACTTAGCTCTGGAAAGTCTGATTGCAGTGGCGGATCTAGAGGGGTGCAGGCATGGCTGGTGCCCTGGGCGCCCATGCTGCATGGGCGCCATGCCTGCCCCAATGCCACCTCGCCACTGCCGTCTGCCTCCCCTCCCGGTGGCGCCCCTGCACCGCCGCCGCCTGTCCCCGATCACCTTGTAATCGTAACATACTACAGATCGCGGCAACTGCGAGTTACAGCCCGCACACGCTACCTGCACTGAACTTTGTCCAAATGCGGAAGTGACGTCATTGACCTATGACGTCATTTCCGCATTTTGAATACATTGAGCGCCGGTAGCGTGTGCGGGCTGTAAACTCTGCAGTTTCCGCGATCTGAAGTATGTTACTATTACAAGGTGATCAGGGACAGGCAGCGGGGACGGCACCAAGAGGCAGCATTGACTTGGTCGCCGTGATCTGAGGTCTGTTTACAGTACATGAGAAGAGGCTCCGGGACAGGCTATGGGGGCGGCACCAGGAGAACTAGCACTACCTGACATGGATCGGTCCGGTCGCCGTGATCTGAGGTCTGTAAAAGCACCCATCCACCCTCATGCACCCTGTCCCTGCACCCAGCCACCCTCATGCACCCTGTCCCTGCACCTATCCACCCTCATGCACCCTGTCCCTGCACCCATCCACCCTAATCCACCCTGTCCCTGCACCCATCCACCCTCATGCACCCTGTCCCTGCACCCAGCCACCCTCATGCACCCTGTCCCTGCACCCATCCACCCTAATCCACCCTGTCCCTGCACCCATCCACCCTCATGCACCCAGCCACCCTCATGCACCCTGTCCCTGCACCCAGCCACCCTCATGCACCCTGTCCCTGCACCCATCCACCCTCATGCACCCTGTCCCTGCACCCATCCACCCTAATCCACCCTGTCCCTGCACCCATCCACCCTCATGCACCCTGTCCCTGCACCCAGCTACCCTCATGCACCCTGTCCCTGCACCCATCCACCCTAATCCACCCTGTCCCTGCACCCATCCACCCTCATGCACCCAGCCACCCTCATGCACCCTGTCCCTGCACCCAGCCACCCTCATCCACCCTGTCCCTGCACCCAGCCACCCTCATCCACCCTGTCCCTGCACCCAGCCACCCTCATCCACCCTGTCCCTGCACCCAGCCACCCTCATCCACCCTGTCCCTGCACCCAGCCACCCTCATCCACCCTGCCCCTGCATCCAGCCACCCTCATGCACCCTGTCCCTGCACCTAGCCACCCTCATGCACCCTGTCCCTGCACCCATCCACCAGCATGCACCCTGTCCCTGCACCCATCCACCAGCATGCACCCTGTCCCTGCACCCAGCCACCCTCATGCACCCTGTCCCTGCACCCATCCACCAGTATGCACCCTGTCCCTGCACCCAGCCACCCTCATGCACTCTGTCCCTGCACCCATCCACCAGCATGTGCCCCGTCCCTGCACCCAGCCACCAGCATGCACCCTGTCCCTGCACTCAGCCACCAGCATGCACCCTGTTCCTGCACCCAGCCACCAGCATGCACCCTGTCCCTGCACCCAGCATGCACCCTGTCCCTGCACCCAGACACCAGCCTGCTTCCTGTCCCTGCACCCAGCTACCAGCCTATACACTGCCCTATAACCAGCACCCTGCCCCAGCCATCAGCCTGTACACTGCCCTAGCCAGCACCCTTCCCCAGCCACTAGCCTGCACACTACCCTAACCAGCACCCTGACCCAATCTACACCTTGCTCCAAACAGCACCTTATTGCAATCTGCCACATCCTGCTGCAATCTTCCCCAATCAGCACCCCGCTGCAATATACTCCAACCAGCAATCTGCAGCCTGTCCTAACCTTCACCTACCCTCTGTTGCAGCCTGCCCTTACTTGTACCTTGCTTCACCCTGCTGTAATCTGCATCAACCTGCACCCTGCCCCAGCAAGCACCCTGGCCTGCACCCAGGAAGCAATTGCGGGACTGCTATGGCTACCAAATATCTAGGGGCACATTTTGCTACCTAATACTGATATCTGTGGGCACATAGCTACCTAATTCTTTTATTTGGTGAACATGGCTGTTTAATTTATGTATCCAGGATGAACTTGGCTACTAATTGTTGGCTACTAATCGTGAGGCATCTGTCTGTTTAATCTGTTTATTGTGAGGCACCTGGCTACTTAATTTTATCTGGTTGACTGTTACAACTTTATTTTTTATTGGGCAGCATGTGACTACTTGATGAATTATCTGATGGCGTGTGACGTGTGTGTGTGTGTGTGTGTGTGACGTGTGTGTGTGTGTGTGTGTGTGTGTGTGTTTGTGTGTGTGTGTGTGTTGGGGCGGCACAATTTCAGTGTGTGTTGGGGGGGGGGCGCATTTTCAGTGTTTGCCATAGGCGCCATGTTACCCAGATACGCCTCTGTCTGATTGTGATACTTAGCTCTGGAAAGTCTGCTTGTGATACTTAGCACTGCAAAGTCTGCTTGTGATACTTAGCTCTGAAAAGTCTGCTTGTGATACTTAGCACTGCAAAGTCTGCTTGTGATACTTAGCTCTGGAAAGTCTGCTTGTGATACTTAGCTCTGGGAAGTCTGCTTGTGATACTTAGCTCTGGAAAGTCTGATTAGATACTTAGCTCTGGAAAGTCTGCTTGTGATACTTAGCTCTGGAAAGTCTGCTTGTGATACTTAGCTCTGGATAGTCTGCTTGTGATACTTAGCTCTGGAAAGTCTGCTTGTGATACTTAGCTCTGGAAAGTCTGCTTGTGATACTTAGCTCTGGAAAGTCAGCTTGTGATACTTAGCTCTGGAAAGTCTGCTTGTGATACTTAGCTCTGGAAAGTCTGATTGTGATACTTAGCTCTGGAAAGTCTGATTCTGATACTTAGCACTGGAAAGTCTGCTTGTGATACTTAGCTCTGGAAAGTCTGCTTGTGATACTTAGCTCTGGAAAGTCTGCTTGTAAAACTTAGCTCTGGAAAGTCTGATTGTGATACTTAGCTCTGGAAAGTCTGATTGTGATACTTAGCTCTGGAAAGTCTGCTTGTGATACTTAGCTCTGGAAAGTCTGCTTGTGATACTTAACTCTGGAAAGTCTGCTTGTGATACTTAGCTCTGTGAAGTTTGCTTGTGATACTTAGCTCTGGAAAGTCTGCTTGTGATACTTAGCTCTGGAAAGTCTGCTTGTGATACTTAGCTCTGGAAAGTCTGCTTGTGATACTTAGCACTGCAAAGTCTGCTTGTGATACTTAGCTCTGGAAAGTCTGCTTGTGATACTTAGCACTGCAAAGTCTGCTTGTGATACTTAGCTCTGGAAAGTCTGCTTGTGATACTTAGCTCTGGAAAGTCTGCTTGTGATACTTAGCACTGCAAAGTCTGCTTGTGATACTTAGCTCTGGAAAGTCTGCTTGTGATACTTAGCTCTGGAAAGTCTGCTTGTGATACTTAGCTCTGGGAAGTCTGCTTGTGATACTTAGCTCTGGAAAGTCTGATTAGATACTTAGCTCTGGAAAGTCTGCTTGTGATACTTAGCTCTGGAAAGTCTGCTTGTGATACTTAGCTCTGGAAAGTCTGCTTGTGATACTTAGCTCTGGAAAGTCAGCTTGTGATACTTAGCTCTGGAAAGTCAGCTTGTGATACTTAGCTCTGGAAAGTCTGCTTGTGATACTTAGCTCTGGAAAGTCTGATTGTGATACTTAGCTCTGGAAAGTCTGATTCTGATACTTAGCACTGGAAAGTCTGCTTGTGATACTTAGCTCTGGAAAGTCTGCTTGTGATACTTAGCACTGCAAAGTCTGCTTGTGATACTTAGCTCTGGAAAGTCTGCTTGTGATACTTAGCTCTGGAAAGTCTGCTTGTGATACTTAGCACTGCAAAGTCTGCTTGTGATACTTAGCTCTGGAAAGTCTGCTTGTGATACTTAGCTCTGGAAAGTCTGCTTGTGATACTTAGCACTGCAAAGTCTGCTTGTGATACTTAGCTCTGGAAAGTCAGCTTGTGATACTTAGCTCTGGAAAGTCAGCTTGTGATACTTAGCTCTGGAAAGTCTGCTTGTGATACTTAGCTCTGGAAAGTCTGATTGTGATACTTAGCTCTGGAAAGTCTGATTCTGATACTTAGCACTGGAAAGTCTGCTTGTGATACTTAGCTCTGGAAAGTCTGCTTGTGATACTTAGCACTGCAAAGTCTGCTTGTGATACTTAGCTCTGGAAAGTCTGCTTGTGATACTTAGCTCTGGAAAGTCTGCTTGTGATACTTAGCACTGCAAAGTCTGCTTGTGATACTTAGCTCTGGAAAGTCTGCTTGTGATACTTAGCTCTGGAAAGTCTGCTTGTGATACTTAGCTCTGGAAAGTCTGATTGTGATACTTAGCTCTGGAAAGTCTGATTCTGATACTTAGCACTGGAAAGTCTGCTTGTGATACTTAGCTCTGGAAAGTCTGCTTGTGATACTTAGCTCTGGAAAGTCTGCTTGTAAAACTTAGCTCTGGAAAGTCTGATTGTGATACTTAGCTCTGGAAAGTCTGATTGTGATACTTAGCTCTGGAAAGTCTGCTTGTGATACTTAGCTCTGGAAAGTCTGCTTGTGATACTTAGCTCTGGAAAGTCTGCTTGTGATACTTAGCTCTGGGAAGTCTGCTTGTGATACTTAGCTCTGGAAAGTCTGCTTGTGATACTTAGCTCTGGAAAGTCTGCTTGTGATACTTAGCTCTGGAAAGTCTGCTTGTGATACTTAGCACTGCAAAGTCTGCTTGTGATACTTAGCTCTGGAAAGTCTGCTTGTGATACTTAGCACTGCAAAGTCTGCTTGTGACACTTAGCTCTGGAAAGTCTGCTTGTGATACTTAGCTCTGGAAAGTCTGCTTGTGATACTTAGCTCTGGGAAGTCTGCTTGTGATACTTAGCTCTGGAAAGTCTGATTAGATACTTAGCTCTGGAAAGTCTGCTTGTGATACTTAGCTCTGGAAAGTCTGCTTGTGATACTTAGCTCTGGATAGTCTGCTTGTGATACTTAGCTCTGGAAAGTCTGCTTGTGATACTTAGCTCTGGAAAGTCTGCTTGTGATACTTAGCTCTGGAAAGTCAGCTTGTGATACTTAGCTCTGGAAAGTCTGCTTGTGATACTTAGCTCTGGAAAGTCTGATTGTGATACTTAGCTCTGGAAAGTCTGATTCTGATACTTAGCACTGGAAAGTCTGCTTGTGATACTTAGCTCTGGAAAGTCTGCTTGTGATACTTAGCTCTAGAAAGTCTGCTTGTAAAACTTAGCTCTGGAAAGTCTGATTGTGATACTTAGCTCTGGAAAGTCTGATTGTGATACTTAGCTCTGGAAAGTCTGCTTGTGATACTTAGCTCTGGAAAGTCTGCTTGTGATACTTAGCTCTGGAAAGTCTGCTTGTGATACTTAGCTCTGGGAAGTCTGCTTGTGATACTTAGCTCTGGAAAGTCTGCTTGTGATACTTAGCTCTGGAAAGTCTGCTTGTGATACTTAGCTCTGGATAGTCTGCTTGTGATACTTAGCTCTGGAAAGTCTGCTTGTGATACTTAGCTCTGGAAAGTCTGCTTGTGATACTTAGCTCTGGAAAGTCAGCTTGTGATACTTAGCTCTGGAAAGTCTGCTTGTGATACTTAGCTCTGGAAAGTCTGATTGTGATACTTAGCTCTGGTAAGTCTGATTCTGATACTTAGCACTGGAAAGTCTGATTCTGATACTTAGCTCTGGAAAGTCTGCTTGTGATACTTAGCACTGCAAAGTCTGCTTGTGATACTTAGCTCTGAAAAGTCTGCTTGTGATACTTAGCTCTGCAAAGTCTGCTTGTGATACTTAGCTCTGGAAAGTCTGCTTGTGATACTTAGCACTGCAAAGTCTGCTTGTGATACTTAGCTCTGGAAAGTCTGCTTGTGATACTTAGCTCTGGAAAGTCTGCTTGTGATACTTAGCTCTGGATAGTCTGCTTGTGATACTTAGCTCTGGAAAGTCTGATTAGATACTTAGCTCTGGAAAGTCTGCTTGTGATACTTAGCTGTGGAAAGTCTGCTTGTGATACTTAGCTCTGGATAGTCTGCTTGTGATACTTAGCTCTGGAAAGTCTGCTTGTGATACTTAGCTCTGGAAAGTCAGCTTGTGATACTTAGCTCTGGAAAGTCTGCTTGTGATACTTAGCTCTGGAAAGTCTGATTGTGATACTTAGCTCTGGAAAGTCTGATTCTGATACTTAGCACTGGAAAGTCTGCTTGTGATACTTAGCTCTGGAAAGTCTGATTGTGATACTTAGCTCTGGAAAGTCTGCTTGTGATACTTAGCTCTGGAAAGTCTGCTTGTGATACTTAGCTCTGGAAAGTCTGCTTGTGATACTTAGCTCTGGAAAGTCTGATTGTGATACTTAGCTCTGGGAAGTCTGCTTGTGATACTTAGCTCTGGAAAGTCTGCTTGTGATACTTAGCTCTGGAAAGTCTGCTTGTGATACTTAGCTCTGGAAAGTCTGCTTGTGATACTTAGCTCTGGAAAGTCTGCTTGTGATACTTAGCTCTGGATAGTCTGCTTGTGATACTTAGCTCTGGAAAGTCTGCTTGTGATACTTAGCTCTGGAAAGTCTGCTTGTGATACTTAGCTCTGGAAAGTCAGCTTGTGATACTTAGCTCTGGAAAGTCTGCTTGTGATACTTAGCTCTGGAAAGTCTGATTGTGATACTTAGCTCTGGAAAGTCTGATTCTGATACTTAGCACTGGAAAGTCTGATTGTGATACTTAGCTCTGGAAAGTCTGCTTGTGATACTTAGCTCTGGAAAGTCTGCTTGTGATACTTAGCTCTGGAAAGTCTGCTTGTGATACTTAGCTCTGGGAAGTCTGCTTGTGATACTTAGCTCTGGAAAGTCTGATTGTGATACTTAGCTCTGGAAAGTCTGCTTGTGATACTTAGCTCTGGATAGTCTGCTTGTGATACATAGCTCTGGAAAGTCTGCTTGTGATACTTAGCTCTGGAAAGTCTGCTTGTGATACTTAGCTCTGGAAAGTCTGATTCTGATACTTAGCACTGGAGAGTCTGATTGTGATACTTAGCTCTGGATAGTCTGCTTGTGATACATAGCTCTGGAAAGTCTGCTTGTGATACTTAGCTCTGGAAAGTCTGATTGTGATACTTAGCTCTGAAAAGTCTGCTTGTGATACTTAGCTCTGGAAAGTCTGCTTGTGATACTTAGCACTGCAAAGTCTGCTTGTGATACTTAGCTCTGGAAAGTCTGCTTGTGATACTTAGCACTGCAAAGTCTGCTTGTGATACTTAGCTCTGGAAAGTCTGCTTGTGATACTTAGCTCTGGAAAGTCTGCTTGTGATACTTAGCTCTGGGAAGTCTGCTTGTGATACTTAGCTCTGGAAAGTCTGATTAGATACTTAGCTCTGGAAAGTCTGCTTGTGATACTTAGCTGTGGAAAGTCTGCTTGTGATACTTAGCTCTGGATAGTCTGCTTGTGATACTTAGCTCTGGAAAGTCTGCTTGTGATACTTAGCTCTGGAAAGTCTGCTTGTGATACTTAGCTCTGGAAAGTCAGCTTGTGATACTTAGCTCTGGAAAGTCTGCTTGTGATACTTAGCTCTGGAAAGTCTGATTGTGATACTTAGCTCTGGAAAGTCTGATTCTGATACTTAGCACTGGAAAGTCTGCTTGTGATACTTAGCTCTGGAAAGTCTGATTGTGATACTTAGCTCTGGAAAGTCTGCTTGTGATACTTAGCTCTGGAAAGTCTGCTTGTGATACTTAGCTCTGGAAAGTCTGATTGTGATACTTAGCTCTGGGAAGTCTGCTTGTGATACTTAGCTCTGGAAAGTCTGCTTGTGATACTTAGCTCTGGAAAGTCTGCTTGTGATACTTAGCTCTGGAAAGTCTGCTTGTGATACTTAGCTCTGGATAGTCTGCTTGTGATACTTAGCTCTGGAAAGTCTGCTTGTGATACTTAGCTCTGGAAAGTCTGCTTGTGATACTTAGCTCTGGAAAGTCAGCTTGTGATACTTAGCTCTGGAAAGTCAGCTTGTGATACTTAGCTCTGGAAAGTCTGCTTGTGATACTTAGCTCTGGAAAGTCTGATTCTGATACTTAGCACTGGAAAGTCTGATTGTGATACTTAGCTCTGGAAAGTCTGCTTGTGATACTTAGCTCTGGAAAGTCTGCTTGTGATACTTAGCTCTGGAAAGTCTGCTTGTGATACTTAGCTCTGGATAGTCTGCTTGTGATACATAGCTCTGGAAAGTCTGCTTGTGATACTTAGCTCTGGAAAGTCTGCTTGTGATACTTAGCTCTGGAAAGTCTGATTCTGATACTTAGCACTGGAAAGTCTGATTGTGATACTTAGCTCTGGATAGTCTGCTTGTGATACATAGCTCTGGAAAGTCTTGCAGTGATACTTAGCTCTGGAAAGTCTGATTGTGATACTTAGCTCTGGAAAGTCTGATTCTGATACTTAGCACTGGAAAGTCTGATTGTGATACTTAGCTCTGGAAAGTCTGCTTGTGATACTTAGCTCTGGAAAGTCTGCTTGTGATACTTAGCTCTGGAAAGTCTGCTTGTGATTCTTAGCTCTGGAAAGTCTGCTTGTGATACTTAGCTCTGGAAAGTCTGCTTGTGATACTTAGCTCTGGATAGTCTGCTTGTGATACATAGCTCTGGAAAGTCAGCTTGTGATACTTAGCTCTGGAAAGTCTGCTTGTGATACTTAGCTCTGGAAAGTCAGCTTGTGATACTTAGCTCTGGAAAGTCTGCTTGTGATACTTAGCTCTGGAAAGTCTGATTGTGATACTTAGCTCTGGAAAGTCTGATTCTGATACTTAGCACTGGAAAGTCTGCTTGTGATACTTAGCTCTGGAAAGTCTGCTTGTGATACTTAGCTCTGGAAAGTCTGATTGTGATACTTAGCTCTGGAAAGTCTGATTGTGATACTTAGCTCTGGAAAGTCTGATTGTGATACTTAGCTCTGGAAAGTCTGATTGTGATACTTTCCAGAGCTTGTGATACTTAGCTCTGGAAAGTCTGCTTGTGATACTTAGCTCTGGAAAGTCTGCTTGTGATACTTAGCTCTGGAAAGTTTGCTTGTGATACTAAGCTCTGGAAAGTCAGCTTGTGATACTTAGCTCTGGAAAGTCTGCTTGTGATACTTAGCTCTGGAAAGTCTGCTTGTGATACTTAGCTCTGGAAAGTCAGCTTGTGATACTTAGCTCTGGAAAGTCTGCTTGTGATACTTAGCTCTAGAAAGTCTGCTTGTGATACTTAGCTCTGGAAAGTCTGCTTGTGATACTTAGCTCTGGAAAGTCTGCTTGTGATACTTAGCTCTGGAAAGTCTGCTTGTGATACATAGCTCTGGAAAGTCTGCTTGTGATACTTAGCTCTGGAAAGTCTGCTTGTGATACTTAGCTCTGGAAAGTCTGCTTGTGATACTTAGCTCTGGAAAGTCTGCTTGTGATACTTAGCTCTGGAAAGTCTGCTTGTGATACTTAGCTCTGGAAAGTCCGAAGCAGGAAAATCTGGCGCATAGCTCTGCAGCTACTTTCTGGCGCGCCATTCAAATGTACCGAAAACGTAATATACCGTTTTCAGGTGGCATAGTTGCTGGATGGCTGCCTGTGGTGTGGTGGAGTGCATTACCCGGCTGCCTGCGGTGGGGCGGGAGGAGGCAATAGCTGCTTGGGGAAAAGTAGCAGATGTGCGCAGGGAGTGGGGGCCATCTCCCACCCTCTGTTCTTCACCTCGGGAGCCCCTTCAGTCAGCGCAGCGGAAGATACAGCTGATCAATCACCTCCCCAGGCTCCGGTGTTCCAACACCGGTCTTCAGCAAACGTTAGAGCTGCAGGTCTACGCTGTTCTCTCTGCAATGCTGATTACACGGAATCAGGAAGTAGTGTAATCAGCATTGCAGAGAGAAGAAACAGCGTACACCGTCACCTGCAGCTCTAACGTTTGCTGAAGACCGGAGCCTGGGGAGGTGATTGATCAGCTGACGGCTGTATCTTCCGCTGCACTGACTGTTATTAAAAGGAGGGGGCTCCCGAGGTGAGGAACAGAGGGTGGGAGATGGCCTCCACTCCCTGCGCACATCTGCTACTTTTCCCCGGGCAGCTATTGCCTCCTCCCGCCCCACCGCAGGCAGCCAGCAATGCACTCTTCCACTCCACCACACCACAGGCAGCCTGGGGAGACTGTCGCTGTATCTTCTTGTGCAAAAAAACCTTTTTTTAGCAAAACTCAAAACGAAAAATTGCGTTTGGAACACAATCACATTAAAACGCTAAATATCGCTTTATTCAGAACCATGCGCCATTTTTTCCCCTGGCGCCGGTTTTTACTGTATGCGGAAAGTCTGCTTGTGATACTTAGCTCTGGAAAGTCTGCTTGTGATACTTAAGCTCTGGAAGGTCTGCTTGTGATACTTAGCTCTGGAAAGTTGAGTTTAAAGTTAAGTCCTGCTGATAAACAATTGGCATAACAGAGCCAAACACATTAGTGCCATGCAGTTGTTTGTATAATCCCAGAACATGACATCATGTTACAAGTGTCTCTTCCTCAGCACGATGTTCTGCTGAATAAGAGTGCTTTTTCCTCTGAGTTGTAACATGCAGCGGTGGTGACACACAGAGGTTTACTATAAGTTACCTCCATTGTTGTGGGGATCACCAGGGACACGTCACTTCCGCACAAGTATCATGAGATTGCCCATCTACATTCTTGAGCTTGGCCTTAAACAATCAGAGGAAATTCAACAGAAGTCGACAACATTATGGACAGACATGAAGTAAAAAGCAAGGAAATCATGTCTTACGACTTGAGCAACATTCCTGGCCTCATGGCTGTTTCCTTAGTTCTTAGTAAAATCTGCTATTATCAGGATGATGGACACTGCTCACCATTCCTGACCAATTAGCAGCAAGTTAAGGCTCCTTATGGAGGATGCATCCCTCACACAACACAATATACACAATCTGCATAACTCCTCTTTGTACAACATTACAAAAGTACTATGGAATGTGGCTACAGTGAATAACAACAACAACAAAAAAATACTTAAACATGTTCTGGTCAATATTTGTGTCTAAAAAAAGTTACATTTCTTGAATTTCTCTTCTCAAAGGAAGTCATAGTGCTGCTTTCAATCAGTATAGCTTGCACACATAACCTACCTGGTGTTTACTTTAAGAACAAGAAGCTAACACGGTACAATACCCTACTGTTACTTTAAGAAAACATTCCTAACTCTCCTCTTCATAGATCAAGCAACCACTCAGGAGAGATGGCCAATCAGATGCTGATAATTCCAATTCAGCTCTGCGTAATATGTTGGCGATTTATAAATACAATAAATTATAATAACCTGCATGCAAGTTTGATGCAAAATGTGTGCACATTTTTTTCCAAGCTGCATACAATTTGCATTCAAGCCAGAATGTCATTGACCATCTCTACCAGCTGCAGAACTCTGTGCAGTGCATCTCAATATGACCATTTATGCCGCACCGTAACTCCTCACTGAGAACATAGCCTTGGGCTTTCACATGTGTCCATTGTGGTGCTGTTCACTGCAACATGATGAGGAAAAGTCTGACCTACATACATTTTCCTGGACAGCAAATGTCATGGCTGATCATCTGAGGAATGGCATGCCTCAGCTCAGGAGTGGCAGCCAGGGTTTTTCTTATGCATAGGCAACCAGGCAGATGCCTAAGGAGACATCTGTAGGAGGGGGAACCACTGAGCTATTCTTAGTGCTTTATGGAATTTTTAAAACAACTGCTAAATCTATTAACTGTGATTTGTAACTGGCCTGACAAATATTTTGTGTATCCTTTTAAGACTTATTTTAAGAAACTACATAATTTCAGAATGTAAAGGGAACCCGAGGTGAGAGAAATATGGTGGAGGCTGCCATATTTATTTTCTTGTAAACAATGCCAGTTGCCTGGCAGTCCTGTTGATCTTCTGGCATATGTAGTGTCTTAGTCAAAACCCTGGAACAAGCATATGGCTAATCCATAGATAGACACAAAAATACTGTTGATTAATTCAACAATAAAATGGTTTATTTACATACTCCAGGTGGGTGCAACACGTTTTCATGGGCATATCCCACTTAATCAGGCAATAAATTGGAGTACAATGAACTCATGCGTTCTCAATGAAAGCTTAGCGCCCCCTTCACAGAGGCACTAAGCTTTCATTGAGAATGCATGAGTTGATTGTACTCCAATTTATTTACTGATGAAGTGGCATATGCCCACGAAACACTTTGCACCCACTCAGTGTAAATAAACCATTTTATTGATGAATTAATCAACAGCATTTTTGCTTCTATTTTTGGGGAGGTAAGTCCACCACTAACCCCGAGTGTTCTTTTTTAAAAATTATTTGACCTCTTTTTATCCTTTTGGCGCCTCTGTACAACTGTACAAGACCCCTGGTGGAGGGGACTTGGTTCTTTTTTCCGATCTACAGAAAGCGACTTCTTAATCGTGAGTGGTGACAGGTCTAATACTCCTCACCTGCCTATAGAGTGGTTACCTGGATGGTAACCCAGACTTGTGAGCAGGGCCGGCCTTAGGTTTCACAGCGCCCTAAGCGAAACCTGATTTTTGTGCCCCGCCCCCTTCATCCTCTTCCCACGTGCACGCACACACACGCACACACGCACAAATTGCACAAACACACAGGCCCATATGCAATTCACCTTTTCTCCAGAGATATCTCCTAGGACAGTGGTTCCCAACCTTATTGACGTTGTGACACATCACGCCAAATGCTCAGATCTCCGTGACACATCACATATGTATAATAGAAAAAATACTATTAATAACCACAAATGGATGGAAAGAGTGCATTATCCTGAATACACTTAAAAATGAAGGCTAGAAACTTTCAGGAATATTAATAAAAACAATCAATGGGACAGTTAGTGTCCCCCCCCCCCCCATTTAGAATGATAGCACAGCACCGACAATTTGCACTACGCATTATAGCCGCAGTGCGCCTGTAACATCTGCTGTGATTGCGGCTGCGGGCACGCAGGATGTCTCCACAGCCGCCTCGGTTCCCTACTTGGGGGCTTTTTCCGTTCCGTCGCCGTCTAGCACGCCAAGGACGGGAATCTCATTTGTACATAGGGTCACTGTATCACGCGGCCGCGCGCGTAGACAGGACCTTTATGCTGCGAGGAGGCGCGTCAGCTGACCCGCTGGTCGGCTGACGTCAGAGGAGACTCACGCCGCTCAGGATTGGCTGATTGTTGTGGGCGCGGCTGTGAGGTCTCCTCTGCTTCTTAAGCCTTCTCTGTTCACTCGCAACTCTGCGGTTGAGAATACATACGTGTTAGCGCTCAGACCTTAGACTAGTATCCGGTGTGCTTTGATCTGGGAGGGAACCAGGGATTTCACACAAGACTAGGACTATTGCTTTATTGTATATTATTGATATTCTGTGTATGACTCTGGCTTATCTCTGACTCTGCTATTGCTTCACGTTTCTGTACTTCTGCCCATCTGATCTAGTTGCTGAACCTCTGCCTGAATACCTACTACTCTTTTGCCTACTGATTCTGTACTGTTTCTGCCTCTCAGTTGCCGAACCTAGCCTGTCGGACCTCTCTACTCACCAGTGGGCCTTCGCCACTGGTGAGGTGCTTTTCTGATAGTACCCACCAGCTCCTCTGGTGAGGTCTCATTAAACTAATCAGTTACCGTTGCACCAAGCACTATACATCTTGCTATCCTGTCAGCTATATTTGCATTATTGGTGATACTGCAGATCACCACATAATCAGGTATAGCGTCTGTATTATTGGTGATTCTGCAGATCACCACATAATCAGATGTCTGTGTTGCTACACAATCGTTACAGCGCCCACCCAAAAAACGCCCTCAGACTCAGTATAGGTAGGTATGTAGCCAGGTATAAGTGACCCCAGTATAGGATCTCATGTGTAGGTGCCCTCAATATAGGTTGCCAAGCATAGGTGCCCCCAGTATAGGAATTCAGTTGAAGGTCTCCATCGCCCCCATAGGTAGCCAGGCATAGGTGCCTCCAGTATAGGTAGCCAGGTGTTGTTGCCCTCAGTAAAGCCAGCTATATGTGCCCCAGTATAGGAAATCAGGTGTGGGTGCTCTCAGTATAGGTAGCCAGCTATAGGCGCCCCCTTGGAAGCTGGCGCCCTGAGCGACCGCTCCGGTCGCTCAGGTCAAAGGCCGGCTATGCTTGTGAGTATAACACTATACTTACCCTTTCATAATCACCAATTCCAGTACATACTACACTATATTGGGCTCTCAGGGTCCCCTTTTTGTATTCATATGGCTAATCCAGTAAAACCTGAGTAAGCTGAGAGAGTCAGAGTACCTGATCTGCTGCAAGCTTGTTCTGGGTCTATGGCTAAAAGTGTTAGAGACACAGAATCAGGAGGACTGCCAGGCAACTGGTATTGATTAAAAGGAAATAAATATGGAAGCCTCCATATCCCTCTTACCTAGAATTACCTTTAACCTATCAATTTGTTACTGGAGTCTGCAAAATGAATTTGTATAGGCTATGATTGTGTGGGGGTTGTGGTGCCTTGCCTGAGGCACTAAAAATGCCAGATATGGCCCTGGTGGCAGTAGACCCTGCCACCAGCATATCAACACCATCAATCCAGATGCCACTTCAGCATTGGGAGAATCCAGCTTTCTCACAGTGAACCCAAGGTGAAAATAAACTGGTTAGTTAAAGGGAACCTAAATTGAGAAGGATATGGATATTTCCTTTTAAAATAATACCAGCTGCCCGACTCTCCTGCTGATCCTGTGTCTCTAATACTTTTAACCACAGCCCCTTAACAAGCATACAGATAAGGTGCTCTGACTGAAGTCAGGCTGGATTAGCTGCATGCTTGTTTCAGGTGTTTGATTCATCCACTACTGCAGTCAAAGATCAGCAGGACTACCAGGCAACTGGTATTGTATAAAATGAAATATCCATATCCCTATCAGTTAAGGTTCCCATTAAACAGTTGTATTTGTCCTCCTACTCCTAAAAATGATTTTTTTTTTTTAGATATTAAATGGTTTTATTCTATATTTATTCATATACAAAGTAGATTGAATGTTTCATTGTCTCTGCTCAGTGGCAGTCTATTAAAGGGAATCTGAAGTGAAAATAAACTTATGATATAATGATTTGTATGTGTAGTACTGCTAAGAAATTGAACATTATTGGCACAAATATAAGTCTCATATTGTTTCCAGTACAGGAAGAGTTATGAAACTCCAGTTATTATCTATGCAAAGGTGCTTCTGTGAGCTCTGCGACTTTATAAAGTCTGTGGACAGCACTGTCTTTTGAAGTTCTTATCTCATCTGTCTCTCATTCTTTCTTCTTTGTTTTATGTTTTTTTCTGCAGAGAAAAGTTCAAAGGGTCACTAGCCTGCTCTGTGAAATCATTTAAAATGCTGAGTGTATCGTGGGAACTGCAATTATTAGAGAATGATGCAATGTTATAAAAAAAAGCTATATACCTGAAAATAAAAATATGACACTATTTTCTTTGCTACTAATGTTCTATTAATTATCCGTACTACACAACCAATTCATTATATCATGAGGGGTTTTTTTTGCTTCTGTGTCACTTTAGGTGTTCCAGAGTTTAAATGCATGAACTATTGACCCTTTTATATCTCTCCCCTGCCCTCAGAAGTTCTACTCTGCCAGGAAAACGTTTATGGCTGTAATTTGTTTATCAGTGAGGGTTACTATATTCCCGACAAGGTACAGACAAGATAGAAGCTGTCACTTGCATGCCTGAAAATTAACTCTTTCAGGCAGCAAAAGAAAAACAGCATGGTTATTAATGTTTTTCACTGTACATATACATGTTTATTTCATCATGTCACATGTCACCTTGGGTACACTTTAAATTGCAGTGTCCTCTTAGAATTCCCTATAGTGGCCAATCTATTAGAGCAGGGGGACATTTTTAAAGGGCCCTTTTCCACTAAACGGAATCCAATCAGAATCCTAAAATGCATGCGATTTGTGAATCGCAGTCAATATAAAACAGAAATTGCGAATGACCATTTCCATTTCTCCATCTCAATTTTAATGAAAACATTTCCTTTTGTGATTGCAGTGGCTGGATAGTGTACTGGTTAAAGTGTACCAGAGCTGAACAAATCTAAAGAATCGATACTTACCTGCGGCTTCCTACAGCAGCATAAGCATGTGTGAGTTCCCTCGCTGTCCTCCCACGGTCTGCCGTTCAGCCGTGAGCAGCCCCGTAACAGGCTCAGTCGCATCAGTCCTGGCATTCTGAGCATGCCTGCTTATGGGGCTGGAGGAAGCAAGTATTGATTATTTAGATTTGTTCAGCTCTGGTTTACTTTAAGGGCTCTGCCTCTGACACTGGAGACCACCTAATCAGCAAGGAGTCCTTGGGCAAGACTCCCTAACACTGCTACTGCATATAGAGCGCTTCCTAGTGGCTGCGGCTCCGGTGCTTTGAGTCTGCCAGGAGAAAAGCACAATACAAATGTCTTGTCTTGATTCTGATTACGATTGCGCTGAATGTTAAAGATAAAAAATGCATGATTGCTTGCTGGAAATGTACGAAAAAACTCATTGTAACTAACATCTTTTTTCTCAGAAAGCCTTTGGACTATTTTTTCCTGTTTGTGATGAATATAAGAATTGTACATTGAAAGAAGGAAAGTGTGTATACAATGTTATGTACAGTAAAGTTGTATAATGCCATAGACATACATGTTGTATTAGGTTTCCTGGGGTTGAATGTTCCCTTCTTAGCACACGCAGGCTGTTCTTAGTGAAAGTAAACTCCCAGCTGCAGATGCCTCAGACTATGCTGCTGCCATCATTTGGCAAACAGTTGTGGAGTTCTGAGGTAGCACAGTACATGCAGTCTGTACTGACATTAGTCTGCGCTTCTGCTTCATTCTGTTATATAGTTTACCTGGCACTATGAACATTATAATCCACCACCACAAGCAACAAGTATAATGAAGGAATTCCAGGATCGGCAATAACACAAACGTCCTGTACACTAGAACCGTCATCATCCTCAGGTTGTGATCAGCCCTTTGAATGTGATTTACTATATATCTGAATACAAGTCGACCTTGAGTATAAGTAGACTCCGATATCCAACCCTCTTAAGTAGGAATGTTTTATTGACTCAAGTATAAGTCTACCCAGCAAAGTAAATGGCTGCACTTGGGGCTCAGGAGGGGTAATGACTGCACTGCATACAGTATTGCAGCCATTAACCTCTCCTGTTCCTTAAGTGCAGCCAATACCTCCTCCAGGCCCCCAAGTGCTGCAATTATTCACTCCCTTTTATGCAGCCCAGTATTTCCCCCCCTGCCCCTTTCTTTGTTAATTGTTTTGGCCAGGACTTTCAGACCTGCATTTCCTTTCCTCAGTAAGTATTACTTACCACACTGGGTGAATTGCTGCAAATTGGAATGTCACTATTAGTACCCACATAACTCAGTGTGCTCAGTGTTGCCCGCGACTCGTGTATAAGTCGACCCCTATAATTTTATGAAGTGAATCAGACCTAAATTTCTAGACTTATACTCAAGTATATACAGTACTAAAGTCTGGCGCACACAATTTTGATTGACCAATATTACTGCTTCCATGCAACATTAGGGCCAAAAGATTTTGATTACTATGACCAGATTGTGTAGATAAACTCTCATACTACTTGGAAGTTGTAAAATTGGTCAATGATTGGCCAATGAAAATTGAAGGTGTATACTACTTACTCTAGGCTTTAGACTGAAGAGCAGTGAAATGACTATGTGATTTGCAAACCTGGATTGTAGTTATAAAAAAATGTCAAACTGTCTGCTGTGTATGGCAAACACACGGGTCATATCAGATCTTAGTGAGAATTGTTTAGTGTTAGTAGAATGTCAGTGATGTCAGTTGTGAAAGTCGCATGCAGCTCCTGCATTGCTACATTTTATAATACAGTATATCATGAGGGTCCTAGATACATTGTAAAAAAAACCTGCACATGATTACTATTGCATGACAAGATTCAGGGAGAATGCACATTCTGAAACACATCTACAGAGATGAAAATGTAACTTTTAATTAAAGGCCACCTAAAGTAAGAGGGATTTTAAGGCTGCCATATTTATTTCCTTTTAACTGCTTGAGGACCACAACTTCAGCACACTGCAGCTTGCACGGCCATACATCTTAGCGCACATATGAATCTTGCCCCCTTTTCGTGCCACCAGCAGAGCTTTCTGTTGGTGGCATCTGATTGCTGCTGCATTTTTGAAATTTTTTTTATTTTATTAATTTAATTGTATTTTTTAAAAATAAAAATAGCCATTTTCTTTAAATTATCCCCGGTGTCCCCCAAAGATCCAATCAGTGGGATCGACTCTCATAGGCATCAGCCTATGAGAGGGATCACTTTGTCAGCCTCTCCTAGGGAGAGCTCAGTGACAGAGCTGTCCCCCGTACAGTGCTGCACTAGATCGCAGGGCTGTACGTGAAATTTCAGCATTTTTTTTTATAGCCTGCCAGCTGGCAGGCTGTTTAAGGAACAGAGCTCCGTAACTCAGCGGGGATGCCCGCTAATCTCCGCCCCCAGGACTTGACCCCGATCAGCATAAGGCGGTCCTGGGGGAGCCACTTTGCGGCCTAGGCAGTTGTAGAGTGGTTAAACAATACCAGTTGCCTGGCCTCCCTCTGATCTTTCATACATCAGTAGTGCCTGAATCACACACCTGAAAAATGCATGCAGCAAATCCAATCAAACTCAGTCAAACGTCTGATCTGTATCCTTTTTCTGGGTCTGTGGCTAAGAGCATTAGAGGCAGAGGATTAGCAGGACAGCCAGGCAAATGGTATTACTTAAAAGGAAATTTTTATGGCAGCCTCCATATCCCTCTCACTTCAGGTGTCCTTTAAATCAATGAAAGCAGGGATCACAGCAGTTTATGCACAGACCGGCCAAGTGTCACGTTTTTGCCGTGGCTGCGGCATTAACGATTTGCAGCCTCTGTCACGGGATCCCGGGGCACTGGTCAAAAATGATGACCATTGCTTTTATTTTAGATGTGCAGTACGTGATCCACAAAACAGATTGATAAAAGGATTGACAAATTGGTCATTTGTAGGTGCTTGGCACTATCAGCTTGGCCCAATTCAATCAATTGGAAAGGTTAATCATTCAGTAAAACTGCATTGTTAAAGGAGTTGTCAGGCAACATTTAAGAAAATAAGCGCTACTTACCGGGGGCTTCCTCCAGCCCCAAGCTCCCAGCACGTCCCTCGCCGCAGCTCTCCCCGCAGCCGTTCGCCGGGGCTCCGACCCGGTCCCCGCCGATGACGTCAGAGTGACCTGGAGGTCGCTCTGTACTGCGCCTGCGCGATCGGTGCTGTCAATCACTGCCACATGGGCTGGAGCGGACTGCGCAGGCCCACATGACGGTGATTGACAGCACCGATCACGCAGGCGCAGTACAGAGCGACCTCCAGGTCACTCTGACGTCATCGGCGGGGACCGGGTCGGAGCCCCGGCCACCGGCTGCGGGGAAAGCTGCGGCGAGGGACGTGCTGGGAGCTTGGGGCTGGAGGAAGCCCCCGGTAAGTAGCGCTTATTTTCTTAAATGTTGCCTGACAACTCCTTTAATGAACATCTTTAAAAATATTGATTACTGGGACCAATAAAAGTGTCTGTGGTAGGGGGTTTGCTGTTACAAAGTACAAATCTGGCTCTGTGGATGAAATAAATATTATGATTTGCTTTGTACAAAGCAGTCATTGCGTGTAAGATCTCCACTCTGCTGACTGAAAACAAAACAAAATAATTTTACAATGTTGACAAATGTGCACATCTTGGAAGGGAGCCTTGTTTACTGTTACTACTGTGTCTAATCGTTTATGGATGTTTCATTCTCTTTATGTTCACGCTCTCTGTTTACTCACCCAGATGACCCTTTAAGCAGCGTCTGAACAGACTTGTTTTCTTTTCATAGGACTATTGTTGCTGTGTGATATTTTGAAACCATGGAAGGATATCAGCAAAGGAAATTTCATCCTGCCATTGTATTGTAGGCCCGAGTTCTTCACCACTTAGCACATCACAGCAGAGTCCTGGCACATTCCTCCTCCTTAGGTATTTCTACAAACCAGTGCTGAGCTAACTGGGGGATTCAGTTTGAAAACAGATTTTCTAAAATTCTCCAGATCTCCCATTTTGCACGATGAAGGCTTTCCCTTGCCTCTACAATTTATTAGTGTGGGCAGAATGGAACAGGCTTAGTGCACGGCAGGGTTTGAGTTATGTGTCCCCATAGGTCACACTTTGTGCTTTTAGTTATTATAAGCACAAACTGTGCCTTCTCAGCTCTGAAAGATAATATCATAAATGTTGTGTTTATTACAGGCAACGTAGCACTGCTGGACAGAGACCAGGCTTAGGCTGAATGCTAGAGGTCCAAAATTATAGCTCAAAGCCTAACTGTAGTAAGCCACAAAGGGGGTAACTCCAGGTGCTGCAGTAAACTCACTGGGGGTTTACAAGAGCAAACCAGTGAGTCTTAACCGGTTCAGCGCCGCGGTCCGAAAATCTCATGCATCCGAGCAACGTTCACCTCCCATTCATTCGCCTATAACTTTATTGCTACTTATCACAATGAATTGATCTATAGCTCGTTTTTTCCGCCACCAATTAGGCTTTCTGTGGGTGATACATTTTGCTAAGAGCCACTTTACTGTAAATGCATTTTAACAGGAAGAATAAGAAAAAAACGGAAGAAATTCATTATTTCTCAGTTTTTGGCCATTATAGTTTGAAATTAATATACGCTACCGTAATTAAAACGCATGTATTTTATTTGCCCATCTGTCCCGCTTATTATACCATTTAAACGATGTCCCTATCACAATTTATGGTGCCGATATTTCATTTAGAAATAAAGGTGCATTTTTTCAATTTGCGTCCATCACTATTTATAAGCTTATAATTTTAAATAATATAATAACATATTCTCTTGACATGCATATTTAAAAAGTTCAGACCCTTGGGTAACTATTTATGTTGTTTTTTTTTTTTTTTTAATTGTTGTTTTTTTTTTTTTAAATAAAAAAAGTGTATGTGGGTAATTTTTGGTGTGGGAGGGAAACTGCTAATTTTAAATGTAAAATAATGTTTTTTTTTTATCAAAAATGTATGTGGGTGCAGTTTACTATTTGGCCACAAGATGGCCACAGTGAAAAAATTCCTAGATGCGAACCAGCTCGCATCTAGGAACTAAAATGCTGAGAAGTTGTTTCCTGGGGGCAGAAATACCGCGCTCTCTGGAGAGAAAGCGTCGGTATTTCTGCGGGGAAGTTAGATCGGTGAATGGGAATTATATTCCCATTCACTGATCGGGGGGCTAGCGGCGGGCAGCGGGAGCGCGCGCGGGGGCGCGCCCGATCGCGCGCACGAGCCGGCGGCAGCACCAGTGCCTATCTGGACGAGGAAGCTCGTCCAGATAGGCCGAAAGGAAAATACAGCCTAGATACAAACAGGGTTTCCAAATGATCCCTTTAAATACTGACACATCTAATTTATACAGGTTCTGGGACAACTTACACATAATCAGTGCCTCAATGGCATCATCTAACTAGTGTCAAGACAGCCAATGCCCAGCAAGGTGCACTTACATCTCGAGGGTCCTATGTCATTTAGGACCCTCTCCGGTAAAAACAGCTTCTCACCCTTGTGGTACTAACAACACCTCTTGCGAACTCAGCATAGCTCTGCCCACTCTCGTCCCGACTAGTTTCAGCCATCTGCCGTCATCACGGGATACGAGAGCGAGCGGGCAAACAGCTCATATATATAAAAAACATTCTAATTACTTGTTGTATGTGTATGTGTATATATATATATATATATATATATATATATATATATATATATATATATATATAAGCTGTTTGCCCGCTCACTCTTGTATCCCCTGATGACAGCGGAAGGCCAAAACTAGTCAGGACAAGAGCGGACAGAGCTGTGCTGAGTTCGCAAGAGGTGTTGTTAGGACCACAAGGGTGGGAAACTGTTTTTATCGGAGAGGGTCCTAAATGGCATAGGACCCTCGAGATGTAAGTGCACCATGCTGAGCATTGATTTTCTTTACTTGAAATAAATTGGGGTATCTCTCTTTTATTTCTGGTGCACCACTGAGTGTGCATTCACAGGTCTGGCAGTAACTGAGAGGGATCTCTGGAGGTGGAATACATCTGAATTGTGCCAAATCAAATCGACACCAGCGCTGTGACCAGGGGCACTTCTGTCCTTTTTGTCACTCCAGGCAAGAAAACCAGTGCCGCCCCCCCCCCCGCACACAACCAACGTGCCCTGCAGCCCCATAATTAGGTAGAATCCCCCCCCCCAATAACAACCATTGTGGCCCAGAATAACATAGCCTCCACCCCCCCCCCCCCTCAGAAAAAATTACACAGCCCCCCCACCCCCCAAATTAGACAGCAATGTGCCTTTAGGGAGAATTCGAAATACATAGTCCCCCCCCCCCCCCCCCCCAGTAGCAATCAATGTGCTCCAGAACCAGATAGCCTCCCTCCCCCCAGTAACAATTAATGTGCCCTGCAGCCACAAAATTATATAGAATCTCCCACCCACCTCACCCCAGTAACAACCAATGTGGCCCAGATTTACCTACCCCCCCCCCCAACCTAACAGCCAATGTGCTAATAGAAAGAGTTACTTAACCCCCCAATGACTAATCTGCCCCCAGACAGAATTACATAGCCAGCCCCCATCCCCAATATGCCGCAGAACTATATAGCCACAACCCGCCAACCCCACCTTATTCCCACAGAGAAAGCCGTAGCGGGGAAGAATGACAGCAATGACGTTCACCTATGGAGATCCAAGCAATAGCAGTCCCGTCTTCCATAGCCCATCTGTCTCCTCTACACAGTGCTGCTGCTCTATTGCTACTACTACTTACTACTTCCTGTCTGATCTGAGAGACAGGAAGTTCAGAGTGAGCGGCAGCACTGTGTAGAGGAAACAGATGGGCTACGGAGGACAGGGCCTCTATTGCTTGGATCTCCATAGGTGAATGTGATTGCTGTCGTTCTCCCCCACTGCAGCTGTGGTTCTCCGCGGGACAGGAGGGAGAGGGGAGCGGGCAGCGGCGGAGCGCACAATAACAGGAGGGGGACCCAGGAGAAGAGCCTCAGCCAGCTTTGAAGTCAGCGGCGGGCAGCGCTCCTTGACAGGCTGCCGCCCTAGGCGACCGTCTCTACTGTCTGTACCTTTAGGCGCACCTGGCTGTGACACATCTGTAATACTGTCTTTCAGAGGATTTGAGGATGTATCCTGATCACGGCAGCAGTGGTTCCTGAGACATCAGGAGTGGTTGTTGGGGCGCCTCTATACTACATTATCTAGTGGCAAGACAAGACCTGTGGGATTTGTATGTCTGGATTTAAAGGGATGAGTTGGCAATGCTGGATACAAGATCATTCCCAGTGAGAGTAGATAATGCACCATCCACATCCACTGCTTAAAGGTGTATTCACCAACAAGACATGCACAACAAAGTTTCAGTGAGATACTGGCATAACAGCCCTTTTGCTGAAAGAGTCCTGCTTCCTCGGGGACCACAAAGTATCATGATAATTCGTGGCCTCTGAAGAAGCGGGACTTAGTGGATGGTGCCTTGTCTATTCTCTCACTGAAATTATCTGAATCAGAATTACAAGTGCACACCAGTGGTCGGCAACTAAAGCGCTGTCTACCTCATGTGCATTTAGTGCCGACCTCATCTATCTCTTGATTTGTATTTGGACACTAATGAGATGAGTAATCACAGGCAGTTCCAAAAATTATATATTCAGGATTACAAAAAGTGGCGTAGAGAAAGGGGCTGCAGAGGCTGTGAGGGGCTTGCATGGGGCCTTCCTCCAGTCCTAATATTAGTTGTTATTTTGAACAGTGATCACCTCTACATGTGCTTTGAATGGTGGTTCCCTTTAACAAACCATTGTTTCTCCTCTAGTTACACCTCTCACAAAGTAAGGGTCCTTAGAGGGATCCGAACGATAAGATATACAGTGCTGGAGGGAAAGGGCAGGGGGGTCCAGGGTTACATTTTCACTAGGCCCTATGGCTCTATAGCTGTGCCACATTACCATTGAATGCAAGTTCAAGGCAAATGATCAGAGGCAGGCTTTGACCTGGTCTTGGGGTCAGGATTCCAGAAACAAGGCAGCGTGCTGGATTAGGATAGCAGGGAACTTGCAGTAGTACAGAGATCAGGCTGAACTGATGTAACAGCAATGTATGCCAAGAAACAAGGAAGCTAAGTACCTATCTGATTCTTCTCAAAGAGGAAGACAGACAGAGAAAAAGGGATGAGCACAAAGTGACTGGAATCAAGCGAAAGCAGGAATGGACACAACATGGAAGGGAAGCCGCATGAACAAGCATGTAGCACTGGATTGTGTCCAAGTGCTGGCTCAAATCCAGTGAAGACGAGAGTGTTCTATATTATGTTACCAATCCATACTGAACTCTTTTTGCTTAACTATCCATGTGTCATCTAGGTCTCCAAATGCCGCTCCAACGTCATTCTACCCCTGCCTGTCAATTACCCAAAGTGTCCAGTTCAAACTAACTAACTCAGACCTACAAAGCTCTGAACAACTCGTCCACTCTATGACTACTTCACAGGTACAACCACAGCTGTAACCTCAGCTCTGCTCTCAACATTCTGTGATCCTCCAAAAGAATCACCTCCATACATTCTAATGGTCTGATCTCTCATAAACTTCCTCCCTTTTATGGATTTGCTCACACATGCTTTTTGCTACTCATGAAATGTTCTGTTAGGCCTGGTGCACATCAGAAGAGTTTTTCTGAGCGTTTTGAGTTTTTGAAACCTCCTGCTAATGTTATCCTATGTGTTTATGCACACTGGAGCGATGAGGTTTTGTAAAAAAAAACCATAGCATTACATTGGGAAGAGCTTTTGAAAACTCTAGCGTTTGGGGAGCTTTTCTGGTGTGTCTCAGCCCTTAGGGAGCGCACTTCTCAAGCTGTTTTTTTCCATGTAATCTTCAGGTTTTGTCTTTTTGCATTCACTCTGTGATCATGTTTTCCCTGAAGAAAAAGCAGAGAGCTGTTTTGCCGTGTAAGTGTAAAAGGGACATAAAAGTTTCTTGCCTGTAGAGCCTTTCTACAAGCAATATATTGGGATTTAGATCTGGGCTTCACAGTAATGCTTCAAAGACTGTATTGTCTTCAATAGTTTGGATTTCATTGCCTTCCAAAATCTGAACAAAATCTGAACATTTTCACCTTTTTGGCAGGATTGTTGTTAAACTGAACAGATGGACTTTCATTATCAAGCACTCCCAGGTACAATGGAGAATTGAAAGTGAACACTTTGATGGTATCATGGCCACGACCTAGTAACATTCCCATTCCTACAACCATGCTAGGTTCTTCTTATGAAATGCTGTCTTTGGTTTGCCAAACGTGTAATAAATTGTTCCAGAAGTCCTAGACTTTGTCGTCAGCAAACTTTTTGAATAGCAAAGGTTTCTTCTGGAACTCATCACATGTAGAGGTAGTTAACCTGTACAGACATTTTATAACGATCATCTCAATCTCACTAACATCAATAGGTAGGGCATGTGATGAAATTATGGACTTCTCAGAGACTTTTGTAAGCACCTTGTGTTCTGCTCTCTGGCTGAACTTGCTAGGACTGTTGGCAATTGTTTAAAATCTTTCAAATAGTGAAATGACTAATGCTCTAAATCTTTGCCAGACTCATTACCATCTACAACCTTCTCTCTGAAGGCCTTGGAGATCTCTGTGGATCTAGGCATGGTGAGGTTTCCTTCAAGATCCTCTCTCTAACAATGTTCAAATAATTTGCACCTGATTCTAATTTTAACTCTTTGAGGTAATACTCAACATAGGGGATGTATCACTTCCCACGTGCAAAATAAGAATTTTTTTTACTTCACATAATGGACTACATATTGTAAATGTAAAATTGTAACATTTCCTATACTGTATAACATTTATACAAAAAAGATCACTGCAGATGGAAAATGCTGCCATGAATTTAAAAGATGTTTACTTCTTGGAAGGAAAGCAATGACAAACTTGGAAATGTAATAAAAAGCAGAGATGTCACCTTGTTAACAAGAGTTCATATAGACATGGTTGTGAGAGTTGGACCGTAAGGAAGGCTGAGCGCCGAAAAATTGACGCCTTCAAATTGTGTTGCTGAATAAGACTTTTGAGAGTCTCTTGCACTACAAGTAGATTCAATCCTTAAATAAATTAATCCTGACTGTTCACTAGAAGGAGCAAAGCAGAAGCTGAAATCGTTTGGATACATAGGGCTAAGGGATAAAGGATACCGTACATAGTTTTCTAAGTGATGTTTTCAAGTTATAAATAACATGTCTGATAAATCACCAGCAATCAAGATAATACTTTTTTAATTGCAGAGTGCAAAAGTTATTTTAAACAGAAAGCAAAAAATTATATCCTAGAAGTAAACTTGGGAGAAAAGTGAATTGAATTAGGCCCATAAAGAGAAGTCAGAATTCACCCTGATGCTGGGAAAGATCAAGGGCAAAAGAAGATGAGATAGCTAGATAGTAATATGGAAGCAACAAACGTGCTTGGAAAAGCTTCAAGAGGCTGTAGAGGATAGAGGGGCCTGGAGAGCTATGGTCCATGGGGTTGCAAAGAGTAGAAATGGCTCGAACCACCGATTTTAGGTTCGCGAACCTCGAACGCGAACTTCCGCAAAAGTTTGGGTTTGTGCAAACTTTCAAACTCGCCATAGACTTCAATGGGGAGGCAAACTCTGAAAATTACAAACATTTATGCTGGCCACAAAAGTGATGGAAAAGATGTTTCAAGGGGTCTAACACCTGGAGGGGGGCATGGCGGAGTGGGATACACGGCAAAAGTCCCGGGAAAAAATCTGGATTTTACGCCCAGCAGGGTTTAAGGGCAGAAATCACATTTTATTGCTAAATTGGAGGCCTAAAGTGCTTTAAAACATCTTGCATGTGTATACATCAATCAGGTAGTGTAATTAGTGTACTGCTTCACACTGACAGAGTAAACTCACTGTGTAACGCACCGCGAACAGCTATTTGTGTATTGACGGCTGTGCTGGACTGGTGCATACCATGGCGAGAATGCAGGTGATGGAGGTTTTCAAGCCCATATGGTCGGGCTGAGGTAGCTGAATGACAGAACAACAGTGACTGAGTGTCCAGCTGAATTTGGTCTGTCCACAATGAAGCAACGACCTTATTATCTATCTTCTTGGGTTAGGTGTGCCCCCCAACCCCAACACACTCATTTAGCTGGTCATTGCTTCATTGTGATACGCAAGCCCCTTCACCGCAGCAAGGTAACGATCACGAAGGGGAATTGACACATGTACATGCCTTTTGCACTGTTGTTGCAGCCGCAGTGCAGCCAGAAAAATTAGGCAGGCATGTACATGCACCAGAAAAATTATTATAGCGGCCGCTGCTAGCAGGAGTCCTGGACCCTGTTGGTGGTGGCGGAGAAGGCAGTCAAGCGGCCTGCAAGCAGAGATGCTGTGTGGGGACCGACTTAGTCTTGGGGCAGGCAATTACATGGCGTGCAGACAGAGATGCTGTGTGTGGGGACTGACTTAGTCTTCGGGCAGGCCTGACCGTGCTTTGCAGACCAGGCATCCGTGGTCAGATGGACCCTTGACTCAACGCTACGTGCCAGAGATGACACCACTTGCCTTTCAACATCACGGTACAGTTTGGGTATCGCTTTTTTTTTAGAAACAATTGCGTGATGGTGTGGCTTTGCTTTTGTGTGCTGCTTTTCCTCAGGTGGTCATCCCATTGGAGTTTGTGCTTTGTAATCATGTGCCTTCGTAAGGTAGTTGTCCCTACATGGGTCTTGGTCTTTCCACAGCTCAATTTTTCGTGGCAGAGAGTACAGATGGCATTGCTCTTATCTGAGGCAAACACACAAAAAAATTCCCCACCGCTGAGCCCTGGAATGATGGCACTTTGGTGATGGCTGCCAACAGAGCGTTAAGTGGGGTGCCAGAATCAGAGGAGGAAGATATGTTGCGCTTCTGTGCGGAAGCTGAGGAAGATGAGGTGTTCTGTGTTAAATAGTCAACTACGTCCTGACAACATTGGGGGTTGATGGCACGTGCCTTCTTCTGAACACTGTACTTTGGTCGAGGGCCACACAAAATCACGTCAGCGCGACCTCGAACAGACCTGCCAGGTGACCCTGCCTCTGGCTCTGCCTCTTGTTTTGTCGATATTGGGGGGGATGAAGTGAAAGGTATGCACTGACTTGACTAATACAATGTGCGGTTACACAGGTGCAGTGAACAGGTTGCAGTGACTGCTGGTACAAGAATGTGCGGTTACACAGGTGCAGTGAACAGGTTGCAGTGACTGCTGGTACAACAATGTGCGGTTACACAGGTGCAGTTAACAGGTATGCACGGACTGGTATATAAAACAGCGTGCGGTCACACAGGTGCAGTGAACAGGTATGCAGTGACTGGTATTACAAATGTGCAGCTATCACACACACAGGTACCCTGAACAGGTATGCAGGGACTAGTATTACAAATGTGCAGCTGTCGCACACACAGGAACTCACAGGTATGCTGTGACTGGTATATAATATAACACTGTGTGCGGTCACGTAGGTGCACTGAACAGGTATGCAGTGACTGGTATCAATACAATGTGCAGCTGTCACACACACAGGTACCGTGAACAGGTATGCTGTGACTGGTATATAATATAACACTGTGTACGGTCACGTAGGTGCACTGAACAGGTATGCAGTGACTGGTATCAATACAATGTGCAGCTGTCACACACACACTTACCGTGAACAGGTGCAGTGACTGGTATATAACACTGCATGCTTTTGTCACGCAGGTACAGTAAATATGAACAGGTATGCAATGATTGGTATTACAAATGTGCAGCTGTCACACACACAGGTACCGTGAACAGGTACAGTGACTGGTATATAACACTGCGTGCTTCTGTCACGTAGGTGCAGTAAACATGAACAGGTATGCAGTGATTGGTATTACAAATGTGCAGCTGTCTGTCACACACGTGCAGGGAAAAGGTAGGCACTGAATGTGCTGGGCCTGGCAGTGGCACAGTAGCAATTAGCAAGGGGCCAAGGGCCAGCTGCGACTGACTGACAGGGCTGTATATGCAAGTGTCAGTGGGACACACAATAAAAAAAAAAAATAGATCACAAGAACAACATTAGCTCTCAAAAGCAATACGTATCAGCAAGGAGCAAGCTAACAAGCCTAACAAGAGCCTAACTAAGCTTTCCCTATGTCTACAGCAGGTTCCTCTCCCTTCTCTAATTACTGCAGCCACACCGAGTGAGGGAAATGGCCAACGCAGCTGCCTTATATGAGGGGGGGGGGCGGCTCCAGGAGGGAGTGTAGCCTGATTGGCTGCCCTGGGTCTGGTGACTGTGATGTAGTCAAAGTTGAGCCTAATGATGTAGTATAGGGGGCAGGTCGAACTCGCATATAGTTCGCCGCAAACTCGAACCACCGAAGTTTGCGCGAATCGGTTCGCGGACGAACCGTTTGGGTCATCTCTAGCAAAGAGTGGTACACAACTGAATAGCGACTCAACAACAATTTTAGCACTCTCTTCACAGCATTAGAGTCTTGGGTTCAATGCCCAGCGTGGACACTTATCATGTGGAGTTTTGTTTGTTCACCCTAGAATTGCCTAAGTTTTCTCCAGGCTCTCCACTTTCCTTCCACATTCCAAGAACTTATTGATAATTAATTGGACCCCACCATATTGGACTATGGCAGGAACAATGGACTATGACTTATCCAATGACGGCACAACCCAGCCGCGCTTGACAAATAAATTGTTTCTGATTCTGACTATAATAAGGACTAGATGATGAGCTCCTCTGAGGAACATCTAGTGACATAACTTGGACCCTATAAAGCACTATATAAATAATAAAAATAATAATAATGTATTAATATTTTTGAAATAAATATCAAAGTCTCTACATGGAAATATACTGAAAATGTCATATGCTTCCATGTAAGTACTCAGATTCTTGGCTATTCACATGACTGTAGTCTGTGTCTATAGAGGACTTCTGTTCCAGGAATACCTCAGGAAGGACATTCTTTAAGGTAAAATGAAAACACTATTACATCCCTGCAAGTAGCAGCCTTGCTGGGGAGGGTGTAGAGCAGTAAGGAGACAGCACAAGACATTATCCTTCACCACACATAGCGCAGGAGGCTGCAAAATAAAGTCAGGGAGCTGCAGGAAATGTTCAAGCTGTGTAAATAACCGACTACAGAACATAAGCAAACACATTGTTTTTTGACATTTATATTTAGTGAACACAAAAGTACCTCAATCATCAAAGCATCACTCATTACATATAAACATACTTGGGTTAATTGCAATGAACTGCATGTCTTGGTTATAAAGAAAAAACAATGGCTGAAATCAAGGGTGGGCAGGAAGGATTATACAACGGGAAGACCAATGTGGTTTTAGAACTCGATGCCTCTGACCTTTCACCTAATCCTAACCTTAACCCTATTCTTAACCTAATAGTAGCAGCTAACCCAAACTGATAAACTTACCAAACCTATCCTGACCCTAGTCTTGACTGAAAGCTTCTATCTCCTCCCTATCCTGTAAAACAATCAATAGATACCTACTTGGATGGAGGAAAGGGGAAGGAGGTATGTTTGTCTACTCTAAACTGTACAAAACTCAAAATTGCATCTTTGCTCTAAAACATTAAGGACATCATTAAACAAGCAGAAAACAAGGAAACACTGTTATAAAGTTATTGGAAGACTGCTAATGCTAATTGACAACATTTTGTGTTTGCAGGACAATTTATCAGTTTGTCTTGTAATTAAGTAATTGCTGACCAGTTTTAATTTTAATCATTTTTATTAAAAGTATATTAAGCGTTACAGTAGTAATTGCAAATAGATGCATAGTTAGAAATAGAAACATCCAAATAATTCTCTATGGCATAAATTGAAAAATCATGACATTTGACATAAACAGGAGCATGTGCAACTCTATTTAAGAATTGCAATTGTAGAAGTTCTACAACATAAAAGCAGGAGAGTCAAATCGATTCGATTAAGGAAAAACTAGAAATAAGAGAAAGAGAGAAGAAGAGAAGGGAAAGAAAAAGCTGAGAGAAAAGGAGAAAAGAGAAAGAAAGGGAAAAGAGCTAAAGGAATTGGTCCAGGCTTATCTCAGTGCAATCATATCATCACAATTAAATCACCGTAGATTAAAATCACAGTTGGCATAACGCCCAGTCTTTAACGTATCACAGAAATATTAACACATCAGGCAGATATAAATGTATCTTTGGTCTGAATCCAAGGAAACTATATACCGATATTGGATAATACAGACATATCAATAGTTATATTCATAATAATGTAAGATCCAAATAAGAAATAATTATAATATAAACATTGAAATTATGAATTTCAGGGAAGAGGAATATAAATATTATAGAATTTGTACAAGGGGCAACGCTTTGCTTCACAACCATTCCGTAAGGAGACAACCCATAGCTAGATTAGAATTAGTCATAGCTTTAATCCGTTCAACTAATGGAACCTCAGTAGATCCCCAATTTGCTAAAATCTGTTGCCTGGTAGCAAATAGGACATGGGACACCAATAATCTAGATGGAAAAGGAATACTAAACCCAAATGGAGTATAGCTAATAATGATTTTGGGGGAATTGGTTTGCAAAAGTAATTAGACAAACAGCAAAATATATCAATCCATAATGGTTTTATAAGTGTACATTCCCATATAATATGGTAGAGAGTACCAATATCTTTCTTGCACCTCCAGCACTGTGGAGATTAATTAAGATTAAAGGTCGCTATCTTCCTTGGATTTAAATACCAATTCAATAATATCAATTGCAGACCAGTTTAAAAGGAAGGTCCAAGCAATAAAAAAAAACTAAATCCACTTACCTGGGGCTTCCTCCAGCCCCTGGCTGCCATCCTGTGCCCTCGCCGCAGCTCAAGAGGTGTCTGCGCTGCAGAAGCCGACTTTGTCGGGTCGGCTTCTTGTGCGCTCCACGCGCGGGTCATGTGGTCCGGCCGACGTCATCAGGTCTGCACTGCGCAGGTGCAGAACTACCTGATGACGTCCACCGGACCACGTGACCCACGCAGTGGAGCGGCTAGGTCGGCTTCTACAGCGCAGGACACCGGGAGCCTCTTGAGCTGCGGCGAGGGCACAGGATGGCAGCTAGGGGCTGGAGGAAGCCCCAGGTAAGTGGATTTTGTTTTTGATTTTTATTGCTTGGATGTTTCCTTTAAGTAGAGAAAGTTCTCTGCTTACACTCTGGATACAGCATAAGTTTATCAGGGCCGCAGTGGACAGGGGCGTAGCAATAGGGGTTGCAGAGGTTGTGACCGCATCGGGGCCCTTGGACCAGAGGGGCCCCAAAGGGCCCTCCCTCAACTGCAGTATTAGCTTTCTATTGGTCCTGTGCTCATAATAATCACTTCTATAGATACTTTGAATAGTGGTAATCATTAACTAGCTGTTCCTCATCCCCTTCTTGCACCTTTGGAAGGTTTTGGTGCGCCGTATCAATTGTTATGTATACAATGCTTCGGGGGGCCCCATTGTAAAACTTGCATCAGGGCCCACAGCTCCTTAGCTACGCCACTGGCGGTGGAAACACCTTCATAAGGTTCCACTGCTGTAGCACTTCGCCGACTGCAATCGGCAAAGGCTACTAAAATGCTTCCAGTAGGTCCCAGGCCTAACTGTCATAAAGAAAAGTGAGGTCCCTGGCATGCCTGTGGTGGTTAGTAAATCTGAATTTGGGCAGCACGGTTATGTAGTGATTAGCACTCTCGTCTTGCAGAGATGGGTCCCGGGTTCAAATCCCAGCCACTATCTGTTTGTATGTTATTCCCGTGTCTGTGTAGGTTTCCTCCTGGCTCTCTGCTTTCCTCCCACATCCCAAAAACATACAGATAAGTAAATTTGCTTCCCCCTAAATTGGCATTAGACTACGATACATACATAACTTGATACATACATAGGCATTAGATGGTGAGCCCCTCTGAGGGACAGTTAAGTGACAACACAATGGCCCATATGCAATTCACTTTTTTCTCCTGGGTCATATTTTTAAATTCATTAATAAAATGCATTTTAAGCCATCAGAAATCAAGAAAACCCTCAAAATAATTTTGTTAGTACTTTTTCATTTACTTGGTGCTTTTTTAGTTAAAATGTGCTGGAAAGTTATTTTAATTTGAAGATGAAAAATTAACTTCTTGGAGAAAACTCAGGTAAAAAAGTGAATTGCATATGGCCCCTATGTATGTATGCAGTACATCGCTTCAGAAGATGTTGGTGTTATATAAATACTAAATATTAATAATAAATAATCTGCATGCATTGAAAGTTCCCATCTTTTTGTATGTTAGAAAGTTTATATATAATGTAGGAGAATAGCTCAGAATCGGGTGTGTGTGACTCCTTGGATGAGTTCACAACACTTAAAATAGGATCAGCAAACAATGAAAACACACGTGCAGTTTATTTATAGAGGCTACATATACTGTGTACAAGAGCAAAGGAAAAATCAACTAAAAGGAAAGAAAACCTCAACACACAATAACATACAGGGTCCCTGGCTGATGCTATGCACACACTATTAGATTAGCGGGAAACAGCACCATATAAAAGGTGCCACGGGTCCCCAGAGCGAGTTTTACATTGGCACGCATTACAAAACCTTTGCCTTTGAGTTCCTGCTGGTGGCAGCACTTGTGGCTCTCCTCTTTCTGGGAACTGTGTAGTTCTTCGGCTCACCTGCAGGTGGAATTCTATGAATTGTCTGAACAGTCCCATGTGTAACTTGTAGCACATTTGTTTGCACCTGCTGTAATGTGTTGAATAAAGAAGGCTTGCAGGGCCGCCATCAGAAATTTTGGGGCCCCTCACACATCATCAGGCCAGGGCCCCCCTCCCTGGGCCCACCCACTGGTTGCTGTGCCCGCCCACTAGCCACCCCACCCCCGTGTCCATGTGCAAAGTGCACTGCGGCAAAAAAATGTGCATGCTCCGACACTGAAGAAAGCGGTGTGCTTTTTTTTTGTCAGCCTCTGTTCCCCATATGCCTCTTTTATCCACTTGTGTTACCGCTTGTCCTATTTTGTCTCAGCTGGTCCCTCTGCCCTAGCCAAGTATAGGTGCCCCCATGTATAGGTATCCAGGCATAGGTGCCCCCAGTATAGGTAGCCAGGTATAGGTTCCCCCAATATAAGTAGCCAGCTATAGGTGGTGCCCCAGTATAGGTAGCCTGGTATAGCTGGTGCCCCAGTATAGGCCAGCAAGATACAGGTGCCCCAGTATAGGTATTCAAGTATAGGTGGTGCCCCGGTATAGGTAGCCCGGTATAGTTGCCCCAGTATAGGTAGCCTGGTATGGGTGGTGCACCAGTATAGGTTAGTCAGGTACAGGTGTCCCCAGTATAGGTAGCAAGCTATAGGCGCCCCAGTATACGTAGCAAAGTATAGGTGGTGCCCCAGTATATGTAGCCAGGTAAAGGTGGTGCCATCAGTAAAGGTAGCCAGGTAAAGGTGGTGCCCCAGCATAGGTAGCCAGGTAAAGGTGATGCCCTCAGTAAAGGTAGCCAAGTATAGGTGGTGCCCCTATATAGGTACCAGGTATAGGTGGTGGCCCAGTATAGGTAGCCTGTAGCCAGATATAGGTGATGCCCCAGTATAGAAAGTCCACTGTAGCGGGATCTTTCATCTGCTCCCCACGTTCAAGCGCTGATATCACTCTCCTCTCAATGCTGGAACGCTGTGTGCTGGTTAGTGAGACACAGGCCAGCACATGCAGCCCTTCCAGCGCTTGGGGGGGGGGGGGGGGGGGCAGGGCCCCCAGAAGCCCTGGGCCCCTCACTGCAGTGTCAGTTGTCCCCCCCTGATGGCTGCCCTGAAGGCTTGTATTGGAGAATGCCGGAGTTCGTCTTTTTTTCTGGATTGTAGTACAATTAGACCACGTTCACACTACACGCGTGGCTGTCCGTATTTCGGGAGGCCGACACACACGAACATCAGAAGTGCATAGACTGCACTGTCTGATGTTCACATTGCATGCGTTGTGGACCAGTGCGGTGCGCGAACGCATGCTGCATGCATTTTTCCCTAAAACACGCTGCTGACCCATTCACTTTAAGTGAATGGGATCAGCCATGCAATGCATGCAAACGCAGATGGCGTGCATTCATACGCGTTGCCTTCCGATCGCATGGCCATCTGCGTTTGATAATGTGTACATGGCCTTAAAGCTGCTTCTTCCATCAGGACACTGCTAGAGCAAGACAAGAGACAAGATGTTTGTAAGACTCCCCCTTTTGCTTACTGACCAGGGGCGTAGCAATAGCCATAGCAGCCATAGCAACAGCTATGGGGCCATGGAGCACAGGGGGCCCAGGTTGTACTTGATGTGTTCACTATTAACTAACACCCTGGACTGACTTCAAAAGTATTAGTGAGGAAGAGATCTCAGACATCCTCCGCCGCCTCCGCCAGACAACCTGCGACCTGGACCCTGGACCAACTAAACATATGCTGAAATGTCCTGACCTGCTTGGCCCAGCATTTCACAAAATAGTAAATTGCTCTCTGCAAGCAGGGAGGTTTCCTACCTCTTTAAAAGAAGGAATCATCAAGCCCCTTCTTAAAAAACCTTCCATGGATCCAGATGCAATGAGCAGCTACAGACCTGTCTCCAACCTCCCCTTCTTAGGTAAAGTTATTGAAAAGGCTGTCTATCTGCTACTTGAAACCAGGCTGTCAGTAAACCACATCCTGAACCCTCTACAATCTGGCTTTAAGAAACACCACAGCTGTGAAACAGCCCTCATCCAAGTCTGCAACGACCTGCTCATGGCAAGGGACAGAGGGAAATGCTCCATCCTAATCCTGTTGGATCTCTCAGCGGCTTTTGATACAGTTGACCATGAAATCCTGCTTAACAGACTGCAGGAGTACGGTGGCATCAGTGGATCAGTCCTCCAGTGGTTCAGATCATTCCTGACTGACAGAATACAGAGAGTATCCCTAGGACCTATAATGTCCAAACCCGCACCTCTACAATTCGGAGTGCCACAAGGATCAATCCTATCCCCTCTGCTGTTTGCAATCTACATGTTGCCACTCGGTACACTTATCCAACGACATGGCCTGACGTACCACTGCTACGCCGACGACACACAGCTATACCTGTCCTTCAAACCTGGTGGAACAGACCCTACTCCAAAAATAAACTCTTGCTTAGCTGAGCTACAGGCATGGATGAATGATAATTGGTTGAAACTGAATGCTGACAAAACTGAGGTCCTCTTTGTCCAAAGCCAATGCTCGCCATCAAAACAGCTCTGTCCTAAAGCAACACCAATCAGGATTGGGAATTCGGACATAAACAGCTCCAACCTTGTGCGCAGCCTTGGCGTACTAATCGATGGGGATTTAAGTTTCAGAAACCAAATTTCATCTGTAGTTAAATCTTCCTACTTTCATCTGAAGAACATTGCAAAGATTAAACATCTGATTCCCCCAGAGGATCTTCCAACCCTAGTCCACGCCTTCATCACATCACAGCTGGACTACTGCAATGCCCTTTATGCTGGCCTCCCCAAAAAGGACCTGCGTCGCCTGCAATTAGTGCAGAATGCTGCTGCCAGATTGCTAACAAACCAGCCTCGCCACTGTCACATTACACCGATCCTTCGCTCACTGCACTGGCTACCAGTAGAATGGAGAATACTCTTCAAGATTGGACTGCTGACATTCAAATCCCTGCACAATCTGGGCCCTGGATACATGAAGGACTTGCTGAAGCTGCACCACACCTCTCACAACCTCAGATCAGCTAGTTCTATAAACTTGGTCACTCCCAGAGTGCACCTCAAAAAATCTGGAGACAGAGCCTTCTGTCATGCTGCCCCTACTCTTTGCAACTCCCTACCACACCCAGTAAAGACAGCACCATCCCTGGAGCTATTCAAATCCAGACTGAAAAGCCACCTGTTTAGCCTGGCATTTCCGGACTTATAAAATTCTTCCTCTGTACCACAATGGTCTGAGCCATGCTTATGCGCTTTGAGTCCTATGGGAGAAAAGAGATCTACAAATGTTATTTGTTGTTGTTGTTGTATTAACTTTCCTTTGTTTCTCCACCCTCTGACTTTGTCTCTTAACCCAAGGACTATGCAGAGTATGCATGTCACAGCAATGTAAATTTCCCAACCAACTCATATCCATAGGGTAGGGGCAGGTGGCATTACTCAAGAGTGCCTAAGTCTGAGGACCCCATGAAAATGTTGCTATGGGTCCCCATAATTTCTAGCTATGCCATTGCCTTTGATCATATCCACTCTACAAAATGTACTTTTCACAGCATGGCTGCATTCTCTGTGTACTCTGGCTGTATTATACAAACCTGCACCTCAGCAAACTGCTTCAGCTTCCAGTGAGTACAGGAAGTGCTTGTGCTTGTCACAGTCAATTTATTATAAAACACTTTGGGTTTTAGAAAATAATAAATCCTGTATACACAAAACAGGATAAAGCTTTTAGTTACTAGAAACGTTTATAAAGGGACACATAGTTTAATGATGCTGAGAAAAACTGCTTATGAATACGCAGAGGTCTTTTACAACTGGTCTTTAAAGAGACTCTGTAACACATTTTTCAGCCTTAGTTCTTCTATCCTATAAGTTCCTAATCCTGTTCTAATCTGCTCTGGCTTACTTTAGTCTTTCCTAACTGCACTGTCTCTGTAATAAATCAATGTATCTTTCCTCTGTCCTGTTTGTCGGGCTAAGGATTGATTGTGTGGAATGTGCAGGGCTGCTTGTGATTGGTAGAAGCGATACACACCCTCTGCAGGCCCCCTGCATACTGTGAATGACTCACACACTATGCTTAGCTGAGCCTATTAGAAGCTGGTTAGTTTGTTTGTAAACACTGCCTAAAACTGTTAATTACAAGCCAGGATTGCAGCAGAGAGTGGCAGAAACAGCACAGAGGGGCACAGGAGAAAATAATGAATAGAATGGTATGCTTTTTATTGTAAGAATATTAGAGTACAGATTCTCTTTAAAGTGGACCTGGGCTCAGAACTTTCTTTCTGCTCTAAAAGATAAGCAACATCATAAAAACCTTTATAGAAAAACATTCCTTTGTTACAGCTGATACAAATGCTTAAAATAAATCTGCAGTGTGTCTGCTTCCTGCTTTCATGAAAGAAGACATAGGGTTAACATCCTGTGTTTACAAATTAGTTGCTCTGCAGAGGCAGACAAGACAAATAACATTTATATTGCGCTTTTCTCCTTGCGGACTCAAAGCGCCAGAGCAGCAGCCACTAGGGCGCGCTCTATTGGCAGTAGCAGGGTAAGGGAGACTTGCCAAAGGTCTCCTACTGAAATAGTGCTGGCTTACTGAACAGGCAGAGCCGAGATTCAAACCCTGGTCTCCTGTGTCAGAGGCAGAGCCCTTAACCATTACACCATCAGCCAACTGCTGATGGTGGCAGCCAGCTGACACATCTGAGAGATCAAATTACAGTTGTGCTTAGTTACAGATGAGGGGAAATTAGACAGGCTAAACTCTCTAAATACATACAGGGTGCATTTCTCTTTGTTTCCCTTCTGTCCTGTGCAAGAGTTTGGGTCTGCTTTAATATACTTTGTAGCATGTTTTAGGTCAGTCCCCTTCCATCAGCCTAATATCTGTAAAAGACCGTCTGCCAGCGATGAATGCAGACAACTTTCTCCTTTTCTCTTTTTTTCCCCCCATTGCTGTGATGCTCCCAAAGATAAAACTGGCCAAACCAGTCTTCCAAATCACTGCACATTAGTCAGAGTGGCTTACCAAGGATTGTGTGTCCATACTAGGTTTCAGTAGCCTGGAAACATCCCAGCAGCAAGAGAATGATTACTTTTGCTTGTGACTCTTTTTACTAAGAGAGATAACCGAGTTATTTGGATTTAAATATGATTGTCGGACAATGCTGCAGAAATGCGCAGCCATGTAAAATGTCAGAGAGTCCGGGGATGAGACCTGGGTGGCCAGATTCTAAACGTGATGACGCAGATCTTCATGAAATCCCTAGTATTCAGCTCAGTCCGGAACCAAATCCCGGATTTAATGCATTCCTCCCCCTCCTCCTCACCCTCCATTGTCTGTACAAATAAATGGCATGAAATATAACTTTGCATCACTCCTATCCTATTAAATCATTTCCAAAGACTACTCTACAGATATGGTAAGAAATAAAATAAGATCTAATAAAGTGGTAATAATGAGGCAAGACATATTTATTATTATTATTGATTTATACTGTATAGCACCAACATCTCCCCTTGTGCTGTGCAATGGAATACAGGGTATAACAATACAAAGACAACAATACAACAGTTAAAGTGGACCTGAACTCAATATAACCTTTACACTTGACACTTACAGAACTCCTGCAATAAATCTGCAGTGTGTCTACTTCCTGCTTTCATGGAAGCAGACAAAGGGTAAAATGATGTGTTTACATATTAGCTACTGCATGTTTGCTGATGACTGACGTATTTCTGTGCTGACACAGCTGAGAGATCAAATTACACTTGTGATTACTTGAAGATGAGGCTCTTCTCTCTAAAAACACACAGGGAGCATTTATCTCCAATTTCTTTGTGTCCAGAGCAAGAGTTCAGGTCCACTTTAACTGTACAAGACAATGGTGGAGTAACTGATACAGTGAACAAATCAAATATAGGTTTTTACACAAGTGTGGGAGATAGGCACACACATTACACAGCATTGTGAGGCAGAAGTAGACGAGAGCCCTGGCCAAAAGGGCCCTGGTCTAAAGCAGTGTTTCCCAAACCTATCCTCGTGACTCCCCAGCGGTGCCTGTTTTGCAGGCAACCTGCACAGGTGGGGTAATTAGTGTCTTAGCTAGGTGGATTCCATGTAGCTGGGACACTAATTACCCCACCTGTGCATAGGTGAGGTTGCCTGCAAAACATGCACCATCAGGGAGTCACGAGGACAGGTTTGAAAAACACTGGTCTAAAGCAGGGGTGCTCATCAGGACTCTCGAATTCGAATGTACCCAAATATCCGGTAGATTTTCATGTTTGCCGAAGTCGAATTCGAAGAGCGATCCTGCTCCCAAATTCAAGGTCGAATTTTCCCGAATAGTGCCTCTCGAATTCGGCCGTGATCACAGGTTTTAACCTGTGATCACGAATTTGGATTCAGCTACCATCGCCCAAAACCCGCCGACTTAAATGGTTAATTGCAAAGCCCCCTTAAATGCCAGAATCACCAAATTTGCAGGTTATGTTAGAAGAAAACTGGGAGCAAGGGGAACATTGTTTTTTTCAAAAAGACCTTATACTTTTTGAGAAAATCGATTTTAAATGTTCAAAGAAAAAAACGATACATTTAAATGACGGTCAATGACAGATCGTGGGAAATATTTCCCAGCAGTTAATAGCAAAGGCCCCTTACATCCTAGCAACACCAAATTTGCAGGATATGTTAAAAAGATAGTGGGGGAATGTTCTGAGTGTGGGAAATCGGCAAAAAAAAATGACGTGGGGTCCCCGCTCCTGAGCCTCTGTAACCCCTTGTCCCCCATGCAGGCTGGGATAGCCAGAATGCGGAGCTCCGGCCGACTGGGGATTCGCACCCTGAGCTATACCAGCCCGCAGGGTCTATGGTATGGGGGGGGGGGCTCCAGGGGGGAGGGGCGGCCAAGCCTCCCCCTCCCCCACGGAGCCCTTGTCCAATCCATGGTCAAGGGGCTCTTCCCCACCTCTGGTACCCCAGGAGGAGGTGGGGGCGCCGACTCCCGGGGGGGGGGGTTCATAGTGGCATCTGGGAGTCCCCTTTAAGAAGGGGACCCCAGATGCCCACCCCCCTCCCAGGAGAAAGGCGTATAGGGGTACAAAGTACCCCTTACCCATTTCCACAAAGGGTTAAATGAAATAAAAACACAACTTTTTGCTGTATGTCACACCTAAATATTGTCTGTAACCTAAACTAATGTTCAGCGCTGCGTAATATGTTGGCGCTTTATAAATACAATAAATAAATAAATAAACCACAAGAAAAGTATTTTAATAATCTTAAATTCGAGTCCATTCGAATTGGGTGAATCCGAATTTGACCCAGACCCGAATTCGAATGAACTTGAATCGAATTTGGGTACATTCGAACATGCCTGGTCTAAAGGTTTAAGGGATAGGACATAGGTTGTGTGTGAGATGGTAAGTTAGTAAATGGTTTGCTGGGGAGGGGGATCGGGGGTTGGAGTTGATCCTTAAAATATCCTCCTTATATCATTGTTATCAAGGTTCTGTTTTGCTATATGTGCAGTTATTAAGTTGCTTGTTTGGCTAAAGTAACGATTGAATCGCTGTAATTTTACTCATAATTTGCTTTGCCTAACCTTCATCTCACACCAACCTTCCCTCTACCTACTCCCAACACTATCCTACTGTTAACTACGCCTAACACGACCCAACCCTCTCCACCACCACCTACTCCTAACTCTAACCTACCTTTACCTACACCTAACACTAACGCCCTCTTTACCTACTCCAAACCTTAACCTACCATTACCCACACCTAACACTAACACCTCCCCCACCTACTCCTAACACTTAACTGCCGGCCTCCTACTGCTAACACAAACTCCCTTGCCTAGCCTGATTACACTAATGCCAATGAGAAACCCGATGTTGCCTCAATTTCTTGCTTAACCACCATCTATGCCATCCCTCCACCAAACTTTATCATCTTCTGGCAACTTCTGGGGTTCGGTTACTTTCTGTGACTCTAGATGCTGCTATAGCTGCAAAAGAGAGAGATGCTGTCTCTTGTCTAATCTGAATGATATTAAAGTCTAAGAAATATTGCTGTCAGGAGAAAACGATTTTGAGTTTCCGATCTGCTTTCCAACAGAACTCAAAGCTCTGACTTTTTCCATAAAAATCTATGAGAAAGTCAGAATTGTGATGTGTTAGGATGAATTTAATTATACAAAAAAAAAAAGCTTTTGTAGCGCTGAAATACAAAAAAAAAAAAGAAAATTTCATAAAAATTTGAATTTAATTGAGCAGTTTTTAGAGCAAAGGATAAACTTTATTTCAGGATCATATATAAACTATAAACATGGAACATTCTAACTCTGCATGTCCTAAAGATACAGATAACACAAATATTGCTTAGGTTAAAGGACATTCGAGGTGAAAATAAACTGATGTGAAAAACAATTGCATCTTTCCTGCTTCTCCTAAAATGACTTTTTTTTAGATATCTCACAGTTTTATTTTATATTTAAATCTAGTTTTTAAGTTTTTACTGTTTCATTGTCCCTGCTTAACCCCCTTGGCGGTATGAAAAATACCGCCAGGGGGAAGCGCAACAGTTTTTTTTAATTTTTTTTTTTTTTTATCATGTAGCGAGCCGAGGGCTCGCTACATGATAGCCGCTGCTCAGCGGCATCCCCCCAGCCCCGCCGATCGCCTCCGGCGATAGGCGATCAGGAAATCCCGTTCAAAGAACGGGATTTCCTGGAGGGCTTCCCCCGTCGCCATGGCGACGGGGCGGGATGACGTCACCGACGTCAGCGACGTCGGGACGTCATTGGGAGACCCGATCCACCCCTCGGCGCTGCCTGGCACTGATTGGCCAGGCAGCGCTCGGGGTCTGGGGGGGGGGGGGGGGGCCGCGCGCCGCACCGGATAGCGGCGATCGGGCGCGCGGCGGCGGCGATCGGGGTGCTGGCGCAGCTAGCAAAGTGCTAGCTGCGTCCAGCAAAAAAAAAATTAAGCAAATCGGCCCAGCAGGGCCTGAGCGGCACCCTCCGGCGGCTTACCCCGTGTCACACACGGGGTTACCGCTAAGGAGGTTAATGACACCTTCACTGAAGTATGCTACTGTAGAGCTCAAATCTATGAATTATTTACCCTTTTAATTTCTTTCCTGGAGCCATTTACTGACAGGAAAGTATTTTATTGCTATAATTACTTATCAGTGAGGGTTATGCTGTAGTCTGACCCAGTCCGACCCGGTTCCGACCCATACAGAAAGTGTCACTTTCATACCTGATGTTTAACTCTTTCAGGCAGAGAAAGAAAAAAAGGAACACAGCCTAGTAATTTGTGTGTTTTTACACTATACATACACATGTCTATCTCATCTTGTCATGTGTCACCCCGGTTCTCCTTTAACTACTTAAAGACGGGCGTGACCGCATCGGGAGCCCCAGGACCGCCTAACGCCAATTGGCGTCAAGTCCTGGGGCCGGCTGTTGCAGGAGATCGACCGCAGGCTGCGCATGCATCTCCTGCTTTGTAGGCGGAGCTCTGCTCTGCCTTCAGTCTCCCAGCGGCGATCGCCACTTGGAGACTGTTAGACGGAAAAACCGCTGTCTTTTTACTTAGTTCCTCTATATCTCTCAAACTCTTCCAGTAATGGTGCCTCGATCATATTTTGTAGAGATTCGAAAACTGCGTCCAAAGGTTTATTTGGAATAATAAATCGCCAAGGTTAAAATATACATTAACTACACTCCCTAAAAATAGAGGTGGGATGGCGGTTCCTGATTTACAGCTTTATCACGCAGCAGCTTCACTGGTACGAATCATTGAATGGCACCGCCACACACCTTGGAAACAATGGATAGAAATGGAGCGAGATATGGTCCATGCTAAGATACAGCACTATCCATGGATTAGAAATACGCCCATGATCAATAGTTCTCAACATCCTATGATAGGAAACACTTTAACTATTTTTGCTAAATACCGCAGGAAGGCAAACCTCTCTCCATGGCCCTCTCCTCTGTTCCCTATCTTGGATAATCCACTTTTCCCTCAAGGGACATATGAAGCTGCAAATAGGACATGGAGGAAAGCTGGCTCATTGAGGGCCCTTCACCTTGTGCGAGGTACTACGTGGGTGCCCCTTCGGGAAACTGAGATAAAGAGGGAGTCATCCCCTCTAGACGATTGGTCATATAGTCAATTCAAACATTTTTTGATGAGACAGGGCAATAGGCCCGACTTTGGTCGAGACCTTACTATGTTTGAAACACTTTGCAATATGGAAGGCCTTATGACCAATGGAATCTCTCAGGTATACACCTTTTTAGTAACAACTAACAAGGGAAGACTTCACAATTAACCTACGTACAAGATGGGAAACTGATCTTAATCAGGTATTTACGGACCTACAGTGGTGGAAGAACTTGAACCTGGCACATAGAACATCAATTTCAGTCCGGCTGCAAGAATCTGGATATAAATGATTATCGCGCAAAAGGTGGATCAGCGCATCACCAGGCCGCCTCCGAATAGCCTACAATCAGAGGTGCGCTGAGCCCCCCCAGAAACTGCAAACGCACCTTGAACCCAAACAGAAGCTCTGCATATACACCAAAAGCAAGGCTGCTAAGTGGGAGCAGCTGACCAAAAATGAATTAAAATAGTACATAGCAAAGAAATGAACAGCGCTACTTAAAAACAGTTAAGTGCCTACCTGCAAGAGAGTGCAAGCCCCACTTGTGGGAAAAAATACACACCTAGCATACACTTAACCTGTCTACCACTGGAGGATGTTGGTTTCCTGTAACAGCTTGCATGCAACTTGTTACGTACTCGTCCCTCCCACTGCAGAGAAGTCATCCCCCTATGGGAGGGGACCTAACACTAACTAAATCCTAACCTATGCATATGCATAGCCTGGGTGCACTACCAAGTAAAATCCAAAATTGAAAATTGTGCAAAAGGTGGATCAGGGCATCACCAGGCCGCCTCAGAATGGCCAACAATCAACAATACCGACAATAACAGAATGGATTAAGGAAATGAATGTGATTGAACAGTTAGAGGATCTTACTCGGTATACGTATGAAAGAGGTGATCTGTTTGATAGGGTCTGGAAAATCTTTAAAAAAAAAAAAAAGATGAAATACCTCAGTAGGGGGAAGCCTCTGTATAGTCCAGTTACAGAACTCAAGGACAAAGCAAATGGCTGATAATGTCTGCTGTGGTCACTGCTCAATGCCAATGTTTTGACATAAACTACAGAGGGTCATCAGATCAGCGGAACAAAGCAACAGAAAACCACTCCCCCCTCTGGATCACCTCTAAAACTCCAGACTGTGCTCCATAGCATTGCGGATCGCCAATGATCCCTCTTACCCAGGCTTCCGCTTCTTCAGTCGGCTCCCCTCAAGGCGGAGGTCCTGGTCCATGTCCACCAGGACTGCAAGACTCAGGAACAGCTTCTTCCCCTCAGCTGTCAACTCTCTGAACTCTATGAACTCTCTCTTCACATCCCCCCTTCCCCAGTGATCATCCCCTCCCTTACAAGCTGTAACCGATAGAACATGATTGCACTGCTGCACATTGTACATAATGTGTGGTCGAACTCTGTGTTAATGTTGTGTTTAAATTGCTGTATTTGTATTGTATGTCACATTCTACACTAGCCCTGTACATACTAAGCCCAATTCCAAGCATGGTCCAGTCATGCTTGGCGAAATAAATGATTCTGAAAAATAAAGACTCTTACAGTGCAGACTCTCTATTTTACACTGGATCCCTATTTAAAGAGAACCCAAGGCTGATTTTTTAAATCTTAACAGGACAAAGAGGCATGTTCTCTGCACGACATGCCTCTGTATATTTCTACTGCCACTGCCAGTCCCCCCTCCTCCCCCCGGGCTCTGCTGTTCCCCCTGAAAAATACAGACAGGCTAGCAATAATCTGCTTGTTGCTAGCCTTCTGTTTACCTGCAGCCTGTCAATCAGTGTCCTCCACATGGCCTCCCCCATTACATGGCTCCCCCGCCGCTCCCCGCCCCCGCTAGCTTCCTCCAATCAGAGGCTAGGCCGTGACCCTGGAGTACTTCCAGCAGGGAACAGCAGAGGGGGGACCGGCAGCAGCAGCAGGACACAGAGGCATGTCATTGTGCACAGAACATGCCTCTGTGTCCTATTAAGATTTTAAAAATTCACCTCGGGTTTTCTTTAACCTCCTTAGCGGTATGCCTGACACTGTGTAGGGCAAGCCGCTGCAGAGGTTTTGCTGCCAATCGGGACCCCCCAGAATTAATCCATTCGTTAAAATGTGTCCTTTAGATACTAGATAGCACTACGCTAGCTAGTATTGTCTGCCGGCACCTCCCGATTGGCCGCAATCTCCCCCGATTGCCCGCTGGATACGTTACCACACATGAATCCAGCGATCGAGCAGCCTCCCACTCAGCTCCAGTCCTCACTATGGGGAGGATCGGGACTGCACATGTTGTCAGTGACATCAGTGACGTCACTGACTTCATGTACGATCCTTCCAATAGTGAAGACTGGAGCTGAGCGGGAGGCTGCTCGATCACTTGATCCCGGCGTGGTAATGTATCCAGCGGGCGATCGGCGAGGGGTGGGGGTTGGATGCCGGCAGGGCAGACAATACTAGCTAGCCCAGCGCTAGCTAGTATCTAAAGGACACATTTTAACTAATAAATTAGCATGGAAGGCACGGATAATGCAAAACCTCCTGAGCGACGTAACGCTCAGGAGGTTAAATTAGATGTAGTGAAAAAATAAAAATAAAATGAACAATATAATCTACACTGTTCTGTCTGAGTTAAAAAGAGTTAAATATTTGGAAACACTAGATGTGTAATGTTCAGCTATACCTACTCTATTGCTGTGGCCCTGAAACAATGCCAAACTGATAAGATGGCCTTTTGCTGACATTTACAATATGAAATGTGCGATGTCAAGAAGCTACTTTCATCCCAGCCAGTTAGATTTCTTTACACAAGGACATACAAGGATTACTGTATATGGACAAGACAAGGCTGTTATCGCCACTTCTAATTAAGCCACAATGGATTATTATATTTATAACTTAGATTGCTAATAATAACAACAGTTTCCCATAACTTAACGGTATTTATTTTTGTCTTATAAAATAGGGTGCTTACTCATTGACATTTTTCATTTCTTCTTTTTAAAAGACCATCTCAGGTAAAAATCAAATATACACTCAGTCCCCTACTTACAAACGACTCGAGTTACAATGTTTCAGAGATACAAAGTTATCTTGATGTACAAGTTATACAATTCTTTATTTTCTATTATATATATATGTTGTTGTTAAATGTTACAGTATTGTATAAACTGCTATATGTACTTTAAATTACTTTGAAAGCAAAAACAACCAACAAAAACATAGTTTATACTATATGTCCAAAATCCAGAGTTGTCTGAAAGTAAATCATTTATCCACGTTTCACCATGTACCGTATTTTTCGGCATATAAGATGCACCGTTTCTCTCTCAAAAATGGGAAGAAAAAGTCACCGTCCTATATGCCAAATACAGGGAGTCCCCAACTTACGAACAACCACCAATACAAACTGCCGACCCACTGTGATGTCAGGAACTCCCTGTATTGTTCTTGTGTCTCCTCCGCTCCCCCCTTGTGTTCTCCTCCGCTCCCCTTGAGTAAATGCAAGCAGCAGCAGCATGGCTCACCTAATCCAACGGAGCCCACGGTGATCAAAGACCTCTTCTCTTCCTCACTGCACCCCAATGTGCCAGCTTCTGCTGATGTCGCGCTCACCAGAAGCCGGCACTAGGGGAGCAGTGAGAGGTAGGAGAGGTCTCTGATCGACGAGGGGGCTCTGATTAGTGAGCCGTGCTGCCGCTGCTTTTATTTCTTCAGGAGGAGTGAAGGAGGACATGGGGGGAGGGGAGAGACATGGGAGACAGAAGGGGACACATGAGGTACAAGGGCGGCACAATAGTTGGGGGAGAGCATCTACAAGATTCTCCGTGACCATGGATGCACCAGGTTTAGCATTTTTTTCTTCCCTCTTGCTTTTGCCCTCTAAACCTAGGTGTGTCTTATGGTTCCGGAGCTTCTTATAGTCCAAAAAAAATTACAGTTTATCACAGGACTCAACTTACAAACAAATTGGGACTGATCCAATTCACTTTTTCTCCTAACTTTTCTCCTAGGTGACATTTTCACATCTTATTAATAATAGGCCTTTTAATCCACCAGCAAGCAAGAAAATACTCTGAATAATTTTTCACCAGCTATTTAGTAATTTATCAATCGAAGAGTGCTAAAAAATTACTTTAAACAGGAGATGAAACATTATCTCATAGGAGAAAACGTAGGTGAAAAAGTGAATTGGATTGGGCCCAATGAACTTACAAACATCCCCAGAACAGAACCTTTTGTAACTAGGGGACCACCTGTAGGTTTAATTGTATTTTTTTATATACTGTACAATATATTGATGTAAATGGTATTGAGGATGGATGTTCTTCCTCCTCTGCAGTTGACGTGGCTTGAGAAAACAGCAAATGGTTATTTTTGAGTTAGGGTACCGGTATTTTTAACCAATTGTTTCTGTCTTTACCCATAGTACTGGGCCTCCAGCTCCCCACCCCTGAATACAGTACAATCAATGCCACTCTGCAAAGCTGACTGTGATCACCATCACCAAACACTCTAAGGGTGTCATTCAACAATGTAGTGTGTGCACAGTCTTTTACTTCTGTTCTTCTCCTTTCTATGATGACCCTAGCTAGAATGCAGCAAAGACACCACACAACAAAAGTGCTGCATGCAAGAGGTCATGTCAACAGAGCAGAAAATCATAAGCAAACAGCAATGTGCTCTAACCTGCCTATTAAAGGTCAGGGTCACTGTTGTGGTTTAGTGAAGGTGTACGCATTTCTGAAATTCAGCAAGTAATCCTCTTTTAGTGCCCCTTGAGCTATTACCAGAGGTGACAATCCTGTCAACAAACATTTAGGAGCACACGGTGCAATGCAACAAGACCCTCAGACCTGTCATGGCCTCATTTCTGAAAGCCTGTGCACTCAAGTCCAGGCAGGCTCCTGCCTCTGTGTAATGAGACTCGGTTTGACCAGCTCTTGTTATGTTTGGCTAAAGGAAGATATTGCCACATATAAGAAGATGTGATAACTGCAAACATTCCATGCAGGTAGCTGTCAAACACAGAGAGACATTCTGGCCTGGATTTACTAGGGTTGAAGAGTGCAGGTCAGCAGGAGAGTCTGCGGCTTTGGGGTCTAAGGTGATGGGTCTCCACATTTTGTAATGTAAGAAGTGAATATTTTTTTTTAGTAGGCATAGATAATACAACAATTATAAATTATATGAAAGTAGAAAAAGGGATGGGTGGGTATTGTGAGTATTTGGCTCTCTGTTCATCTGTTTGTTACTCTCCCCTGACTGGTGTAGGTAAAGTAGGGACCAGAAAACCTGGATGGGGTAAACTGGCCAAGTATAAGATATACTGCAGTTTTTTGGGGAAAAATATTATTCTCAATTTGTCAACTCACAGTTGGTTTTCAGGCTCCGATCCCACTTGACTTCTGCATCATGTGTGGCCACCAGTGGGAGCGGACAGTAAAATTGTGCGCTCTGATGGTCCGCAGTGACAGTCATGTAGCTGGACCCCAGCAGATGTGCTCCCACATAGACTATACGAGGAATTCGCCTGTCCGGGATTATCACAGACAGCACAGAAATGCGTTCCACTTACTGCAACGGATCCAGTGAATCCGGTGCAGCGTGACAATATGAACGGTTCCTATGTATAACAAAGGAGGCGTTCACTCTTCTGTTAGCAATCAGCAGAGAACGGACAAATAAAAGTCCCTTCTCCGCTCTAGTGGGAACAGAGCTTAATGCTGTTGGTATTTCAGCTTGCTGTGAGCATGTGTTTTGAATGCAGAGGGTTAATGATTGTTTGTATGTAAATTGACCACATTCCTCAGCACCTGTTTTTCCCTCATTCAAATCCCTGAAAGATAAGCCTGGCTACCCTTGTTTGGGACAGAGCAGGTTCACTTATATTTCCTCAGAGAAAATGACCTCTGTTAGTGCTTTACTGACCACCACCCTGCATTGATAGTTGTGGACTGTAATCTTGCTATCATAAAGGCCCATACACACGTCGGATTTTTCTGAACGGCGGGTCGTTTGAACGTTCCGTCGTTCAGTCGTTCGCACGCGGAATCAGACGTGTGTACGGACTATCGTTCGCGTGATAAGACTGGTTTCCAGGGCGGATCGCTGGAAACCAGTCTTATCACCCGAACGATAGTCTGTACACACGTCGGATTTGACGTGCGAACGACTGAACGACGGAACGTTCAAACGACGGGTCGTTCGCAAAAATCCGACGTGTGTATGGGCCTTTACCCTAACTAAAGACTTTGTGGCGAGTCCAGAGCAGTGACATACCTAGGGCATTTGACACTCGGTGCTGGGTATTATAAGACACCGCCCCCCCCCCCCAAAAAAAAGGAAGGAGCGAGTGCAGCAAACTAAGCATGGCACGGCAGGTAATGCCAGGTATAGGTGCCCCCAGTATAGGTAATATCGTTGCCCCAGTTCTGGCCCCATCCCCACTGCTGTCCCTGCTTCTTGTGCTGCTCCCCCTCCTAATCATAGCCTCTGTGGGAGGCCTTTGTGTCACACCCCTCCCTGTCACCCAGTGCGCCACGCCCCCTGGCGCCTAATGGTAGGAGCGCTCCTGTGCCCCTGATCCAGAGGCAATTTAGGGCCCTTTTCCACTGTAAATTGCAAAACGTGTTTTTTTTATATTCTTTGTTTGCTATTCAGGAATCATAAGAGCTAGCACAAGTGTAATTGTGAATTGAAATTGCACAAAAATGTGTTTGCGTTTCTACAAAAATTTCTATTTTACAATGAATAATTTGTGCAAAAAGCATGCAAGCATTAACGTAATATCTCAGCCAATTGTATCTATAGTAACAATAATCTGATTTAGGACCTGATGCAGTAATCTCTGGTAAAGTTGTCATGCACAGAAAGCACACGGCAATTTTACCATTACTAGCGCAGGGAGAGCATCAGCTGTTAACCCTTAGCGTATGTTACCAGGTTAAGGTGCGCATTACTATGGGAAGGACGCAACTTTGTAAGGACGCTGTGCACAGCAACTTTACCAAAGTGCCACCGCAATCTGGGGGGGGGGGGGGGGGTTAGGCGACACCAGGTGGATTAGGGTTAGCCACCACCTTGGGAGGGTTAAGCATTGGTAGCGGAGGGTTCTGTGTGAGGGAAAGGTTAGGTTTAACCATAGTAAAATATAGGTAAACATTACCAATATTTTGGTATCGGAATCCAATTGTTCCTCAAGCGGCAATCCCCTGCACCGAGTACATTTGAAATCGGTGCCGGTAGACTTGGGCGCAGGATACAGCGGTATATGGCTGATCCTGCTTCTGCACAAGTCCGGGCCGATTTAATTACTATTCCCCCTCCAGGCCGCCATGGATAGTGGGGGAATGAAATAATTCGGCTTCCAGCGATTGCTGGAGGCCGAATTATTATGTTTTTAAGCAACCTCAGCTTCGTCTGCTGACGGCTCCGATGTTACTCACTGAGCGCTTCAATAGGAGTGATTCCTATTGTAGTCTATGGAGGCGCCGGCTGCGCCCAAATCTAGCAGCGCTGAAAAGCACTGCTCCACCCTGCACCCTTGTTCACAGGCACCTGTTTCTCATGTATGCCTTATATTAGGATCGGGACTTCCTTATGTATGTGCACAAAATTACTTTTTTTTTTTTTTTTTTACTCATTGGTTTGAGAGTGAGATTTCATGTTTGATTGTATTGTTTTCCTATGATGATCTTGTTTTTAATCTCTGCTATTAGCTTAATAAATTATATACCGTATATTCCGGCGTATAAGACGACTGGGTGTACAAGACAACTCCCCAACTTTTCCAGTTAAAATATAGAGTTTGGGATATACTAGCCGCCATATAAGACTACCCCTCTTCCAATGCACAACAAATAAAAAATATCATATACTGGTGCTACAGTATGTATGAACAGATACTGGTGCTGTACTGTATGTGGTACCCAGTATATAACAGTATTATTATTATTATTTGTCTATAAAGCGCCAACATATTCTGTGGCGCTGTACAATGTAAGAAAACAAGGGACACATAATGATACAGATAATGATATACATCAAATACTGTATGAACACTGGTACAAAATACAGAACAGGTGGTTACAATAGCAGATGTAACATGATGACTAAAATGTATAAACGTATAACAGAGCGCAAGCAATTAAAATAACATTCCAAGACACAATAGGGTGAGAGCCCTGCCCTTGCGAGCTTACAGTCTAAAGGAATGGGGTGGAAACAAGAGGTGGGGGAAGTATACAGTATATGTGTACAGGCAGTGCGTGATTAGGTTATTTAGTGAGACCCACCCGATTTGTCGAGGAACTGCATGCGCCCGATCTGACACCTTACAAACACCCCTTACAATGTCATATTCTGTTCTTCTCATCTCACAGCAAACAACCTCTAGACATAAGAAAAACAATACTGTGTAGTCCTCCTGACTTCATCTATTCAAAATGATTTGATCTACCAGTATTTGTTTACATACATGCTCCTCCCAACCCATAACAAACATGCACAACAGGCCTGGTAGAACAGCCTCCAGCAATATGACAAAATGAAACAGCATTAACTGTAACCAGAACATTAGTTATAACACTCTATCACAGCACTAAGAACAAAAACCACACCCGCATACAAGTACATGATCAGCAAGTAGTGCAGATGTAAAAATAGCTCTCTTCATACCAATTAGCATAAATCTAGTATACTCAGCTTTGATGATACTCCAATGTTCTAATTATCTCTAATCTACTTATTTTATCTTTCTGCTGTAGATTTTGCAGTCGTCTGAATCGTGCTTGGTTGCTTGTAGACCCTTGATAATAACCCACTGCCAGAAATTTTCTGATCACACTTTTTTTTTACATTGCTTTATATACAGTAGTAATAAATGCTACATTAACCTTCTGGGGACCTCCTACCACCAATGGGCATGACCAAGGCGGCAGCCCCAGGACCGCCTAACACCAATTGTCAAGTGTCAAGTCCTGGGGTGGTGATTTGCAGGCCTGTGGTCCTGAAGTGGTAAAAGAACAACTATCAAATAAACTGTTCTTCTGTAAACACCACATACCTATAGAGCTTTTAGCCAGCAACACTAGAAAGCTTTTCAGGGGTCTCTCATCGCAGGCTGTGTGAAAAAAATGCCTTGTTTACCAGCTGTTTGTAACTATTTGTGCCGACATCGGGCTAGAGCTATTCCATGTAGCTAGGTTACACTTCTTTGTCACTATTCGTAGAGGAATGATTTACCGTTTGTTTCTGCCCTGCCTGCTTTCTCACAGATTAGTATTATTATTTATTGTATTTATAAAGCGCCAACATATTACGCAGCGCTGGACATTAATTTAGGTTACAGACAATATTTAGGGGTGACAAACAGCAGTATGACAATACAGATCAGCAGCAGCTGCTGATTATTTACACACATTTGAAGCTATATTTCTGCTTTCTATCATTCTGAACACATTTTACTCACAGTATTACAGCCAATGAAGATTGTTTCTGTATGCTGGATGTACAGTAATGCCCACAGTGAAAACTGTTCTCTGTAAATGTCATATTTTCTTCACATAAAACAGGAAAAAATTAATAAAAAGCCTTTGTATTGCTGTCTGCTAGTAATTACTGGAAATATACCGTATGTGGCATCCTTAATTATAGTTAACTTTGATAGTTGTCATTTAAGCTAAAGACACATGAGGGCACAGAATTTTGTGCATCTTTACTTACCTGAGGTGTCTTCCAGCCCCTAGAAGCCTCTGTGTTCCTCGCCGCAGTCCCACTGTCATCCAGTCTTCTGCTGTCCTCTCTTTAGCAGCCCTTGCTGGTTTCTGTGCACCCGCGCATGCGCAAAAGCTGCTGACCCGGCCAATGGCCGCTACGGAGGGGACAGCAAAGGACTGAATGACAGTGGGACTGCGGTGAGGGACACAGAGGCTTCTAGGGGCTGGAAGAAGCCTCAGGTAAGTAAAGCTGCACAACATTCTGTGCCCTCATGTATCCTTCAAAGGAGTACTGTAACCTCAAAAAGGAAAAAGAGTTTAATTTACCTGCCCCCCGCAGATATTCTGTGCCCGCGCCGGTACAAAACGATACTCCTGTCGCCAATCACAGCTTACCTCCGGTATGAGCCACGGCGGGGGACCGAAACACTGTTTTGTAGCGGCGTGGGCACAGAATGTCTGCGGGGGGCCGGCAGAAGCCCCAGGTAAGTTAAACTTTTTTCTATTTGGGGTTTCAGTACTCCTTTAAAGCACAACTGAGGGCAAAAAAGTAGATTTTTACTTGCCTGGGTCTTCTCTAAATAATTTATAAACAAATATTGAAAAAAAACTAAGCAATTTTATTAAAGTGGACCCAAACCAAAAATTTTTTTAATTCAAAATATTTAGTTGCACCACTCTGACACATACAAAGATAAATAAACACTCCTTCAAGCCTATGAGCATTTCAGTGCATGCTTTTCACCCTTCTCTTTTCATAACTAGGGTTATACAGGTGGCAGGCAGCCATTAGCAATTCCTCCTTTGCCGGATACCTCCTACTCTACCAGACTGCCGGATTCTGTCCCGGCAATATGAAAGGAAGGGAGGGGTTCCTCCAATAAATGTAAAATATTTTATATTTGTCATCATGCAGCTGAAAAAAGTCTGCTATTTATTATTATTTCGAAAATAGATTTTATATTTATGAAATCTTGTACTTTTAATTTGGGTTCACTTTAATTATGTTATTTCCATCAGATTTTATTAATTATGTTATTTCCACCAAAAATAGAGATAAGTTGCAACAAAACCCCAGCAATTGACCACAAGTGCCACCTCCTCAGCAGAGCAACAATCCAATCCTGCGGTACGCACACAATATGGCGGACAGAGCCTGGACACCGCTGAACAGGAAACTTATGACAGCCTGGCAGTTTAGGCTTAAGGTGGCCATATATGTTTAGATTTCTGTCACCCAATGTGGCAAACAGAACAATCCCTCTCGGATCTGAATCTGATCCGAGAGGGATTGAGTATCCCCACCCACTGCAAACTGCAAACAGATTTTCCATAGATGTCAGAATGAAATCTATTGAAAATCTATTCAACCGCGGCATTACACTGTTTCATACAGTGCAGTGCTATCTATGCAACATTGATCAATTGAAATTTACTGTCTGGTCTGATGGTAATTTCGATTGATTTTGCCATGAATCATTTAAAATTATCATTGGTGCCACTCGTTGCACTATAGATTTCTGGCAGATTCAGGCCCCTTTTACACTAGGCCACTTTCTTTGCATTGCATTAGCCTTTCTGTACACAGGCCTAGTACACTAACTGCGTGCGTCACGATGCTCCGAAACTGTCCAATTCACCGCTGACCCGCGTTAAGGTGAACAGCGCATTACCGTTGAACTTCCACGACAACCAAATGCATGTCAATGGGCGACACAGAAATTTGAAATATGTTGGCGACAGTGTGGCGCATACGTGCAGAACAACGCAAATGCGATGGGGAATCCGGGAATCCCAGTGGTGTACTTCCTGTCCAGCAGGGAGTACGTCACTGGGCAAGGGGCGGCGACAAAGGGCGTGCGGGGGGGGGGGGGGGAGTTAGGGGCACTATGCATATGATCCTGTCAGTGCACTCTGCTGCAGGGTCATATCAATCTCATTTTGCATCGCACCGCAAGCTCTGGCCAGGTGTAAAACCGGCCTTAAAGTGACTCTGTAACAAAAATTATAACGTTTTTTTCTACCATCCTACAAGTTCCTAAACCTATTCTAATCTGTTCTGGCTCACTGCAGCACTTTGTACTATCACGGTGTCTGTAATAAATCAATGTATCTTTCCCCTGTCAGACTTGTCGGCCTGTGTCTGGAAGGCTGCCAACTCTTCCGTGCTGGTCTGTTCCTCTATGCACACTCCAGTGTGTGTTTTATTTACATAAGCCAGCAGCTTCTCTGCTATCTTATCAGTGATAGAAGAGAGCTGGATAAAAATCCTCCTCTGTTAGGCTGTGAAAGTAGCTGGCTGACACATACTGAGGAATTACAAACACAGGCACAGGCAGAGCTGTCTGCAGGAAGCCTGTAATGTTCAGTGCATGAGAGAAGAAGGGGACAGAAGGTAAACACACAAATGATCTTTTGAGATTCAAAAGGAAAGCTGTATACAGCCTGCTTGTGTATGGATGTATTTTCTATGTGTGGACATCAATCTACTTCCTGTTTTGGTGGCCATTTTGTTTGTTTATAAACAAACTTTTTAAAACTGTTTTTGACTACTTTTAATGCGGCGGGGAGCGGCGAAATTGTGACAGAGGGTAATAGGAGATGTCCCCTAACACACTGGTATGTTTACTTTTGTGCGATTTTAACAATACAGATTCTCTTTAAAGCAATCCAATGTGTGCTTTAAAGCGGAACTAAAGTTCATTTTAAAAAAACCTGTTTTCCTTACCTGGGCCTTCCCCAAGCCCTGAGCAGCCGTCCTGTCCCGCACCGGTCCTCCACAATCCTCTGTTCTCCCGCCACCAGCTACTTTCAGGCCGGGCCACTGAGCCTACGCGGATCTGGCCACGCGTATCCCTCTTCACATTTCAGTCCCCAATAGCGCTATTGCAGACGGGAACGCTTAGAAAGCATACGCTTGGCAGGGCTGCGCAGGCCTCGACTTACAAGTAGAGGAACGAAATGGAGCTGTTGCGGGAGAACGGAGGCTTGTGGAGGACCGGCGCGGGACAGGACGGCTGCTGGGGGCTTGCAGAAGCCCCAGGTAAGTGAAGCAGTTTGTTTTAAAATACTCTTCAGTTCCGCTTTAACAGGAGATCCTGGTGACAGTCACGTGACCACAGGCTTTAGCTTATATAAACTGTTCTGTATTAAAATTTCATTTTTAAAACTCACTTTCCCCAGGGAGTTCAAGGATCGAGCGGAAGATACTGGGTTTTACAAAGCTGGAGTTCAGCATTAAACTCTCGAAAAAAAAAAGCTCTGTTATTTTTATAACAAAATCTCCAGACCACAAATACCTTGCGTTGTTCCTTTGCCTGAAATCACAGAGCGCAGACGGCGATCCGCCTGTGCGTCGCTGCAAGTGTAACGTATGGTTTCCAAGCACAGAAAATCAAAAACATTAAGAAATACTTCACATGCTTATTCCATAAATCATTCTTGGCACATCTGATTTGCAAGGAAAAAAAAATAAAAAAAAGTATTGTTGGATTTCTCTCCAGGCCCCGAGGTCTATAGAGAAGAGGTGAATGCAGAACATTGAGTTTTCTGAGTCTGGAAAGACTGATAGCTATGCTGTGCTGGAACAGGAAAGCAAGCAATGCTCATAGAAAAAAAAATGACGCAGGTAGCAAATTCCTTCGGGAAAAAAATGTATCTTTGGTTACTGGGTCATTATTTAACGTTTGGGCTTGAGTCCCCTATAATCCTGGTATTCATGGAATGACAGATGTGTAAGTTTTGCATTTATAAATATTATATTACTGTTTTTCTAGAAAATCTGGTAGGTAGAGCTGGTTCAAATAGGGATACCGCCTGATTAATATTCATATACTGGATGGCGCAATACACAGACTGGAAGATGAGGATGGTGAATGCAGAGCAGGATCATCCACCAGCTAACCTAGGCAGGTGCCTGGGGCCTAGTGGGGAGCAAAGGGTCCACCTGCCACCTTTTCTGCAGCTTACCAAAAAGACCACAAGGGGCGCTAAATCCTTGCCTAGGGCCCTTTTACATCTTAATCCATCTCTGGGTGAATGTACTATGTAATGAAAAGTGAGGGGGGGGGGGGGCAAGTTGGACACTGACTACTTTACATTGCATCAAAGTGTCACATCCTCAGTGTTCAGTTCAACCACACTCAATCAGAAGCCACTCACCAGATGCGATGACCAGTGGCGTAGCTAAGGAGCTTAGGGCCCTAGTGCCAGTTTTGCCCCAAGCACTCTTTTGATATGGAGCCTCAAAACCTACCAAGGACAGTGTCAGTGTCAGAGAGGTATAATCAGAGTAAGGAAACGACACCCAAGGTGAAAATAAACTAGTGAAATAAACAATTGTATAGCATCCTTCTCCTAAAAATGACTTTTTAAGATATTCCACAGTTTAATTTTATATTTATATCTACTTTTTAAATTTGAACTGTTTTTGCACAATTACACAATCATTGAAGTATGCCAGAGCTAAAATCTATGAACTATTGACCCTTTCCTGCTATCAGAAGCCATTTTCTGCTAGGAAAGTGTTTTGTAGTTGTAATTTCCTATCAGTAAGGGTCACACTGTAGTCTGACCCAGGCCAGATGCGTACGAGAGATAACAGCGCTGGAGACTTGGGCGCAGGACACAGCCAGTATATGGCTGATCCTGCTGCCGCACAAGTCCGGGCCGTATTAATTACTATTCCCCCTTCAGGCCGCCATGGATGGTGGGGAACGAAATAAGCCGAATTATTGTTATAAAAGCAAGTTCAGCTCCGTCTTCTGACGGCGCTGAAGTTACTTCCTGTGCCTGCTATAGCCGTAATTCCTATCATGGCCTGTGGTGGCGCCGGCTCTGCCCAAGTCTCCTGCGCTGCTGCGCCCAAGTGTCCAGCGCTGGATTCGCCGTGTTCGGGCCAGACACCCACTAGGAGCGATTTTCTGAGCGCTTTGCGATTTGAAAAGCTCTTTCTAATGTAATGCTATGGGTGTGATCCTACTTGAGCAATTTGATTTAAAAAAATCCCCCATAGCATCGCATTAGCAAGAGCTTTTTCTAATCACTAGCGATTAGAAATCGCTCCTAGTCGTTTTCTGGCCTCAGACAGGAACTGCCACTTACATACCTAATGTTTAACTCTTTCAGGCAGAGAAAGAAAAAAAGGAACACAGCATGGTTATTTGTGTGCTAGGCACTGTACATACACATTTCTCATCATCATTTTAAGGAATACTACTGTTCAATGCACATATAGAGGTGTTCACAACCAGTATAGCACCAATGGAAAGCTAATAAGATGGGCCTCTGGTCCAGGGGCCCCGGTGCGGGTGCAACCATTGTTACGCCACTGGCAATGAGCACCAGGGTCTAGTAGTAAATATCACGCTACTGGAGTACCGCGGCTCTCGCTACTATCATATCTCACGGTACTATCATAGCTCACGGTACTTACATGCAAAAGTAACAGTAATATTGCCATGCGCTGTGTGTGCACGATAATACTACTGATGAATCACCCGCTTCCTGTGTATCTGTATATTGATGTATATAATTATGTATTCGTGCCCTCCCAGTGATGTTTAGCCTAGGTTGTTCACTATGCAAACTTCTTCTCCCAGTGCACTCTGGGGGACTATGTGTTGTTTTGATCCAATTCAGCAAACACAACGAACATTCCGCAGTGATGCACCTGCCAAAAGTAAAGATGTGATAAATTTCAGTATGTAAATCTGGGAGAGGAAAGATTTTACAATGGGTAAAAACTGACTAAATAATTTATAAATTAATATTGTATTAATTAAGTTATATTCAGTAAGTAAATTCTTTAAGGGCCTGAACCTAACGCAGTTGAGTGCAGTTGCACGCAGTTGTGTCTGCTTTTCAGCATCTGTAATATTGATGTGTTTCTGAAAAGTGCACACAACTGCACACAACTGCGTTAGTGGGCTCAGGCCCTTAAAGAGAAACTCCGACCAAGAATTGAACTTTATTCCAATCAGTAGCTGATACCCCCTTTTACATGAGAAATCTATTCCTTTTCACAAACAGACCATCAGGGGGAGCTGTATGACTGATATTGTGGTTAAGCCCCTCCCACAAGAAACTCTGAGGACAGTGGTACTACTGGCAGTTTCCTGTCTGTGAACCTTGTTGCATTGTGGGAAATAGCTGTTTACAGATGTTTCCAACTGCCAAAAAAGCATGCAGCAGCTACATCACTTGCCAACAGTAAAAATGTCACCATGTAATAAACGTCAGAATGTAAATCAGGGAGGCACCGGAACAGCTTCTTCCCCTCAGCCGTCAACTCACTGAATGCTATGCACTCTACGCCGGCTTACCCGTAAAAGCCTGTCCACGATAGTCTGTTGCACTGTGTACTTTGTACTATCTGTGTTTTTAACTCTCTGTGTGTATATTTGATGTGATTGTTGTTGTATTTTTGTGTATTGCTACACTCAGCCCTGTTATGCCAAGCCCAATTCCGGGCACGACCCAGTCGTGCTTGGCGAAATAAAAGATTCTGATTCTGGGGTAAAAGATTTTACAATGGGCAAACACTGACTAAATCATTTATACATAATTATTGTAAAAATGAAGCACTTTTGTATTACATTATTTTCACTGGAGTTCCTCTTTAAGGAAACCACAGTCCACGGAAATCAAAGAATCCATACTTAACCGGGGCTTACCCCAGCCCCATAAGCACATGTGAGTCCCTCGCCGTACTCCCACCGTTCAGCTGCAATCAGTCCCGGTAACAGGTTGAGTTGCGTCAGTAGTGGCCTTCTGAGCATCTGCAGACCTCCCACGCATGTGCATAAGGCCACGACTAAGCCTGTTACCGGGGCTGATTGCGGCTGAATGGCAGATGAAAATGAAAAGTCAAAATAAACATAAACACGTCATACTTACCTTCTGTATACTCTACTCATCAATCTCTTTTTCCTCTCCTGCGCCCTGTTTGTCCTCTGTGAACAATGGAACTTTTTGTCTACCATTTTTGAAAAAAAAAAATGGCCATTACCCCATAACATCTTCCTGGTCAACACTCTGTAAGGGCCTGAAAATGTAAATCACACAGTAAATCGCCTGAAAATGGTGCAGCCAACATTTTGGGTGATTTGCGGCGATTAGCACAAATTGCCCAAGTAAAAACGGGCCCATAGGGTTTCATTACACTAGCGCTTTCAAAAGCGCTAGCGTTTGAGCATTTGCACAAAATCGCCAGCACACGCTCAAGTGTGAATAGGCCCTTAAACTGTAATATTGCCCACTTGAGCCATAGGGAAACATGGACATTACCTTACACATTCAGTTGTAACTGACAGCAGCTGATATATAACTGACAGAAACTGGTATATTTCAGTTCTGACAAAATCTTATCAGAACTGGAAGGGATCACTGTAAGTAGAAAATGGTGCGTTTTTGAGAGGAACTGATAGCGAGGGAAGGATGTAATATTCATTTGCAGCTACGTCATGCGTGTATTTTAAATAATTTTACTTAGTTCAGGTTCCCTTTTAACACACCGACAGCAGAAACATAAATAACGACAGGGCAATGCGGGAGATATTGCGCTAGGAGTTTACCGCCCTGACATGCCCCCTTTCTGCTTCTTGAATACTAGTTTCGGAAAAATTACCACACAATTACCGCCAGAATACCGCACGCACGATATTGACATCCGATGTCATTCATGAATACTAACTTCAACTAAATGCTAGGGCTAAATAACACTCGATAAAGCGCTCGGTAAGCTTTAGGTAACACTTCATGAATCGAGGCCTATGTGTGTTTAGAGAGATCAGCCTGTGTCATTAGCTGATATCAGCAAGTGTAAAAGTGCGTTAAGCCTTGTACACACATGCAATTTTGATTGGCCAATCTTTGGCCAATTTTAGCACTTCCTTGCAGCATGAGCGGTTACCTGTAAAATCTGTTCTTAGTATTCAAAGTCTGTTGGACCTCATACTACATGAAGATGGTAAAATTGGTCACTGATTGGCCAATCAAAATTGGATGTGTGTATGCGCCCTTATGTTGCCTGTTGGGGATCAGACTTGCATTGTTTACTTGGTTGGTTGGTGCCCGTCTTCCCTTAGGTATTCAATACGGAATTTATCTGTGAATTTTTTTTGGGGTGCCTTTCTAGTGTGTGTACAAATGTCCTCCAATGTCTGTAGACTAGAGCCCAACTTCTATTGTTATTTCCTGTTGCAGCTCCCCCTTCCTTCTCCATAGGGCAGGACAGGCTGCTCAGCAGAAAACCCAGCAGGGTGTACAGTATATATTACTATCACCCAAATTGTCACAAACCATCATTTCAGGTGTACTAGTTTTAGGATGATGAACAGAAAGGAATCCAGGGCCTGCCCTTCAATGCCTCTTACTTTGTTGAAAGTGTAAGCAAAAGTGTTCCACTATGCTATTGATGACATCTTTATCTGTCACGTCAGATAACCACTGACCCATAGCACACAAATTTAGACACTGCCACACCTCTAAACACTCTCCCCCACCCCCACTCCTCAGCATGCATACCAGAAATTCACATACTCATACAATGTTTTATAATCCAAACCACACTGGTCCTTTCTATCATCATTAGTTTCCGTTCGTATCAACATTTGAGAATAAGAATTTACGTTTAAAGGATGAACATAGCTTTCAGCAGAAAAATACATATCGTATTCACATAATCTGTACATCTGAAAGATGGACAAATGAAAAACGAAATAGGGATTTGGTTGAAAAAGAGGGACGGTTGTGAGCTATGACTGACGTCTATTGTTCTCATATTGTACTAGTCCTCACACTGATCCTTCCTCCCTCTATAGCAGTGATCTGCAAACTTGGCTCTCCAGCTGTAAAGGAACTACAAGTCCCACAATGCATTTGCCTTTATGAATCGTGACTATGGCTGTCAGACTCCCGCAATGCATCGTGGGACTTGTAGTTCCTTAACAGCTGGAGAGCCAAGTTTGCACATCACTGCTCTATAGAACAGAACAGGCATCAGAGCACAACAGTTAGGCCTCTTTCAGATGGGCAGCTGAAGGTGGTAAATGTACCGCCTCTCAGCTGTTCTTGTACACAAGCAGTTTGAAAGTGTCATATCCCCTTCTCTTATGTATGTTGTTGGTGATGGTGTTATAGCCCTAATTATTATAGTAAAAGACCTAATAAAAGTTATATTTTAGGTATTATATTACCGTTGTCAAAGGGGCCAATAGGGCTTAGGTTATCCCAGTGTTTGTGCTATTTTAACACCATTTCAAATATTTGTGTTTGCAGTTTGACAGAAGCTCAGATGCAACATGTTGTGGTATTCTGCCGTTTGCTTGTTATTATAACCGCTGCCATTGGGCTGTATTTGAATTGCACTGTAGTGGCACTGGTGGCAAGCAGACGGGACACTGAACTGCTCCAGAAGCATGTAGTTCAGCCGCCTCTGTAAAAGAGGCCTTTGTAAAAATACGCAGACAGCTTAAAGGGAAGGTTCAGGGACGATAAAAAAAAATAAAAATCCAAATCCACTTACCTGGGGCTTCCTCCAGCCCATGGCAGGCAGGTAGTTCTGAGCCTGCGCAGTACAGCCCGGAGGACGTCCGATGACTTCAGCGCGCCGGCGTGAAACGCAGAATGGAGCGCAGAAGAAGCCCGACCTGGCCACCGGACACCACTGGTAGCCTGCGGAGCGGCGTAGAGGGCACCTCCTGCCTGCCACGGGCTGGAGGAAGCCCCAGGTAAGTGGATTTGGATTTTTTTTTTTATCGTCCCTGAACCTTCCCTTTAACGTTATACCACCAAGGGCGTCACTAGAAATACGTAACTGGCCCCCGCCCCCCCGCTTTCTGAACAGGTAAACTGACAACCAATGCTATTCCATTGGCTAGTGCACACTTGAATGTGATTCCCCCATGCTGTTAAAGCAGACCGCAGTGAAGCACTGCATGCATTTTCTCTATCAATTACATTAGCTTCTGTGATAAAAAGTGCATGCTTTCACACATACAGACACATATGGGGCTTGATTCTCAAAGTGGTGCTAACCTACTTAGCACGTCTAAAGTCTTTAGACGTGCTAACCAGGGTGCTAAGTCGGTTAGCACCGAATTTCTGAATCAGATAAGTCGGTGCTAACCTACTTAGCACCCTGGTTAGCACGTCTAAAGACTTTAGACGTGCTAAGTAGGTTAGCACCGCTTTGTGAATCAAGCCCATGGTGTGCAGAAAAAGCATACAGAAAACCCACGGACAAGTGTGCTCCCAGCCTTGGCTTATTACACTCGCTCTGTCCATCTCTGATAGAGCAGAACTGCCTCTGCAGAATTCTCCAACATTACTACATTACACAGCATTTGGGGAGGGGTAGAGAGGTTGGGGGAGGGCACAGCACACAAGAGCCTGATGAACACTGAATAGGGACTGTCTATTAATCTTTGTCTACAAAACTTTGAATGATTCCTTATCAGTGGCTGAGCAGATATAGTCATTTGAACAAACGTGTCCTTAGTTGTCAGTCTCTCAGGACAGGGAAATTCATTTTCCATGTTTCCCTATGGTTCAGTTTATGTACATAAGTTTCTTCTAAGTTAGCCAATAAATGGTATTATCCTGATTCAAAACTTTTTGCTTGTACATCATAAATGCTAAAGTGAGTGGAAGGCAACCCCCCCCCCAATACTTAATCTGGGGGGGGGGGCGGCTCTGGATTCTATAGAGCCTTCCCGTTCCCTGCATTCCAGAGATGGCTCCTCTGTTTGAAGCTTCGGAGTGCTCCCTAACGTGCGGCTCTGTACTGCACATGCGTACAGAGGCATGGGGCTGGAAGAAGCCCCAGGAAAGTAAACAGAGATTGAATTTTTCCACCTTTGTGTGACTCTGGTAGGCGCCTTAGGCCTAACCTTAACCACCCCTGGTAGATGCCTATCCGTACCCAACCGTGCTGGACAACTAACCTTAACCTTGTGCAGTGATGGAGCTAGGGATTATGGGGGCTCATAGCCAAACTTTAGTTGGGCCATCAGATGTAGGCACTCAAAGTCACCTGCCCCTACCCTATAAATATCAATTAAATGGGCCACTAACATTGCACACTGCTTATAGTCTACTAGCTGATTGCCCGGCGTTGCCCGTGTATGTATTTGGCTGGTGTTGGCTCTGCCTACTTTTTCTAACCCTAACACACAATTACTCACTGACCAAGTTTGTGACCTTTGCGGTCTTTGGTATCAATAATCTGCATTAAAATGAAACAAATCTGATTGGCTGTGTGTGGCTCCACCCCCTTTTCTGAAATTGAACCCCAGTCACCCAATAACCAACTGTACCAGGTTTCAGGCCTGTGCCATTAACAGTTCAAGAATGGTAGCAATTAAATATTCCCCTTGAAAAGCAATAGGTGACGTTTGATTCACTTTTGTAGACTCCACCCACTTTTCTGAATATTAATCCCAGTCACCCAGTGACAACTGTGCAAAGTAAAAACCCTGCTAACAGAATGTCTGCAGTGTACATTTTCCCAGTGAAATTTGTATTTGTCTCCACCCACTGATGACCCGGCATTGCCCGGGTATGTATTTGACTGGTGTTAGCTCCGCCCACTTTCTAACCCTAACACACAAACACTCAATGACCAAGTTTGTGAGCTTTGGGGTCCTTGGCATCAATAATTTGTATATTCCCATAGAAATTAAACAAATCAGATAGGCTGTTTGTGGCTCCACCCCTCTCCAGCATTTGAACCCCAGTCACCCAATGACCAACTGTAGCAGGTTTGAGGCATCTGCTATTAACAGTGTAAAAATGGCAGCAATTTAAATATTCCACTTGAAAATCAACAGGTGAATTTTGATTGACCATTATAGGCTCCACCCACTTCCCTGAATATTAATCTCAGTCACTCAGTGACCATCTGGGCAAAGATTAGGAACCCTGAAATAAACAGTGTAAGAAGGGCTGCAGTTTACACTTTCCTAGTGAAATTTGTTTTTGGCTCCGCCCACTTTTTGTAACCTGGACACAAAGTCATTAATCAATTCCCAAGTTTGTGAGTTTTGGGGTCCTTGGCATCAATAATTTGTATTTTCCCATGAAATGAAACAAATCTGATTCACTGTTTGTGGCTCTGTCCCCTTTTCTGAATTTGAACTTCAGCGACCCAATGACCGACTGTACCAGGTTTGAGGCTTGTGCCATTAACAGTGCAAGAATGGCAGCAATTTTAATATTCTCCTTGAAAAGTGACGTGATTTTTGATTGGCATTTTTAGGCTCCACCCACTTTTCTGAATATTAATCCCAGTCACCCAGTAACCAGCTATGCTAAGTTTGAGAACCCTGCCATTAACAGCGAAGAAGGGCTGCAGTTTACAATTTCCCAGAAAAATCTGTTTTTAACTCCACCCACTTTTTGTAACCTTGACACACAGTCACTACTCAATGACCAAGTTTGTGAGCTTTTGGGTTCCTGGCATCAAAATTGTGCTAATGGAAGCAGTTTATCCAGCAAAGAAATCTGGCTGTTTTTGGCTCCGCCCCTTTACTGAATTTGAACCCCAAACACTTAACGACCGACTGTTGCAGGTTTGAAGCCTCTGGTATTAACAGTGTAAGAATGGCTGCAGTTTCAATATTCCCCTTGAAAATCAATAGGTGAATTTTGATTGGCTCTTCTAGGCACCACCTACTTTTCCGAATATTAATCCTAGTCACCCAGTGACCAACTGTGTGAAGTTTGAATACCCTGCCATTAACAGTGTAAGAAAAGCTGCTGTTTACATTTCCCCATGTAAAAAGTTAGTTGTTTTTGGCTCCGCCCACTATTTCTAATCTTGACATACAGTCACTTAATGACCAAGTTTATGAGCTTTGGGGTCTTTGGCATCAATAAGTTGCATTTTGCCATTGAAATTAAACAAATCTGATTGGCTGTTTTTGGCCCGCTCCCTTCAGAATTTAAACCCCAGTCTCCCAGTGACTGACTGTAGCAGATGTTAGGCCTCTGCCATTCAGAGTGCATGAATGGCAGCAATGTAAATATTCCTCTTGAAAATCAAAAGGTGAATTTTGATTGGCTGCTGTAGGCTCCACCCACTTTTCTGAATATTAGTCCCAGTCACCCAGTGGCCAACTGTGTCACGTTTGAGAACCCTGCCAATAACAGAATGGCTGAAATCAATCTAACAAATCTGATTGGCTGTTTGTGGCTCCACCCCTTTGGACCCCAGTCATCCAATGACTGACTATCAGGTTTGAGGCCTCTGCCATTAACAGTGTAAGAATGGTAGCAATGTGAATATTCCCCTTGAAAATCAATAGGTACATTTTGATTGGCTGTTGTAGGCTCCACCCACATTTCTGTATATTCATCCTAGTCACCCAGTGGCCAATTGTGTAAAGTATGGGAACCCTGCAATGTAAAAAATGAAGTTGTTGGCACCGCCCACTTTTTCTAACCTTGACATACAGTCACTCGATTATCAAGTTTATCAGCTTTGGGGTCCTTGGTATCAATACTTTGTATATTCCCATTGAAAAATAAACAAATCTGGCTGTTTGTGGCTCCGCCCCCTTTCTGAATTTGGGCCCCAGTCACCCAGTGACCAACTGTACCAGGTTTGAGGCATCTGCTTTTACCAGTATAAGAGAATGGTAGCAGCTTAAATATTCCCTTTGAAAATCAAAAGGTGAATTTTTATTGGCTGTTGTAGGCTCCACCCACCTTCCAAAATCTTAATCTGTCACCCAATGACCAACTGTGCAAAGTTTGAGAACCCTGCCATTAACGGTGTAAGAATGGATGCAGTTTATATTTTCCCAGTAAAGGTTGTTTTGGCTCCGCCCACTTTTTGTAACCTGGACACACAGTCACTCAATGACCAAGTTTGTGAGCTGTCAGGTTCCTGGCATCAAAAATGTGTGAATGGAAGCAGTTTATCCACCAAGGAAATCTGATTGGCTGTATGTGGCCCCGCCCCTTTAGTGAATTTGGACCCCAGTCACCCAATGACCGACTGTAGCAAGTTTGAAGCCTCTGCCATTAAAAGTGTAAGAATAGCAAAAGTTTAAATATTCCCCTTGAAAATCAACAGGGGAATTTTGATTGGCTGTTGTAGGCTCCACCCATTTTCTTGAATCTTAATCCCATTCACCCAGTGACCAACTGTGGCAAGTTTGAGAACTCTGTGATTAACAGTCTAAGAATGGCTGCAGTTTACATTTTCCCATTTAAAATTAACGGCTGAAATTTGATTGGCTGTTGTATGCTCCACCCACTTTTCCTGGATTTGTAACCTCGGTCACCAAGTGACCAACTGTGCCATGTGTGGGGACTCTGGCTTGATTACTGTGAGAATGGCAGCCTTTTACATTTTTTCCATTGACTTGAATGGGTGGAATCTGATTGGCTGTTTGTAGCTCCGCCCAGGTGTGCAGGTGGGCCGCGAGACCCCCAGAACATATCATCCCAGGTAGTAAGGGATCTGTGTACCAAGTTTCGTTCAAATCGGTCAAGCCGTTTTCGCGTGATCGCGGCACATACACACATACACACACACACACATACATCCGATTTTATATATATAGATGGACACTGAGCTAAAATGAGGAAGGAGGAATACATGAAAGTTAATAGTAAATCCATGAAGTACCACCTGGGCCCCCTTTGCTCCAGGGCCCCATAGCAGCTGCTATGGCTATTGCTACACCCCTGACCCTGTGGCCACCGTAACCACCGAGCTGCTGCGGCTACTATTAGTAGTCACAGTTTGCATAGCGGGCACCCAAATTTGTTTGCTTGATTAGCTGCTGGGAGAGCCTTTGGCAACCTCTTTTCCACTGCGCAGCTGAATCGCAAATCGCTAGAGATTTTTAAATTGCTAGAGTTGCTACTTTATCATAGAAATCATAAGAAGTATTTTCCTCTATAGTGAATCGATTTGCAAATCGCAATCGCTTTCTGGAGCAATTTTAAGAGTGATAATGCAATGCACATGAAAAATCGCAATCGTAAAACAAAATTAATGAAAAATCGCAATTGGCCCTTTTGCACTAGCAATCGCAAACGCCAGTGATTGCAATTTTTCATTTTCATTGCATTATCCCTCTTAGAAATCGCTCCAGAAAGCGATTGCAATTTGCAAATCGAATCACTGTAGTGAAGAATACTTCTCATGATTTCTATGATAAATAAGCAACCCTAGCGATTTAAAAATCCCTAGCAATTTGTGATTCAGCTGTGCAGTGAAAAAAGGCCCTTAGGGCCCCTTTCCACTAGCAATCGCTAAACGTTAGTGATTGAGTTAGTCACTAATTATTTTTACACAATTGCGATTTTGCATATGCAATGCATTACATTGCAAAATTGCAGGAAAAATCATACTTTTCCACTAGGGCCCTTTTCCACTATGAGCGTTTGCGATGCTGAATCACAAATCGCTAGGGTTTGCAAAATAACATAGGAATCTCAGTAGGTATTTACTACTACCGCGATTCGATTTTTACAAAAGCGTGATTATGCCTCGGAGCGATTTTGCAATGTAATGCATTGCATATGTAGAATCGCAATTGCGTAAAAAAATTTGTGACTTGCTACTGGAAAAGGGCTCTTCCTGGGGTCTACGGGAAGGGGTGGGGGTGCCTTTGCAAAGTTATTGAAGGGCTATTTAAAGTTGAGGGGGGGGGGGCCTCTGGCTATGTAAAATCGGTGTGTGTGCATGTGTGCCAAAAACTTTTACTTTGCTATGAGGCCCTGTGATTTCTAACTAGGACCCTGCTTGCTGTCTCTCATTTCAGGTTTGCTCAAAAACGACTCTAATCATAGCTCCCAACTGTCCCTCTTTTGGAGGGAAAGTCCCTCTTTGGGAGCCCTGTCCCTCTTTTCTCCTCTTTTGTCCCTCTTTCATTACTTTGTCCCTGTCCTTTTCTATGTAAATGTATATATTTCTCTACTAATGTGTTTGATTGACTCTTAACTTTACTCCCATCCTTTAAATTGATATATTTCTAATTTAAAAATGTTAATATGAAGGAAAATGAACCAGGATAGAAAGGAGCAGTGTGGTTTGAATTATAACACAACATATTTTTCATATGCGTGACTAGGAGTGTGACGGGGTGTGATCAGGGGCGTGGCTTACGTGTCCCTCTTTCTCATCTCAAAAAGTTGTGAGGTATGTCTAATAGCATCAGTTTGCGCAAGGTCGGGGCCAGCTTTCTGGCTCCGGGGACTAGTTCCCTGGGGACTTCGGTCCCCGCCCCGGCTCCCTCTCGGGGGAGCCACCCAGACCATGTGGAATGCCACATGGTCCTCCAATCCTTCGGGTGTCTTAGGACCCCACGTACCCCCTGCGCCGAAGGCAAAGGGGGAGGTTCCCTTGGGGAACACCAGAAAGGGCCCTGCATTTGTGGGGCCCGGGGCTGCTCATGCACGTTTTTGTGGGGTGTTTATGCACTTCCACTTTTTCCGTGCATGGGCATAAAGCCTTGCTTACTCCGCATGCAACAGGAGTCAAGAAAGCTAAAAAAAAAAAAATCAGTTTGCGGCAGGTGTCTGGGGATCTTCTCCCCTCAGTCAGCTAGCATTCACAGATCTGCTTCAGAAACACTACCATACCTCCCAACTTTTTGAGATGAGAAAAAGGGACACTTAAGCCATGCCCCTGCACACCCCTGGCCACACCCCCACCACGCCTCTAGTCACGCATACCATAAAAATTTCATAAGAAAATATGTTGTTTTATAATTCAAACCACACTGGTACTTTCTATCCTGGTTCATTTTCCTTCATAATAACATTTTAAAATTAGTAATATGTCAGTTTAAAGGATGGGAATAAAGTTTAGAGTCAATCAAACACATTTTTAGTATAGAAATATATATCTTTATATAGAAAGGGGGACAAAGTCCTAAAAGAGGGACAAATGAGAGTGATACAGGGACAGAGGGACAGGGCTCCCAAAAAGGGACTGTCCCTCCGAAAAAGGGACAGTTGGGGGCTATGCACTACAGCAGCCAAATGTGTAAAGTCTGCAGTTTAGAGAGAGTGAAGCAGCTGTCACCCAGCCCCGGTGTCACCCCAGCCCTGAGCGGCCAGCAGCACTGCAGCACATTAGCCGAATGTTTGGCAGCAGACACGCGTGTGCTCCCTCACTGCCCCCGGCCGCGGGGTGGGGCACAGGCTGCCCAGACAGACTGGGAGGGGACAGGACACGGACGGGCTGCCTCTCCTCCCCGGATAGTTCTCAGTCACAACAGGAGCTGAGCTGCAGCGTGTCACTGGCTGGAGGGAGCAGCGCAGGAGCCCGGGAGGATCTGATGTGTGGAGCCCCCGACATGTGCGGAGGAGGAGGGCGGCACCTGTCACTGCGGGAGGTCTGATCACCTGGGAGAGGGGGGAATCACTGGGACACAACTTCCAGCAGCTGCACTCCGGACCTGGCTCTGTGCAGGGGAAGCACTGCTACTCCTCAGGTAAGGCTTCTGTTACCAGAGCTCTAGCCTGAAGAGCTGACTCGCCAGCACTAATCCCAGATTTCCAGCCTGAAGAGCTCAGCTAACACTCCAGTACTAATGCCAGAGCTCTAGCCCGAAGAGCTGACACTACAGCACTAAGGTCAGAGCTCTAGCCTGAAGAGCTGACACTCCAACACTAATGTCAGAGCTCTAGCCTGAAGAGCTGACACTCCAGCACTACATTAATCTATAGGGCTGCTAGCTGTCCCTGCTGCAGGACATCCTGTAGTGGCCGGACATCAGCTGTGGGGTCTGGGGAGAAGTCATGTGCAAAGTTTCCTTTTTCCTTCAATTATGAGCTGAGCTAGATTCAGCCCAGTGTCTGGTTGTTACATTTTTCTTTAAAGCTATTAACACGCCATACTAAAGTTGATGGAAACTTCTGACGAACTACCGTACATAGTTTACTGTATTGAGGGGGGACAAAATTAACTGTTAAGGAGGAGCGATCTATTCAACAGATTAATTCCGGTAACTATTGTGCAGATACCGATCAGTCCGCCATGTGTGTACAATGTCGTTGTTTAGATGACATTGCATGCATGTCGTGTGTATTGTTGCTTCCACATGCAGTATTTAAATGATTGATTGTTTGCAATATCTGTGTGCGGACAATCATTGTCTTTTTTGCCAATAAAGCAGTTTCCGCAATGTTGGTCATTTGTTTGCAGTGACTTTTGTGTAGCGTTTTTATGGACCTTAACTTTCTTGTAAATTGTCTTCACGTGAGGGGATCTATCAAGTGATCGTTACAATCCATTTCCTGTAATGTGATCAATCAGCTGGAGAAATAGAAGTACCTACTCAGGTTCATATTGGCTTTTTGAGGTGGTCATTTGCTCAGAAAAAGTTCCATGGGCTTTTGTTTATATTGATTGGTCAGTTGTATACGTACGCATGAGAAATTGGAAGGATCGATTGATATTTACCAGCATGTCTGATTGCACAGTTACCGAATTCACTTCTGAACAAATTATTCAGATTGTATGTTGATCTGTAGAAAATATTGGCTCGTCTGTGCATAGCCTCAAGGTGGCCATTAATAGTACAATTGTACAATTTTTTTAAGCAAATGATTGTATTTTGAATTTGATTATTCAGATCGTGTTGTAAGGAAACAGAGAAGTCTGTGTGCCTATCATCATTTCCTTAACCCCTTCAGTACCAGCAGTCTCTGGCCCCTTAAGGACCAGAGACCGCTCGTACCAAAAACCGGCGCAAACCAGGGAATCGTCGCACTGTTTCGCTGTTCACGCGCACCCGTCGCCTCAGCCCACCCGCTGTGCTGATTCTATGATGGCAGAGCTCTGTGAGCCATTCAGGAGCCGCTTTAATTGAGATTGGCTCACGTGATTGATGACAAGGTCAGGAGCCAATGAAATCTGCTCCTGACAGCTCACGGATCTCTGCCGTCATACCGACAGCAGAGAGATAGCGCCAAGAGCGCGCAGCGGCAGTGAGTGAAATCTAAGCCCTGGCAGGAATAACAGCTCCCAAACAGGGCGTAGTTTTCAATCACCGCCGTCCGAAAGTGGTTTAAGAACTGGTCAATCAGCACGACAGAATTTTTCATACCAAATAATTGTGGATCAACAAAACTATCTTTTCTTTTCATGTGAATGATCTCATGGAAAAATATGATTTTTCACAAAGTGCAGTTTTTAATGAGCACCTTTAGACAAAAAAAAGATATTTCAGGGGTCAGGCCTGTATTTTGAAAGTTTTGTGCTTTAGAAATTTGCTTTATCTTCAGTCTGCAGATTAAATATTGTTGTGTTTTTATGTCTGTCACTGCTGTTGTTTTTTTTTTAATGAGTAAATAGCAGAACATATTGGCATGTCGGCAATATATAAAATATGTTTTTAATCCAATGCATGTAACTATACATATTTTAAGATCCACTAATATAAACACCTTATAGCTATCAACAGGAAGCAGAATTCACATTGGCTGAGCCAGAACTTTGCATGGGACTAATTGGATCCAGAAGTTTAATGATTGATTCCTAACAACTAATCAATGAAGCAATCAGGTATCAGTCATCAGCTTCACAAATAAGAAAATCCCTTATTAAGTTCCCTGGTGCCTAATGGACCTCCTCCAACCCCTATACAGTTTCTTTAGTATATAGTAGTCCTCCCTCCCCTATACAGTTCCCTAGTGTTTAGTGGATTCCCCCTACCTCCCCTATACAGTTCCCTAGTTTTTAGTGGATTCCCCCTACCCCCCCCTATGGCTTCCTTGGTGATCTAGGGCTTTACATCCAATATAGCTTCCTGGTAGTCTAGAGTGGGGCAAACATAATGCAAAGTGGAGAAACCACTTGGGGGCCAAATTTAATGGCTCTGAGGGCCAGATTTGGCCCACTGGCCGTAGTTTGACATGTATGCTCTAGAGTGATGTGATTTTATTAAAATCCCCCATAGCATTGCATTAGCAAGAGCTATTCAATTCACTAGCGCTTAGAAAAGGCTGCTAGTGGGTTTGAGCCCTTAGCCATTGTTAAAATAGTGGCATAAGTTGAAAGAAGAACCTTGAAGGCCCCCTTTTACAATTGCAGGTTAAACCTGTGTTACGTTACCACAAGGGGCTGCAAAAGCAATGAAAGTCTATGGAGACTTTCACGCCTATCGCGTTCGCTTGCGCTTCGCCAGAAGTATCCAATCCGACGCAAGGGCTGCAGAGCATTACTGCAAGCACTGCGCTTAACACACGGTGCCTGGGGTAAGGAAACATACACAGTAAGTGTAAACGCCGGAATGCGGTGTGTTGCGCATGCGTGGACAGCTGGGAATCCCAGTGATGTACTTCCTGCCCAGGAGGGAGTACGTCACTTAGTGGGGGGTGGCGCCATGCATCTGACTCTATTCGGCGCACTCTGCCACAGGGTCATATGATTGTCATTTTTGTGCAATGCAAAAATATAGTGTAAAACCGGCCTGAAGGATTTCAGCTGAAACATGGAGCAGCATGCTGACGTAGTGCATGGCTAGGGTCCTGGGTTTGATTTCTGCATGAAGTTTGTACATATGTGCATGCATTTATGTATTCCAAAAACACTGCCCCAAGTTGGCCCGGCATGCATCTGCTGCCCCAGTGCTTTGAAACGCTATGCAAATGCTAGTTGGTAGTAAACATCTGCAGGCTGGTACCTTCCTTGGATGCAAGTGTTATAATTATAGGGGATTCAGAGGCTGCACCCATTTTGGGCTCCTTAGACCAGAGCGGCCCACCTTCAATTATTGCACATTCACTGGTGCTGTGCTGGTAATAATCACCTTTACATGTGCTCTGTGATGATCATTAACATATGTAGTGAAGCATAAATACATAAAAAATTTGCTTCACTGCAAGTGTTAACTCACATGTTAATCAGTACTGCCCTGCATGCATCCCGCCACTCCAACGGATTCTGCTGCACGTGATGATGTGTAGGTACCTTCACAGTAGCGATCCCTGCATCCTGTCCGTGTGTCAGTGCTCTTGCATTACTGCACATGTCAAGCCCTGACAGCCGTTGGGACTGGACGCAGGACAGGGCCAGGTGGTGGGCCGGCTGGCCAGGCGTGTGCGGCAAGCGGCTGTGAACATGTGCGCTGTGATGCTGCGGCGAGGACTGACCAAGAGCCCGTTTTTAAGCGGTCTTAGGTCGCCTAGTGTGATTATATTGTCTGATGCAATTCCCCACCTTGAATGTAGCCTAGCAGTATGGGCTTTTATGCACCTGCGCTGAGCATTAAAGTGTACCCGAGGCAACACGTGACATGATGAGATAAACGTGTATGTACAGCACAAAACATATTACCTGGCTCTTTTTTACTTGTTTTAATTTGCTGCCTGAAAGAGTTAATTTCTAGGCATGGAACTAACAGCTTCTGTCTTGTCAGTACCTTGTCAGGAACATAGTAAACTTCACTGATAAGCAAACTACAGCCATAAATGTTTTCCTGGCAGAATACAACTTCATAGTGCAGGGAGAGATAAAATACATGTATTGACCTTTTTCTAAGTGTTCCAGTATGCCCAATCAATTAAAAAGTGGCTGATATCATGTTGAATCGACCAGCTAAGTCGATAGAGCAGGATGCAAGATAACGGTAGATGGCACAGGAATCGACTACCGTTCATATGTCATTCGATCGACTCTGAATCAATTTTTGCATTCAGAGAGCGTGGAGGCACTACATTGTTCAGATCAATTAGTGAAAGAAAATCGCACAGGATATCACCTGTAGTGTGTGGGACTTTCGATTAACTATACTGAAGTAGATTCTTTATAAAAGTTGATTGCTTTGTCAATTGAATTAGAATTGCTAGATATATGGCTACCTTAATTCTGGGACACTTAACCCCCCCTTGCCGGTCCAATTCCTGCGGCAAGGGGGCAGTGCAGCACTTTTTTTTTTTTTTTCTTTTTTTAAAATCATGTAGCGAGCCCAAGGCTCGCTACATGATTTTAAAAAAAGATTCGGACAAGTGCGGACCTTTTTGCTTCTGGAGCCCAAGGCTCACTACTAAAAAAAGATTCGGACAAGTGCGGACCTTTTTGCTTCTGGAGCCCAAGGCTCACTACATGATAGCCGCTGAGCAGCGGCATCCCCCCACCCACTCCGATCGCCTCCGGCGATCAGAGTAAGCAGGAAATCCTGTTCAGAACGGGATTTCCTGCTGGGCTTCCCCGGTCGCCATGGTGACGGGACGGCATGACGTCACCGACATCATGGACATCGGGACGTCAGAGGGAATCCCGATCCACCCCTCAGCGCTGCCTGGCACTGATTGGCCAGGCTGCGCAAGGGGTCTGGAGGGGTGGCAGCGGGAATCGGTGCGAGCGGCAGCGATCGTAATATGCACGCAGCTAGCAAAGTGCTATCTGCGTGCAATAAGAAAAAAAATTATGCAAATCGGCGCAGCGGGGCCAGAGAAATCCTCCTGCGCAGGTTATCCCGAGCTGAGCTCGGGATAACCGGCAAGGAGGTTAATAGGTTGTCACTGATTAGAGACAGTAACACATTCAACCTACTTTGTAAATATTTAAATATAAAATAAAACCCTGGGATACTTACAAAAGACATTAGGAGGATAAATATAATTGTTTATCTCAGTTTATTTTCAGCTCATGTTCACTTTACAGTAATTAAACATTCCTTTTAAAGGTCATTGCAATGCGCTCACTGTACACCAAGCCTGAATGTTCATCATTTGACTGGTAGAAAAGCCACTATTGGTTCTGTGGCTGGCTGTGATGGAAGTGATGTCATGTACAGGTCTTGTGTTTCAAGGAGGCACAGCTGTAATAATGCAAATGTAAAAACATCACTATATGTTAGGCCTGAACGATTTTAGGAAAAAATTGAATTGAGCGATTTGTCTGAAATTGCGATTTCGATATGATTATGATTTCCTCCAAATCAAGCTTTGTTCCCCCTCTTTGCCTGTTTGTTCCCCCTCTGTCCCCGTCTCTTTTTGTGCCCCCTTTGCCTCTTTATGCCTACCCTCTGTCTCTCTCTTGCCCCCTTTGTGTCTCTGTGCCTGCGCTGTTTCTCTGTGTCTCTCTCTGTGCCTGCTTTCTCTGTGCCCACTCGTGTCTCTCTGTGCCTTCTCTGTCCCCCAAGCTGCACCATTTCTGGACATAGCTTCCAGCACGAGTCCAGTGATGTCCGTCTATCCACTTCGCCTCCTGCAGGCTCTAATGCACGGAATACTTCCTGTATGTCCAGAGTTTTGCAAAACACAAGAGGCGGCAGACAGCGATAGATGATGGACAGCGTTGGCAGGGCTGGGCCGAGGTGCTCGAGCCTTAGGGCGCAGTGTAGGAGGGGGTGCACGACTCACTAAGCTGTAATTCCCCTATTGTGTTTGAAGCAGAGAGAAATAAGAAAAGGGTATACATGGCAGTGACTGCGAGCCAAATAAATAGAGATTAAGGTGTTGGGGACCCTGGGTCGCCTCTTAGTCTAATAGCAATCAGTGTGTGACGGCTGGGGTGGGAGGATTGGGGGAGCGCACTTTGGTGTCTCAGCCTTGGCTGCTGGAGGACCTGGTCCCTGCTCTGAGCGTTGGATTCTTGTGGAAGGTATGTCCAACGCTGCGGCCCGCATGCGCTGGGACTTTGGGGAAGTTTGAATCCACTTCTTCAAACTTTCCCCATGTGGAAATGACGTGATCGCGATAATTGCCGCTTTGACGATTCCGAAATTGTAATCTTGGTGATCACGATTTCGGTTTAAATTCGATTTATCTTTCAGGCCTACTATATGTCCCCTTTCACTATGCAAACCCTGTTCCTGAATGTAAGCCACTCCTCCATGGTCCCTGACTTTAAAGAGAACCCGAGGCGGGTATGTGAAATCTTTAGAGACCACAGAGGCATGTCCTTTCATGACATGCCTCTGGGTCTTGCTGTTGCCGCCTCTAGTCGTCCTACCCCCCCCCCCCAGGGTCTCCTGTGCCCCCCTGTAAAAAGCACCTGGCTACAGTCTCCTTGTCGATAGCCGTCTATTTACCTGCAGACTGTCATTCAATGCACGCTTCCCCGCCGGTGCCCGCCTCCTGTGAACTTCCTTCAATCGGAAGCAAAGCCGCAAACCTGGGAGGTACTTCCTGGGTTGTGGCTTAGCTTCCGATTGGAGAAAGCTCACAGGAGGCGGGCAGCGGCGGGGACAGAGGCGCAGGGAGTGCGCATTGAATGACATACAGAAGGTAAGTAGACGGCTAGTGACAGGGAGACTGTCGCTAGCCAGGCATTTTTTACAGGGGGGACTAGAGGCGGCAATAGCGAGACGCAGAGGCATGTCATTATACACAGGACATGCCTCTGTGGTCTCTTAAGATTTCAAATGCTCGCCTTGGGTTCTCTTTAACAAACTTTGTGCCAGACCTTTTAAGGGGCAATTCCATAAAATGGCATTGAAGCAAGCATTACACAGGAATACAGAAAAACAGGAACATTTGTAAATTATATAACAGTTCATGTTATTGTCTGTCAAAATTGGCAACAAATCTTTTGTAAATATTATTTCGATTCTGGCTTTACTCCCTATCTTGACTAATGCCTGTTAATTAGTTGCAGAGTTAATATGAGAAAATAAGCCTGACCACAAATCTATAGATAACTTTTTTTTTTTTTTTTAGTAATACAGTGGTAGCTGTAAAAATCCCTTTTGAAAAGACAAGACACACAGACCTTTCATAGGAAGAAAAAGCTTTTTTTTTTTTTCTAGGGAACGGATATGGATGTTTTCTTTTCAACAATACCAGTTACTTGTCAGTCCTGCTGATTTCTTTGGCTGCAGTAGTGGCTGAATCACACACCTGAAACAAGCATGCAGCTAATCCAGTCTGACTTCAGTCAGAGCACTTGATCTGCATGCTTGTTGAGGGGCTGTGGCTAAAAGTATTAGAGACACAGGATCAGCAGGAGAGTCAGGCAACTGGTATTATTTTAACCACTTAATGACAAGCTTGCTTATAAAAACGTCCTGCTAGAGCCTCTTAACAGTTCCAGGACATTTTTATAAGTCAAGCAGTGCTGCTGCAGCTGTGCACATGCACGTGCGTGCTCCCGCGCATTCACGTGCATTCCCACGCACGTGAAAATAGTGGAAAAAAAACCACCATAGAAATAATTCACCTTTATTTCCAAATACTATATTGTCACCATACTTTGTACTAGGGATATACGTAAAATGTTGTTATAACCAGGACAAATAGGCAGATAAAATGTGTGGGTTTTATGTACAGTAGCAGTGTTTATATTAAAACTATAGGGAATGAAATTGGAGAAATAGTATTTTTTTTTTTTCATTTTTTTCTGGTTTTTCCCTTTTTAAAATGCATAGAAAATAAAGTAATTACTGAAAACAAATATCAACCCCAAAAAGCCCAATTGGTGGTACAAAAAAAAGATATAGATCATTTTTATTGTGAATAGTCGTGATTAAGCTATTGGAAAATGAAAGGGATGAGCACTGAAAGGTGAAAATCGCTCTTGTCCTTTAGGGTAAAAACCCCTTTGGGGTGAAGTGGTTAAAAGGAAAAATCCATATCCTTTTCAGTTTAGGTTCACTTTAACCAGACTGGAAGGAAGGGAGAATTGGAGTTTGAAAATGAATTACAATAAGCGGTATAATTTGGGGAATACTGTTATTTAATGTTATGTGGGATTCTTCTTTAACCCACATCACTTATTCATGTCTAAGATTTAGTGCCCGTTTCCACTGGCGAATGGGATCCAGGGGGATGAGATGCGGCTACGCGTCACTTCCGCATCGGGAGATGTGGCCACCCATGGAAGGAGACGAGAGAGATTCTCGGATTGCTCTGCAAAACCAGCACGCAATGGAAACGGTTCCATTGCTGTGCATTGGTTTCAGTTCGGCCGCGGTGCATTGCGTCTATGTAGCCGCATTGCACTGCTTCTTGTGGAAACTGGCTCTTAAGGAGGGTTTATGCTTGTTGCAGACGATTCCTTGCAAGCATTTTTCCACAGGATATGTGGGTTTGTTTGCGATTCAATGCAGGCATTTTTTTACAGTAGCCAGTCAATTCCAATGAGTAATGGCATGCGTTTTGCGGAAACATAGTGCAGGTTGTATTTTTTTTTTATTCTATACAGGATTGCAGATGGCTCCAAGAAACACAGCAGCCCCATAAAGAAGCAATTCTTGCATTTTCGCATTGTGGCAAAATGCGTGTGAGTTATAAAAGTGTGACCCCTGCCTCAGTCCACTTTCACAGTACACACACAATGAGGTGAAGAGTGGCAGTGAGCATTAGGAGTGCGATGCACCCATACATTACAATGAAAATATGCAGTACTGCCACTATATTGTGCGGTAATCGCATGAAGTGCTGTGCTTTATTGCGACAGGACCTGCGACGCTGCTAATGTTAGTGCACCATAGAAATATAATTGCATTGCGATTACGTTTTCTGTTGCAGCAGAACACAACAGATGACGTTTAAAGGGCACCTAAGTGCGTCCTCACTAGCTGTGCATCCACTATAATGAAACCCATGTGTTGCTGCATCTTCCTGTGTCCAGGCCAACTGTTAGGTGCGCATGCGCGGCAGGGCTTCAGGCAGCGTGGACAGCCGCACGCGGGGTGTCGTGGGGGAGGGGGTGGTGTCCCGGTGGTGTGCACGTGGGCATGCGGGGGATTGTGGCCATTCTCACCAGGGCTGTGGGGTCGGTACAAAAATCATCCGACTCCTCAGTTTATGATACCACCGACTCCAGGTAGCCAAAATTGCTCCGACTGCACAGCCCTGGCTCTCGTGTCGGGTTCCCTAGCGCCCGTTTATTAAACGGATGGGCTTAGGACTAGTCAGAGTATAAGAGCTCATCTCCATGTCCTGCTGCCAATTTGTGTACCTTCTACCCCCCCCCCCCCTTCATTTCTACCAGTCCAATTCTTCTTGCCTATGCTACAAATAATCACACTTTTACGTGGCATAAGAAATGGCTGTGGCCCCTTGATTGGTTTAATTAGCAGCTAAATATTAACAAGTCAGTAACCTTTATTGTTAAAAATTGTAGCTCAATACATTACATAAGATTAATAATAACACACCCATAAGTTACTCAAAGATCCGCCTGCCAGCCCGTGACATACCACATAATGAGCCCACGACAAAGCGTGGGTGAATGGGGAGCCTAGCTGTGTGTAAATAAACTGTCGGTCATGGACTCATGAAGTGGCCCTTATATAGATCAAAAGCCTGCCTAAAACTAGTGCGACCCCTATGTCTGCCAGCCAACAGCTAAGAATAACCAGCAAAAGAAGAAAGCTCAATGTCCATGGCAGACTATAAAACCAGCACAGCCAGACAGCTGACATGTTTCGGACCACAATGGCCCTTAATCATGGCTATGATTGTGGTTGCGAAACATGTCAGCTGTCTGGCTGTGCTGGTTTTATTCGACCCAATAAACTGTGTTTTTTTTTTTTTTTTTTTTAATATTCTGCCATGGACATTGAGCGGAGCATTCTTCTTTTGCTGCTTGTCTGGGTTTGAGTCGCCTTGCCCCTGCGCTGTCCTGGTGAGTGGAGTTGGAGCGGAGTCTTTTGTGCCTCAACAGAGAATAACCCCCGCGTGGCACAGCTCAAATCACTTATACTGGTGTATGTGTGTGTGAAATGGGGGGGGTGTTTCCTGTGGCTGCCGCCATTCCATCTATGGTCCATTCCATGGTTTCTCGGCTCGGTCCTCAAATATGCCCAACAGTGCATGTTTTGCAGGAAACCACAAACATTCACAGGTGAGGTAATGAGTGGCTCAGCTGAGCTCATTAACCACCCCGGCGTTCTATTGAGATCGCCAGGGAGGCTGCGGGAGGGTTTTTTTTTAATTAAAAAAAAACTATTTCATGCAGCCAACTGAAAGTTGGCTGCATGAAAGCCCACTAGAGGGCGCTCCGGAGGCGTTCTTCCGATCGCCTCCGGCGCCCAGAATAAACAAGGAAGGCCGCAATGAGCGGCCTTCCTTGTTTTGCTTAGATCGTCGCCATAGCGACGAGCGGAGTGACGTCATGGACGTCAGCCGACGTCCTGACGTCAGCCGCCTCCGATCCAGCCCTTAGCGCTGGCCGGAACTTTTTGTTCCGGCTACGCTGGGCTCAGGCGGCTGGGGGGACCCTCTTTCGCCGCTGCTCGTGGCGAATCGCCGCAGAGCGGCGGCGATCAGGCAGCACACGCGGCTGGCAAAGTGCCGGCTGCGTGTGCTGCACTTTATTTGAAGAAAATCGGCCCAGCAGGGCCTGAGCGGCAGCCTCCGGCGGTGATGGACGAGCTGAGCTCGTCCATACCGCTCAGGAGGTTAATTATCTCTGTTGATTTCCACAAAACATGCACTGTTGGGGGTACTTGAGGACTGAGTTGAGAAACTCTGGTCTACTCTATATATTTCAGCCGCATTTATTCCAACCACAACCATTTTACTGGTTTTAATAGATTGGGGAAACAGACAGAGCAAGAAAACTTTCAGATTTGTATAAGTGGCTGGGAGATTGAGAACGACACCGCTCATATCACTTCTGACCATTAAAAGAAATTGGCCATACATCTAGTGATGTATGTGTAGATCGACCAAGAGACAGACCTCTCTCTGATCCAATCTGATAGGAGAGAGATCTGTTTGCTACCCATACACTGCAGGCCAATTCCCGGCCAATTTCAGCATGAAATCTCTCAAGAATCTGCCTCATGATGCCACCTCCACCCCACCCCTAAATGATAATGTGTTGTGTTCCCCTCCTCCCCCCCCCCCCCATCCCTCCCCAATGCCCGTGCTTTGTTATGTCACCAGCTACAGCTACACTTACTCTCTGTCTCCTCTGCTACCTCCCCCGAGCACGGCTGTCACACTGAGCACCACCCCATGGGGCCACCAGGTGCATGTGTGATGTGTGGCAGCATTCGGGGGAGACAGGGGATGAGATTGGGAGTCACCACAGCTTGAGCAGGCGAGATTTAGAATGTGCAGGGCATTTACATTCGAGGGGGGCAGTGGCCTGTGGTGTTTGTCGGTTGTTGCATTGTTGCGTGTCATTACTGCCGTGTATCTGATCGACCACGTCAGCCCGAGATTTTTCAGCATGCTTTTGACTGATTTCAGCTGAAAATCAGTTGAATGGTGGGTCGGGCATCCTTGTTTTGCCACACATTTTCATCTGATTGATTCATTAAAATATTGAATGGGATGGTCCTTCTGGCTGCAATATCGCCAGATGTATGTCCAGCTAAAGTTTGACCTTCAGAGGATATCCTGGATGACTGACTGAAAACAGCCCAATGCCGTTTCTGGTTGATATTCGTACATTATTACCAGATTGAGGAATATAACAGAATTCCTTCCCCCCCCCCCAACTCCATACATTTTATTCAAAGCTATGAGTTACACCGTCAGCCCCTTCGACCAACTCACATATATTCCCGCCTTCAACTGATAAGATAAGTTTTTCTTTAGTACATTTCAATCAATACTTTGTTATAAGTTCCAAAATGTTTTTTTTTTTTTTTTTTACCTAATGCTGGGTACGCTCTATGAGATTTTATGGTCTATTTACTGTCAGATTGATTATTTCCAACATGTCCGATTTTGCTTTCTGATCGAGTTCCTATTAAAGTGAATGGAAATTGATCGGAATGCAAATCGGACATGTTGGAAATAATCGATCTGACAGTAAATCAACCCTAAAATCTCATAGTGTGTACCCAGCATAATGTGCTTCTGTAATTGACTGTCTCCTGTATTGTCTACTTCTTTTGAAAAAAAACACACAAACAAAAAAAGCTGCAGTAGAGTATGTAGGCCCCTAGATCTAAGGGGCGTATAACTGACCCTCCTCCAGTCGCTGTATTAGTTCTTTATTGCTGCTGTAGTGGTAATGATCACGTTTATATGTGCTTAGTACAGTATAGTGGTAACCATTAACAAGCCATTCCCTTTTCTATGCATCAATTTCAAACAGTATAAACCCATTAATGATTGCGTGTGTAGGAAAGAAAAATGCAATTTTCCAGAGCAAGTTCCTGTTCTGTTTAGTCAGTCGATTGTTTACACAAACCTACAGAATGACATGTGATTATATGATTGATCAATATTTACCCACAAGTCTACATTGTCGATAACTGACTGAAAGCTTTGATTTGCTTCTGATTTGTATGCACCAGAATTCACTTATTACAATTCATGCACAATTGGAAGGATTGGAAGTGAATGTTGGTGCTTATGTATAGGCCTTACACAGACATGGTGGGATGATACAGACACCATGCAGACAGCATCCTTAAAGTGTATCTGAGATGAAAGGGGGAAAAAATGTATATATACCTGGGGCTTCCTCCAGCCCCCTGCAGACTGATCAATCCCTCGCCGTCTTCCCAGGCCGCCTTAATCCTCCCCTTGGCGGCCTGGTAAGTCTGCCAGTTGACTCCAATTTTATTGAATTAGATGAAAATGTGTGACACAACAAGCATTCCCCCTCCCTCACCGCAAGAATTCTGCGCATGCACAGTAGTTCTGCGTAGAAAGCTCCTGGCGATGGGGTGCACGCTGCACATGCACAGTACACCCTGACTGGCAGTGCCGAGACAACGGAGGGGGTTGTTGCCGCAGGGCTCGGGACCACACCACCCAACCAGGTATGCATATGCTACTGTCACGCATCCCTCCACTGCATGTGCTGCTGTCACATGGTGCTAGGCAGTCCCATCAGTCCCACCCATGCAGCTCTCTATGCTTTGGGGCTGGTGAGGTCAGTGCGGTTACAGGATGGTGAGCATGGATTAGCGAACCTGTGACAGCCACCTCTATGCACACTAACGCTGCTAGGCTTGTGCCTAATGCTAAAACTCGCCCTGGCTGTGAGTCCCCACACTAGAAAAACTTTTTATTTTATTTTGCCCATTGATTAGTCCTTCAGACCACAGGGGAACCTGGGAAGGTGGTCTGTTCTGGGGACTGTGCGGGCTCTGAGGATCTCTCTGCTATAGGCTGCTCAGTGGGGTGAAGCCTTAGGGGTGCATACACATATCCAATTTTGATTGGCCAATCACTGACCAATTTTACCACCTCCATGTAGCATGAAGGCTAACAAATTTTGAATACTGTGAAGAGATTGTGTTGGTAATCTCTCATATTACATGGAAGTGGTAAAATTGGGCAATCAAAATCGGATGTTTGTCTGCACCCTTAGGTCCCTTCCCCACGTTCGCGTTTTCAGATCCAGTTTCGACCGCGCGATGAGACACAATCTGCATCTTGCCGACAAATTCCTGCAAACTCGTTACACTATCCATCCATTATAATGAATGGAAATCACAGCCACATCAGGAAGAATGGCATAGAGATGCAAGTGACATCAGTGTTCTTCCCAGAAATTTTTTCCAGCCAGGTGGCATGAAAAAGTAGCCGGGTGGGGCGAGATGAGAGAATGCAGGGCTGGCCCTTCTCTGCACAACTCTGCTTACAGCAGAGGAGGTGGTGAGCCGATGACAGCCGGGTGGTCACCAAAACTAGCTGGGTGGAGCACCCGGCTAAAAGAGCCTGGGGAGAACACTGGACATGCGTTATGACAGCACATGCATTTCCCACAGCGCGGATGTGGGGAAGGAGCCATACCGTTTGGTTTCAGCAGTTTATGTGATTAGGAAATAGTCTCCTTATGCTTTTAATATAAACAGATACCAGCTGTTTGTTCTAAAACTTCATCAGTCAGATACAATCGTTCCGTTTACAGCCTATAATTATGCATAATAAAAGATGTTTTGTTGGCTTGTAGATCTGTTATTACAAAATGCTGCTGAGGCCCCGTTCACACAGGTGTTAGCCTGGCTGGTTTAAACATCCTGGAAAACTTCACCTGTACAAATCTATGGTAAAGTCTGTTCATATATGAACTGACAACATATGGTTCAGAGTTTGGTTGGCATTGCGTCTAAGTATAAAACAGCTGAATGCAGCCATCTCAGGAAGCATTTGTCATTTTTTTTTCAGTTCCTTTTGTAAAAGCATGAAACTACTCACCTATGAGTTGGAGAGATCATGGACTTAATGTTAATGCTGCTGAACAAACGGATACCTGTGTTCTGCAGTCAGGTGATAAGCATTGCAGGGAGAGAACAGAATAACCTGACAGATGAAAGATACTGTATATAACTGGGACACAAGAAATTGCTGTTCCACATGGGTTACAGAAAGAAATACATGGACAAGCCCTAGAGAGTACCAAACACACAATTGGAGAAACTCACTCCCAAACAGTTCTCTGCTGCTTTATAAAGCCTGCAGGCTGCTTATAAGCCAATGAGAAGTGCACACATAATACACCTAGCTTGCAGTGATAATCAAGCAAAAGCTGAGCAAGTCAGCCAATTAGTAGGAGAGGGCTTCAGTTGCATATAGACAATGGCTATATGACCAGCAGGGGGCACCAGCGTGCAGGATATTCCCTCTCATCTGCCCCCCTCCTAACTAAACTGCATGGGATACTACAATAATTAAAAACAATGGTGCATGAGCCAGCCTGGGGCCCCGGGAACTCTCACTGCCCGGGGCCCCAGAACCAGCATCTAACACCATATGTCTTGCTCAGCTTTTGCTTGATTATCACTGCAAGCTAGGTGTATTATGTGTGCACTTCTCATTGGCTTATAAGCAGCCTGCAGGCTTTATAAAGCAGCAGAGCACTGTTTGGGAGTGAGTTTCTCCAATTGTGTGTTTGGTAAGTTTTAGAGCAGTAGGAGACAGGCCTTGGAGGTGGCAGCTCCAAGGTTTTGGCTGCGCTCACATATGGTGTTAGATGCTGGTTCTGGGGCCCCGGGCAGTGAGAGTTCCCGGGGCCCCAGGCTGGCTCATGCACCATTGTTTTTAATTAAAGCCCTAGAGAGTAATCATGCCTTAACTTTGGTGCAGCTGCATGGGCCCTAGAAGACGAGGCCTCTATGTGGCTGAACAGGCCTTTGCCTGCCCCATCTTTTCCCCACACTTTGTGCAAATGTTTTTCGTTTACTTCTGCTGCCCAGAGCCTCCTGCTGTTGGCTTGGTAAGGTTTTTTTTTTTTTTTTTACATTTCATTCTTATGGTAATACTAGTAGACCTAAGCCCGTTTAAAAACAGGCTCTAGGTCTGTGTTTCTTGGCGCACGCACCTGCCGCACACCCGGTCGCCTGCTGACCCGCCACCCGCCCCCTGACCTGATGCACCCGCTCATCCGCCGCCTCGCGCAACCAACCAACCGCCTGCTGACCCGCCGCCTGCTCGGCTCCCTGGTCCCGTCCTCCTGTCTCTGTGAGGCTGGGTCCGTGCTGCGCACATGCGTACGGCAGTTCAGCACGGACACCGCTATTATTATAGATTATTATTAGAGGATGGAACATTCCATTGTGCTTATCTGTAGGTAAATCCTATACATACCTGAATGTCACTGTGGTGTACTTTATCACTGGGGAAGCTGAGGAGAAGAACTTTACTCCTGTAATCGCATGAGGCCTCCTCTACACGCTGTTTCCCTGCTGTTAAGCACTCCTGTGTGATGACTTTATTCCTGGTAATGTGGCATTTTGCACGAGCCATAGAGGGAAGCGTTTGTGGTGGTTGGAGAAAACTCTGTTTGCAGTGACTTTTTGTGGCAGCAATACAGTTATTTTACACTACATGTGATTCTGATTTTGATGCAATTTAATATCTATTTCTGATTTTTGATGGGATTTAAAAAAAAAATTAAAAAAAAAAAATGCTGCTTTTTTTTCTTCGCCTTTTTTCTTCTTGTGTTACTAGCATCTAGTAGTGGAAATCTGAATTGAGATTTGCAGTGGAAAAGAGGCTCATTGGCTCTTTTACACTACATGCGATTCCGATTCCCAATGTTGATGCAATGTTACATGCAATTCCTATGCGATAAAAAAAAAAAGTCCTGCATGTTGAGTTTTTTTTCTTCTTGTGTTGCCAACATCCAGTGAAAATCAGAATCGCAAATCGGAATTGCGATTTACAGTGAAAAAGCGGGCTCCTTTCCACTACATGCGATTCCGATTTTTGATGCAATTTCAAAAAAATAAAAAGTCCTGCATGCTGTGTTTTTTCACCATTTTTCTTCTTGTGCTGCTAGCAGCCAGTCATAATCGGAATCACAAATCGGAATTGCGATATACAGCGTGAAATAAGCCTCACAGTTGTTTTTTAGTAGGCCTCCCGTTTGTAGTGCAGGCCTTTCTTCATTGTTGCAGGTTTACTTTGTTCTAAGATACCCAGGGGTCTCAACATTTTATTGGTATGTACGCTTTTTAAAACCCTGTACTCGCCAAGTACCTCCTAGCATAGTAACCATCATCACAAGTACCTCCTAGCATAGTAACCATTATCACAAGTACACCTTGACAAATATACTGTATATATTTAATCGTAGTACATAATTGGTTCTAAACCATTTCCAAACATTTACTATTGCTTTTAATTAGCTACAATACTAATTTAGTGTTTTTTAAATAAGATTTATCATTTTCTAAAACTCTATATTTGTTGTTCTTGGTTAAGTATATCAAGCCCAAGCAGTGCTGCTCGGATACCCCGCAATACGGATTCGTCTATTCGTCCGTGAGTAAAAAAAATCCGGAAATGGCATGATTGATTTTCCGGATTTGAGATGGTCTCACGAATTCGAATCAGGATTTTTTCCGTGAATGAGGCAATCACGCCTGATCACGGAATAGCATTTAAGCTATTCTTAAAGCTCCCATACATGCTATAATCACCCCAAATTTAACTTTAATCACTCACTGGCTAGCTAAATACAAGTATACAGTCAGAGCAGTAGTAGATAGAATCAGTGAGCCTGCCAGAGCCTGCACTGCACTAAGCACAGCAACACCAGCAATCAATCACTACACTCTCTCGCTGAACTACACGGACTACAACTAACTTTAGTAATCACTCACTGGTTGGCTAGCTAAATACAAGTATATAGTACAGTATGAGTGCTGTTAGGAGTAAAAACGCTATGTTATTAGCAAAAAACACGCTTGCTTTAGCAACAAATGGCCTGGAGATGATCTTCTCAGTGCCACAGTCTAGCAAGGATGGAGCTTTTCATCATGGCCGCCACTTTATATACAGGAGGGAAGGGCATAGCCTCCCCTCCTATGGTTGGTTGCTAGGGCCTGGCTAGGGGACCTCTGATTGGCCCAGAGACGTCATTTCCACCCAACCACGACCTATCTAATCACGGCTTTTTTTCTGCGATCACAGCCAAATATTTGTAATCACGGCATGCCCTGTGACCGAATTCCGTGATCGAGAATCGATCACGGAGTCGAATACTGAAGCCAAATAGTGGAAAAATGCTTGTGAATCACAGCTATTCAGTGATCACAGAAATTATCCGAGCACCACTGAGCCCGAGTACCCCCTGGAACCATCAAAAGTACACCCTGGTGTAACCGTACCACACGTTGAGAACCTAAGTTCTAATTCTAACTTGCATGCAGGTGTAATGCAAATTGTATGAAGCTTGGAACTGGCCTTATCCAAGGCTCGGTTCACACCTGAGCCTAAAACAGTACAATATGTGGAACGGACCACAATGGATAAACGGACATGTTGATGAATCCTATGTTAAAGGGACTCCGAGCAGTGCAGAAACTATGGAAAGATGCATATCATTTTAAAGCTCTCTTTCTCCTCTTTCCAATGATATATAAACCGCCGCCCTACGCCTTTTAGTTTTCGCTATTTTCGCAATTTTTAAATTGCAGCGGCCGCGATTTCGATCGCAAAAATAGAGAAAACTAAAAGGCGTAGAGCGACGATTTAGGTGTCGCCAGAAAGAGGAGAAAGAGAGCTTTAAAATGATATCCATCTTTCCATAGTTACATTGTATTACACAGGGCGACTTTTTCTGCAGAATGGAGCTGCTGACTGTAGGAAAAAGTCGCCCTGTGTAATACAATGTAACTGCTCGGAGTCCCTTTAACACTGAATCCGTTTAGACTTGCTCCGATGTGCCTTTTGCAGTGAAGGTCCATAAAATCTGGACGTGTGTGTGTGTGTGTTTTTTTTTTTTTTTTTTCCTGAACACTGAACGAAAGTGAGACATGTTATTTTAGCTGTGCTAAGTACTGTATATGTCCAATGCAATGGATGCAACAGAGAGAGACCCTGTGAACAAGGGGTTTGTGGGTGGTAGCGCAACCGCTGAACCACCTTGCGAGATACAAATCTGTAATAGTATGAATGGAGCCTACGTCAGCAGGGAGTGTATTTAAAGGATACCCAAGTTAAAACTAGTGTCCCCTTTTACTTGGGGCTTCTTCCAGCCACCGTAGTCTTATAAGCCCCTCGCTGTCCTCATCCCCGATCCACTGTGCGACACCGTAAAGTGTATCACTTAGTCAAATCTCTCACTACTGTGCATGTGCTGGCTCTGCTGCGTGCCTCCTTGATCCTGCACCCGGGGACGGGAGCATTCTGCGCATGCGCGGTTAGGAGTCTTCACATACTGCACATGCACATAAGGATGTGCACCGCCGGTGCAGTAGTACTAGCACAGCTTAGCTAAGTTGTGCACTTTACGGGGCTGCACAGCGGATCGAGAATGGAGACCGGGAGGACAGCGAGGGACCTACAAGACTAAGGGGGCTGGGAGAAGCTCCAGGTAAGTAAAAGGGGACACTGTAGTTTTCAACTCGGTTAGCCTTTAATGTTCTTTGACATTTCTAATGTAATGAGTCACACAGGTGTAGTGATGGTGCTAGACTGTGTGGTGAGATGTGGTGACATGAGGTATGTAGGTGTTGTCTCTCTACTCATTGCTGGCTAGCAATTGCAGAGATTCTCATTAATGGGAGCGGTGGTGACACACGGTGTCACTACAGTGTGACCTGTGCAGGCCAACAGCAGCAGGGTGGAGCTAGATCATACAGGGACGCTGGACACAAAGGTATACCTCCACCACCCTCAGTTCAATCTATTATGCTGGCCCCACAGGATTAATTTGCAATTGTTTTATTGAAACAGGGATGTGAAACAATTGCAACTGCAAAATCAAACTGAGTCCTAGTGGATCTCTCACCTTCCTTCAGTCCTGATACCCCAATCTCCTCTATAAACTTCACCCTGTCCCTGCTCAGCTGAGGGATGTCAAGTGCGTTTTCCCAGCACTTGGTTACACCCAGGACTTAAAAGGATACGTCCAAGCTGATTCAAAAATCCACTTACCTGGGGCTTCCTCCAGCCACTGGCAGCCATCATGTGCCCTCGCCACAGCTCCGGTTGCTCCAGGTCTCTTCTGCTGCAGATGCCGACCTAGCCAGGTTGGCTTCTTCTGTGCTCCACCGTGCTGTACTGAGCAGAACTACTGCGCCTGTGCAGTACAGTCCTGGTGACGTCAGCGCGACCACGTGAGCCGCACAGTGGAGCGCAGAAGAAGCCGACCCAGAAGTCAACCTGGCGAGGTCGGCATTTGCAGCTGAGGAGAGTGGGAGCCACTGGAGCTGCGGCGAGGGCACAGTGCGGCTGCCAGGGGCTGGAGGAAGCCCCAGGTAAGTGCATTTTTATTTTTTAATTAGCTTGGACGTATCCTTTAAGTGGGCAGTATATTGGGACTGAGGTCAGGAAGGTAAGAGTACAACCAGAACCACACTAGACAGTTAGAGGCAGGAATATCATACAGTCCAGGTTAGCCTCAGGTGATCAGAAAAGCGAGTTACAGAATCTCAAATCATTAGCCAATTTGGGAACAATCTAGCGGTCATAAACGGTACATCAGAATAATATGGCACCAAAGGATAAGGCAATATTAGGTCAAGTTCAGTTCCAAAGGTCTTTTCTGGCAGCAATCCAATAACCGGGTCAAGAGGCAAAGCAAGGTCGTACACAATAATCCACAGATTTCACACCCAGAAGCGTATTACAAGGCAGCTATCGCTATCACCGCAAGGATACGATAAGAACATGCTTACATAGGAGCAGAGGATTATGGAACCAAAAATCATGACAGCCCGTTGGCTGGTCTAATGGTATTGCACCCAAGCCTGCAGTACTCATTTTCAACCACTACATGTGCCATCTGAGCGTTAAAATGGCAGGCTGAACTGTGGGTTAAAGGGTACCAGTATAATTAGATACTTACCTCAGTAGGGCGAAGCTTCTGGATGGTTGAGGATTTCCTGGTCCCCCTGCACCCCTCTTAAAGTTGAAGATTGCTTGTGGTCACGTTCCCCTCCTTGTAGAAGCGTGACTGCATTCTGCTGGCAAAAAGTATGACCACACCTGCGCAGTAGCACAGAGCCTCTTGTGTAGGTTTTTTCTCTGTGCTACTGTGCAGACGGTTAACCCACTAGCGCAGGTATGTCAAACCGGTCCTACGAGGGCCGAGATCCTCACACATTTTTGATACAGCTCAAATGAATTGATTGGTCTGAATCAGGAAAGGTGTGGTCCATCAGGTAGAACACATTCCTTTCTTTCTCAGTCCATCCTAAACACTGGCATGGATCTGGCCCTCCAGGCCTGGAGTTCGACACGTGCACTAGGGTCTCTGCAGTGTGGCCATGCTTGTACATGGAGGGCCCAATTGGGAAAATGGAGGGGTCATGGAGAATCGGGGAAGCCGCTGAACAGTCCAGGGGCTTCCCCTTACTGACGTAGGAATGAAACTTCGTTATTTTACTTTAATGCAGCCTAATGGCTGAGTTTGGACGTTTGTAACCTAGAGCGTGTCATAGCTTGACACGCCGTTTGGTTGCCTGGCAGCATAGAAAGAGATGATGTTGCGCTTGAGTAGGGCCGCCTTCAGATGTAACTGTGTGGTGGCCACCTCTCCACTGTCTGTGCCGAGCACTAACAAGGGTCCTGCCAGTGCATGGAACACCTGACAGGCAGTGTATTATTATTATCATTATTATTTATTGTATTTATACAGCGCCAACATATTACACATTATGCAGTGTATTAGCCACCTTCAACCTTCCGTGTGAAAGAGGCCTTGTAATGGTTTCTGTTCCCATCTGTGAGAAACCCTAGGATGCAAACTTTGAGGTCCAGCCCCTGTTTCGGGATTCCGCTCTGACATCCAGGTAGCTGCAGCCACAGCTGCTCTACATGGAAAGCTCCCTATTTTAGCAGGAGAATTATTTACAGAGGTAAACAAATCCAGCTTTGATAAAAAATACCCAATTACTAGCAGAGCAATGTTTACATATTGCAGGTGAAGGCTAGTACAACCCTCAGCCGTGCCTCAGGGCAGCTCTGCTCCATATGTACCGAGTGTTTGCCAACAGTCCTCATTTCCAGGCTAAACCAGCATAGCATGGGGACTCTGATTACTGTATGGTGAACTCAGCTTGTTTTGACAAGCATTGAGATGTAGATGAGGAAAAGCTACAGATGTGGCATTGTGTAGCAGGTTTTTTTTTTTTTTTTTTTTAAGGAAACTTGTATTGAATGGAGTATGGAGTCTGCCGTTGTGCCTAAATTACTATCGTACTTGACTGGCTGTTGTACAGTCCTGGCCAAAAGTTTTGAGACTGTCAAAAATATTCGAAATTAGAAAAGTTGGTGCTAAAGTTTTTATAATAGCAATTTGCATATACTCCAGAATGTTATGAAGAGTATTCAGATGAATTGCATAGTCCTTCTTTGCCATGAAAATAACTGAAACCCCCCAAAAAACCTTTACACTGCATTTCAGTGCTGTCATTAAAGGACCTACTGAAATCAGTTCAGTAATCGCCTTGTTAACTCAGGTGAGAATGTTGACGAGCACAAGGCTGGAGATCATTATGTCAGGCTGATTGGGTTAGAAAGGCAGACTTGACATGTTAAAAGGAGGGTGATACTTGAAATCATTGATCTTCCATTGTTAACCATGATGACCAGCAAAGAAACGCATGCAGCCATCATTGCGTTGCATAAAAATGGCTTCACAGGCAAGGATATTGTGGCTACTAAGATTGCACCTCAACAATTTATAGGATCATCAAGAACTTCAAGGAACGAGGTTAAATTCTTGTTAAGGCTTCAGGGCGTCCAAGAAAGTCCAGCAAGCGCCAGGATCTTCTCCTAAAGAGGATTCAGCTGTGGGATCGGAATGCGACCTGTGCAGAGGTTGATCATGGAATGGCAGCAGGCAGGTGTGAGCGCATCTGCATGCACAGTGAGGCGAAGACTTTTGGAAGATGGCCTGGTGTCAAGAAGGGCAGCAAAGAAGCCACTTTTCTCCCAAAGAAACACCAGGGACAGATTGATCTTCTGCAGAAAGTATGGTGAATGGACTGCTGAGGACGGGGGCAAAGTAATATTCTCCGATGAAGCCCCTTTCCAATTGGGGCATCTGGAAAAGGCTTGTCAGGAGAAGAAAAGGTGAGCACTACCATTAGTCCTGTGTAATGCCCACAGTAAAGCATCCTGAGACCATTCATGTGTGGGGTTGCTTCTCATCCAAGGGAGTGGGCTCACTCACAATTTTGCCAAAAAACACAGCTATGAATAAAGCATGGTACCAAAACGCCCTCCAACAGCAACTTCTTACAACAATCCAAAAACAATTACCGTATATACTCGCATATAAGCCGACCCGCATATAGGCCGACCCCCCCCAAATTTTACCTGAAAAAACAGGGGAAAATGATTGACCCCCATATAAGCCGGGGGTAGGAAATGCTGGCCGCCTTATTCCCCTAGTGTGTCCCAGTATAGCTAGTAAAGTGCCCAGTATGGGTAGGTAGTGCCCCAGTATAGCTAGTATAGTGCCCAGTATAGCTAGTATAGTGCTCAGTTTAGCTAGTATAGTGCTCAGTATAGCTAGTATAGTGCTCAGTATAGCTAGTATAGTGCCCCAGTTTAGCTAGTATAGTGCTCAGTATAGCTAGTATAGTGCTCAGTATAGCTAGTATAGTGCCCCAGTTTAGCTAGTATAGTGCTCAGTATAGCTAGTATAGTGCTCAGTATAGCTAGTATAGTGCCCCAGTTTAGCTAGTATAGTGCTCAGTATAGCTAGTATAGTGCCCCAGTTTAGCTAGTATAGTGCCCCAGTTTAGCTAGTATAGTGCTCAGTATAGCTAGTATAGTGCCCCAGTTTAGCTAGTATAGTGCTCAGTATAGCTAGTATAGTGCCCCAGTTTAGCTAGTATAGTGCTCAGTTTAGCTAGTATAGTGCTCAGTATAGCTAGTATAGTGCCCCAGTTTAGCTAGTATAGTGCTTAGTATAGTGCTCAGTATAGCTAGTATAGTGCCCCAGTTTACCACTGGGAGCACCGTGTCATAAGGCAAAAGTAATAACGAAGTGGCTCGGGGACCAAAACATTGAGATTTTGGGTCCATGGCCTTGTAACTCCCCAGATCTTAATCCCATTGAGAACTTGTGTTCATTCCTCAAGAGGTGAGTGGACAAACAAAAACCAACTACTTCTGAGAAACTCAAAGAAGTGATTATGAAAGAATGGGTTGCTATCAGTCGGGATTTGGTCCAAAAGTTGATTGAGAGCATGCCCAGTCGAATTGCAGAGGTTCTGAAAAAGAACACTGCAAATACTGACTCTTTGCATAAATCTAATGTAATTGTCAATAAAAGCCTTTGAAACGTATGAAGTGGTTATAATAGTATTTAAGTACATCACATAAACAACTGAAACAAAGATCTAAAAGCAGTTTAGCAGCAAACTTTGTGAAAAATAATTTTTGACAGTCTCAAAACTTCTGGCCAGGACTGTACTGATCTCCCACCCACTTTTTTTTTTTTTTTTCGCTAGTTGCTCATATTTTAAATCTTTCATTGAAAGGGAGTCCCTAACCCTAGTACATTAGTAATATAGTCTGCAGGTATTCGTTTTATATCAATAACACTACCGCATTCATTAATGCAGAAAATAGCTGATTTTACTGAACATCTTTTGTAAAACGTAGATTCACTAAGGCTGTAAATACCTCAATAAATATCTGTTCACAAAGATTAGAGCATGCGGTAAAAGAAGTGAGGTGTTTGGTATTTTACCTCCATCCTGGAGCTGTCTGTACCTAACAAACGGCCATTCGGTAAAATGGAAAGGAAAAGGAAATGGCTAATAGGAGGAGCCACCCTGTCTAACTACTCACCCCATTGGTACCGATGTACTGTCGGGCGGGGCATCAGAAAATAAAACACACAGGGCACATTTATATAAGTTTCCCCTGTAGCCCTTTAGATGTGAACAGGGAAAGACTGATACAGAGAATCGGAGGGACTAGAGGAGGCATGCAGATCTAAAGGGACGCCAAGGATGCCCTTTTCTCTTGTAGGACAGAAGCAGCACCTTGCAAAGGACTTTCTCATGTCTTAAGGTAGCCATTATCGATACAATTCTGAGGCCAATTGATCATTTCCAATCTAAATAGATCGATGGGATCGAGCTGAAAACCAGATTCTATTCTAATTGAATTGGGTAGTGAAAATTTGGCTTTCAGTGGGCACAACAGGTCGTTTCCGTTTGATTACTGCAGCGATTGATCGGCTGGGATTGTATCATTAATGGCCACCTTTAGGCAAGCCACTTGTAGGAGAAGAAGCAGCACAACTCTGGCCAGAAGTGGGAGATCATCACCATAGCAGAACACAGCTTGCTACAGAGACAGACTCCACAACTGCCAAGACTTCTGCTTATTACCAAACTGGTCTATAGTGAATCGTCATGCAGTTTTTCGGTACTTTGAACAAACACTGATCAGGCTCCTTTTACACCTTAACCGCTGTGTTGGCCATGCATTTGCGTAAATACGTGCTTTTCCCCCAAATGTAATAGAAAACCTATTTGTTACAATCCCCACACGCTGGCATCCACAAAAGAGTACTGTACTTTTTTTATTTATTTTTTTTGCAGATGCCAGCATGTGGGGATTGTATCAAATAGGTTTTTGTTGCATTTCAGGGAAATGCGCACACCAACGCAAACGCATGCCAATCGCATCAGATTAAGTGTAAAAAGGAGCCTTGAGGCCCATATGCAATTAACTTTTTCTCAGAATTTTCTCCTAGGAGATAATTTTTCATCATCGATTTAGCATATGTTTTCAGCACTTTACAGTGGAAAAAAGTACTAAAAGTAGGAGAAAAAGTACTGGCAAAATAATTGTTTGTATATTTTTGCTTGCTGGTGGTGTATAAATAGTATGAAAATATCACCTAGGAGAAAACTCAGGAGAAAAAGAGAATTGCACCTGGGCCCGAATGTGGTATTTTTTTCCTGAGCGAGTACATTTAATGCATCGTTAAAGCCATGTACAATTACTGTTGTCCTCAAATTTGGTGAAGAGTACTGTACAGATGTGTCACTAGTCTCTTTGCTAGCAACACGGCCTTGTTCTATGGAGGGGAGAGGAGGCCCGATGGTACAGCATACTACAGAATGACAAAGAGCGGGAGGAGTAAGGAGGTGAGTAATTGCGCTTGGTTGAGATGTTCTGGTGTTCCAGATCACTAGGCGACCTATCTGGGCCACTGTTTCAGCCGTCCAAAGCATCAAGTCTGTGAGTGGTTTTAGAAGTAAGCCCGCCATCAGTTTGTAGAACTGTTGCATGTATCTTTTTATTAACTTTTTTTTCTTGTTTTTCTTTTGGGGGTGAGGGAGGGACCAATATGTTTGTTGTAGGTGAATTTTGCTTACACAAAATGTACTATTAGGCCTAGTGCACACCAAAACCCGCTAGCAGATCCGCAAAATGCTAGCAGATTTTGAAACGCTTATTCTTATTTTTCTGCAGCGTTTCAGCTAGCGTTTTGTGGTTTTGTGTAGCGGTTTTGGTATAGTGATTTCATGTATTGTTACAGTAAAGCTGTTACTGAACAGCTACTGTAACAAAAACCGCCTGGCAAACCGCTCTGAAGTGCCGTTTTTTAGAGCGGTTTGCGGTTTTCCTATACTTAACATTGAGGCAGAAACGCATCCGCAATCCAAAATCTGCAGCAGCCCGGAAGTATGCGTTTCTGCAAAACGCCTTCCGCTCTGGTGTGCACCAGCCCATTGAAATACATTACCCTAGCGGATCCGCACCCGCAAGCAGATCGCAAACTGCAGCGGAAACGTTCCGGTGTGCACTAGGCCGTACTGCTAATAAATTATGCTTATTCTTGTTTCTAATCTCAGACTTCAGATTGAATCCCCCGCCCCCCCGCAAGCGAAGTTTGCACATTACGTGCGCTTTTTGGGGGGGGGGAGGGGAAGCAGTAAACATTCTTATTCCATAGCCTGCTTCCAACTTCTCTGTCCCTGCATGTGTAAAGTACCTGCTTGTCGCAGTGCATGCTGGGAGATGACTTAGAACATTGCCCTTGCTTTCAGTTCTCTGTGCAGTATAATACACGCCCATTTCTGTTACAGTGTGTGGACCATTTATCACAATGAATGGCAAGCCTACCTGGTGTTGGCAAGAATAAGCGCAGCAGTGTGTTGGTGTTGCATGCTGCACTACAGTGGAGAAATGAGACTGGACTCATTTAACTTCTACCGCATGGGAGGAAATCTTAGTGAATTTGGAAAAAAGTGTAAAATGCTGAATACGGTATTTTACCGACCAAAATTATTTTTACAAACTGCCCTCAGTGAATTAAGACCAAGGGGTCTGTTCTGCACTATGGCAAATGAACCCCCCCATAAAAAAAAAAATCAGATGCCCTAGGTTGCATATACAGATGCAATTTTCCCCCCATTCCAAGAGCATTTTCCTGGCATGTTATCTTTCAAACAAGTGTCTTTTATGGCTGTGAAAAAAAAAAATACTGCGCAGGAACATTGCTGATAATGCTTGCAGGCAGTTACCTCTCACAGGCGGTTGCTTCTGGTATTTTTTTTAGGAGGTTATTCAGAGTTGCATGACACACCCAATTAAGCGATTGCTCAAAATTTACAGACGGGAAAATGCTCTAAAGCGCATTGCTGCCAGCACGGTAAAACTGCTAGAGGTTGGCACCGGTGGTTAACACACGTTTAGACGAGGCAATATTGAATAGGCCTCAAAGATTATTACTGGTAAATTGAGATGATTTTAGTTTTATGTTAAACTTTGGCAGTTGTGTTTATAAACTTGCTTGTAAGGCCCCATTCACACTTGAAAGCGCAAAACGCCGGCGATTACTGCTGGCATTTTGCGGGAGTGATTTTTCCGCAACTTCACGCGGAAAAATCACTGGACACTGCAGCGATTTTTTTTTTTATTTTTTTTATTTTTTTTTTTTATTTTTTTTTTTTAATCCCCCCCCCCCCCTGTCATCGCGTTTAGCATTTTAGCACTGAAACGCGTTCGCCGGGAAATCGCCTGAAAATGGTGCAGGCTACGCGTTTGCGTTTGGCGAAGTAAGAACGGGCCGATAGGGTATTAAAGCACCAGCGATTTCAAAAGCGCTAGCGCTTGAGCGTTCTGCCAAAATTGCCGGCAAAACACTCTAGTGTTAATGGGGCCTTAGAGTTGTGCATTTTTTTAGTTTTATGTACAGTATGTTGTATATGTCCTAGTGGAGAAGTCTTTCTTTATTTTTATAGATTATCATGGCACATTAAAGGGTGACATTTATTTAGTCTAACTTTGCTGGAATTCAAACACAAGGCTGGCTCTGATCTGTACACTCCTGGACTCTGACTTCGGTATACACTTAGCAGCAGTGATTTTTCTCTGCATTAATCACAACAGGAAAACTATTTAAACTGATGGTGGCTGCAGATATTATAAATGTCTTTGAAGAGGTCTTCTTTTCCAGTTCCCCATAACCCCTCTTCTAAGTGACAGGAATGGCTTCATCCTGCGCCTGCATGAAATAGAGGCACAAGGAAAAATGGGCGCCGGGTGAACCGTTGTGAATTGGGCGGCAAATAAAAAAGTAGTTACAGTAGTAATGACGATAGTAAAACATTGGTAAATATTTAACATGTAATATATGTTGGATGGGATATGGGATATGTTACTACAACTAAACCTAACCCTACTCTCACACGGCACCCTCTCCCGTCTGTCACCTAACCTTAATCTCCCCCCTTTCCTGGCGCCTACCCTTAATCCCCCCCCTTTCCTGGCGCCTACCCTTAAAGGATACCCGAGGTGACATGTGACATGAGATAGACATGGGTATGTACAGTGCCTCGCACACAAATAACTATGCTGTGTTACTTTTTCTATTTCTCTGCCTGAAAGAGTTAAATATCAGGTATGTAAGTGACTGACTCAGGCCTGACTCAAACAGGAAGTGACTACAGTGTGACCCTCACTGATAAGAAATTCCAACTATAAAACACTTTCTTAGCAGAGAATGGCTTCTGAGAACAGGAAAGAGATAAAAGGGGTCAATAGTTCATAGATTTTAGCTCTGGCATACTTCAATGAATTTGTCATTAAGCAAAAACAATAAAACAGTTAAACCTTAAAAAGTAGATCTAAACATAAAATAAAAAAACTGTGGAATATCTTAAAAAGTCATTTTTAGGAGAAGGAAGATAGATACAATCATTTATTTCATTCGTTTATTTTCGCCTCGGGTGTCCTTTAATCCCCCCCCCCTCCCCCCTTTCCTGGCGCCTAACCTTAAAACCTTCCTTCCTGACGACTAACTTTAAAAACCCCCTTCCTGGCGACTAACCTTAAAAACCCCCTTCCTGATGCCTAAACCTAAAACCCCCTTCCTGATGCCTAACCCTAAACTCCCCCCTTCCTGATGCTTAACCCTAAAATCCCTCCTTCCTGATGCCTAACCCTAAAATCACACCATCCTTGTGCCCAACCCAACTCCCCCCCCCCCCCTTGACGCCTAAGCCTAAAACTTCTCTTCCTGGCGCCTAACCCTAAACTCCCCCTTTTTTAAGCCTAGGCCTAAAACAGCGGGTTTATAAATTTAAAAACAATAAGTTTCAAAACAATAATTTTCAAAAAGAAAAAAATTGCGACTACAAAAGAATTTCAAACAAGGGAACCTTCTAATTTTCAAAAATGAGAAATTTCGGTTAGACGGGCCTGGTGTCCGCTATTTATCGGGTGCCCAAATTCCTGCTTTGGGTGCCCAACAGCCAATATTTGCACCAGCGCCTATGGGGCACTTACATCGTCCATTAGCCGCAGGTGCCCACATTTCCCGTTTCCCCATCTTTCCTAAGAAATCTTTATGGTATGTGTGACTAGGGGTGTGCTGGGGGGGGATCAGGGGTGTGACAGGGGCGTGGCTTAAGTGTCCCTCTTTCTCATCTCAAAAAGTTGGGATGTATGCAGCCAATCTGCCTCAAGTAATAGGAATTATCCTTGTTCTGTGCATAGTGCTTACATCACCAGCAACATGGCAGCTTCCATGCAGGAAAAACTAAAGCAGAGAACAGAAGTCTGCTGTGGGAAAGAAGCAATAATGAAAACCTACTGTGGCATGCTTGTCTGTCACTGTAAAATATAAATGTAAAGCAGTGACTTGCACATTGCCTTCAAACCATCAGCTTTTCCTTAAAGTGATCCTTAAGTCTAGGGAAAAAAGATGATTTACTCACCTGGGGCTTCCCTCAGCCCCCTGCAGCCGATCGGTGCCCTCGCAGCCCCGCTCCGATGCTCCAGACACGCCGGCGAACACTTCCAGGTTGGCCGCCACCGGCCGACAGGCATGGGAACGCGAGTGATTCTTCGCGTTCCCAGCCATAATATCGCCCTTTATGCTGCTATTGCAATAGGGGATCCTGTAAAAAATGAGCACTAAATTGGGGGTCAGAATAATGAGTACACTCAAAATGCACTAGAATAAGGGGACCGTATAATGAATGGCAGTGTAATAGGGTGTAGTGAAATATACACCCACACATGCTTTTGAAGTGCATGCCTCCTGCAAAATAAATGCAGGGGTTCCTTGAGATCTCCAAAAATATTTGCAGGGTTCCTCCAAGTTAAGAAGGTTGAGAAAGGCTGCTGGAAGACTTGGTTCCCTCACAGCTGTGTAGTGTGCAGTATAGCACAGTTTGCCCTCAGTGCTCAGGAGATGGAGGGAAGCAGTACACTACTTGCTCACTCTTTTTGTCTGGCTCTGTGATTGTTGCTATTGCCAGAGGATCTGAGCTGGGTGTGGAAGGGAGGGGCCGCTTTCCTGGCATTTACGTACCGTTTGCCTTTCAGTGTCATTATGTGCCTTTTATTTTACCACAGAATAGAGGAGGGAGCAACAAAATCCACAGTCTCTCCACTTGCTATTTAAACGTTTTTTCCTGCATAGGTGATTAAATATTGATATACTGTACATGTGAGGGCTGCTTGTTCAGTGGAAGGACAGGTGTACCTGTTGCATGTTACACCCAGTTCACCTGGGGCATAGTTGTGCATCAAATTACATAAGTGACAGGTTATATACAGGATTAGGTGAAAGTAGACATTGGATCTCAGGGCTTGCTGAGGCTAGCAATTCCAGCAATGCACTCAGTGTGTGGAGAACCTCTGCATAATCCACACACAAGGTACATTTTTCTCAATCATGAAATAATTGTTACACAATCTGTGCTTATTTTTTGTTAAAGTGGACCTGAACTCTTGCACAGGACAGAAGGAAAGCATAGAGAAATGCACCCTGTATGTATTTAGAGAGTTTAGCCTGTCTAATACCCCTTCATCTGTGACTAATCACAACTGTAATGTGATCTCTCACCTGTGTGTTATCTTATGTATCTCGGCAATCCTCGGCAGAGCAACACAGGATGTTAACCCTATGTGTGCTTCCATGAAAGCAGGAAGTAGACACACTGCATATTTATTGCAGGATTTGTATCAGCTATTACAAAGATATGTTTTGCTTTAAAGGTTATTTATGCTGTTGCTTATCTTTTAGAGCAGAGACAAGGTTCTGTGTTTAGGTCTGCTATAACCTGGACTCATATGCTTTTAGAGTAGCATACTAAAAGGGTGGGACAGGGGACAGAGGTGGAACAGTGTTCCGACTTACAAATGGATTCAGGTTAAGAACAAGCCTACAGTCCCTATCTTGTTCGTTAACCAGGGACTACCGGTACGCAGTTTCTGTGCCAGGTTTTGTGCTGCACACCATGCATGTTAATACAGCAAAGTCCCTGTTATCTGGAACTCAGGCAGCCGGAAGTCTTAACTAACCAGCATGCCTGAGGGGGATAACTGGGCTGAGCTTTTGGGGTGTTTTACAGCAGGAAATACTAGCCCGACGCCCAACAGCTGTCTCTTATGCATCCTGCACCTCCCAGTGGCTTTCCTGCATCTATGCAAGGCTCCCCGGCGTATCATGTGGCTCAGTGCAGGTCAGGTGACGCGAGCGCTGTAATAACAGTGCAGGAGACTTGGGCGCAGCTGGCGCCTCCATAGACCATAATAGGAATTACATCTATAGCGGCGCACAGTGAGTGACTTCGGTGCCATCAGAAGACGGAGCTGAAGTTACTTTTAAAACACTGTAATTTGGCCTCCAGCAATAGCTGGAAGCTGAATTATATCATTCCCCACCATCCACGTGGACCTGGAGGGGGAATAGTAATTAAGGCCCCTGGGACTTGTGCAGCAGCAGGATGAGCCATGTACCGGCTGGATCTCCCGGCGGTGATTTCATATGTATGCCAGGTGACACGCTGGGAGCCGTACACTGAGGATGCTGGAAAGCCAGTGAGAGCTGCAGGATACATAGAAGATGACGCCTCACCATTGGGGAGTATTTCCTTCTAGTGGTTTGTTTTTCTGTGGATTATGTGTGGAAAAGCCCATTGATATACCTAGGCTGTCAGTTCTGATGCTTTTCCAAATTGCGGAAATGTGAAAAATGGACATGGTGTGAACAAGGCTGCTCACTTGTGATTGCAAAATCACTCAAAACACTGAGGCTAAGTTCACAGTGGGACGTTAAAGTCGCATGTTAAAACAACATTTAACGCAGAATAACGCACTGCAATGAAAAATCAATGCCCCGTTCACAGTGCACACGTTGCGTTGGTGACTAACGCTGCACATTAAGTAAAAGTACTGCATGCAGTGCGTTATACACGTTATTAGCTGCGTTAGACTGTTTGCACATGCTCAGTAATGACTTGGAAGCATACTTTTCATTGCCATGTATTATCTGCTGTATGCGATGGTAACGCTGCATTGCGACTTTTTTGGCACATTGCGTTGTAAGTTTGCTTTGCGACTTTAATGTCGCATCAAAACTAACGTCCCTCTGTGAATCTAGCCTGACAGATTTTGTAACTTAAAACCGAGCAATTGAGCGGAAAGCGACTTTAGATTTATCGTGCAGGACATGTGATTACAATTTCAGCAAATCACATTCGCTCCTGTGGGCTCCGTGCCATCCACTATATTAACCGGCGATGGCGGCGATTTCAAAGCACGGCTAAAAGCGCGCTGGTGGGCCACAGGCCTGAGATAATCTGCCCCCTGTACCTCTTCTGCACCTTGTCAAATGAAAGCTGTTTTGTGGCTTCATGTAAAGCATCCTAAGGCTGAGCAGTGGAATGCGATTTTATATACAAAAGCAGTGTGAAAGATGGTAAAACTTATTCTAATGATTCCTCTAGCTTACTTTATAACAAGCGGTACGGATTTGGCGTAGACTATCTGTGTCATTAATCTAAGGTTTCCTTTTTAGAATAAACACTACAATAATGTGCCTGTTCATCAAGTGGAAACTCCTTTAGACGGATGGTGGAAAATGTTGAAAACTATGAATATACATATACATACAGTGCATGAGCACACTCCAGCCTTATGCATACACACAGTCCATGCAGTATTTGCCACTGCAGCGTCATGGAGATATTTATGTATAGCCAGTTACAATGCTCAGACATCAGGCTGCTCCTGCACTTTGAGCACCATATACGCGCTTTCTTTTTTCTTTTGCAGAGAAGTTTTGAAGTAATAGGAGGGGACCGAGGCTGCACTAAGCAATTATAAGGAGTGCAATAAAAATTGTAAAGAAATTAGGCAGGCAAAGATTGAAGCTGAAAAACAAATCGCTAAGGATATCAAATCTAACCCAAAAAAGTTTTACAAGTACATTAACTCTAAAAAAAGAAAGGTTGACTGTATAGGACTCCTAAAGGATGAGGATGGGAACTCAATGGTGGATGACCAAGGTAAGGCAGAGTTATTAAATGCTTTCTTTGCTTCTGTCTTCACAAAAGAAACAGCACTGTTGCAAACTACAGAGGCAGAAGAGTCTCAATCTTCTAACTGTAATATTAAATACTTAACGCAGGAAGAAGTGAAGGCAAGACTAAATAAATTAAAAATAGACAAGGCACCTGGCCCGGATGGCATGCATCCTCGGGTTCTAAGGGAATTAAGTTCAATTATAGATAAACCCCTTTATCTTATCTTTTGTGACTCTCTTGCAACTGGCAGAGTCCCAGTGGATTGGCGTACAGCCCACGCTTTCCCATTATTTAAGAAGGGCAAAAAATCTGATCCAGGAAATTATAGACCTGTAAGTTTAACATCAGTTGTATGCAAACTATTTGAGGGGTTACTAAGAGATACTATACATGACTTCATAGTAGAAAATAATCTTATTTCTCAGCATCAACATGGGTTTACTAAAGACAGGTCCTGTTTGACTAACATGCTCAGCTTTTATGAGGTAGTGAATGCTAATATGGATATTGGGAATGCTGTAGATGTGATATACTTGGACTTTGCAAAGGCCTTCGACACTGTTCCCCACAAAAGTCTGGTGCAAAAGTTGAGGATGCAAGGACTGGGGAAGAGTCTGTGTTCATGGATAGGAAACTGGCTAATGGACAGAAAACAGAGTTGTGGTCAATGGATCGTACTCAAAATGGGAGACTGTTAGCAGTGGGGTCCCACAGGGGTCTGTTCTGGGTCCAGTGCTCTTCAATTTATTTATTAATGACCTAGTAGATGCAGTAGTGAGCAATGTTGCTAATTTTGCAGATGATACAAAATTGTGCAGAATCATCAACTCTCAGGAAGATAGTGTCATATTGCAACAGGATCTGGATAGGATGGCTATATGGGCACATACATGGCAGATGAAATTCAATGTTGACAAATGTAAGGTCATGCATTTTGGACGTACTAATGGTCTAGCACCATACAAAATAAATGGGATACAGTTGGGGACATCAAACTTGGAGAAGGACTTAGGAGTACTCATTGACAACAAGTTAAATAATCGTACTCAATGCCAAGCAGCTGCAGCTAAAGCTAACAAAATTTTGGGATGCATTAAAAGGGAAATAAAAACTTGAGATGCTAGCATAATATTGCCCCTGTTTAACTCTCTAGTAAGGCCACATCTGGAATATGGAATTCAGTTCTGGGCACCACATTACAAAAAAGATATTGCAGTTTTAGAGCAGGTGCAGAGACGAGCAACAAAATTGATGCGTGGGATGGAAGGTCTCACTTATCGAGAAAGGTTAGATAAACTGGGTTTATTTAGTCTAGAGAAAAGACGCCTTAGAGGGGATCTAATTAACATGTATAAATACATCAGAGGGCAATATAATACCTTGGCGGATGAGCTTTTTGTCCCTAGGCCTTCTCAAAGGACTAGAGGACATGATCTGCGCATGGAGGAAAAACGTTTTAACCATTTATTTAGGAAAGGGTTCTTTCCAGTAAGAGTGATTAAGATGTGGAATGCATTGCCACAGGAAGTCGTTATGGCAAACTCTATACCTGCATTTAAAGAGGGCTTAGATGCTTTCCTTGCGTTGAAAGACATCCATGGCTACAATTACTAGGTAATGCCTAATGATGTTGATCCAGGGATTTTATCTGATTGCCATCTGGAGTCGGGAAGGAATTTTTCCCTTTAGGGGCTAATTGGACCATGCCTTGTAAGGTTTTTTTCGCCTTCCTCTGGATCAACAGGGATATGTGAGGGAGCAGGCTGGTGTTGTACTTTATACTGGTTGAACTCGATGGACGTATGTCTTTTTTTAACCAAAATAACTATGTAACTATGTAACTATGTAATTCCAGAGTCCCATTGGTTTTATGGTATGTGACAGCTATGACTATGTAACTCAGCAGAAAGATTGCATTGCTGACTTTTGGCAGCCGGAAGCAACAGAGATACAGTAAGGGCTAGTTCACACTTGATTTAAAAACGTATCCGTAGCTACGTTTTTTTGTCCCGGACGAAAAACGTAGCCACGGATACCAATGTTAAAAATAGGAACAGTACACACTCAAGTTAAAAACGTATCCGCGTGCGATCCGCGGAATACGTTTTTAAACCCGGAACGCTGAGTCCGGACTTGCAGCATTTTTCACGGACCCGTATACACGTACGGGTAGTGAAAATCAATGGGGAAACGGGCCTCCCTCTTCACTGACATTTTGGGACACTGGAAACGGATCAGTTTCCAGTGTCCCATGGTGAAGGAGGGGGCCGCCATGCTGGAGGGGGTAGCAGCCAGGACAGGGGGCTGCGGGCAAAGCGGCGGCCAGGGGGGTCACATCCCCCCCCTTGCTCACCTGGGTGCCCCCCGTCCCCGCTCCCCCTCCAGCTCGCATATAATGTAATAATTTTTACCTAAGGAAGTTCGGCGAGCCGGGCACTTCCGCCCACACCGCTCACCGTCACTTCCTGCGATGCCGCCCACTGAAATACAGAGGGCGACATTGCAGGAAGTGACGGCGAGCGGTGTGGGCGGAAGTGCCCGGCTCGCCGAACTTCCTTAGGTACAAATTATTACATTATATGCGAGCTGGAGGGGGAGCGGGGACGGGGGGCACCCAGGTGAGCAAGGGGGGGGGGATGTGACCCCCCCTGGCCGCCGCTTTGCCCGCCGCTTTGCCCGCAGCCCCCCCCTGTCCTGGCTGCTACCCCCTCTAGCAAAAAAAACCAAAAAACACGCAAGCGGATCCAAAACGTGTGCTGCAAAAAAGGCAGCACGGATCCGTTTGCGTTCCGGGTTTTGAAAATCGGAGCCCGAACCGCGGATGCGTCCTGCACCCGGAGCTAGTGTGGCCCTAGCCTAACACGTTGGTTATGTCATTAACATGCATACAGATTATTACTACCTCCTGCTGTGGTTCTGCAATGTATCCCAATGCCTACCTGACAGGAAGCGCTAAGTGGGAGAGTGAACCTGCTGTAATCGCATGAGGCTTGCAGAAGAAGAATTGCTGCAGCTCTGGAATCCTGTCAGGTGTTCAGTCTCTCATCCATGTGGAAAAATAATCTGAAGTAAGAAGAATACAGAATCTGCCATAGTTATTCCTTTATAAAAATGCCACCTGTCTGAAAGTCAGATTTATCTTTTGGCTTTAACAGCTGTAACCTCCTCAGCGGTAACCCCAAGTCAGGCTCGGGCCGGAAATCTGCAGCTCAGAGCGGTAACCCCGAGCTGGATTCATGGGAGGTGAGTAATGTGCAGGGCTGCCGCAGATCTATCTCGATTTTTTTTTTTAGGGTCTAAAAGCTTGTGAAAAAATTGCACCGCTTTTAGACAATAAAATCTGGAAGTAATCATACTGGTAGAGAGGTTATAGGACAACTTAAAGGGGAACTTCAGCCTAAACAAATATACTGTCATCAAGTTACATTAGTTATGTTAATTAGAATAGATAGGTAATATAATCTCTTACCCACCCTGTTTTAAAAGAACAGGCAAATGTTTTTGATTCATGGGGGCTGCCATCTTTGTCATGGGGGCAGCCATCTTTTTGGTTGAAAGAAGGGGACAAGGAGCAGGAGACACAGTTCCAACTGCCCTGTGTCCTGATCACCCCTCCCAGCTGCATGTGCTAGGCTTCAAATGTCAAATTCAAAATGTAAAAAAAAAAAAATTGCACCAAAACAGCAGAACGAGAACAACAACCTCAGGAATCCCATCATGCTTTGCACAGCATCAGGGGAAAACTGCCCGGGCAGTTTTCTTCTGTGCAGCTAAAAATGAGGCTTGTATAAGAGAAACAAAGTTCTGATGCTGTGCAACTGTTAAAGAAACACCAAGCCTTTTCAGTGCTGCCGAGTCGATTTTTAGTCCGGAGGTTCACTTTAAGTGAGAGGGATGTGGAGGCTGCCATATTTATTTCCTTACTGATTTTTTTTACAAGTATTTGCTTTATTTGTGGAAAGTGCAAAATTGCATCAAAGTGACATAGAATGCTGTATAGTGGTAATAACCTACCGTTTCGAGCCTCCCTGACTCTTATTCATGCAACACAGCACAAACTTCAAATGCAACATATTTATTTATTTGTTGTAAGTGCCAACATATTACGCAGCGCTGGACATTAGTTTAGGTTACAGACAATATTTAGGGGTGACATACAGCAATATGACAATACAGGAATACAAGAAAAACCAGATCACGCAGCACAGTATGAGTAGGTAGTGCTTAAGGTGGCCACTAACGGTCCAATTTCTAGCGAAAAATCGTTCGCGCGATCAAATTTTGATCGGATGAAAAATCGTTCACTACACCATCAACTAACCAATCATTGCTTCCTATCTATTACGACCACCAAGAAAATCCAAATTTTCATTCGACATTTTTTTCACTCGTTCATAATCAATTGTGTCCACCAATAAAGATTATTTACAACCAATCCGATCAGAATTTCTGATCGCTCAAACGATTTTTCTCTAGAAATTGGACCGTTAGTGGCCAGCTTTAGTCAGTCACTGGATGGGAGCATGGAGATAAGTCAGTTTGTATTCACTCAAATACATAGCATGGGTTCACAGTAATGGAGGTGCATGATCAGGTAGGACACAAAAGGAGGAGGACCCTGCCCAAAGGCTTACAATCTAGAGGGAGTGGTAGGGACACGAAAGGTAGGAGACCAGGGGTCAGCTGCGGGTTTAGAGCACTTGTGAGAGGGGGGGTTAGGCCAGAGTGAAAAGGTGAGTTTTGAGGGCCTTCTTGAAGATGTTGAAGGAGGGGGCTGCCTTAATGGGTGGAGGTAGGGAGTTCCATAGTGTTGGAGCAGCTCTTGAGAAGTCCTGGAAGCGTGCATGGGACTGGGTGATGGGGGGGGGGGGGGGGACTGGGTGATTTAGGCGGTCAGGGGAAGTTCATTGGAGGAGCGGAGTGAGCAGCTAGGTGTGTACCTCTGAGAAAGATTGGAAATGAAGGTTGGACAGGTTTTGTGGACAGATTTGTAGGTCAGACACAGTATCTTGAATCTGATTCTGGACTGGATAGGAAGCCAGTGGAGGGATTCACGGAGGGGAGCTGCCGTGGTGGAGCGATAGGAGGAGTGAATAATTCTGGCTGCCGCATTCATGATGGACTGCAGCGGGCCTATTCAGGTCATAGGGAAACCAGACAGAAGGGCATTGCAGTAGTCAAGGCAGGAAATTATGAGGGCATGGATGAGGAGTTTGGTGGTGGCAGAGGTCAGGAAAGGGCGGGTCTTGCAGATGTTACGAAGGTGGAAGTTGCAGGACTTTGTGAGGTTTTGGATGTGAGGAGTGAAGGGGAGTGCGGAGTCCAGGGTGACTCCCAGACAGCGGGCTTGAGAGGTAGGGAAAATGGTAGTGCGCTTAACAGTGACATGCACATCTGGGAGGTTCAGGGATGGCCAGGGTAGGAAGATCATAAATTCTGTTTTGTGTAGATTTAGTTTCAGGAACCTAGCGGACATCCAGGAGGAGATGGCTGATGGGCAGCAGGAGGAGACCTTGTCCATGGTAGTGGTGGATATGTCAGGGGTGTGGAGGTAGATCTGGGTGTCATCTGCATACAGATGATAGTTAAACCCATGGAGGAGATAACCTTGCCAATGGAGGATGTGTATAGGTTGAACTCTATGGACGTATGTCTTTTTTCAACCAAAATAACTATGTAACAGTAGGGGGACAAGGACCGAGCCATGGGGGACTCCCACCGAGAGGTGGTTGGGGGTGCATGAGGACTCATTGAAGGGGGTGCATGAGGACTCATTGAAGAAGCGGTTGGAGAGGTAGGATGAAAGCCAGGTCAGGGCGAGGTCGTGAATGCCCATACATCCTTATATAGTGCCTATCCAGTCAGCAATGGCCAATCTCAAAAATTCATGCAAATTATTGGATCTGATGAGGAACTACATCAGAAGCGACTGTTGGATCATATCCCAATATCTCAATGGTTGCCGTAAATTCAAAAAGATTCCATCCACCAGTCACGGATACAATGACAGGGCACTTACTCTCACCTGCACAAATTAAAATGTCTGGGGGGTGACAGGTCATCAGCGCACAAAAAGACAGAGCATCCGCCAAATAAAGCAGCTGTACGAGGATCCGTTACATACGTTGCCATGGAGACTCAAATAAATAAAAGCGGAAACTCATCATATTCGTCCGCTACAAAACCAATATCAGTTGTCTCCAGGCAACTGAAATGCAAGCCGGAAATAGCGCATCTCGCCGTGCACCAGTGTCACGAGTAGTGTAAACCACCAGCCACACACCAAGTGACAGAGGTCGCACTACCCGCGAACACTAAGTCGTACGCGGTGAGATCAGATGATCGCACCGCATGCAGCAAAATGACCACGCACCCCCAAGATAAATTAAACCACCCCTTATTGTTAAAAAAAAATTAAGCAAAAAGTAGCACTAGTATATGAGGAAGACACTCTATAATGATGCAATAAAAGTCCACAGATGGTCCCTACCCTAAAGCACCAAAAAAACATAGAATTACCACCAGACAAAATTAAGATCGTATTCTCTGCTAAGTTCCTCAGAATTCGCAGTACCAAGTGCTCTTATCCAACGGGCCTCCCTTTTCAGTAACCCCATGTTTCTATTTCCTTTTAACCACTTCGCGTCCAGACTTTGTTTCCCCCTTATGGACCAGAGCCGTTTTGACATTTTAGCTGTGCCCCTATTTAATCAGCAATAACGTTATCCCTACTTAGGACACCTAAATGAAATATATATCGTTTTTCCAAGACTAACTGGGCTTTCATTGTATGGCATTTTTTCCCTCAAACAATTTTGTTTTCTATGCATTTTAATAGGCAATAGAGGAAAAAAATAGAAAAACGCAAAGGGGGTGATTCACTAAGGAAAATAGCTCGAATAATCTCCTGTTGCGCTATTTTAAATATGTGCTGCATGCTACGCGCGCTAGTAGCCGCGTAGCGCGTGTAACAATAGGAGCACATGCTATGCTGTGGTTAGTGCAGCATAGCAACCGCTAATAACTTAAAGGAGAACTGTAGTGAGAGGTATATGGAGGCTGCCATATTTATTTCCTTTTAAGCAATACCAGTTGCCTGGCTATTCAGCCAATCCTCTACCTCTAATACTTTCAGCCATAGACCCTGAACAAGCATGCAGGAGATCAGGTGTTTCTGACAAATTAGACAGATATGACAAGATTAGCTGCATGCTTGTTCCTGGTGTGATTCAGACACTTCTTCAGCCAAATAGACCAGCAGGGCTGCCAGGCAACTTGTATTGCTTAAAAGGAAATAAATATAGCAGCCTTCATATCCCTCTCACTACAGTTCTCCTTTAAGCCTCTTTCCTGCTAATAAGGAGTGCTCCTCTCCTCCCGCCCTGAGCCCTTTCGGGTCCAATCACTATAAAGGACGTGATCCCCGCACTCTGATTGGCCCAGTAGGCTGCCTGTCACTTGACAAGCAGCCTACTGGCGCTATTTTCTTAAATGAAACAACCCCATTATTTCTCCGATTTTTACCAATTCCAGTTTAAAAATAAAAAATATTGTAGATAAAAACCACAAATGTTGTTTGGCTATTTCTTCCGTTTATCACACAACTTAGATTATGTTCTTGTCACAATTTTATAATTAGTATGTTATATTCTGAAATAATGCTACAGTGTGTATTTTTCACTATTAACTGAGAATATAAAAGTATTTTTATTGGAAATAAAATCAATCTTATTGGCTCAGGGAACATACAGTGGGATTCGAAAGTTTGGGCAACCTTGGTAATCATCATGATTTTCCTGTATAAATCGTTGGTTGTTACCACAAAAAATGTCAGTTAAAAATATCATATAGGAGACACACACAGTGATATTTGAGAAGTGAAATGAAGTTTATTGGATTTACAGAAAGTGTGTAATAATTGTTTAAAGGGACTCTGAGGAATAATTAAAAACAAAATTAAAACTTACCTGGGGCTTTCTCCAGCCCACCGTAGGTCGGGAGGTCCCCCAGCGTCCTCCTGGCTCCTCTCCCGGTCCCTCCGCAGAAATCACGACCGGCAACAGCGGGGCCGAGTGTCAGACTCCTCGGAGTCCCTTTAAACAAAATTAGGCAGGTGCATAAATTTGGGCACCACAAAAAAGAAATTAAATCTATATATATTAGATCCTCCTTTTGCAGAAATTAGTCTCTAAGCGCTTCCTGTAGGCTCCAATGAGAGTCTGGATTCTGGTTGGCGGTATTTTGGACCATTCCTCTTTACAAAACATCTCTAGTTCATTCAAGTTTGATTGCTTCCGAGCATGGACAGCTCTCTTTACCTAACACCACAGATTTTCAGTTCTATTCAGGTCTGGGGACTGAGATGGCTATTCCAGAACTTTGTACTTGTTCCTCTGCATGAATGCCTTAAAGGGGAACTGAAGTAAGAGGTATACGGAGGCTGCCATATTTATTTCCTTTTAATCCATACCAGTTGCCTGGCAGCTCTGCTGGTCTATTTCTCTGCAGTAGTATCTGAATAACACCAGAAACAAGCATGCAGCTAGTCTTGTCAGATGTGACTTTAAAGTCTGAAACACCAGGCCCGCTGCATGCTTGTTCAGGGGCTATGGCTAATGGTATTAGAGGCAGAGGATCAGCAGGGCTGCCAGGCAACTGGTGTTGCTTAAAAGGAAATAAACATGGCAGCCTCCATATACCTCTCTCTTCAGTTCCCCTTTAATGGATTTTGAGCAGTGTTTAGGGTCGTTGTCTTGTTGAAAGATCCATCCCCGGGGAAGCTTCAGCTTTGTCACTGATTCCTGGACATTGGTCTCCAGAATCTACTGATAGGCCCAGTGCACACCGAGCGGTTTTTGGAGCGATCCGCCGGCCGCATCCGCCTGGAAAAATGCTTGGCTAATGTATTGCAATGGGATGGTGCACACGGGCGGTTTGAGGTTTTTGCCAAGCCGCAAACGCGCCTCCTGCTGCGCGTTTGCGGTTTGCTAAAAAACCTCAAACCGCCGGTGTGCACCACACATTGAAATACAATAGCCAAGCGTTTTCACTGGCTGATGCGGCTGGTGGATCGCATACAAAATCCGCTTGGTGTGCACCCGGCCAAATATCTGCTCTCTGCTCCCAAAACCGCTAGCGTTTTGACGATCTGCTAGCGGTTTTGGTGTGCACTGGGCCATACTGAGTGGAATCCATGCGTCCCTCAAATTTGACAAGATTCCCAGTCCCTGCACTGGCCCCACAGCCCCACAGCATGATGGAACCACCGCCATATTTTACTGTAGGTAGCAGGTGTTTTTCTTGGAATGCTGTGGTTTATTTTCTCCATGCATAATTCCCCTTGTTATGCCCAAATAACTCAATTTTAGTTTCATCAGTCCACTGCACCTTATTCCAAAATGAAGCTGGCTTGTTCAAATGTGCTTTAGCATACCTCAAGTGGCTCTGTTTGTGCTGTGGGTCGGAGAAAAGGCTTCCTCTGCATCACTCTTGCATACAGCATCTCCTTGTGTAAAGTGGTCTGAATGGTTGAACGATGCACAGTGACTCAATCTGCAGCCAGATGATGTTGTAGGTCTTTGGTGCTTGTCTGGGGGTTGACTCTGACTGTTCTCACAATTTGTCGCTTCTGTCTATTCGAGATTTTTCTTGGTCTGCCACTTCAAGCCCTAACGTGAACTGAGCCTTTGGTCTTCCATTTCCTCAATATGTTGCTAGCTGTGGAAACAGACAGCTGAAATCTGAGACCGCTTTCTGTATCCTTCCCCTAATCCATGATGGTGAACAATCTTTGTCTTCAGGTCATTTGAGTTGTTTTGAGACCCCCATGTTGCTACTCTTCAGAGAAAATTAAAAAGAGGAGGGAAACTTACAATTGACCAATTAAACACACTTTCTTACAATTGGATTCACCTGTGTATGTAGGTCAGGGGTCACTGAGTTTACCAAGCCATTTTGAGTTCCAATAATTAGTTCTAAAGGTTTTGGAATCAATAAAATGACAAATTTATGCACCTGCCTAATTTTATTCTAACAATTATTGCGCACTTTCTGTAAATCCAATAAACTTCATTTCACTTCTCAAATATCACTGTGTGTGTCTCTATTATATATTTAACTGACATTTTTAGTTGTAAGAACCGATTTATACAGGAAAATTATGACAATTAACAAGGTTGCCCAAACTTTCGCTCCCCACTGTATCTACATCCTCGTGGCTTAGATGAAGTCACAGAGGATATAGATATACTGTTGTGGTGGAAAAAGTGGTTAAACGATTTAGTTACCCCATCAGTTACGTGTACTCTCAACTGAGAGACACTATGTTTAATCTTTGTAAAGTGCTCAGAAACAACCTGTTTGAGATTGCCTCCCTGAACGCTGATTTATGAAAATAAATTATATCCCTTAATTCCTGCATGGTCTTCCCGATTTAAAGAGGAACTCCAGTGAAAATAACATAATGAACAAAAGTGCGTAATGTATATGTATAAATGATTTAGTCAGTGTTTGCCCATTTTAAAATCTTTCTTCTCCCTGATTTACATTCTGAAATTGATCATATGGTGACATTTTTACTGCTGGCAGGTGATGTCACTGGAAGTAGCTGCTGCTTGCTTTTTAGGCAGTTGGAAAAAGCTGTTATTTCCCACAATGCAACAAGGCTCCCACAGTTTGATGTCAGCATCATGGTCCTGACATTACACTGTGGGAGGGGTTTCACCACCATATCAGCCATACAGAGCCCCCTGATGATCCGTTTGAGAAAAGGAATAGATTTCTCATGGGAAAGGGGGTATCAGCTACAGACAGGAAGTTCAATCCTTGGTCACGTTTTTTTTTTAACAGCTGCCACAGGGACACTTCAGTAAATAAACAACATAACGAGAATCACAGGAGAACCTACCCCAAATTAAGAAGGCTCTCCCTATAGAATGGTGTGAAAACCCATCACCCTTAATAACACTAAGACACATATGGCAGCTGAGACACGGGAGCACTAGGCCTCACATCTGAACAAACCGATTTGTCCCTCAGTGATGGGGCTCTTTTGAAGGGGAACAGGGCGGCCGCCTGGGGGAAGGAGTCGCGCAAGATGTTCCATTGTTTTGTGACAATCTGCTGAACATCAGAACTGACAGTATTATAAGTCGATTCAAAGGCAATATGCCCACTATTGTCACATGGCTCTCTATTTCCGCCATTGGTCATATCTGAGCAATGTACTAGATGGAAACCCTCTTGCACTAAACATATCTCTCATTTCCCACAATCTGGTCTCCTTCAGAACAGGATCATCCACTATCCTGGTAACCCTATTGTACTGGCTCAATGGAATGGTTTCTGACGTTGCGCATGGAATGAATTATGATGCAGAATCAAATTACGGTCCGTCTGTTTTACAAATAGATCAGTGTAGAGTTTCCCATTTAGCTTATAAACTCGGGTATCCAAGAACGAGAATGCCATCAAATCAGCTGTGAGGGATTTGTATGATGGAGTTCATCTATATATGTCATTAGGATTGACTGTGGCCCCGCCCGCAAAACAAACTTATCTAAGTACCATAGAAAAGAATGGATGTGATATCAGTATCTTATTTTTCGTTGCTTTCCTGCAGGTGAATTTTAGCTCATAGGGAACTTGAAGTGAAAGGCATATGGAGACTGCCACATTTATTATATTGTCAACAATACCAGTTGTCTGTGCGTTCTACTGATCTATCTGGCATCAGTAGTGTCTATATCACCCATCTGAAACAAGCATGCAGCTAATCCAGTCAGACTTCAGTCAGAGAACCTGATCTGCTGCATGCTTGTTCAGGGTCTATGGCTAGAAGTAGTAGAGGCAGAGGATCAGAAGGACAGCCAGGCAGTTTGGGCCTGATTCACAAAGCGGTGCAAAGTGTTTGCACGCGAGTGAAAACCCCTTTATCACGCCTAAACTCAGTTTAGGCATGATAAGAAGAAACTCGCGCGAATTTTCCCCGGCACTTCGTGCGAAGCTCCCATTAAGCCCTATGGGTCTTTGCGCGGTAGCTTCGCGCGAGTTAGAGCACAAAGCGGTGCTAACTCAGAGGTGCAAAGGTTATCACGCCTAAAGTCTTTTAGGCGTGATAACTGAGTTATCACCGCTTTGTGAATCGAGCCCCTTGCATTGTTCAAAAAGAAATAAATGTCACCATCCATACCATCCATATCCCTCTTTTAAAGCAGTTAATAATTATTGCTTTAAAGCTTGTAGTTCAACTTTATGGCATGAACAATATAAAAACATCAAATCACAGAGCATATGTAGGCAAGATGGTTAATCAGTGCCCAACCTGTAACAAATCATCCTCTGGTGTCATCATATTACTTCCTGGTAGGTTACTTTTCACTTTTTCACCATCTAATAACACTTTTGATTGTTCAGCATGTTATATATATTTCTCCTGTTTATTTTGTACTGTTGTCAAAAATGTATTTCATATTAATGATGGAAGCATTCTGTAGAGGCTGGTTATTGATTAGTCACTCTAAAGGTGGCCATTAGCGATATGATTCTTTGGATAAGCAATAAGAAGCGATCATTCAGGCCTACTAACGGAAGCATAGCTGTTTATGATCAAACTGCAAAATCGATCGTCCAAAGAATCGTACAGTTAATGGCCGCCTTCAGAAATATCGATTTTTGTGATGTTTATGCATTGAAAGCGTAACTGTAAATTGTAGAACAAATAAGTTTCAGTCACCTGGGGCTTCTGCCAGCCCCCTGCAGCCGACCTGTTCCCACACAGCCACTCACCGGTGCTCTGGTCCCACGCCACGGCTCACTTTCACTTTGCACAGTTACCGTAGCCGGACGTGTACTGTGCAGGTACTGTAGAGATTTTCTCGTACTGTGCCTGCGCAGAATGCTCTTGGCTACAGGAACGTATATTAGGATACACGTGGCCAGGGCGCAATGGAGGTCGACTTACAAGAAAAAAAGTGAGCTGCGGCGGGGGAGCGGAGGATCGATCCTGGACTGCGAGGGCACAGGTCTGCTACAGGGGGCTGGCAGTAGCCCCAGGTAAGTGAAACTCTTGTTTTTTTTTTGTTTTTTTTTCTACAGTTTACAGTTCCGCATTAAATTGCCCATGTTTATGGCTTTCAGGGGGCCTTGTGTAGCCCAATTTTGACAACGCCATCTATTCATAGAATTTAAAATCTGTTGGCCCTCACACTACATGGAGGTGGTAAAATTGGCCAGTGATTGGCTAATGAAAATGTGCATACGGTATTAGAGTATGTGAAGAATAGACATCCTCAGCAGGTCTTGTCTGTCTGGAATACCAGCGGAACTTGTACTCTGCTTTTATCACAGTGGTACCTTACTGGCCTAGCACCCATTAATCATCATCTGGACCTTCCCTGAGGCAATTTCCGATAGATTTCAGTATGAAATCACTGTGCGGTGTGTGGGGAGGCAACAAATCCATCTCAGCTCAAATTCGATCAAAGAGGAATCTATCTAATGCTGGATACACACCATGCGTTTCCGTGTTCGTTGCGTCCGTCGATACGCATCAATTCGATTATTTCCGACATGTCCGATTCACCTTTCGATGGATTGTTAGGTCGATTTGCCATACTTTACATGGCAATCGACCTAAAAATCATCGAAATGCATTCGGAAATGCTCGTAAATAATCGTATCGACGGACGCATTTGACGCGGAGACACATGGTGTGTATTCAGCATTAGGCCTGGAACCCACTAGCAGTACGTTACTAAGCCATTTGTAAGTTATTGTGATTTGAAAAGCTCTTGCTAATGTAATGCTATGGGGGTGATCCCACTTGAGCGATGTCATTTTATAATAACCCTCCCTAGCATTGCATTAGTAAGAGCTTTTCAAATCAGTGGCACTTAGAAAAGGCCGCTAGTGGGTTTTAGTCCTAATGGTCGATCTGGCCATACATGGAGTGATGTATGGTCACCTTAGGGATTAGGATTTGTGTGTATGGCTGTTAGCTCTGATGACAGCAGGGCATTGGTTGGCATTGTGACAGAGGCTTTTCCGTTTGCTTAACAATTCTCAATGACCTTTTTTAAATGTACTTCTCCTGATAGCATCAAGAGGAACTTGGAAACAATGCGCGTATTCTTGTTGAGTCTAGAGCTCATAATTTTCGGCTAATTATCAGTATATAACAGCCGTGTAGTGACTGAGCTGATAAATGCTATGGAAGTGCTGCTGGGGCTGGAAAGAGACAGGAGGTATGGAGGGGAGGAGGGACCATGCTGGAGGTTTTCAGACTTGCACAGCACATTCTTCAGGCTGTTCATGCATTGTAGTCTTTACATAGCAGCTGTGGGATATTCCAGTCAGTTTTGCACATTTCCTATCAGATGCTTTTAACTTGGGATTTAGCATTTCCTGAACAGCAGTTGCATTCTAACTGACAAAATAGTGTGCAAGTGAGTAGGGGGGTGGCTGGTATCTTACTATTTTGGCAGTGAAACTGCTGTTCAGGAAATGCTGTTGAAAACAAAGAAAACCCAGAGAAACCCCCATGAGGAGATGGATTGGTGCAAAACCTGTCGATTCTGTCGATAGTGGTCCTTTTAAAGGGACTCCGAGCACCTCTCATGGGCATGCCTTTAAGACTCCGACCAGTACTGTGAACTCCTCTGAGGGACAGTTAGTAACAAGACAATATACTTTGTACAGCTCTGCGGAAGATGTTGGCGCTATATAAATACTAAATAATAAAAAAAAGATTCATACCTTTCTGTAGCTTGTGCTCTCCTCTTTCATTTGATGCTTGAATCACCATTCTACACCAAACAGTTTTTTTTTCGGGTCCAATTTTTAAAATTGCGGCTGCCATCTTGGCTATGTTATAACTTCTGGGTCACACCTTTCCTCTGTTAGAGAAGTGCATCACTGAACAAAGCAGGAAGAGGAAGTGACACGCATGGCCATTGCAAGAGGCTCCTCCAGAGGGGTCATAGCACGACTTTGTTGGAAGTTGTCTGGCCTAACCTCCCTGGCGGTAAGCCTGTGCTGAGCAGGAGGATTTCTCAGACCCTGCTGGGCCGATTCGTATAATTTTTTTTTTTTTGCAAAACGCAGCTAGCACTTTGCTAGCTGCGGGTGCATTCCGATCGCCGCCACCCACCGATTCGCCGCCCCCAGACCCCGTTCGCTGCCTGGCCAATCAGTGCCAGGCAGCGCTAAGGGGTGGATCGGGACCCCCAATGACGTCGGTGACGTCATCCCGCCCCGTCGTCATGGCGACGGGGGAAGCCCTTCAGGAAATCCCGGATTTCCTGATCAAAGAACGCCGGAGGTGATTTAAAAACCATTTTTTTTTTTACAAAAACACTGCTGCGCTGCCCCCTGGCGGTTTCTAATAGACCTCCAGGAGGGTTAAAGGCATGCCCATGAGAGGTGCTCGGAGTTCCTTTAAACAACACCATAGAACCATAGAAGCTACACTAAGGAGGGGGGGGGGCACTAAACATTACCAGGGAAGCTATATTGGGGAGGGGAGCCATTAACACCACCATGGAAGCTATATGGGGAGGGTGGGAGCCACTAAACACCACCAGGAAAGCTTTGGTATATTGGGAAAGGGGGGGGGGGCTATTGGATACATGGAAAAATCTAATTTGATGTTAACTGGAAATATCAATATTCAAAAGAAAAATATGCTGACTGTATTATTTCTCTATGCAGTGAAGAGCCACGTGCCGACCTATCTTGGACAAACTCTAATATGCAAATAATCATAGACCTTTGCCACGTCGGTCAGATATTTCTGTGTTACATGGTGTGCTTTTGGTAACCCAGAGGCTAAAGAAATGTAGGTTGTGTGCTAGATGAAGACCGGCTAAATGGAAAATTAAGATTTGTCCTGATTTATGGATCTTCATTCTCTTTCTATTAGATAAACAGCGGGCCGTATTAAAAAAAAAATCCACTGTTGAGGAATGATGATGAGATCCTCAGAAAATCCGTTTAACATCTCATATCTGTATATTGTTCATGGTACTTAACGGACAAATTTAGCAAAAGGTACATGGAGGATACCAGTTGCCTGGCAGTCCTGCTGGTCCTCTGCCTCTTATTCTTTTAGGGCTCGTTCCCACTATCGCGAATCTGCATGCGTCCAACGCAGGCAGATCCGCACATGTAATACAAGTGGATGGGCCTGTTTCCACTGTAGCGTTGTTGAGGTGCGTTTTTTTCAGCGTGAAAAAACGCACAAAAGAGCCAACGATTTCGCCTGCGTCGGGAATCCGTGCGAATCGCCGCTAATGTATTTAATAGTAAAAACGCATGCGTTTGTTACATGCGTTTTTACCCGCGATTTCGCGTGCGATTTCGCACCTTTTTCAATTTTATTTAGCCCTGGCAGTGTCATGGTTAATTTCGCATGGCACCCTGCCATGCGAAATCGCGGGTAAAAACGCATGTGGAAACACATCCGCATGCGTTTTTACAAGCGTCGGAATGCGGCCGAAATCGCGTCGCAACAGTGGAAACAAGCCCTAAGCCATAGACCCTGAACAAGCATGCAGCATATCAGAGGTTTTTGACCTTATTGTCAGATCTGACAAGATTAGCTGAATGCTTGTTTCTGGTGTGATTGAGACACTACTGCAGCCAAATAGATCAGCACACATGCTGGGCAGCTGGTATTGTTTTAAAAGGAAATAAATATAGCAGCCTCCATATCCATCTCACTTCAGTTATCCTTTAAGTATTAACTCAAGTGGTCAAGTAAAATATTGCTTGACATTTTGGAAGTTGCTTCTTCTACCTTCTGAATCTTTCCGGTGTAATGTCCTTGCTTAATGTAGCCTAATTTCTGTACCTGTAACTGCGCATTCTTCTGAGTTATATCTGCCATTGCTGGTTCAAACTAGCATGAAATATTCATTTGTATTATATTTCATATTTTTGTATCCTGTATAATAAAACCCTAGGGCCCATTTCCACTATCGCGAATTCGCATGCGTTTTTCGCATGCAAATTCGCATAGCAATAACAGTGAATGGGACTGTTTCCACTTGTCAGGATTCCTTTGCGTTTTTCTGTGCAGAAAAAATTCGCATGGCAGAGCCATCAGAATTCGCATACCGCATACCGCTATGCGATTCGCATACAATGTATTTAATAGGAAATTCGCATGAGGTTTGGATATGCGAATTTTCATGCGAATTCGCTTGGAAACAATGGAAAAGCACACCAGCACTGCCATGGTTAAATTCGCATACATCGTCATCCATCCGAATTCGCATGGAAATTTGCATGAAAATTCGCATAGACCCGCATGCGTAATTCGCATCCGCATGCGTATTTTTACCGCGGCGATTCGCACCGCACAAGTGGAAATGCAGCCTAACTGTCACTGCGTCCAGCAGCTGTCCCTGTGTCCCAGGTTTTTTGTTACTGCGCATGTGCGCAGTAACGGACGGGACCAGGGAGCGAGGTGGGCTGGTGTGGGCGAGCGAGGTGGGCAGGCAAGCGAAGGTGGGCGGGTGCGGGCGAGCGAGGTGGGCGCGTGCACTGGCGGCGGCCGGAAAAAGACCTAGAGGCCGTTTTTTAAACGGACTTGGGTCTACTAGTCCAAAATATTTTATTAGCCTGGAAAATAACTTTTCAAATTTCAATGTTGCATATAAATATTTTTCCTTTTAAAGTAATTTAGTGTAAAATATCAATAACCAGACGTAATGGTGTGAAAAAGCTGAATGTAGTAAGAAAAAATTGTATGGTGTAGATGGGGCTTTATAACCCAGCTTACCGCACTGCATTGATAAGCCTATGGGATGTTCACTGTGCAACGTTAGCGTCACATTGTAACATGTAGTGTTATGGTAACAAGGGCTGTGGAGTCTGAGCAGTTTTGGGTACCTGGAGTCGGTGGTTTCAATAAACTGAGGAGTTGGAGTCGGATGATTTTTGAACCAAATCCACAGCCTTTGTAAAATTGGACTAAGGAGTCGTAGTCGAGGAGTCGGAGAAATTTTGGGTACCTGGAGTCGGTGGTTTCATAAACTGAGGAGTCGGAATCGGATGATTTTTGTACCGACTCCACAGCCCTGATGGCAACTCACTGCTGCAGTGTAATACCTATAAATGCACACGTTACCAGGTACAGGAAAGCATACTTTTCATTTCCTGTGTGCTTTATTGTACCTACTGTATGCGACAGTAACGCAGTATTATTGTGCGTTACCATCTTTTTTTTGCATTGTAATGCTGCGTTTTACTTTAACACATCACAACGCAATGTCCCACTGTGGACCAAGCCTCATTGTATTGAAAAAAAGTGAGTTTATTAGACTATGTATTAATATGGTCATGAACCTGTACACCGCATATCGCTGTATTAAGCTCAGATTTACACATGCTTTGATGTCCTGGAACTCAATAAAATGTTTTGAAAAAAAAAAAAAGGTAAGGGGAGATGTGTCCATATTCTTAAACTGCACCTTAGTAACATATAGTAGGATATAGCAAATTATTCAGGATACTCACTTTCACACAAAAAATGCTTTGAAAAAAAAGGTTTGGGAAGATGTAGCAATTGTCTTAAAAAGGCACCTTAGTAACATGTAGTAGGATGTAGCTAATTAACGTAGGGTTACTGGGTATCCTGAATAATTTTTTGGGGTTTCAGCATCAGAAACACTTCTTGTATCTATATATAGCTGTATATTGCTGTGTAACCCCTCCCACTTAGTGATGTTTAGCCTAGGCTGTTCAGTTATGCCAAATTCTCCTCCCAAGAGACCAGGGCCCATATGCAATTCACTTTTTCGCTTTAGTTTTCTACAAGTTGATATTTTTATACTTTGTCAATAAATTGCTTTTTTTAGCCACCAGGAAGAAAGACCGTACTTTTCCACCTACCTTTGGTATTTTTTAAATTGCAAAGTGCTGAAAAGTTATTTTAAACAGAAGATTAAAAATTATCTCCTAGGAGAAAACTAAGGAGAAAAAGTGAATTGCACATGGGCCCAGGTGTTGTTTCTACTGACTTCCGAACACACCGTTAACAAACATTCAGCAGTGATGTACCTACCAGTGGTATAGATATCGCTACCTGTGATAAACTTAAAACAGTAAATTGGGGAGAGTAAAGATTTAACAATTATCAAACGCTGAATAAGAAGGCTGAGGTTGTGTCCTGTGTTCAACACATCGTACTATAGAAAGAGGGGGTCATGGGAGGGGGGGGGGGGGGGACAGGACTGGAGCATGAAAGGAAGTAAGAAGGATAAACTTGTTGTCCATCATAGGACTGTCTAAAAAGTAGAAACTCTACATCAGGGTGGAGTGTGTCTGGGAGTCTGTGAACTCCAGCCAGGGTGACCACGATGTGATGTATTTCTGCAGATTGGCGTACTGGGTTGCAGTTAGGTTCTCCATATTACATGTCCAGTTGATTCTCTCAAACCAATCTATGACATTATGTGTAAAAGAAGTACTTGGAAATAGATATTTTCTTTGCATCAGGAGTGTTCGGTCTGAAGGAGAATTTTTCTTCAGTGGAGGGAGCAAATTGTCCAAATTGATTGAACTTGTAATCTGGGCTGTGCAGTTGGAGTCGGAAATTTTGGGTACCTGGAGTCTGAGTCGGTGGTTTCATAAACTGAAGAGTCGGATGATTTTTTTTTACCAGTCCTGGTAAGTATTAAACTAAGGCGTCAGAGTTGAGGAGTCGGAGCAATTTTGGGTACCTGGATTCTGTGGTTTCATAAACTGAGGATGATTTTTGTACCAACTTCACAGTCCTGCTTGTTGTCACCCTTACTAATGGGAAATCCTTCCAACTTCTTTTGAAATTAGCAGAAGTGGTTAGCCTGAAATACGTGAAAATGAGTCAAAGCACAAGAACCACAGGGGAACCAATTTTCAAACCCTGCATTAGGTACAAATTATTAGTAATGTTATGCATCTATACTGAGTTAATTGGCCTCAAAGGTAAAATAAATAGTCATTTCTGAACTTGGCATGAATGAGGGTTATGTTTAGCTGGCAGGCAGTAAAAGACTTTTATCACAGTATATGTGCAGAAGGCCTCTCTGCTTTGCTAATGGAGCTCTTATCCAACAGCGTTTATCGGCTTCTTGTTAGTGAGGAAATGGAAGTCAAATAAAAGCCTGGGACCTGGAGCAGTACAGTGCAAACAGCTATTGAGAAATTAATCTGCTTCAGTATATTTTCTACGGAAAAGTCCTCATGTGCTCATCTGTGTACAGGAGTACTATGCAAACTTCATCATGCTGTAACATTGTAAAGCTAAAATAATAAATGAAAATTTGGATTGGTACAACTTGCAACCAAATAGACAGTGTTTGTCCATTGAAATCTTACCTCAGCCCCGAGTTACATGATTTACTTTATCAGTGATGCCGTCATCTTAATTGCTGGCAAGGTGAACCGCTTTGGAATGTCTTTTTTTTCTTTTCCCCTCTGTGAACTGATCAGGAACTTCACCTGATCTCTCATAGGCCTGGCTCCCACTACAGATCGCTAATCACCACCTGAATTTCTTGGCGTCTTGGCTACCATTTTGTACAGTAACAGACGGTTGGTGACGCAAATGCAGTGGGTGGAAACGGCAGATAATGTGAAGGTCACAACTCGGCTGTATGTTTCCGCATCCGCTGCATTTGCGGCGCAGTGTGAACAGGTCCTTACACTTTAACTAAATGAGTGAAATATAGTCTTTTGCTGTATTGGGAACAAGGGACCCTTTGCTCTACTTGGATAAGCTGCATTCACACCACTACTGGAGGCCTAAGTTCATGTGTGCTGGAGGAAGTTATGTGATATTGCAGATGTCTATTTCAGGCTGTTTAACCTTCACCACAGCAAGGCATGGATTATTCTGACTCCACAAGTGAAGGCTTTTTAGGAGTAGCCACACAGGGTACCATAATATGTCCTAGAGAATCAGAATCAGGACTTTTAACAGTGGGTCGAATGGAACTTACATTCCACTACTGAAGACTCAGTGTGAGGTACAGTATCGTCTATTTAGAACAGAAAGTTTAGATTATGTATAACCATATCTATCATCTGCACATAAATTGACATTTCTCATAGCTTATCACTTCTAATGTGTGTTTATAGTTTATCTGCCAGCTTGAGTGAAAGGATTCCTTACAATGACTGTGTGTGTGTGGAAAGGCACTGTATATTGATTTCATGTTAAATGCAGTCAGCTATGATAACCTTTTGTAACATTTACAAATTTGTTCTCAGTATTCTTCCTTCGCATGGACAGACTTGTGGCCAGATTCTCTCATGTAGGATCCCAGATTCTTCCTTTGCCACCCTCTGAGTTTAAAGGAAACCTCCGAGGTACCAATAAAAATGAGATCTACTTACCTGGGTGTTTTTCTAGCCCCTGGCAGCCGGTATGTCCCTCGCCGCAGCTCCGGAGTCCCAGGATCCCCTCTGTTTCAGATGTTGACCTCGCCAGGTCGGCATCTACTGCACCAGCACGAGCGCCGCTGTCAATCACTCTCACGTGGTCTGGACTGTTCTGCGCAGTAGTTCTGCGGGGTCCTGAGCTGCGGCGAGGGACATATCGGCTGCCAGGGCTGTAAGGGTAAGTACTAAGTAGCTCTCTCTTTTTGCTTTTTTTTTTTTTTTTTTGTACCTCGGATGTTTCTTTTAAAATAAATTAACATGGACTTACTTTTTGTAAGCATGTTACTGGTACAAACTACTGTATATACAATTTGAACATCAGAAGGAAATGCAGAGCTTGTTTTGCTAAAGCGAAAACTGCAGATTTTACCGAACATTTTGTGAAATGTTGATTCACTAAGGCTGTTACTGCGTGGAAAACCGAAGTTACCGACTAGTGGGGTAAATACCGGATAAATGGCAATTCACAAAGATTAGTGCATATAGTAAGAAAAGTGAGATGTTGAGTATTTTATCTCCATCTTGGAGCTGTCGGTAACTAACAAACAGCCATTCGGTAAGGTTGTAAAAGGGAGGAAACGGAGCAGAGTAGAAGTGAAAACTTATCAGGAAAATAATAAAGTTACCATAATAACACATTTTCCTAAATTTGCAATATTAACCTCTTGAGGACCACAGGTTTCTACTCCCTAGTGACCAGGAGATTTTTTTTTTTTTTTTTTTTTTTTAATACTATTCAGCACTTGACAACTTTAACAGTTTATTGCTCGGCCATACAACTTACCACCCCAAATTTTACCTCCTTTTCTTCCCCCTAATACAGCATTTTTTGATGGTCTGTGATTGCTGCTGCGATTAGCAGTGTGTGTTTTTTAGACCGCGATCCATACACTACACTACACACGGACAGGCATCATCCCATGAGAGGGTAAGAGTGTGAGCCGATAGGAGGGACAGTTAAGTGACAAGGCTGTCCCTGTACAGTGCTGCGCTAGATCGCAGTGCTGTACGCATATTTATTGGCTTTTGTATTTTTTTACACTACAACCTGCCAGCTCAGATTGCGGCTGGCAGGTCGATCACGGATCCCCACTCTGTTTACCCGCAGGGAACGCACAAACACATTTCCCCCCTCCCCCCCACTTTAGCGTCAGGCGGTCCCCAGAGAGCTGCTCTTCCCCCGCCCATCGGCATTAGGCGGTCAGTAGAGGGTTAAAATGGTATACAGTGATTATAAATAGTTAATAAGATACTAATAGTTTCGAGCTGATACAAGTTTTATGTATATTTTATGCAGCTTGAGCTTTCACTTTACTTGTCGGTATAATTAAAAACAATGCTGTCTCTATCTCATCTTTCATCCATTTTCCATGCACTGCAATAATCCTTCAAATACTAGATGAAATGCTGCATGATTACTTTAAAATACAGCATGAGGTAAAAAGCTTAGTGAATTGTCATGTCGGTTTTAGATAAATTACTGAACTAATACCGTATGTGTGAAAACCTTAGTAAATTAAAGAAAATTTAAAATATCACATGAGGTGAACTAAACATGACATTTATACCGGACATGTCATAAAGAGGCTTGAACCAAGGCTTAAACTTCATCCCAATCTATAGAGGATACCCCCTTTCCCATGAGAAATCTTTACCTTTTCTCAAATAGATCATCAAGGGGGTCTGTATGCTGATATTGTGGTAAAACCTTTCCCATAGTGTGATGTCAGGTCCTAGGACAAGACTGTTTACGGTCTGTGAACCTTGTTGCATTGTGGGAAATTACAGCTGATTCCAACTGCCAAGCAACCAGTATTTCCATCTGTACATATGTATATCCATAAAAAACAGCCTTTTAGCCTATCTCAATGTTAGTGGGTGTGATTATAAATAATGATAGTTAGTGCTGTCTAGTTAGTTATTTTCTTGTCTGTCGGTAGTAAAGGTGATGACCTGCAGGCTCATTGTGGATCAAACAACATGATCAAATTACATGTCGAATATAAATAATTTCTTGATCTATCTTCCATTTTTTTAACTTCTCACTTTGCAATGTGTTGATTTATTTTTCCCTTTTTTGCTAGTGACAAGTATTCTCATCCAGATAGGCGCCGCTAAAGGCAAACTGGACGAGTATTTTCATCCAGTGTTAAGGCGGTGGTGCAAGGCTTCCCGGAACCAGTCGCAGTGCCTGTAATGAATGGACATGAACCCCGATCAGCGGCCATGTCCATTCATAAGCAAGAATGTGAGTGAAAGTGTAAAACAAAACAAAAATGAAACACATCTTGGGAGTATTTCTAGCGCCCCCTGCCCCCCATTACCAAGCAAACAGATTTAACCACTTGACACCTGAGGCATTTTTTCTCTTGTGGACCAGAGCAATTTTCACCTGTCAGCGCTCCTCCCTTTCTTTTTCCAATAACTTAATCACTACTAATTACAGCGTAATGATCTATATCTTGTTTTTCTTGCCACCAATTAGGCTTTCTTTGGGAGTTACAGTATGCCAAGAATAATTTTATCCTAAATGCATTTTAACATGAATAATAATAAGAAAAAAAAATTATAAAATGCATTCTTTTTCAGTTTTTGACCATTATAGTGTTAAAATAAAACATTCTACTGTGGATAAAAGCCACACATTTTATGTGCCCTTTTGTCCCGGTTATTGCAACGTTCAAAAAATTTCCCTAGTACAATGTATGGCGCCAATATTTCATTTGGAAATAGAGGTGCACTTTTTCAGTTTTGCGTCTATCACTAATTACATGCCCATAAATTAAAAATTAATAGTAATATACTGCCTTGACATCAATTTTTAAAAAGTTCAGTCCCTAAGGTAACTACTTATTTTTTTTTTTTATGTAATTCCCCCCTTCCCCCTTATATAAATAAAAAAAAAAGTTTGGGTATTATGGGAGGGTGTGGGAGGGAAATAGTTAATTATATCAGTCAGTGTGGGGATTTTTATTAAATAAAAAGCAATTTTGGTGCAATATACTTTTTGGCCACAAGATGTCCTCAGTCGTCATTTCCGATTCACGTACGTAAGCACGTGAATCGGAAGTAATCCGTGGCTGTGTAACACAGGAAGATACAATGAATGCCGGCGTCTCGTAGACGCTGGTATTAATTGAATCGGGGACTTAGATTTATGAATGGGACCTGTGGTCCCATTCATTAACTTCCCCTCTATGCGGCGGTAACGGCGGTGCGCGCGCACGCGCGAACGGGAGCGAGCGGCGGCTGCATGCCGATGCAGACTTGTTTTCACGGCCCTGCTGCATCCTGTCTTTTTTCCAGGGCCGTGATTATACTGCACGGCATGCAGCAAGTAGCTAAAAAAAAAAAAAAAAAAAAAAGTAAAAAAAAAAAAAATTAAATAGTTGCCTTAACGCAGTTTTTTTTTTTTTTTTTTTTTTAATGTATGTCATGGGGGTATATTACTGTTATAGTACATAAGGTCTTACATGGGATGGGACACAAAAAACAAACAAACGGTAAATATACCTTTATTTTCACATAATATATTAACACCATACATTGTGCTAGGAACATAATTTAAATGTTGCGATAGTCGGGACTAATGGGCAAATAAAATGGGTAGGTTTTGTTTATTGTAGCATTGCCTACTTTAAAGCTATAGGGGATGGAATTGGAGAAATAGCGTGTTTTTTTCTTTTCATTTTTGTATTTGCCTATAAAATGCATAGAAAATAAAGTAATTACTGAAAACAAGTATTGCCCATGAAAAGCTCAAATTGTGCCCCCCCCCCCCCAAAAGAGATCATTTACGTGTGATGAGTAGTGATAAAGTTATTGGCGAATGAATGGGAGAAGCGCTGACGGGAAAATTGCTTTCGTCCTGAAGGTGAAAACACCTGTGGGCTGAAGTGGTTAATGAATTGAAGCCATAATGTAAAATGACATAGATCTGTATTAGCAAAATAATTTTTTGGCTTCTTTCTGATGTGCAGATGTGTGTACAGTGACTTGTGACTGTAAGTTGGGAGCTCAGAGAGAAGTGAGAAGGTAGAAATTCTTGTACCTGGCAATGCTGACCTTGTTTTGTAAACCATGTCCCTTATTAGTACTGCCAACAGTTTGTAAGAATAACAGAGTTAATAGAGCCACAAATGACTTGGCATGAGATCATAGGGAATATCATTATTCACTGGGATGGAGGAGCCGTGGCTGAAGTCGGCATATAGGGAAGATGTACTGAGGTTTGGTAACAGATATTCAGTAGTTTACACACTGACAGTTTGGCGTTTTTCACACTGACATTTTGCAGCTCTGTGTGGTGAAATCCATCAGAATAACGTGAGAAATGCTGGACGTTCCAGGTGCTCATTTTATAGTTGCAGCGAAACATTCTTTTCATGTAGTGCTTCATACTATGTGTCGCGTTGCATGCGTAAGGCAATGCAATTTTGTCTGTGTGATCTGTTGTGATCCTGTTTTTACAGGATGAGCCACGCAATGCCCCAGTATGCAAGTAGTGTTTCTGTTATTCATTTGTGGTAGTAGTGACATTCATAAGATAAACATATACGAACCCTACCAAGTACCAAATAAAGTAATAGCGCTATCTGAAATCCTATTCTTCCTCCATCTCCCGCTGCAGCCTCAAGGTCGCTGACCCCCTGATGGGTTTGTGTCTTCTGCACGCAGCATGCAAACATGCCAGCATCATTGGGAGCAGCATAGAAGGTGCCGACCCATCTGGTGGTTGGCAATCTTCAGAGGTTGCACCTGGAGACTGAGGAAGACCGGAGCTGTGGCGAGGGACACATGTGACTTGTAGGGGCTGTAAAAGGCCCCAGTTAAATAAAAATAGCAAAAATCTATTAACCCTTCCAATTCTAGCATGCAAATGTTCAAACAAATGCATTCACAGATTCACTCATCCAGGCACAACTGTTATCCCTACAGCTAAGTTAAAAGCCGGGGTTTTAGTTCACAGAAGAATGCATTCTTATGCTTAGTCACCTATACTGCGCAGAAGTACCCAGGTAAACATAGGTGTCCTAACTCTGGCCCTGTAACATGCATAGTGCAGACATGCAAACACATTCATTGCATCAAACCTATCAATGGATTAGGAGCACACATCCTGACGTCCTCTCCTGGGACAGACAGAGCATCTTACCAATCGCACAAGGGAGCTAACGTTATGTGACCATGTGCACATAACGTTTACACTTAATGACACATGCATTGAAATATGCCAGAGCTCAAATCTATGAACTGACCCTTTTTATCTCTTTCCTGCTCTCAGAAGCCATTTTCTGCTAGGAAAGTGTTTTATAGTTGTAATTTCTTTTTCAAATACTTTATTTTAGCCAACAGGTAAACCATTTGGAAATATCAAGGTAGACAGTACAAATACAAATTGCTATTTGGACACAGCAATATAGGTGACAGTATCAGACAGTCCGATACATCTTGGAATTAAATATGATAGTATGGTAGGATCAGTTCCTGTAGACTTGAAAGTCAAACATTGCATAAAGGGACATGACATGGTCGCGTCTACATATGCCAACAGTAGCAAATGTCCATTTGACTAAAAGGTTGGTTATGAATTATTTCCAAGTGATGGGTAGCTATTAAAATGCCATAAGTTGACCAAAAATAGTTTTTCTTATAAAGTCAAAGTAAACAAGAACTATGGGTCTAGAGCAGGCATGGGCAAACTTGGCCCTTCAGCTGTTAAGGAACTACAAGTCCCACAATGCATTTGCCTTTATGAGGCATGACTGTGGCTGTCAGACTCCTGCAATGCATTGTGGGACTTGTAGTTCCTTAACAGCTGGAAGGCCAAGTTTGCCCATGCCTGGTCTAGAGATTCAGTCTAAGTATATTATTATTATTATTATTAATTGTATTTATAAAGCGCCAACATATTACGCAGCGCTGAACATTAATTTAGGTTACAGACAATATTTAGGGGTGACATACAGCAATATGACAATACAGGAATACAAGAAAACCAGATCACACACCATAGTAAGAGTACAAGGTAATGCTTAGTCAGTCACTGGATGGAGCATGGAGATCAGGCAGGTTAGGTTCACTCAGATGCATAGCATGGGTGCACAGTAATGGAGGTGCAAGATCATGTAGGACACAAAAGGAGGAGGACCCTGCCCAAAGGCTTACAATCTAGAGGGAGAGGTAAGGACACGAATGGTAGGGGACCAGAGTTCAGCTGTAGGATTAGAGCACTTGTAAGGGGTGGTAGGCCAGAGTGAAAAGGTGAGTTTTGAGTGCTTTCTTGAAGATGTTGAAGGAGGGGGCTGCCCTAATGGGTGGAGGTAGGGAGTTCCATAGTGTTGGAGCAGCTCTTGAGAAGTCCTGGAGGCGTGCATGGGACTGGGTGAAGTATAGTCGATCAACGTAAAGTGTTGTTAATTACTCATTGTCTTGTGTTCCACTGCAAGTATTTGAGATCATCAGAGTATCTATATATCAACCAGATTCTCCATATTTTGTTAAATTGTTCAGACCTTCCCTGGATGGAATATACAGTGTTCTCAAGATCGTATACCAAGTCTAATTCCTTGATTAGATCTGATACTATGTGTATCCTGCTAGTTCCCCATTTCCTTACAATCAGAGTTCTAGCTGCGTTTAGGATATGCCTCAGCACTGAGCCCTTCTATGATTTTATTCTCCAATCATTTAGATTAAGGAGATAAAATTGGGGTGTAAATGGCGTTTCCCTATTAGTTGTTTCCTTAATTAATTTCTCCACTATCTGCCAGAAGGAAGCTAAAAGGGGGCATTCCCACAGTATGTGTAGGAGGGAGCCTATAGTGCCGTTGCATCTCCAACAATTAGTGTCCCTATCTGGATAGATTTGGGATAATTTCAACGGAGTTAGGTACCACCTTGTCAGTATTTTGTAATTCATTTCTTGACTGCGAAAGGCAGTTGACGTTTTGTGTGCGTAAATGCAGATTATGGATCTCTGTGCCTTAGAAAAGGACATTACAAGCTCTCTCTCCCAGGCAGAAAAGTAGGGGATAGAGTCAACTGTTTGGTCTGAGAGCAAGTCATATATGATTGATAGGGTGTTACGCATTGGTCCAGTGGTTTGGCATAGGGATTCAAACTCTGTAGAGCCATTGTATTAGGAGCTATTCCCACATGTTGTAGAAAGTGCCTGATTTGAATATATATCCCCACCATTCTAGCTCGGCACGGGGAAATCTGGCCCTTAGAGCATTAAGCATGAGCCATCCTGATTGTTGGCAGAACTCCTTTGCTTTGCATGTGCCAATGGCTCGCCAGCAGCGAAGGTAGTTATGTGAACATCCTTGTTCAAATTCTGAGTTTCCCAATGCCAGAGGTGTGGGCCATGAGGAAAGGCCCTGAGTATGACTTGCTTTAGACAACACCCTTAGGGTACTAGTCACCAAATTAGACTCAGACCAGGTCTGCTTAGGATGCCTAGACGACCAGTGCAGGTTAGGAAGGGTTTAAATGACATTTTGAAAATAGGGTTATTGGAAAAAATCAGGTGTTCCAATCAATACGGGTGTGGGTTGATATTTCCACACATTAACTGTGTTGAGCGCAGCGTTTATTTTTGTCATTTTCTGAGATAAGAACATCAAAAGCAGGAATTGGCCTTGTGGCTAAAAATCTATGGGGATATAGCTCTAGCACTTGTGTTAAAGTGCACCTGACCTCTTGCACAGGACAGAAGGAAAACGGAGAAATGCACCCTGTACGTATTTACAGTTTAGCCTGTCTAATTCCCCCTCATCTGTGACCAAACTCTCAGCTGTGTCAGTTAACAATATGTCTGCTTCCATGAAAGCAGGAAGTAGAGACACGGCAGATTTATCGCAGGGTTTGTATCTGCTGTAACAAAGAAATGGTTTTCTTTCAAGGTTATTATGCAGTTGCTTATCTCTTCGGGCCAATGCACACCAAAAACCTCTAGCAGATCTGCAAACCGCTAGCAGTGGTTACCAAACTTTTTTGGGTGAGGGCACCCTTGGTGGCTTTGAAATTTTTTCAAGGCACCCCTTGGCAAAAACTGCCGAAATTCCATTATGACCCTTATCAGGCGACGACCCACTTCAAGTAGCTAGTGATGCTTATTATGCACAGCGATTCCTCTCATGTTCAACTTCACCCATGGTTGCGGGGACTAAAGGTAAACTAGCAGGTAATGCAGCCACACTGTATATCAATGCGCGGTTGTATTACCTGATGGTATTGCATAAAGGATCGGGATGCGTGCCGAGGCACCCCTGAAAGGTGCCAGAGGCGCGCTAGGGTGCTACGACACCCAGTTTGAGAACCCCTGTGCTAGAGTTTTTTGAAGCAGATTTTCAGAGCGATTCTAGGCATTTTTAGTGAAATTTTCTAAACATGCCTAGCGTTTTTGTGTAGCAGATGTCATATTTTGTTACAGTAAAGCTGTTTCTGAACAGCTTCTGTGACAAAAACGCTTGGAAAACCGCTCTGATCTAGAGTTTTTCAGATCGGTTTTCCATTTTCTTATACTTTAACATTGAGGCAGAAACGCCTCAGAAATCTAAAAAAATGCTGCAGCCCCCGAGTTTGCGTTTGTGGAAAAAACAAACCACTCTGGTGTGCATCAGCCCAATCACTTTCATTAGCCAAGCGGTTTTCAAACTGCTGGCATTTTTAAAAAACGCTCATGAACCGCTCTGGTGTGCACCAGCCCTTAGAGCAGAAGATCTGAGTTCAGGTCCGCTTTAAATCTCTCCACATGTGTGTATGTTTGCACAAACTAGGTCAAACAAGTGGTTTCTCCAGAAGCTTCAGCGTAGGTAAGCGCGGAGCAGTGTCCTGTTCTGTATAAGAGTACTCATCCCCTCACGTCAAGCAGTTTTCCAGCCAGACGGGAGCATGCGTGAACATATTCTTGTGTTTACAAAGTACGTCTGAATAGAGGAGCTGTGTGTGTGCCAATGGCATCCATTCATCTTCTGTTTATGTTTCTACAGTAGACTGGAAAGTGAGAGGGAAAAGCTCTTAAATTACTATAGGTTTTGTTACTTGTCATGTTGAGGCCTGGAGTGACTGGCTGAACTGGGGAATAAAGATGCTTTTCTCTCCCTCACGCATTGAATGCGCCTCAGTGATTCTACTGAGAGGTGACAGTGCGGTGCATGTGTGGCCCCTGATAGTGTGGTTTTTGGAAAGGAGAATGGAGAGCAGAGATTAGGCATTTCCTGGAGCAGTGTCCCCACAGAGGTCACAAGCAAACGTTTCCCACTTCCACTTGTAACCTATCATCATTTATTAAAGATAAGTCAGGCCACAGTGACCTCAGCTTCTCTGCACATGCATGTCCGCTCTCTCTGCCCCCCTCTTTCTCCAAGCAATTCATTCTCTTTAAAGGGAACCTGAAGTGAGAGGAACATGGAAGCTGACATATTTATTTAGATGTAAATAATAATAGGTGCCTGCTGAGTGATAATACTTTTAAGGTGGCCATACATCTGATGATTTTGTGGATGATCGACCATCTGATTCGATAATTATTATTGAATCAGATGAAAAGTCGTGCTGCAACAAGCATCCTCGATCGACAATTTGGTCCAAAGTTGGCCAAGTGTATTGATCACACATGTTGGAAAATCTTGGACTGACGAGGTAGATCAGGTGCGCAGCGGTGATGGTATGCAATATCGCAACCAATTAATGTGACAGGACCCCTGGCCACTGTCCCACACCTACACACACACAAACACACACACACACACACACACACACACACACACACACACACACACACACACACACACACACACACACACACACACACACACACAACTCACACAGACACAGACCAAACTCACACAGACACAGACCAAACTCTCTCACACAGACCAAACTCTCTCACACAGACCAAACTCTCTCACACAGACCAAACTCTCTCACACAGACCAAACTCTCTCACACAGACCAAACTCTCTCACACAGACCAAACTCTCTCACACAGACCAAACTCTCTCACACAGACCAAACTCTCTCACACAGACCAAACTCTCTCACACAGACCAAACTCTCTCACACAGACCAAACTCTCTCACACAGACCAAACTCTCTCACACAGACCAAACTCTCTCACACAGACCAAACTCTCTCACTCTCTCTCACACACACACCCCACACCACACACACACACACACCACACCCCACACCACACAGACCACACAGACCACACACACCACACAGACCACACACACCACACAGACCACACACACCACACAGACCACACACACCACACAGACCACACACACCACACAGACCACACACACCACACAGACCACACACACCACACACACCACACAGACCACACACACCACACAGACCACACACACCACTCACGCACACAGACCAAACACACTCTCACGCACACAGACCAAACACACTCTCACGCACACAGACCAAACACACTCTCACGCACACAGACCAAACACACTCTCACGCACACAGACCAAACACACTCTCACGCACACAGACCAAACACACTCTCACGCACACAGACCAAACACACTCTCACGCACACAGACCAAACACACTCTCACGCACACAGACCAAACTCTCTCTCACGCACACAGACCAAACTCTCTCTCACACACAGACCAAACTCTCTCTCACACACAGACCAAACTCTCTCTCACACACAGACCAAACTCTCTCTCACACACAGACCAAACTCTCTCTCACACACAGACCAAACACAGACCACACACACACACAGACCAAACACAGACCACACACACACACAGACCACACGCACACACACACACACACACCTAAATGTTATATATGCCCGTGCATTAAAATACTTTGCCCGCTATTGTCCACTGTACGTCTGCATTCGGCAGACGTAGTACGGCAATTACCATAGTAAATTTGAGGACAGTAGGCAGGTAGGTGGGAAAATTTGGGTGTGGCTGATGGTCAGGTGGGGGAGGTGCGTGTTCCTGCTCTCCTGCTCTCCCTACTGTTTTGCACACCTCTTATGATTTGGATCTCCCCCAATTAATTATTTCATGACCACTCATATTATTGGTGGCCTCTTCATCACCTATGTAATTCCTGTTCCTGTCCCACCTCCTGGTTTGCTACTTTCCACCACCGTCCTTGTAGGTAATGTTCCTCTGTCACCTGCCACTCTTAAGGTGCCCATACATGGTACAATTTGTTTTCCGATTAAATAATTTAGTTAGATTATTCAGTTAGATCGAATATAAAGATTTTTCCAACATGTCTGACTGGATTTTTATAGAAAAAAGGGATACTCTAACTTGCATTGGATTTGATCGTTTTGGTTGAAAAAAAAAATCGAACGTTTTTATTGTATTGTGTATTGGTACCATTAGAGCCATTGGTATCCAGTCGCATAGAGGGCTTTATAGTAGTGGCCAATTGCTTTTCTCATAGCTCAATTATGACCCAAAACACTGTTACTACAGCAATGTCCCTGCACCTGCCAGTGACACACTTCAGTTTAATGGCCACCTTCCTGAACAATTTTTGGTGTGGCTGAACCACGAGATGCTTTTAAAGAGAATCTATACTGTCCGAATTTGTACAATAAAAAACATACCAATCGAGTCACTGTGATCTCCTGGATCCCTCTTTGCTGTTTCCGCCACTCCCAGCCGCGATCCTGGATTTTAATCACCAGCTTTAGGCAGTGTTTACAAACAGAAAACATGGCCGCTAACCAGGAAGTGGCTCTGCCTTTGACGCAGGAGACCAGGGTTTCGAATCTCGGCTCTGCCCGTTCAGTAAGCCAGCACCTATTCAGTAGGAGACCTTTGGCAAGTCTCCCTAACACTGCTACTGCCTATAGAGCGCGCCCTAGTGGCTGCTGCTCTGGCGCTTTGAGTCCGCCAGGAGAAAAGCGCGATATAAATGTTATTTGTCTTGTCTTTGTCTAGGGGGCGTGGAGGGTGTCACACGCCCCCTGGTGACCAGACCGCACAACGCCTTCCAATCGGTTTCAGCTCATAGACCATACAATCTCTTAGACTCAATCGATGAGCTGAAACCGTTGGAATTTTGGCAGCAGACAGGCTAGAAGGGAGTTTGCGAGTTACAGTAACGCAAATTACACACTATTTCAGGGTATAAAACTGCCACCACCTCTGCAGAAGGGCAGAGGCCCTACTTTAAATGATTCGAAGACCTGCGGATAAAACTGTTAAAACACACTCTATTTTATCTAGCTATGAACAGTGGTAGCGACTCTTCGGAAAGCTAGGATACGTTCTGTGTGGCTGAATAGTAGGTGCGCTGAGACATCAATAAATTACTTTTAGAAGTCTTTTATTAATAAATGCAATATAAATAATATATACAGAAAATCATTAAAATCAACAATTAAAGAGAAAGTAGCCAGTATAAAATAAAAAGGAAGAAAATATGTATACTTCAGTTCAGGTGAAAATATCCTTTTGGGTAAACACGTTAAGTTCCTTTGTTTCCAGATCAGCGTTCAGACAAAATGGCCGCTAGCTCAGTCCTTTGGCCAGCAGCAGGTTTTCGTAACGATGGAATATGGAGGACTGGGGAGGAGTTCTTTTGAATGACTCACATTTTTGGGTGGGGTCTCAGGATCAGCCCAGGGGCTGGACAAGGTGCGGTTAACCTGCTGGGTGGGACATTTGTGTCCACCAAATGTGACATTTTTCATATTTCAGCTCACGCTTCCCGCACACACATAACCACATATTCATATTCCTCACAATATGACAGTTCTTATGGCCTCACATATTCTGGCACCGAGCAGCTGAATAACTTGGTGACTGGGTATGTCAATGCCACCAATTTAATATTGAAATATTCACCAGATCCAGACCAGCAGAATTATATATCTTCCATACCCCTCATATTAACTGTATTCCTTAAACAAGCAAAAATCAAATACTCCATGTATTCCTAAGGCTGGCTGCAGGGCTCCGCCGTGTCTACCAGAGTGTCTACCAGAGACCAAATTCTCAATAGGCCCCCTGCTGTGGGCTTCCTGTATTAAAGGTGGCCATACACTGGTCGATTTGCCATCAGATCCACCAACAGATAGATCCCTCTCTGATCGACTCTGATCAGAGAGGGATCGTATGGCTGCCTTTACTGCAAACAGATTGTGAATCGATTCAGAATAAAACCGATCACAATCTGTGAAGCTGCCGTCGCCCCCCCCCCCCCCCCCGCATACATTACATGATCCGGCCGGCGCGAGTCCCCCGGTCTCCGCTGTCTTCTTCTCCGTGCTCGGCTCCAGCTTCACTTCCTGTCCGGGGAGAAGTTTAAGCAGTAGAGGGCGCTCTACTGTTCAAACTTCCTGCTAGGACAGGAAGAAGTGAAGCCTGCCGGACTCGGAGCCCAGCAGAGAAGGGACCGCGGGGACACGCGCCGGCGGATCATGTAATGTATTGCCGCTGTATTGCGTCGGTTGTCGGACATTCTAACACCGCTATCGACGCACTCCCGACCTGCCGGCGATCGAGCAAAATCTTCTGCACGGACAGGAATGACGGGAATCAACGGGAACGATCGATTTCAGTCGGAAATCGATAGTTTGGTCAATGTTTGCGCAACGATTTCACAGCAGATTAGATCACAGTGATCGAATCTGCTGTATATCGGCGGGAAAATCGTTAGGTGTATGGGCCCCTTTAAGTAGTTTAAGCCAATTTGTACTGAATCACACTTAGCTGAGAGATAAGTTTCTTTGACCCAGGTAATTGAATGCAAACACTGGCTTCCCTGGAGAACAAATTAATCCCCATGAAAAGAAAAAAAAAAAGTCATTCTTATTGCTGCAATGACTGTGCAGTCTAACCAGGAGGCGATCAGCAAACCGACTGCACGGATCTTCCCGATTCGCCTGCGCGTCTCACAGCTGGCCGTGACAGAGGGAGCGTGCATAACTTCTCCTTATCACAGCAGAGGCAGTGCATTCCTCTTTGGGTCGACAAAGCTTGACAAAGAAAAGATTAGGTATATTACAGAGACAGTGCAACTAGAAAAGGCTGCAGTAATCCATAGCACATTAGAACAGGTATAGGATAGAAGAAATAAGGCTGAAAAGTTTGTTACAGAGTCTCTTGAATGTCTTTAGGAGCCGCCATGTTGTAGACTAATCCGTTATATACTGTAATAGGACATATAGAAAGCATGGCTGTCTGGTTGGCTACTGGCTGTGGAAGCTATCTATAATTACCTATGTAGATTGGAACTTAAGACATAATATGGCTGTAAGCCATATTTCCAGATTACTGATTTATACACAAGACAAGACAAAGAACATTTATATCGCGCTTTTCTCCTGGCGGACTCAAAGCGCCAGAGCTGCAGCCACTAGGGCACACTCTATAGGCAGTAGCAGTGTTAGGGAGACTTGCCTAAGGTCTCCTGCTGAATAGGTGCTGGCTTACTGAACAGGCGGAGCCGAGATTCGAACCCTGGTCTCCCATGTCAGAGGCAGAGCCCTTAACCAGTACACTATCCAGCCACTATACAATATAGCGAAGCTATAAAATAAGCATAACAACTAGGGTGCCAACAACCAAACTTCCCTACAGTGTCTATACTGTTATAGCTAGTGAGAGGAATATGGAGGCAGCCATATTTATTTCCTTTTGAACAATACCAGTTGCCTGGCATCCTGCTGATCTCTTTGGCATCAGTATTGTCCGTATTACACACCTGAAACAAGCATACAGCTAATCTTGCCAGATTTTGTCAGAATTCCTGATCTGCATGCTTGTTCAGGGTCTATGGTAAAATGTATCAGAAGCAAAAGATCAGCAGGGCCGCCAGGTAAGGTAACTGGTATTGTTTAAAATCAAATATGCCCACCTCCATACCCCCCTCTAACTTGGTTCACACAAACAGGTGTCCTGTCCTGTCAATTTTTGACAGCTGGCATCAGTGTTGCATGTGTTTCTGTGGTGGTGGTGTCCACACATAAATCTATACATTTTCAGTCCAGTCCTATCAGTTTTGTATATTTTCCTATCGCTGTGTTCACACGCAGATATATGTGTGAACCAAGCCTAAAGACAGATTATTATGCATGTCTTGACATAGGAAGTCAGACTATATGTTTAGGTGTGCACACACCTTTGATGGATCAGGACCTGTTCCCCATGGACATCGCTGGGCCAGGCTGCAGCTGTGTAGCGGACGATGCGTGTGTGTTGGGGCAAGGGGAGGGGGTGGGGTGGTGACTGAGGGACATCGAGCAGTGTGTGCATGATGTCACGTGGCGGTCGAAGGAGCGTCAGGAGCAATGGGATCTGCGTCGCTGGGAGTCAATAGATCTGCCCGGCAGATTGCTCGCGGCCTTGGGCTCGCCAGCTGCCGTGCACACACCTGATTATTTACCTAAGTCAGGCTTGTGTACGGGCCTTTATCATCCATCCCATCTTCATAAAGGAGACACAGTAATCGGTTACATTTGTAGCTGTAATGGCACTGCTAACAGTAACTTTTTCTTATTTATTTATACTTATTCAATGAGATACCTACAGTCATTGTAATAACGGAAGTAATACATACATGCATTACTGCCTGTTAGTGTACTTGTGGCCAAATAGTAAAATTTTACCTACTAAATAAAATTATTTTAATAAAATGACATACATGTACATTTAAAATAAATCCCTTACCTCCCACACTCTACCGTAGTTACCCAAATAAAACTTTAGCATAAAAAATACAATTTAAAAAAATACATAGTTACCTTAGGGACTGAACTTTTTTAATATGTTTGTCAAGAGGGTATACTACTGTTATTTTTTGGCTTTTAATTAGTGATAGACGCAAAACTGAAAAAATGCACCTTTTTATTTCCAAATAAAATATTGGTGCCATACATTGTATTAGGGAAATATTGTAAATGTTGCAACAACCGGGACAAACGGGCAAATAAAATGTGAGTTTTATCCACAGTAGTACGTTTTATTTTAAAACTATAATGGGTCAAATCTGAGAAATAATATTTTTTTTTTCCATTTTTTTTCTTATTACCGTATTCCCATTAAAATGCACTTAGAATAAAATAATTCTTAGCATAATGTACCACCGAAAGCTTAAAGAGACTCTGTAACAAAAATGTCATCCTTCTTTTCTACTATCCTACAAGTTCCTAAACCTATTCTAATGTGCTCTGGCTCACTGCAGCACTTTCTACTAACACCGTCTCTGTAATAAATCAACTTACCTTTCCCCTGTTGGATTTGTCGCCCTGTGTCTGGAAGGCTGCCAACTCTTCAGTGTTGTTGATCTGTTATGCACGCCCCCCCCCCCCCCCTCCAGGCCCCCTCTAGGCACACTCCTGTGTGTTATTTACATTAGGCAGTCTCTGCTCTCTTGTCAGTGAGAGAAGAGAGCTGCCTTTTACAAACTGGGTAAATTGTCCTCTGAGCTGGCTGGGCTGTCACATACTGGGGAATCAGACACTGGCAGAGCTGTCTGCAGGAAGAAACAATCAGCCTGTCACTATTGAGTGGATGAGAGCTGCAGGGGGAAGAAGGTAAACACAAATGATCTCTTGAGATTCAAAAGGAAGGCTGTATACAGCCTGCTTGTGTATGGATGTATTTTCTATGTGTGGACATACTGTACATCAACCTAGTTCCGGTTTTGGAGGCCATTTTGTTTGTTTATAAACAAACTTTTTAAAACTGTTTTTGACTATTTTTAATGTGGCGGGGAGCGAAGAAATTGTGACAGAGGGGAATAGGAGATATCCCCTAAAGCACTATGTTTACTTTTGTGCGATTTTAACAATACAGATTCTCTTTAATTGGTGGTGAAAAAAAAAAATAGATCATTTTGTTGTGATAAGTACTGTATATACTCGCATATAAGCCGACCCCCTCAGAAAACAGGAAAAAGTGATTGACTCGCGTATAAGCCCCCGCCACAGTAGCCAGATGTTCCCCCAGTACAAGTCAGCCCCCTCCCCATAGCCAGATGTGCTCCAGGATCATACAGCTGTGTTTCAAGAAGCCACTAGAAGGCGTCATAGATATGAGACACAGTAATTGCCACACAGGAAGAATCCCCAATCATTACACCACTAACACATTGCTTGCACGCTCCGCTCCACAAGGCAGAGGACACAGGTAGTCTTGAGTAGCACACTCTGCACACCATGTTGCAGGGGATGGAGGGCACGGACACAGCAGGGCGCAAGCTGGTGAGAGCAGGATAACTAGAGCACAATCCTTACGCTCCTCTGCCAATAACAAACCTGCTCCATCATCTGTTTTGCTCCACTGACTCGCATATAAGCTGAGGGGGAACTTTTCAGCACATTTTTTTTATGTTGAAAAATTAGGCTTATATGCAAGTATATACAGTAGTGTTAAAGTTATTGGCTAATGAATGGGAGGAGCGCTGAAATGTGACTATTGCTCGGATGCATAAGGTGAAAATACACTGAAGGCTGAAGTGATCTACATACCTGGGGCTTCCTCCAGCCCCCTCTGACCTGATCACTCTCACGGCATCCTCTTCTCGCTCTCCGTTTCTCCAGATTTGGCCAGCCCGGCCGCTTGCACGTGCTCCTGCTGCGTTCATGCCGTCTTGAGCATTTTGCGCGCCGGTAGCAAGGCAGGGGAGCACGCCTGGCCGGACTGCGCCTGCGCTGACGGGCCCCAACTGTAGGATTTTTCGGGGCCAGTTGTGGCCGATTAGAGAGCGAGAAGAGGACACCGTGGGAGCGATCAGGCTGGAGGAAGCCCTAGGTATGTATATTATATGGCAGGGGGCCCCATCTCTGGTACACTTTAAGGGGAAAAACCCCTCAGTGGTCAACTAATTAAAATATGTTCCCCTGCTACCTATGAAGTGTCTAAGTGGTATGAACAAGCCCTGCTGCTGAGCGGCTGCACCGGTCCAGAAAGCCATTTGTGTGTGCAGTGGAGCTATAATCTGTGTTGTTCCTGCTGCTCACTGTAGACAAAAACATGTTTAAGTGAAGTATTCTCTTACTGTTATTAAGTTATTAGGACAGTTTAGGATTAGCAGGTTTACAAGCTGAAAACAAGGATCCACAAAGTGCACTTGTGTTACAGGAAGCATTGCCGTGACCTGGCACATAGCAAACCGTTTTGTTTATAGAAAAATACAGAGCGAGATGTAAACAGCAGCGCTGCCGCATAGCACCCCCTCCGGTGCTCCCACAAGGTCACACACTGGAGACATTCTATTATGTCTGCTTGCTGAAATTGTGCTCTAAACTAAGCAAGAGAGGATAGTCTGTAATGATCAGCTTTTGCACTGTTGAGTCCCTGATTTATTATTAAAATACAATTCTCATACTTGGACTTTGGACTGGACCTGAAGATATAATAAAAAACAAAACAAAACAAAAAAAACACACACTTACCTGTTGCTTCTACCAGCCGTGCTGTGCTCATGCAGTATCCGAACGATCCTCCGTTCCCCCGCCGCGACTCACTTTTTTTAATGTCGATGTCCACTGCGTCTGCACGGCCCTGGCCATATGCTTGTTCACGCTCCCGTGGCCAGGAGCGTCCTGCGCAGGTGCAGTATGAGAAAATCTCTACTGTGCCTGCGCAGTATGCTCCCGGGGACGGGAGCGTGAATGAGGGCGTGCACGCAGTGGATGGTGACTGCCAGAAGGAAAAGTGAGCCGCGGCGGGGGAATGGATGATCGTTTGGTAACTTTGTGAGCACAGGACGGCTGCAGGGGGCTGCCAGAAGCCCCAGGTAAGTGAAACTTTTTTTTCTATTATACCTTCAGGTCCACTTTAAAGCAGATCTGAACTGAAAATGTAAAAGTCAAAATTTACATACACACATCATACTTACATCCCGTGAAGTCTACACATCAATCTCTTCCTCCTCTCCTGCATCCTGTTTGTCCACTGTGATCAGTGGAATTCTCCGTCCTCCATTTTAAAAATGGCAATGACCCTGTTACCGCTTCTGGTCAGCACACTGCTAAACTGTATTATCGCCCACTTGAAGGGCAACTGTAATGAGAGGGTTATAGAGGCTGCCATGTTTGTTTCCTTTTAAACAATACCACTTGCCTGGCAGCCCTGCTGGTCTTTGTAGCTGCAGTAGTGTCTGAATCACACCAGAAACAAGCATGCAGCTACTCCTGTCAGATCTGACATTTAATGTCAGAAACACCTGATCTGATGCATGCTTGTTCAGGGTGTATGGCTAAAAGTATTAGAGGCAAAGGATCAGCAGGACTGCCAGGAAACTGGTATTATTTAAAAGGAAGTAAATATGGCAGCCTCCATACACCTCATTAGAGTTGTCCTTTCACCATTTATTGTAACTTGTACGGTATATCTACACCCATGAAAACTTAATCTAAGCCTCAGGGGCATAGATATAAGTACTCCTCCATGATGGCCGCGGTGCGGTAGCCTGGAGATCAATGAATGGGAACATAGTTCACATTCATTGATCTAAGTCCCCGTTGTAAGGATCGCTGGCTTCTATGAGAAAACAAAAACTTTCACATCCAAGCTTTGCTTCCTGTAAGCGTAATAGTATGCTTACAGGATGCATAGAAAAAAATGACTGAGGGCATCTTGTTTCCAAACAGTAAAATTACACCTACATACATTTATTTTTATAAACAGACTCACAATTATATTTAAAATTAACTCCTTCCCTTCCACACTCTCCCCAAGGTACCCCCCATTTTTTGTACATAATAATAATAATAATAATAATAATAATAATAATAATAATAATAATAATAATAATAATAATAAAAAAAGATAAAAACAAAAAGAAAAATACATACATCTTTACCTTAGGGACTGAACTTTTAATATGTATGTCAAGAGGGTATATTACTGTTATTTTTTTAAATTATGGGCTTGTAAATAGTGATGGATGCAAAAGTGAAAAAATGCACCTTTATGTACTTTTAAATCCCAGATTTACATTCTGACATTTATTACATGGTGACATTTTTACTGTTGGCAGGTGATGTAGCTGCTGCATGCTTTTTTGGCAGTTGGAAATAGCTGTAAACAGCTATTTCCCACAATGCAGCAAGGTTCACAGACAGGAAACTGCCAGGAGTACGTACTCCGTGTCTTGTGGGAGGGGTTTCACCACAATATCAGTCATACAGCGCCCCCTGATGGTCTGTTTGTGAAAAGGAATAGATTTCTCATGTAAAAGGGGTTATCCGCTACTGATTGGGATAAAGTTAAATTCTTGGTCGGAGTTTCTCTTTAAGTCGACTAGTTTTATAATATATATGACATACTCGCTTATCTTCAGCTTCATACAGCAACGCAGGAACAGCAGAGCCATATTGTTTCCTCTGTGCCTTTCCATTATTCATACAGCTGTGGGGATTACCATGGGTGTTTATAGTTTCCAAGAGGGCTCTGTCTTCCTTTCCTCGGCTCCACGCTGTCGCCCAAGGGATAGAGTCCTGATTCCTCCCGGGCGACAGTCCTCCTATGTGTACATGAGGCTTAAAGCAGACCTAAACTTAGAACTTGCAACAGCATAATAACCTTTAAAGAAAAACATTTCTTTGTTACAGCTAATACAAATCCTGCAATACATCTGCAGTGTGTCTACTTCCTGTTTCCATGGAAGCAGACATAGGGTTAACCTACTGTGTTTACAAATTAGCTGCTTTCCCAAGGCAGCTAGCTGCCACAGCTGAGTGATCAAATTATAGTGGGGATTAGTCGCACACTTCTGTCCTAGGCAAGAGTTCAGGTCCACATTCATCTTTTTTTTTTCTGTAATGTATTGATGAATAAGGTTCCTAGAGGTAGCATATATATAATTTTTTTTTTTTAACCGAAAACACATGTTAAAATGCATACCATTGCGTTTCCATTGACTTTCATTATGTGTGTCTTTGAAGATTATGCAACAAAAACAGCGTTTTCAAAAACGCAGCAAAATTGCACAAAAAACACACAACATAAAATGAAACGTGACATAAAATGCAGCCTTTCATGCTATGTTATGTTATGTGTGCGCCAACCCTGAAAGCAAACCTACTCCTAGCAGGAATACAACACCAAGCATAAGCTGCTAGCTGGCTGCCTGCTAATGCTGGGATATTGACGTCCATTAAAGCAAAGCTTAATTTTTGTTTCAGCAATAGGTCAAAGCTCGGGAGACTATCTAGAAGTTAATTAAACTGTAGGATTTAATGACCGCAGCAAATCATCATTCATTCATTCTGCCTGTTGGCTCTGCGGTCTCCTATAAGAGGGCTGTTCTGAATTCTCATAACTATTACTCAGCGGTGTCCTCATCAGCATGTGCTGCCAACACTTATTGTCATTATGTAACCTGACAAATCGCACACAGAAGGCAGCCATGTTCACAGCTCTCCGGCTTAGAGCTGGAATGTAGAACTATGAGGGAGTGACTGCAGTGTGCCTTTTATGCTGCCGCTCTACACTTTCACATAAAGTATCTGATTGGTTCTCACAGTGTGTCTTCATTTTGTACAGAAGGTATGATTGAGGCTGGGTGCACATTTGGCAATGCTGATATGGTAGCGTTTTGATGCATTTGTGCTTTTTAGTGAGTTTTCCATGCGTTTTATGTGCATTTGTGTTTTGCGTTTTTTCCCTGCACATGCGTTTTTCTTGTTTTGCATGCGTTTTAGTGTGTTTGCACATATATCAAAAATGCATTTTGCTTGCACTTTTGATATGCGTTTTATGCAAAAATAGGAACCGTCAATACATCATCAAACTTGTTTTTTTTTTAACGCATATAAAAACGCATGCGAAACGCCCTAAAACGCAATACCTCTGCATCACCATTGACTTTTATTATGTACGTTTTTAATGGGTTTTTGAAAAATATGCAACAAAACCAGCTTTTTTAAAAACGCACATTGCAAAAATGCAAGTATATGCGTTTTTACATGAGGCCCATTGACTTGAATTATGTGCGTTTTCCGCAACGCTAGCATGTCTGCTTGGTGTGTTCCATGCCTCAATGTACACCTGAACCGGGAGGGATATGGGGGCTGCCATATTTATTTTCTTTTAAAGTGTACCCGAGGCGATATGTGACATGTATGTAAAGTACAAAACATATTAATAACCAGGCTGTTTTACAAGCTTTATTTTGCTGCCTGAAAGAGTTAATTTCTAGGCATGGAAGTAACAGCTTCTGTCTTGCTGGTACCTTGTTGGGAATATAGTAAACAGCACTGATAAGCAAATTGCAGCCATAAAACATTTCCTGGCAGACTACAACTTCTTAGAGCAGGGGGGATAAAATACATGGCTTAGGGCTAGAATGTAACCGTTCACTGGAATGTAACCTTTCACCCGTGTAACCGTTCACTGTTTGGTTGATAGAACAGCTTCAGCTTCTCATTTTCCTTTTTCTAATTCTGGGATACTTAATAGGCTGCCACTGATTAGAGCAAGTAGAACATTCTACTTTGTAACTGTTTAAATACAATATAAAAGAAAGGTTCTTATCAGTTAGCTGGGCGCATCCTCTAGATGGCGACAAAACTCCACCAGAGTTACATCTTTCCCTACTATCCATGGCGGCCTGGAGGGGCAATAGTAATTAGCGCCACCTGCTGGATGCGCCCGGCTCATGGATAAGTACCTAAAGAAAACCCTGCAAAAAAAAAAAAAATAATTTCAGGAGAAGGATGATAAATTGTTAATCTCATCTGTTTATTTTTACCTTGGGTTCACTTTAAACAATACCAGTTGCCTGGCAGCCTTGCTGATCTCTTTGGGCTCGTTTCCACTATCGCGAATCTGCATGCGTCCAACGCATGCAGATCCGCACATGTAATACAAGTGGATGGGCCTGTTTCCACTGTAGCGTTGTTGAGGTGCGTTTTTTTTCAGCGTGAAAAAAACGCACAAAAGAGCCAACGATTTCGCCTGCGTCGGGAATCCGTGCGAATCGCCGCTAATGTATTTAATAGTAAAAACGCATGCGTTTGTTACATGCGTTTTTACCCGCGATTTCGCGTGCGATTTCGCACCTTTTTCAATTTTATTTAGCCCTGGCAGTGTCATGGTTAATTTCGCATGGCACCCTGCCATGCGAAATCGCATGCGAAATCGCGGGTAAAAACGCATGTGGAAACGCATCCGCATGCGTTTTTACAAGCGTCGGAATGCGGCCGAAATCGCGTCGCAACAGTGGAAACAAGCCCTTAATGAATAAACAGGAATAATAGAGGCGCCAAAACAGGATAAAATGAAATAAAATCCGTCTAAAAAGGAGGGATATGGGTGGATTCACCTCCCTCAGGTACATAAATGACCAGGCCAAATTCAGCCGTTAATTATACAACTGTATTTATTTCAAAAGCAATCTCCATATATGTTGCGTTTTACGGGCCAACATCCCGCTTCATCAGGCAATCGAGAAAGGAGAACACAATTGTAGGTCAATGTAAAGCCAGAGCGCCTCTATATAGCTGTAGAGGCGCTCTGGCTTTACATTGACCTACAATTGTGTTCTCCTTTCTCGATTGCCTGATGAAGCGGGATGTTGGCACGTGAAACGCGTTGCAACATATATGGAGATTGCTTTTGAAATAAATACAGTTGTATAATTAACGGCTGAATTTGGCCTGGTCATTTATGTACCTGAGGGAGGTGAATCCACCCATATCCCTCCTTTTTAGACGGATTTTAATTCATTTTATCCTGTTTTGGCGCCTCTATTATTCCTGGTTATTCATATACTTAGTCCACCCTTGGTGGAGGGGTGTAGCCCCAATTTTTTCCTGTCTATAGAGAGCGACTTTTTACACCTGAGTGGGGTCAGGTGAGAATTCTCCCCACCTGCTGTTTTAGTGGTTGCCTGTGTGGTGACCCTGATTTGTGAGTTTAATCTTAATTGTATACATTCTCCAGATTCTTTGAACATACTACGCCAGATTGGGCTCTCGGTTTTTTTCCTTTTTTTTCCCTTGTTTTCAAAGCTGCTGATCTCTTTAGCTGCAGTAGTGACTCGCACACCTGAAACAAGTATGCAGCTAATCCAGACTTCTGCCAGAAACACCAGATCTGCATATGCTTGTTCAGGGTGTTAGACGTTATAGGCGCACGTTAGTGCAGCCTGTAACTCAGCCCACCGCATAGCAATGAAAAAACAATGGGCTGTTCAGTGTCCACGTTGCATTACATTGTAACGCAGCATGTTTTAAAAAAGTGCTGCATGCTGTGCGTTATACGTGACTAAGCCGCGCTAGACTGTTTGCACATGCTCAGAGATGTTGGAGGAGGAGGTCTCCCCTCCTCCTCCGTGGCCAGCCACATGGCTAATTAATATTCACTGCACTCAGTGACCTGCAGCGTTTACTTCCTGGAGCGGCCGCTCTGTGCGGCGATAGGCCGGCGGGACCACGTGATGCGGATCACGTGGTCTCCGCATCACATTGCAAAAAAGGTGCACCAAGAGCTGCATAACGCAGCTCTAGGTAGTGTCCTCGTCCAGAACCACCAGGCGTTGCGTTAGGGGCACGTTAAGCGACCTAGAACGTCCCCTAAAACTCAACGTTCTGGTGTGAAAGAAGCTTTAAAGTATTAGAGGCAGAGGATCAGCAGGACAGCCTGGCAATGTGCATTGTTTAAAAGGAAATAAATAGCCTTCATACCCATTTCGCTTCAGGCGTACAGGATCTTCTCAAAAAATTAGCATATTGTGATAAAGTTCATTATTTTCTGTAATTTACTGATAAACATTAGACTTTCATATATTTTAGATTCAAATACACACAACTGAAGTAGTTCAAGCCTTTTATTGTTTTAAGATTGATGAGTTTGGCATACAGATCATGAAAACCCAAATTTCCTATCTCAAAATATTAGCATATTTCATCTGACCAATAAAAGAAAAGTGTTTTTAAAACAAAAAAAGTCAACCTTCAAATAATTATGTTCAGTTATGCACTCAATACTTGGTAGGGAATCATTTTGCAGAAATGACTGCTTCAATGCGGCGTGGCATGGAGGCAATCAGCCTGTGGCACTGCTCAGGTGTTATGGAGGCCCAGGATGCTTCGATAGCGGCCTTAAGCTCATCCAGAGTGTTGGATCTTGCGTCTCTCAACTTTCTCTTCACAATATCCCACAGATTCTCTATGGGGTTCAGGTCAGGAGGGTTGGTAGGCCAATTGAGCACAGTAATACCATGGTCAGTAAACCATTTACCAGTGGTTTTGGCACTGTGAGCAGGTGACAGGTCGTGCTGAAAAATGAAATCTTCATCTCCATAAAGCTTTTCAGCAGATGGAAGCATGAAGTGCTCCAAAATCTCCAAATAGCTAGCTGCATCTCAATGCCGTGTTCGCGCAAAAGTCGGTAAAAGCATTTAATGGGAGCATTTAATGCCGAGTCCCGAACGTCAGCGGTAAACTCGGGGCAAGCGCCTGTGTGAATCAGCCCTTATAATGTGAACTAGGCCTAATACTTTTAGCCACAGCCCCTGAACAAGCATGCAGATCAAGTGCTCTTGCTGAAGTCAGACTGGATTAGCTGCATGCTTGTTTCAGGTGTGTGATTAAGCCACTACTGCAGCCAAAGAGATCAGCAGGACTGCTAGGCAACTGGTATTGTTTAAGGGCTCGTTTCCACTGTTGCGACGCGATTTCGGCCGCATTCCGACGCTTGTAAAAACGCATGCGGATGCGTTTCCACATGCGTTTTTACCTGCGATTTCGCATGCGATTTCGCATGGCAGGGTGCCATGCGAAATTAACCATGACACTGCCAGGGCTAAATAAAATTGAAAAAGGTGCGAAATCGCGGGTAAAAACGCATGTAACAAACGCATGCGTTTTTACTATTAAATACATTAGCGGCGATTCGCACGGATTCCCGACGCAGGCGAAATCGTTGGCTCTTTTGTGCGTTTTTTTCACGCTGAAAAAAACGCACCTCAACAACGCTACAGTGGAAACAGGCACATCCACTTGTATTACATGTGCGGATCTGCATGCGTTGGACGCATGCAGATTCGCGATAGTGGAAACGAGCCCTAAAAGGAAACATCCATATCCCTCTGTTAGGCTACTTTCACAGTGGGACATTGCATTTTGATGCAACGTTAAAGTTGCAACGCAAACTAACTAAGCAACGCCCCAAAAACTCACAACGCAACTTAATGCCCCGTTATTGTCGCATACAGTAGAGCAGGGGTGCCCACACTTTTTCAGCTCGCGAGCTACTTTAAAATTTGCCGAGTCCAGGAGATCTATCAACATTTAGGTAACAGGTATACGTGTCTTCAGTATAAGTAGATGGGTATAGGGGCCTTCAGTATAGTTAGCCAGGTATAGTGTAGTTAGGTGCAGGGACCTTCAGTATAATTAGCCAGGTATAGTGTAGTTAGGTGCAGGGACCTTCAGTATAGTTAGCCAGGTATAGTGTAGTTAGGTGCAGGGACCTTCAGTATAGTTAGCCAGGTATAGTGTAGTTAGGTGCAGGGACCTTCAGTATAGTTAGCCAGGTATAGTGTAGTTAGGTGTGGTGCCTTCAGTATAGTTAGCCAGGTATAGTGTAGTTAGGTGCAGGTGCCTTCAGTATAGTTAGCCAGGTATAGTGTAGTTAGGTGCAGGGACCTTCAGTATAGTTAGCCAGGTATAGTGTAGTTAGGTGCAGGGACTTTCAGTATAGTTAGCCAGGTATAGTGTAGTTAGGTGCAGGGACCTTCAGTATAGTTAGCCAGGTATAGTGTAGTTAGGTGCAGGGACCTTCAGTATAGTTAGCCAGGTATAGTGTAGTTAGGTGCAGGGACCTTCAGTATAGTTAGCCAGGTATAGTGTAGTTAGGTGCAGGGACTTTCAGTATAGTTAGCCAGGTATAGTGTAGTTAGGTGCAGGGACCTTCAGTATAGTTAGCCAGGTATAGTGTAGTTAGCCAGGTATAGTGTAGTTAGGTGCAGGGACCTTCAGTATAGTTAGCCAGGTATAGTGTAGTTAGGTGTGGTGCCTTCAGTATAGTTAGCCAGGTATAGTGTAGTTAGGTGCAGGGACCTTCAGTATAGTTAGCCAGGTATAGTGTAGTTAGGTGCAGGGACCTTCAGTATAGTTAGCCAGGTATAGTGTAGGTTGGCGTAGGGGCCACTCGCCTCCCTCCAGTTCCTGCGGCGGTGTCTGGGGCTCCTCCTGGTCTCCCCTCCATCAGCCGCGCTGCGAGTGCCTCCAGAGTCCGGCGAGCGAAGGGGGCGGCCCAGGCCCATTGTGCCCAGGCCCAGCACCGCCCCCAGCTATGACGTCGCGGTTGCGTCCTCCTCTCCCACTGTACCGCCCCTCTCCTCTCCGCCTCGTTCTGATTGGCCATCGGCTGGCAGCAGATTCTAACAGCTGCCAGCCGCAAAATGTTACATGACGCAGCCAAATGGCCGCGATCTACCAAATAGGCGGTCGCGATCTACCGGTAGATCACGATCGACCTAGCACCCCTGCAGTAGAGCATACAGGCAATGAAAAGTATGCTTCCAAGTCATTACTGAGCATGTGCAAACAGTCCAACGCAGTTAATAACGTATATAACGCACAGCATGCAGCACCTTCTAATAATGCTACACGTTACACACAAACGCAATGTGTGCACTGTGAATGTCGCATAGACTTAGTATTGCTGAGCGTTAGTCCACGTTGAAACATTTTCTAACGTGCGACTTTAACGTTGCACTGTGAAAGAGGCCTCAAGGTTCATTTTAAAGAGAACCCAAGGTGGTTTCTAAGAATGCTATCAGCACACAGAGGCTGGGTTTGCATATAATGCCCAGCCTCTGTTGCTATACTGCTCCCCCCCAGGCCCCGCTCCCCCCTGCGCTCTGCCCCCATAAATCAAATGCCATGCTAGCGACACACAGCGTGTTGCAGCCGGCTGTTTACCTTTTGCAGTGTCAGTATCACCGCTCCTCCGCCTCCTCCATAGCGCCGCTCCCCGCCAGTGTCCCTTCCGTCCAATCAGCGGGGAGGGAAGGGACGCAGGCGGGAAGCGGCAACATAGAGGAGGCAGGGGAGCTGCGAAAGGTAAACAGCCGGGTTGCAACACGCTGTGTGTCGCTAGCATGGCGTTTGATTTATGGGGGCATAGCAGAACGCAGGAGGGGCCTGTGGGGGGGAACTGTATAGCAACAGAGGCTGGGCATTATATGCAGATCCAGGCTCTGTGTGCTGATAGCATTCTTAGAACCCACCTCAGGTTCTCTTTAAGTAATGGCTTGTGCAGTTTAACGTTTCATATACAGGCTAGACACAGTGGATCGATTCAGCCGTTTGCTGAGGGTGTTAAGGTGGGTACACACGTCAGATAAAAGTCTTTGGAAAATGAAAGATCACAGACCAATTTTACCCCCTTTCATGTAGTATGAGAGCCATACTCTACACAGTCTGTTCTATTGAGCTGAACTCCCCATCAGATAAAAATCTTTGCAAAATGCTGCACACAAAGATGCTGTACACACGCAACAGATCAGTATCTGCAAAAGATCAATCCCTGCAAAAGATCCATTCCTGCAAAATGCATTCATAGTCTGACATCTGCAGATCCTCATACACACCTTGTTGAATGGACATTCATCTGCAGATCAGACAATTATCTGCCGATCTGAAGATCCAACCTGGTGGATCTGATCCACAGATAATTGTCCGTGAAACAAGGTGTGTATGAGATCTGCAGATATCATAGACTATTGCTTCGTACACACTTGCGATAACTATCGTTTGCAAAGAACGATAGTTACCAGACGAACGATATTGGAAAGATTGGTATGCAACGATGGGATGCAGCGATCATCATACACATTTTAACGATAGTTCTCGCAGAAAAGAACGATCAGAAGGAAATGTTGGGTACATATTTATATAAAATAAAAAAAAACCCACTGACATGGAGTTACAATAGATACAAATATATGATTGTTAACTTGAAAACAAAGTTTAATTGAAATGAGCAATATAACAATCTTTATGGCCGCGCTACAAAGGAAGTACGGAAGCTGGGCAGAATTCAACGCAGGCGCATTGGACCTTGTAACGATCGTTCTCGGCTGATGTCTGTACACACTATAGTTTTGTAACGATTGTCGGTAGATATGATCCGTCAGGTTGGATATTTCCATCTTCCCGATGTCGTTCTTTTGTCGTTCGTGTTAATGATCGTTGGGTAAAGTTCTTTCCCCGATTGTCGGCGGAACGATCGTTAATGAGCTGTTTCAAACGACCATAGTTGCCAGTGTGTACGCAGCATATGAATGCAGTTTGCAGGAACGGATCTTTTGCAGGAACAGATCTTTTGCAGATACTGATCTGTTGCATGTGTACAGCATCTTTGTGTGCAGCATCTTGCAAAGATTTTTATCTGATGGGGAGTTCAGCTCCATAGAATAGAATGTGTAGAGTATGGCTCTCATACTACATGAAAGGGGGTAAAATTGGTCTGTGATCTTTCATTTTCCAAAGACTTTTATCTGACGTGTGTACCCACCCTTATTCTTTCGTTGTGGCGTGCTCTCCCTTTCTCCTCCCCCCTCCACAGGGCTGTTCCATTTAGTAATATTGAATGGGGGGGGGGGGAGGGGAGGTGGCGGTGTTAGTGATGTAGCAGAGAACATGTGCCTTGTGTTGCTGTAAAATGTACGAGCACCTGATTTGCATAGTGAGCACAAGTCCTAAGTGTATTTCTGGCCAGTAGGACTGTGCACAACTGGAGGTATACTGGGTCACATCTTTATAGCCAATGTGCAGCAACACCTGTTCTCTAGTTGAAACAGGATGGAGGTGAGCTACTGTTAGTAATCATTGTGGAAATTGTCCAACGCATAAAATTGCCCTTGGGAAAAATGTTTTTATTCATAAAGTATGTATTTTTTTTCCATAGAAGTGGAGTTGCACTCATTTTTACAGCAATCAGTAGCTCAAGCACAATGATGATCATCTCTTGTTTGTGTATGCAGCTTAAAGCGCATTTATTGTTTAAACCATACCTGACCTACACCCCTCCCCCCCCCCCCAAACAATAGACCCCCAGCCCCCATCTCCCCTATAGGTCAAAAGCCATCTGGAGCCACCTTGGCCGCAGTCAGCAGTGCTCAGCAAACAATAGGGAGCCAATGCAATGTAGAACAATATAACATAGGGTACACCTTAATCATGGGGGAAGGTCCAGCCATGATCCGCTTCAGAGGTACCCTTCCCTAGTGACGTTTCATAAGTTGAACGAGGGTTTTCAAGTAGGGATCAAGATGATAGGACTGAGGCTTACATTTTCATAAACTGACAGGAAAGTGATTGGTACTTTTCCGTTAGCCGGGCGCATCCGATAGGTGGCGCTAATTACATTAATAGCCACGTAACAAAAGTGTAATGTAACCGATTCTATTGTGTTTTTTACTGGCCGTCTCGCTGCGGCCAAATGTATTATCAAAAGTGAGTTAATTGAATTCAATGAAGCCGCGGCAATGTAACAGATGAAGCCGCCGGCTTCGGCTCTGCCTCCTCTCCTCCCCCTTGCGCCTCTCCTATACAATACTGGCAGCCGGGGTACATGCGTGTCCCCGAGAGACGTTCGTCGCAAGAAAACAAGCAGAGCGAGGAGGCTGCAGACATTGCTTCTGCCAGGACCCGCTCGGCAACAACGACCGGCAGGATTCCTTGCCACGAGGAACGACTCTGGGGGGGGACACGTGTGTCCCCCGGCTGCCAGTATTGTATAGGCAGGGGCTACTAAGCAAACATTTAGGCTGCATTTCCACTTGTGCGGTGGGAATCGCCGAGGTAAAAATTTGCATGTGGATGTGAATTTCACATGCGGGTCTATGCGAATTTCCATGCGAATTCGCATGCAAATTCGCATGAATGACTATGTATCCGAATTTAACCATGGCAGTGCCGGTGTGATTTTCCATTGTTTCTATGCGAATTTGCATGACAATTCGCATGAAAATTCGCATACCCAAACCGCATGCGAATTTCCTAATAAATACATTGTATGCGATTCGCATAACGGCATGCGAATTCTGATGGCTCTGCCGTGCTAATTTTTTCTGCACAGAAAACGCAAAGGAATCCTGACAAGTGGAAACAGTCCCATTCACTTGTATCGCTATGCGAATTTGCATGCGAAAAACGCATGCAAATTCGCGATAGTGGAAATGGGCCCACAAAGCTGACCTGAACTCAGAACTTCCTCTCTGCTTTCAAAGATAAGCAACAACATAATAACCTTTAAAGAAAAACATTTCTTTGTTACAGCTGATACAAATCCTGCAATAAATCTGCAGGGTGTCCACTTCCTGCTTTCATGGAAGCAGACCTATTGTTAGCATCCTGTATCTACAAATTAGCTGCTCTGTCCTGGCAGAGGAGATTCCTGAGCTGACACAACTGAGAGATCAAATTTAAGGTGGTGATTAGTCACAGATGAGGGGGAATTAGACAGGCTAATTTCTCTAAATACATACAGGGTGCATTTCTCTAGGTTTTCTTTTTGTCCTGTGCGGGAGTTGAGGTCCACTTTAAACCGGCCATTGTCATGACAGTGGAAGAAAGCAGGAAGACTCTCTATGTGTGAAAAGGAATAGTATCCAACCGATTGCTGAACACTGTGACCCTTTTAATTGATCAACTGTTAAATTGTGAAATAAATCCAAAAAGGGTGCTCTTGATCTTAACCCTCATTTGTGTTCATCACAGCGGGAGGGCAATGATTGTGCAGATTGGCCTCCCTCCAGGAACCGGTCTCTTGCACAGACTACCAGCCTATAAAAATATTGTCTGTCTTATAAAGTCTGAGGGAAGACAAAGTGTCATTTTGTACTACAGGTTACAGAATAAACTTACCGTAATAGTTGCGTTACAAAAACCTTATTTATTGGGTACTTGTGTTACGACTGTATGATTGCCAAAAATCAATCCGTTTGATAAAGTGGTCACATCTATGCAGAACTCAACTGTAATCTCGATTTGGAATATTTTTTTCATCAATTGTGGTGATTTTATCACATGTGACTCCTGGAAAACCTTGCTTTGTTAGAAGCGAACTGTTTTTACAGGAATTACATTAGTTTATTTTATGTGTGTGTTGTGTTTCTTTCTTTTTTTTTTACTCTGCTCTGTGCTATCCATCCTGTTATGAGTTCACTCCTGCTTCCTGGGGACAGGCAGGAGCGGGAATAGATATACAGAGCAGATTGGTCAGACCCAACTAAAGATCACAGATATGTGAGGCCTGGTGCACACCGAGTGGTTTTTGAAGCGTCACATATATGAAAGCTACACAGGTACAGCTGCACAAAGCACAGACGTAGAGGGCCTGTGTGTGTCACGTATATGGCAGCTACACAGATACAGCTGCACAAAGCACAGACGTAGAGGGCCTGTGTGTGTGTCACGTATATGGCAGCTACACAGATACAGCTGCACAAAGCACCGACGTAGAGGGCCTGTGTGTGTGTCACGTATATGGCAGCTACACAGATACAGCTGCACAAAGCACCGACGTAGTGGGCCTGTGTGTGTGTCACGTATATATGGCAACTACACAGGTACAGCTGCACAAAGCCCCGATGTAGAGGGCCTGTGTGTGTGTACACACAGGCTCTCTACGTCTGTGCTTTGGGCAGCTGTAGCTGTGTAGCTGCCATATACGTGACACACACACACAGGCCCTCTACGTCGGTGCTTTGTGTAGCTGCCATATACGCAGAGCTGGGACAAGGTCCTCCAGCACCCAAGGCTGAGACACCAAAGTGCGCCCCTCCATCCCACCCATCCCAGCTGTCACACACTGATTGCTATTAGACTAAGAGGGCCACAGGGTCCACAACCTCCCCAACATCTTAATATCTAGTTATCTGGCTTGCAGTCACTACTATGTATCCCCTTTTCTGATTTCTTTCTGCTTCAAACACAATTAGGAATGACAGCTGAATGAATTGTGCGCCTCCTCCTACACTGCGCCCTGAGGCTGGAGCCTCTCCAGCCTATGCCTCGGCCCGGCCCTGCATATACGTGACACACACACAGGCCCTCAACGTCGGTGCTTTGTGCAGCTGTAGCTGTGTAGCTGCCATATACGCGACACACACACAGGCCCTCTACGTCGGTGCTTTGTGCAGCTGTACCTGTGTAGCTGCCATATATGTGACACACACAGGCCCTCTACGTCGCTGCTTTGTGCAGCTGCATCTGTGTAGCTGCCATATACGCGACACACACACAGGCCCTCTACGTCGGTGCTTTGTGTAGCTGTGTAGCTGCCATATACGTGACACACACACACAGGCCCTCTACGTCGGTGCTTTGTGCAGCTGTATCTGTGTAGCTACCATATACATGACACACACAGGCCCACAGATACAGCTGCACAAAGCACAGACGTAGAGTCTGTGCTTTGTGCAGCTGTATCTGTGTAGCTGCCATAAACGTGATACACACACCGGCCCTTTAGGTCGGGGCTTTGTGCAGCTGTACCTGTGTAGCTGCCATATACGTGACACGCAAACAGGCCCTCTACGTCGCTGCTTTGTGCAGCTGTAGCTGTGTTGCTGCCATATACGTGACACACACACACAGGCCCTCTACGTCTGTGCTTTGTGTAGCTGTATCTGTGTAGCTGCCATATACGTGACACACACACAGGCCCTCTACGTTGGTGCTTTGTGCAGCTGTAACTGTGTAGCTGCCATATACGTGACACACACAGGCCCTCTACGTCTGTGCTTTGTGCAGCTGTATCTGTGTAGCTGCCATATACATGACACACACACAGGCCCTCTACGTCTGTGCTTTGTGCAGCTGCAGCTGTGTAGCTGCCATATACGTGACACACACAGGCCCTCTACGTCTGTGCTTTGTGCAGCTGTAGCTGTGTAGCTGCCATATACGTGACACACACAGGCCCTCTACGTTTGTGCAGCTGTAGCTGTGTAGCTGCCATATACGTGACACACACACACAGGCCCTCTACGTCTGTGCTTTGTGCAGCTGTAGCTGTGTAGCTGCCATATATGTGACACACACACAGGCCCTCTACGTCGGTGCTTTGTGCAGCTGTATCTGTGTAGCTGCCATATACGTGACACACACACACCGGCCCTCTACGTCGGTGCTTTGTGCAGCTGTATCTGTGTAGCTGCCATATACGTGACACACACACACCGGCCCTCTACGTCGGTGCTTTGTGCAGCTGTATCTGTGTAGCTGCCATATACGTGACACACACACAGGCCTTCTACGTCTGTGCTTTGTGCAGCTGTAGCTGTGTAGCTGCCATATACGTGACACACACACCGGCCCTCTACGTCGGTGCTTTGTGCAGCTGTATCTGTGTAGCTGCCATATACGTGACACACACACACACAGGCCCTCTACGTCTGTGCTTTGTGCAGCTGTAGCTGTGTAGCTGCCATATACGTGACACACACCGGCCCTCTACGTCGGTGCTTTGTGCAGCTGTATCTGTGTAGCTGCCATATACGCGACACACACACAGGCCCTCTACGTCTGTGCTTTGTGCAGCTGTAGCTGTGTAGCTGCCATATACGTGACACACACCGGCCCTCTACGTCGGTGCTTTGTGCAGCTGTATCTGTGTAGCTGCCATATTCGTGACACACACACAGGCCCTCTACGTCGGTGCTTTGTGCAGCTGTACCTGTGTAGTTGCCATATACGTGACACACACACCGGCCCTCTACGTCTGTGCTTTGTGCAGCTGTAGCGGTGTAGCTGCCATATACGTGACACACACCGGCCCTCTACGTCTGTGCTTTGTGCAGCTGTATCTGTGTAGCTGCCATATATGTGACACACACACAGGCCCTCTACGTCGGTGCTTTGTGCAGCTGTACCTGTGTAGCTGCCGTATACGTGACACACACACACACAGGCCCTCTACGTCGGTGCTTTGTGCAGCTGTATCTGTGTAGCTGCCGTATACGTGACACACACACAGGCCCTCTACGTCTGTGCTTTGTGCAGCTGTAGCTGTGTAGCTGCCATATACGTGACACACACACACAGGCCCTCTACGTCGGTGCTTTGTGCAGCTGTATCTGTGTAGCTGCCGTATACGTGACACACACACAGGCCCTCTACGTCGGTGCTTTGTGCAGCTGTAGTTGTGTAGCTGCCATATACGTGACACACACACAGGCCCTCTACGTCGGTGCTGTGTGCAGCTGTAGTTGTGTAGCTGCCATATACGTGACACACACACAGGCCCTCTACGTCGGTGCTTTGTGCAGCTGTAGTTGTGTAGCTGCCATATACGTGACACACACACAGGCTAAGTCTGTGCTTTGTGCAGCAGATGGAGATTAGCTGCGGCCCAGAGAGATCCACACCTTTGCTTTGAATAGGCTTGTTTGGGTGCAGTATTTGAGGAAGAAGAAAAATGTAACAGATCCACCTGGCTTATTGTTGTAGTGAAGCACAAATCAAAACAGACGGCCCTATTTGAATATTCTAACTCTGTATTTCCCTTTTTAATGGTAACTTGATAGCATTATGACCTTTTTTCTCTCACGTTTGTCTTTACAGTTGCAGAGATGATGGAGCTCAGTCTTGCAGAAGTGCCTCTCTATGTAAGTAGCCATTATTTTGCCATGTTTGAGTCTATTTTTTGTCAACTGCTATAACTGACCTTTTATTGGTCTAAGGCCCCTTTCACACTGCACAAAATGAAGAACTGATCCTGTAAAAAGTTACCACTTAGGCTGTGAGCACACTTGTCTGTCAGTTTTCTGTGTAGGTTTCTCTGCATGCGTTTTCTGCCCCTCTGCTCTAAAAGAGAAGGAACAGCGTAATAACCATTAAAGAATAACCATTAAAGAAAAAAACATTTTTTTTTGTTACAGCTGATACAAATCCTGCAATACATCTGCAGTGTGTCTACTTCCCGCTTTTATGTAGGCAGACATATTGTTAACATCCAGTGTTTACAAATTAGCTGCTCTACCATAGCAGAGGAGATTCCTGAGTTGACACAGCTGAGATCAAATTAGGGTGGTGATTCGTCACAAATGAGGGAGCAATTAGGCTGAACTCTCAGTCCTGTGTAGGAGTTCAGGTCCACTTTATTGCAATTAGTAGAGAAAGTGCTTCACTGCTGCTAGTTTATTTCTCCATGGGAACAATACATACATCATGCACTGATTGACATTGAGTCTCAGTTTTCCTTTGCAGAAATCTCACTCAAAAACAGACAAGTCTGCTCCCTGCCTGAAATGGATCGACTTGTTACTCTTGGCATCAGTTTTTAATTAGTTTTTTCTGTTTTGTTTTTTTTTGCGCCACCACCCTGCTGTCGCCACATTCGCGTTTCTCCTCCGCCACTCGGGTCCTCTGCACCGAAGAAATGCTGGTATACAGATCCGAGAGTCTGATCAGAAGCATCAGGCTCCCATTGGTTTGCAAAAGACCAATGGGAATCCTTCCTCAACATCAGGGACCATTTTCATTCATAACTCCAAAAGTTCACACGTCACCCACCTTTTGGGCCTAAGACAGACCCTCGTGCCGGTGCACTTCTCCTGCAGGTACACCACTCCTGCTCCACTGGCATAGAAATTCAAAAACAGAGACTGCACACAAAGGGCTTTAGCGACAAGCTGTATTAGTGAGCATGTAGAGGCACATACACAACATGTTTTGGGCGGAGCCCTTCCTCGGGTGTGCCACACCCATCACCAGTGACACCTAAATACCTTCCCACACACAGGAAGTCATGTGATAAACACATGACCCAAAGAAGCAAATACAAACATATCAATTAACCATTAAGGGAACTACACCAAAGGTGTCTACCCCAATAAGAACTGAGGAGTAGGACACCCAGACATAGTTGATTTGTACAATAATTCTTCCAATAATATTAATCAACATCAGAACAATATAGTTCTATCATATTTAACGATACCAATCTTGGAAAGTCCTTTTATAAACATTCTGCGCAATCCATTTCATCCTAGAAAAAAAACATCATAGAAAACACTTTAAGCTCAAATTTTCGTTTAGGCCATTAGGGCATACACAGTCAAATTTTCTTATCCATTTAGCCTCACACTGCAGCAGCAGTTTCTTTCGATTACCACCTCTCAGGAGCTTTGGCACATCCTCAACCACAAACCAACGCAACTGGCTTGCTCTGTGGCGAAATTGTAGGAAGTGCCTGGACACGGAGGTTTCATACTCCTTTTTTTTTTTTTTTTTTTAACCAAAGCAAAGTTAGTAACATCTCGTTTATGCTCCTGTATCCGCTCCTTCACAGGTCTCTCAGTCTTCCCAATGTATACATACCCACAGGGGCACTTGAGCCCGTACACCACATACGAGCTCAAGCAGGAAAACCTGCCCCTGATGGGTATGCTAGAACCAGTGGAAGGATGAGAGACACTGCTGCCCTTAATGATGGCTCCACAACAGTTGCAGCCTAAACAGGGGAATGTGCCTTTCTTGGCACTAGGGGTCATCTCTTTCTTTTTAACAAGGATATCAGATTTGCATACCCAATCCTTTATTGTTTTACCCCTGCGGTAAGCAAACACAGGAGGGTCAGTGAACAATTTTCCAAACATCTTATCCTGTTCAAGGATAGGCCAAAATTTCTGCACCACTGAACGAATTCGTTCAGACAAATGGCCATAGTTGCACACAAAGGGCAACCGATCCGAGACTCGCTTCTCTTTAGGCAACAATAAATCTTCTCTGGCCATAGATCTCACTTCCCCACTGATCTTTCGAAGAGCACGTCCATCGTATCCCTTTTCAGACATTTTTTTAATCAAACCCTCTGCGGCATTGTCGTAGTCCTCGACTTTCGTCAAAATGCGCCGGGCCCTTAAAAACTGGCCCTTTGGAATGCCCTTTTTCACCGTAGTCGCATGAAAACTATCGGTACGCAACAGATTGTTTCGCTCCGTAGGTTTTTGTTATAAACGCGTAATCAATTTACCTCTTTCTTTGCTGATTGTTACATCCAGATAGTGAATACTATCCAGGGAACACTCAGCGGTAAACTTAATGGTGGAATGTACCGAATTAGCTTCTTCCACCATTTTTTCAAACAGTTCTACCGGGCCATTCCATAGCAACAAAATGTCGTCCACAAAACGAAAAAAGCGAAAATTGTATTTGCCATAAACTTCATGATCGATGAACATGCTCTTATCAAGATCAGTGAGGAACAAGTTAGCAAAGGAGGGAGCCGCCGGGGAACCCATACTTGTGCCCTGACATTGGACGTAAAATTGATCAAGAAACCGAAAATAATTGGAAGGCAAAATAAGTTCCAAAGCATCCAAGATAAAAAAAAACCTTGGGATTAGACAACGTCGTCTCCAAAAGTTTTTCCTCAATCTGTCGCATGCCCTCTTCATGAGGGATCGAAGTGAAAAGACTTTGGACGTCCAATGTGCACAATAATAGGTTCGCCGGGACAGTACCCAGTTCTTCCAATCTACACAGCAAATCTTTCGTGTCTATCAGACACGTTTTCACAATAGATACTAACCCCTGCAGGAAAGAATTGACATATTTTGCTAAGGGATAAAGTACTGAACCAATGCCCGACACTATCGGCCTACCAGGCGGTGTGTCCAGACATTTGTGTATCTTTGGCAAAAGGTACAGTATTGGTGTCTGAGGATTTTCAACAGTTAGAAAAGCAGCTGTTTTCTCATCTAAAATACCATTCTCAAGCCCTTGCTGCACTAACACATCGACTTTCTTTTTTATCTCAAATGTTGGATCACGATCACACAATCTATAGTGTCCCTCCTGATTTAACTGACGCTGTGCCTCCTGTATATACTGGCATCTGTCCTGTACCACGACTGCCCCTCCCTTATCGGCCTTACAGATAATAATACCATCATTTTCTTTAAAACTCCTCAATGCCTCACGCTCCATAGAAGAAAGATTATTAAACAGTGAAGATTTTTTCTTTTTATCAAATTGTTCCCAAAGAGAGCGCACTTCATGTAACACAGCACCCTCAAACAGGTCAATAAAAGTGTTCAGGATATCAGGCTCCCAATTACTTTTTTTAAAAAAAGGGTCCTTTCGTTAAACTGGGTTTGTCCGCAAAAGTCATTCTTAATTTAATGGACCGAACAAACTTATAAAAGTCTACTTCCCAGGTAAATAAATCACCAGAAGCTGTGGGGACAAAGCCCAACCCCTTAGCCAGTACATTCATTTCAGATTTAGTCAGATTGTATTGGGAGATATTAACAATAGGGTTGCTTACCCCCTCTAACGATTGCCTCCTCGTTTCGGGTACTCGTCCCGGGGTAAGGGCTGTCTCCAATTGCACTTTGGATTTGCGGGAGCTCCTGCCCCGCCGATGCCTCCGGTGTCGGAAGCTGTCTCGGCCTCCTGAAAATCCAGTGAGGATCCAGCACTAGAGGCCTCCGGCTGCAATTCGCCTGAGGTACCTGCCGGTGTACCACCTTGTCCCCCTCCCTGCGGGCGCCCCTGTCGTGGGCGGCGGCGAGGTTTCACCGGCTTCGCTGCGGAGCACTTCCGGGTGTCGGATGACGCTGCGGTCTGCCTCCCGATCCTCAATCAGCTGGTGCTGGCTGTGGATCTCCCCGAGCAGCGCGCCTTTCTTTCTGCCAGGTATACACTCTTCCTAGTTGATAGTCTTCAATGTCCCGACGTACCTTTGTATTTTTCACAGCGGCTAGTTCCTTCTTTAGAGCCGCTATCTGCACATTATGTTCTGTATTCAGGGTAGTGTAATCCAATGGTGGGAGAGCCTCGATGAGTTCACTCTGCAGCTTCCTCACCTCACATTTAATATCCACAATCTGAACTTGCAGTCTCTCAATGGTAAGAACCATTACATCCAAGCTGCCTTTGTTCAAAATTTCAAAAAATCTTGTCTGGAAGATAGTGTTATGTACTAGGAGAGTAGATCGCAATGTAATCCTGTAGCCACGTGGAATGCGTTTGGCACGCATTCGTTTGTTCGGTCCATTAAATTAAGAATGACTTTTGCGGACAAACCCAGTTTAACCAAAGGACCCTTTTTAAAAAAAAGTAATTGGGAGCCTGATATCCTGAACACTTTTATTGACCTGTTTGAGGGTGCTGTGTTACATGAAGTGCGCTCTCTTTGGGAACAATTTGATAAAAAGAAAAAATCTTCACTGTTTAATAATCTTTCTTCTATGGAGCGTGAGGCATTGAGGAGTTTAAAAGAAAATGATGGTATTATTATCTGTAAGGCCGATAAGGGAGGGGCAGTCGTGGTACAGGACAGATGCCAGTATATACAGGAGGCACAGCGTCAGTTAAATCAGGAGGGACACTATAGATTATGTGATCGTGATCCAACATTTGAGATAAAAAAGAAAGTCGATGTGTTAGTGCAGCAAGGGCTTGAGAATGGTATTTTAGATGAGAAAACAGCTGCTTTTCTAACTGTTGAAAATCCTCAGACACCAATACTGTACCTTTTGCCAAAAATACACAAATGTCTGGACACACCGCCTGGTAGGCCGATAGTGTCGGGCATTGGTTCAGTACTTTATCCCTTAGCAAAATATGTCGATTCTTTCCTGCAGGGGCTAGTATCTAATGTGAAAACGTGTCTGATAGACACGAAAGATTTGCTGTGTAGATTGGAAGAACTGGGTACTGTCCCGGCGAACCTATTATTGTGCACATTGGACGTCCAAAGTCTTTTCACTTCGATCCCTCATGAAGAGGGCATGCGACGGATTGAGGAAAAACTTTTGGAGACGACGTTGTCTAATCCCAAGGTTTTTTTTTTATCTTGGATGCTTTGGAACTTATTTTGCATTCCAATTATTTTCGGTTTCTTGATCAATTTTACGTCCAATGTCAGGGCACAAGTATGGGTTCCCCGGCGGCTCCCTCTTTTGCTAACTTGTTCCTCACTGATCTTGAGAAGAGCATGTTCATCGATCATGAAGTTTATGGCAAATACATTTTTCGCTTTTTTCGTTTTGTGGTCAACATTTTGTTGCTATGGAATGGCCCGGTAGAACTGTTTGAAAAAATGGTGGAAGAAGCCAATTCGGTACATTCCACCATTAAGTTTACCGCTGAGTGTTCCCTGGATAGTATTCACTATCTGGATGTAACAATCAGCAAAGAAAGAGGTAAATTGATTACGCGTTTATATCAAAAACCTACGGAGCGAAACAATCTGTTGCGTACCGATAGTTTTCATGCGACTACGGTGAAAAAGGGCATTCCAAAGGGCCAGTTTTTAAGGGCCCGGCGCATTTCGACGAAAGTCGAGGACTACGACAATGCCGCAGAGGGTTTGATTAAAAAAATGTCTGAAAAGGGATACGATGGACGTGCTCTTCGAAAGATCAGTGGGGAAGTGAGATCTATGGCCAGAGAAGCGAGTCTCGGATCGGTTGCCCTTTGTGTGCAACTATGGCTATTTGTCTGAACGAATTCGTTCAGTGGTGCGGAAATTTTGGCCTATCCTTGAACAGGATAAGATGTTTGGAAAATTGTTCACTGACCCTCCTGTGTTTGCTTACCGCAGGGGTAAAACAATAAAGGATTGGGTATGCAAATCTGATATCCTTGTTAAAAAGAAAGAGATGACCCCTAGTGCCAAGAAAGGCACATTCCCCTGTTTAGGCTGCAACTGTTGTGGAGCCATCATTAAGGGCAGCAGTGTCTCTCATCCTTCCACTGGTTCTAGCATACCCATCAGGGGCAGGTTTTCCTGCTTGAGCTCGTATGTGGTGTACGGGCTCAAGTGCCCCTGTGGGTATGTATACATTGGGAAGACTGAGAGACCTGTGAAGGAGCGGATACAGGAGCATAAACGAGATGTTACTAACTGCTTTGGGTAAAAAAAGAGTATGAAACCTCCGTGTCCAGGCACTTCCTACAATTTCGCCACAGAGCAAGTCAGTTGCGTTGGTTTGTGGTTGAGGATGTGCCAAAGCTCCTGAGAGGTGGTAATCGAAAGAAACTGCTGCTGCAGTGTGAGGCTAAATGGATAAGAAAATTTGACTGTGTATGCCCTAATGGCCTAAACGAAAATTTGAGCTTAAAGTGTTTTCTATGATGTTTTTCTCCTAGGTTGAAATGGATTGCGCAGAATGTTTGTTTATAAAAGGACTTTCCAAGATTGGTATTGTTAAATATGATCGAACTATATTGTTCTGATGTTGATTAACCTCCTGAGCGGTATGGACGAGCTCAGCTCGTCCATCACCGCCGGAGGCTGCCGCTCAGGCCCTGCTGGGCCGATTTTCTTCAAATAAAAAGCAGCACACGCAGCCGGCACTTTGCCAGCCGCGTGTGCTGCCTGATCGCCGCTGCTCTGCGGCGATGCGCCGCGAGCAGCGGCGAAAGAGGGTCCCCCCAGCCGCCCGAGCCCTGCGCAGCCGGACCAATCAGTTCCGGCCAGCGCTAAGGGCTGGATCGGAGGCGGCTGACGTCAGGACGTCGGCTGACGTCCATGACGTCACTCCGCTCGTCGCCATGGCGACGAGGAAAGCCGAACAAGGAAGGCCGCTCATTGCGGCCTTCCTCGTTTATTCTGGGCGCCGGAGGCGATCGGAAGAACGCCTCCGGAGCGCCCTCTAGTGGGCTTTCATGCAGCCAACTTTCAGTTGGCTGCATGAAATAGTTTTTTTTTTATAAAAAAAAAAACCCTCCCGCAGCCTCCCTGGCGATCTCAATAGAACGCCGGGGAGGTTAATATTATTGGAAGAATTATTGTACAAATCAACTATGTCTGGGTGTCCTACTCCTCAGTTCTTATTGGGGTAGACACCTTTGGTGTAGTTCCCTTAATGGTTAATTGATATGTTTGTATTTGCTTCTTTGTGTCATGTGTTTATCACATGACTTCCTGTGTGTGGGAAGGTATTTAGGTGTCACTGGTGATGGGTGTGGCACACCTGAGGAAGGGCTCCGCCCAAAACATGTTGTGTATGTGCCTCTACATGCTCACTAATACAGCTTGTCGCTAAAACCATTTTCATTCAATCTTATTTGCAGGGTTTTTAGTGCCATTGTAAATGTGGCCTTTTAAAGTGTATGTCGGGTCCATTCTGGGTCTTCTATGCATGCGTGGACCAGTGATGATCACCAGATTTCATCCGGGTAATTAAAGAATTGAAGCACCTGTGCGGGTAGGCGAATCTTAACCATCAGACGTCTTCTTTGATCCGTTGCACGGCGCCTCCCACAATGCGTTCCAAGCATGTCACGTGACTACACCCGGAAGGAGGAAGTGTTAGTAATTATGTGACCGCGGCTTGGAACGCATCGTGGGAGGCGCTGAGGGACGGATCAAAGAAGACGTCTGAAGGGTAAGATTAACCCCCCCTCGCCTGCACAGGTGATTTAATTAGCAGGATGAAATCCGAATAAACCTATTCGGATTTCATCCGGAAACAGCTTTTTGAGCATCCCTGGCGCGGACCCTCCTGCGCATGCGCAGTAGACCCGGACTGACGCGACTGAGCCAGTTACCAGGGCTGATCGAGTCTGAACGGCAGACTGCAGGAGGACAGCGAAGGACCCACACGTGCTTATGGGGCTGGAGGAAGCCCCAGGTAAGTATCTATTAGTTCTATGTCTTAGTCTCTGATTTTCTTTAAGGGTCTGATTTATTAACACAGTGCAAAGGAAACTGGAGCAAATATTCAACAGTTGCCCAGAGCAACCAGTTTTGGCTGTTGAAAGAAGTGTTTTGATTGGTTGCTTTGGCACATAGAATGAGGACACTCGCTGCTCTAGGCGAAATAGTAGTTAGAAGGTACAGACACTTTACTGCAAGAGGAATTAAAAGATGTTTTAGCCTTTTTTTTTTTTTTTACTCTGATTTCAAGGCACCCCATACTTTGCCACAGCTGTCTAGTGCAGCCTACTTTGTGTCGTAGCTTGGTTTTTGCAGTATGACTGCAGAAGTCTCTCTCTGCACAAGGGGACAGGCAAGGAACGCATTCAAATGTCCCCTCGTGCTTCTGCCTCCTGTAGGGACTACAATTTAAAGGACACCTGAAGTGATGTGTATATGGAGGCTGCCATATTTAGTTCCTTTTTAAACAATACCATCCTACTGATCTTTCATACAGCAATAGTGCCTGAATCACACACCTGAAACAAGCATGGCTAATCCAGTCAGACTTCACTCAGAAACATCTGATCTGCATGCTTATTCAGGGTCAGCCCCATGAGGGGTTTTGGCTCCCTCACCATCCTCTCTGGCTACTCTGTTGTCTTCTAATCAGCCTCGGTTATCTGGCCAGCTGCGCTTTTCTGCACATGCATGGCTTAGCTATGGGTGCACCCCGCAGCATTCCCGCAGTCAGGAACACCGCGGCAGCACGCCATGCAGAAGCCTGCCACTGGCCAGATAACCAGGGCTGATTAGAAGACAACAGAGTGGCCGGAGAGGATGGCGAGGGAGCCCAAACGACCCATGGGCTGGAGGAATCCCCAGGTAAGTATAAATATAGCCTTTATGTTCATCTGAGGTACCCTTTAATGACTTGTTTTTAAATTGCTGTTGCCTATGTGGTGTTGGAGGAAATACCGCCCTGCCCTCAAGTTTCTTGGCCTATGTAGAGAATATTTGTTCCCCAGCATTTTCATCTTTTGGAAAACCTTAAGGTGGCCATACATCTAGTTATTTTGGCGACTGATTGACGAAGATCAAATCTGGTCGGAGAGAGATCTGTTGGCAGCCGTAAGCCACATTTGCACCCCCATGTGGTTGCCGACCTTATGGTACGTGTGACATACTCCTCATGCTATATGCCTGTAGTCACGTCACGTGGGGCCCAAATGTGTGATAAAGGGCATGGATACTCAGCGTGGACAGGTAAAGTATAACTGCACGGGCACCGCAAGGGCATAAAACATGAGTGGGGACATTGGCAGGGTGTTTCTGGCACGTTTGTTGTTACCGCCACGCACCCAATCAAGCATGTTGGCCTAAGATTTTCCAGCATGTTCGATTGATACAAGTGACCAAAATATTGCCCCAAAATTGGTCGAATTGTCCATTGGACATGCTTGTGGCAGCATTGATTTTCATCAAATTTGATAATTATCAAATCTGATGGTCGATCGGCCGCCCAGTCTACAGATGAACGGCCACCTTTATTTTTTAAAAGCTGTGCCTTTGTGGACTGCAGTAGAGAGATTGTGTCACATTTAGTGCAAGTAACGCTAGCAGTATAGCAACATTTATGGTATGTCAAGCCATGGAAGAGAAGGCAGCTTCTCTCCGGAGTAGAGAAATATAAAGGCATTCATGGAAGACAAAAGAGCGAATAAAGCGATTTGCTGTGACCCAGGAAGATTCTGTCATGTGATTTGATTCCCATTGGAAATGTTATTCAGGCTCTTACTTACTTAAGTTTCATGTAATTGGCTGAAGAAATGATTGCTGTCGCAGCTCACTAAATGGCTTTTCAGAGAATACAAATTACACCGAGAACGGCTGCAGTGTTCAGGAGGACTCACCTTTGTCTGAGGCCTTTCAGGGGGCTGGGGAAGTGTTCAGAAGGACTCACCTGTGTCTGAGGCCTTTCAGAGGGCTGGGGAAGTGTTCAGGAGGACTCACCTGTGTCTGAGGCCTTTCAGAGGGCTGGGGAAGTGTTCAGAAGGACTCACCTGTGTCTGAGGCCTTTCAGAGGGCTGGGGAAGTGTTCAGGAGGACTCACCTGTGTCTGAGGCCTTTCAGAGGGCTGGGGAAGTGTTCAGGAGGACTCACCTGTGTCTGAGGCCTTTCAGAGGGCTGGGGAAGTGTTCAGAAGGACTCACCTGTGTCTGAGGCCTTTCAGAGGGCTGGGGAAGTGTTCAGGAGGACTCACCTGTGTCTGAGGCCTTTCAGAGGGCTGGGGAAGTGTTCAGAAGGACTCACCTGTGTCTGAGGCCTTTCAGAGGGCTGGGGAAGTGTTCAGGAGGACTCTTCGACTAAAATGTAATTAACCAGAGCGTCTACATGTGCTTATATTCTTTATTTGTTGTCTGCAAAATATTTTGGATACAAAACTTGGTTCACACTACTTAAAAACCTCTAAAAACAACCTCGACCACTTGAGCTTTCAGAATTCTTCACCCACTGTCCCTATGATGGTATTATACCAGATCGATCACCCAGCCAAAGCCTATGCAAATCAATCGGTTACCAATTCATATTAGGACAATCGTGGGCCCTCCACCGGGCGTACACCATGAGGCCTCTTCATTCACACACTATAACTGACAGTGCACTGTCACAACCTAGCCTTCCACTGTATGTATCAAGTCACTTCCCTATTTGATCACCCTCTGCTGTTTCCTATTCATGGGGATATAGCCTTGGTTGTGCAACCCGTCATTATGGCATTTGCATGGTCTGATCATATATGCTGGTTGGGTAAGGTACCATTCAACAGTTAGCTTGGATCCCTCAGACTTCCGTCCTTTTACGGATTTCCGTGCTGTGTATACAGTGTGTGTTGAAAACCGCTGTGATTACTCACGACCTTGCGTTCAGCTGTCCGTATCTTCAGGGGGAGCTTAGCTCAGGGCTCTTCTGCCCGACGCTTTTGCTGCGTCACCTCATTCATACTCGCGCAGCTAGCGGGGCCAAGCCGACCAAGTGAGCGCTCACCATCCTGGGACGCCGGGACACGCCATGAACTGCTGCTAGATACTGCTGAAGAGAGGAGACCGGAGCGGCCAGCTGCGCGAGTATGAATGAGGTGACGCAGCAAAAGCGTCGGGCAGAAGAGCCCTGAGCCAAGCTCCCCCTGAAGATACGGACAGCTGAACGCAAGGTCGTGAGTAATCACAGCGGTTTTCAACACACACTGTATACACAGCACGGAAATCCGTAAAAGGACGGAAGTCTGAGGGATCCAAGCTAACTGTTGAATGGTACCTTACCCAACCAGCATATATGATCAGACCATGCAAATGCCATAATGACGGGTTGCATAACTAAGGCTATATCCCCATGAATAGGAAACAGCAGAGGGTGATCAAATAGGGAAGTGACTTGATACATACAGTGGAAGGCTAGGTTGTGACAGTGCACTGTCAGTTATAGTGTGTGAATGAAGAGGCCTCATGGTGTACGCCCGGTGGAGGGCCCACGATTGTCCTAATATGAATTGGTAACCGATTGATTTGCATAGGCTTTGGCTGGGTGATCGATCTGGTATAATACCATCATAGGGACAGTGGGTGAAGAATTCTGAAAGCTCAAGTGGTCGAGGTTGTTTTTAGAGGTTTTTAAGTAGTGTGAACCAAGTTTTGTATCCAAAATATTTTGCAGACAACAAATAAAGAATATAAGCACATGTAGACGCTCTGGTTAATTACATTTTAGTCGAATAGTATTCCGGGCACCAGAGTGACTCCCCTTAGGGGTGGTGCAATATTGTGAGCACTTGGCCGCCAAATTAATTAGGAAGTTCAGGAGGACTCACCTGTGTCTGAGGCCTTTCAGAGGGCCGGGGAAGTGTTCAGAAGGACTCACCTGTGTCTGAGGCCTTTCAGGGGGCCAGGGAAGTGTTCAGAAGGACTCACCTGTGTCTGAGGCCTTTCAGGGGGCCAGGGAAGTGTTCAGAAGGACTCACCTGTGTCTGAGGCCTTTCAGAGGGCCGGGGAAGTGTTCAGAAGGACTCACCTGTGTCTAAGGCCTTTCAGAGGGCTGGGGAAGTGTTCAGGAGGACTCACCTGTGTCTGAGGCCTTTCAGAGGGCCGGGGAAGTGTTCAGGAGGACTCACCTGTGTCTGAGACCTTTCAGAGGGCCGGGGAAAACGGCCGTCTTGCTGCAGCTCGCAATGAATGTGTTGCAGAGCTTGTATTTATGTGTGTATAATACCCTACATTACCTCATTTACTTGGTAAAGTTCAAAATTGGTTAGCACACCAGGGGTAATGCATGCGTCTACACAAAAATTGACAATTGTTTTGGGGGCCACAGAGGGTCCTCTTCATGAGAAAGTGCTTACATACGGTGGTTGTTGATAAAGTCACAGCACTAGTGGGGTAGCTACAGAATTTTGGTCCCTTGTTACAGTTGACACAAATACTGCAATACATTACTTTCTGCAATGCTTGCTCATTGCACTATGTTTGACAGCAGAGCCACAGAAATGATTGCATTTTGTCACAACAGCCATACAGTCTAAGATCAGCTATTTTGCCAAATATTTCAGATGGCTGAAACTCATATTTTCCTTTTCCTTTCTGCTTGTACCTGCCAGTGACGTATTTGAGCCTTATTAGACATGCCAGTGCCTAGGAGATATTATGTGCTGGAATTCTGGAGATGTGGAGTTACGTACAGTGCTGTGAATGATGTGGTTTGTTGTGCTGTGTTCCAGTGACAGTCACCATCTGTTCAGGACAGATCAGGGCTAATGTATGTGCGGGCCACTTCAGTCCTGTTTATAACAGTGTAATGTAGGATGTGAATGTATCCTTTATTGCCTAGTAATGATACATTTCTAAATATTTTGTATTGGGTTTTTTTTTCCCCTTGACTGCCCATCTGTTGCAGTTGTTTGTGAAATAAAGTTGGCAAATAGAAAGCATGTTAGATGAATAAAAGTAATTGTGTACATAACAGTATAAGTCTATTCTCAGCTGTAATACATTATTTTGAATTAGCTAATTGCATTAATAGACACAGCATTGGGGTACACCAGTTTGCAGTAGTGTATTGAGTTTAAGCAAACCTGAAGCATTTTTAAAATAAAAGATACTTGCCTAAGGAGAGGGAAGGCTCTGGGACCTATAGAGCCTTCCTGTTCCTCTCACTGTCCCCTCATTCCAGCGCCCGTTCAAATCTCCCATCACAGGAAGCTTCCAGAGCCTGAATGCTCCCAAAGACTGGCGGCTCTGTATTGCGCATGCACAAGAGAGGGTGCTTGTGCATGCGCCTAACTGAATGGCCCATCTTTGGGAGCATTCGGGCTTCAGAAGCCTGCCACAGCGGCAGAGAACAGTCTCTGACCCATTGGTTGGGGACTGCTAACAAGGGAGACAGGGCTGGAATGAGGAGACAGGAACGGGAAGGCACTATAGGACCCAGAGCCTTCCCCCTCCTTAGGTAGGTATCTGTTTTTTTCATTTAAAAAAAAACTTTTGAGGTTCACTGAGCTTTCTCACACCCAGTGTTGCTCTGTATTTGGATACAATATTTTATGCGGCTAAAATGTGGGAACAAATTAATATCGGCTGTTAATGCTGCTTAAAGCACAACTAAAGTGAGTGGGATATGGAGGCTGCCAAATGTATCTCCTTTTACACAATACTAGTTGCATGCATCCTGCTCATCTTTCATGTATAATTACTGTCTGAATCACACACTTGAAATTGAAGCTTCAGGCTAGGAACACACTTCGCAGAAACGCTAGTGTTGCGGAAAAAAAAAATGCATATAAAAAATGCGCTTTTATAACATGCGTTTTTAAAAACGTTGGTTTTGTTGCCTATTTTTCTTAAACGCACATTAATGAAAGTCAAATGACTAATACGTTTTGTAGGTGTTTTTCATGTGTTTTTATTTGCCTTTTTTTAAAAAATAGTTTTCTGATGTATTTCCGCTTCCTGTTGTGATTTGCATAAAATGCAATAGAGAAAGGCATTGAAAACGCATACAAAACGCATATGTATAAAACATGCAAACCGCTAGAAAACTGCATATGCAGGAAAAAAGTGTGATCCTCTCTCTCATGTGAGGCCTTGAACCCAATAGAGCATTTTTTTTGAGCATTTAGGGAACACTTTAAGGCTGGTTTCACAGTGGGACGTTACAGGCGCACGTTAGAGCAGCCTGTAACGCACCCCACCGCACAGCAATGAAAAATCAATGGGCTGTTCACAGTGCCCACGTTGCGTTACATTGTAACGCTGCGCCATAACACAACGTATTGCATGCAGTACTTAACACGCGGCAGAGCCGTGTTAGACTGCTTGCACATGCTCAGTAAAGTTGGGGAGGAGCGGAGAGCGGCCAGGCACATGGCTAATTAATATTCACTGCACTCAGTGACGTGCAGTGTTTACTTCCTGGAGCGGCCGCTCTGTGTGGCGATTGGCCGAGCGGGACCACGTGATGCCGCATGCGTCCAAGAGTGCGCATCACGGCATCACGGACGCCAGAGTGAGCTGCACAACGCGGCTCACTCTGACGTCCACATCAGAGAGCACCAGGCGTTGCGTTAGGGGCACGTTATGCGACCTTAACGTCCCCTAAAACGCAACGGCCTGGTGTGAAACCAGCCTTAATCATTAATGATTTCCCTAAACATTTTGCTAATATAAGTGGATGGGACCGATTCTACTAGAGCCATTGCTATTAGGTAAATCGCAATCACAGGACATGCAGATTTTTGGGAGCATTTCCATTTTAATGTATTGTATAGGAGGAGGGAAATCGCTCCCAAAATTGCTTGCAATACGCAAATTGCTAGCAATTGCTATAGTGCTTTGTAGTGGCTCCTAGGCCTCAGAAAAGTCTCATATTTTTATTTGTATAGCTGTAATTATATCATCCTACTGTCACGGTTGCAGTTTAGAATCCGCACTCTGCCTTTGAAGCTGTAAAATAGGCAGAACTGATGGCTCTTTGAACTTTCCTGCAGTAGAATCTTATCTCAAGCTGTTGCTCACGGTTTCTTTGCTGTTCAAGTCAGCAAGCTCAGAGAAGCTCTTTTGCATCGATAGTAATGCAAGTTTTTTTTTTTTTTTTTAACTATTCCTGTACTGGAAAACATAAAGGGACTACAAATAATTTTCTTAGTAGAGGTAAGATCATCTGTGAATATGTTTCTCGCCTTGTCACATGTGACTTCAGGTTTACTTTAAGGCTCCTGGTTTCAGTTTCCTTGCTATGCAGCAGGGTTAATAATTGTCCCTTCTTTTGTATTTTTAGGGTCAGATGACTGTCTATGCAAAGTTTGCTGAGGATCTCCACCTCCCAGAAGATGCAGAGTTTTATCTTGTTTACTACGGGTCCAGTCACCGGCATGTGATGTTTGCAGAGCGTCTCAGTGCAAATTCCCTGCTCTCCGTTCTGCCAGGTCAGAAGGCCATTGCTATTGTTGTTATTATTTGTTAATATTTTTTATTTAATTCACATTCCTAAATATGCAGAAAATTAAATCTGGCACAAAGCGCTGCTAGGGAAATTGAGCACAGTTGGATTTGTGCTGATCAGGGCTCTGGAGTCGGAGTTGAGGAGTCGGAGTTGGAGCAATTTTTGGTACCTGGAGTCCTAGTCGGTGATTTCATAAACTGAGGAGTCGGAGTTTGAGTCGGATGATTTTTGTACCCACTCCACTGCCCTGGTGCTGATATGTGCACTTTGCAAAGGAACAGTGAATGTGCAGCAAAAAGAGGAGCAAGGCACTGTACGTTATAAAACGGCACCTTTCAGCTTGTTTTCAGATGGGCATCGGAACCATCTGTCCGCAGCAGCAGGCGTCTCGTTGCAAAAGGTTTTTTGCAAGCTTGCAGAAAAGCATTTAGCGGCTTGTGGCGGCGCTTCCTTGCATGCAGCGTTTGTCATCCCCGCAGGGGGACATGGAAACGTGGCTGTAAATGATCCTATTGTATTGGATTCAATACAAACATCTGTATTGGATCCATAATAAAGAATTCTTGGTGTAAATAAATAAATAGCTATGGGCAGCAGCACTACTGACCAAAGCAGTAAATATTGTTTTTAAAAAAAATAAAAAGCTTACATTTTTTTTAACCACTTTACCCCCAGCGGTACAGATTTCTCCGTCCCTTTTTCCATCCTTTTACCACCAAGGTACGGAGAAATCCATACCTGACACCACTCCCGCCGCTGTCCGCGCTCCCGCTCGCTCGTCCGAGCGCCCCCGAGCTCGTGTACGCCGCCGCCCGCTCGCCCGGAGATCAATGAACGGGAAAAACCTTTCCCGTTCGTTGATCTAAGCCCCCCGCAATGATCAGCTGCTTCTACGAGAAGCAGCGCGATCATTGTGAAAAAAAAAGTTGCCCAGCCTCCCTAAACTTCGTCGCATAAACAAAAACTCACTGTGGCCATCTTGTGGCCAAATAGTAAAACTACACCCTAAAGCATTTTTCATATACAAATACATTAGTTATACATTAAAAATTAACTCATTACCTCCCACACTCCTGTAACGATCGGTGAGCACAGAGAGGATCTGATTACCGGTGATCTGCAGTATCACGGGGAATACAGATGTATACCAGATTATATGTGATCTGCAGTATCACCGATAATCCGATATACTAGCTAACCTCTGTTCACCTGAGTAGAGTGTAGTGTTAGGTGTAACAGTAACACAGAGGACTAAGCCTCAGTGCAGCAAGGAGTACTGCACAGATTCCTTCCGCAGACCTGAGCTCTCCAAGACGGGAGGAGTCAGACTGACAGTAGGAAGGCTGATCTGGAAGTGACACTCTGGAGAAGGTGTCACTGACAGGACGGGGAACCGCCTCCAACAGTGAGGTCGGACAAGCCAGGTCGTACACACACGGACAGATAACGTACAGTATCGTAAAGCAAAGGCGGAGTCAAGGTACAGGCAGGGTTCGGCAACAGGGTATCAGAAATATCGAGGTACAAGATCAGGAGGCAGAAGCAGAGTCTAAGGATGAGCCGGGGTTCGGCAACAGAGTATCAGAAATATCGAGGTACAGGATCAAAGTTTCAGGAGGATAGTCAGGCAGGAAAATAGGTCATAACAAATAATCACAATCAAACTAGTACTTTAGCTATCAAAAGAATCTAGCTAAGTGTAGGATTACAGCTCCAGCTGGTCCCGGCACACTTGTGGATCTGACTACGGATCTGGGTGCTTCCACGTATGTGATCGCAACGCCAGACAAGGAGCAAGTGAACAGCCAGCAGTATATATACACAAGGACCTTTCCAGGACCTCCCTAATTGCTGGACCAATGGGAGCAGTGGAAAATGTCAGCTGACCCCGCTGGTCAGCTGACTCCCTTCTGACTGTTATTTAAACTCTGCCTCTGTGCGCGCACGCGTGTAACTCTGAATCCAGGTGGACTATGAGTCCTAGCCACACCAGAACTGTTTAGCAAAGTCTCGAGTGCGGGAGCCGCCTCTGATGCGGATTCCGCCGTTACCAATGCGAATTCCGCCGTACTGCCTATGCGGCATGCGGCGTTTTTTCCACGTTGTGACGCCATGCTGGACGCGGAAACAGCCGCCTCACCTTGAGAGACGGCGGCTTTTCCGCGTTTCCTTACAACTCCCCAATTTTTTTTTTGTAATTAAAAAAAAAAAATACATAAATAGTTACCTTAGGGACTGAACTTTTTAAATATTTATGTCAAGAGGGTATAACACTGTTACTTTATAAACTATGGGCTTGTAATTAGGCATGGACGCAAAACTGAAAAAAAAATGCACCTTTATTTCCAAATAAAATATTGGCGCCAAACATTGTGATAGGGATGCAATTTAAACGGTTTTGTAACCGGGACAAATGGGCAAATAAATTTCATGACTTTTAATTACAGTAGCATGCATTATTTAAAAACTATAAAGGCAGAAAACTGAAAAATAACATTTTTTTCCCACATTTTTTCCTATTTTCCCATTAAAACACATTTAGAATAAAATAATTCTTGGCATAATGTCCCACCTAAAGAAAGCCTAATTGGTGGCCAAAAAAAACAAGATATAGTCCATTTCATTGTGATAAGTAATGATTAAGTTATAGACGAATGAACGGAAGGAGCGCTGAAAGGTAAAAAATGCTCTGGTGCTCAAGGGGTAAAACCCTTCAGTGGTGAAGTGGTTAATATTGTACACATGCTTGTGGACAGCTTGCAAGACCGCCAACTTGCAAGCAGTCTGCAAAAAAGCTTTACAATATAAAGAAACACTTGAAGAAAAAAAATTGTACCACTTTAAGTACAAAATTGCACAGAAATGAAACACTGGGAAGATTAATCACTCACCTGCTCACCCATTAATGTCAGATTCTCCATTCCCCTACTTGGCAAAGCTGCCATGGCATTATTTTCTGAAGTCCTCCGAAGCTATCACCCCCTGTGTCACCTCGGCCCGCCCCTAGCTTGGCAGCCATGACCTAATTGGTGGCTGCCAAACTAGGGCGGGCTGTGGCAACGCAGGTGGAGGTGGGGCTGTCTTGCAGATGGAGGGGTTGGAGTTTTTGATTTGTAGGCGAACTGGTGAGTGATTAACCCTACCAACCAATCTGCAAAGCAATAATAGAGATCCATTGCAGGCTCTTGCATAGGCTTATTTTTTCACCAGTTGTCCTCTTAAAGCGGACCCGAACGCAGAACATCCTCTCTGCTCTAAAAGATACGCAACAGCATAATAAATAATAACCTTTTAAAGAAAAGCATTTTTTTTTGTTACAGCGGATACAAATCCTGAAATAAATTGCACGGTTTCTACTTCTTGATTCATGGAAGCAGACCTATTGTTCACAGCCTATGCTTTCAAATGAGCTTATCTGATGTTGGCGGTCAGGTGACACAGGGGAGAGATGAAATTACAACTTGTGATTAGCCACAGATGAGGGGGAATTGGGCAGGCTAAACTCTCTAAATGCATACAGGGTGCATTTCTCTGTTTTTCTTCTGTGCTGTACAAGAGTTCAGGTCCACTTTCAGAGTTTATGGTTATGTGTCGGAGTAACAGAAGGTCGGAGGCCAATGATGAGAAATATGATACTCATATAAAGGGAACAGCAAATTAGCAGAGCTGGGAAACCAGATACATCACCAGCAGGGGCGTGGAAATAGCCATAGCAACTGCTAAGGGGCCCTGGAGAAGATTGAGCCTAGAGGGTACTTTATGTGTTCACTTTGTTTATCCAGCCTCTGTCTTTGTCTCAGTGCCCACGGACTATACGCAGTGCACATTGCATGAAAATGTAAATTGCCCTGTCAGCTCATATCCATAGGGTAGGGGCAAGTGGCATTGCAAGAGGGCCTAGATCTGATGGGCCCATAAAAATTGTGCCCCATATTCTCTAGCAATGCCACTGATCACTAGAGCTACAAGACTGCTCCAGGTACTTTAATTACACAACAGTAACCCAGTGCTGAAAAAAAACAAACAATTCAAACTGAATTGAACTTTTACACGAATCCCCCCCTTCCCTCCCCTCAAGTACACACATCATTATAGCGATATCTGTCATCACAAAACGCCCGCGACAAGCAACAGCTGACTACAGCTAGTCTGGAATGCACTTCCACCTTTTCATACTATTCTCATGTGTTTAATATTGTATGGCAGTTCAGGGCGTTGTTATCCCCGGGCTGTTTAGTATAGGCCCTCCACCTAACTTATTTTACTAAATGTATAACTGCTAAACATGGTGGAAAAGTAGCACAAGTGCTGTTGTGGGCGCAATAACAATACCATAGAGGGAGAGCAAATCTGGTGTTCTATCAAAATTCTGCAACCCGGAAGGTTGAGGTTTCTATTCTAATTTATTTTTTTCCTGCAGGAAATGAGAGGAGGATATAGTGCTATTACAGCACAGTCCCTGTCATTCAGGCAAACTCTAAATCTACCGTTCCAAATGAAAACTGAAGGTTAACCCTAAACCCAAAACAGTCTCTGCACCAGAATTGTTTTGCCAACACACTTCACAAGCGCATTCTGCATTTTGAGGGATCAGAGTGACATGCAGCCGGTGGGGATCAGAGTGCTAGTTGGCTACATTGGCGGAGTAAAGATCCCCTGTCTGCAATACTAACACAACATTCCCCCCTCCGCATTGGTTTATAGCCAAATCAACAGTATTGACCTTTTTACCTTTTTTTCCCCAGGTAACAATGAGGGACTCAAATTGGGTTATATTAAAGTGTATATCTACATTAAAGGGCCACTATTGGTCCACTATTGTGTACAATTGGAAATACATGTGTGTAAGCAGAAGTACGTTTCTCCCAGAGTAAAATGGACTATCAATTACTTTTCTGCTATGTTGTTGTCGCTTACAGTAGGCTTTTAAGATCTGACAGATGTGACAGGTTTTGGAATTGTCCAACTCCTCATGGGGGGTTCTCGGTATTTCCTTTGTTTTACAAAAGTATTCACTGGAAAACAGCTATACAAAGATGCCGGACAGATTCCATTTTCACTTGTACTTTACGTTGGCAGTTGGATGAAGCAACTGCCATTCAGAAAGTGCTTTTAAAATAAAAAACCCCTGAGAATTCACTGTGAGGAGATTAGTTATGTTGCATTTAAAGTTTACATTTTAAATGTAACACATTTTCGTGACAGTGGTCCTTTAAAGTGAATGATTAATTTATTTAATTAAAATTATTAACCAGTTTTACTGTATCAAAGCCCTTTTTTAACATGCTTGTGATTTTCCAGGACATAATTGCCCGGAGTCAGTGACTGTGGCAGTGTGTATGCACACTGATGGCTATTCTCCAGTCATTGTGGCCTGCACAACTATAGACTATGTGATGGATAAAGCGTGCAATATTGCTCACTTCCTCAAGAACCAACGCGAGAGCTTAACTTCCTCCAGCCACGAGGAAATACTGGATCCACTTGATGTGACTCTCATGGACTTACAGTTACTAGACCGGAAAATGATGCTGTGCTTGGTGCATGAGGACTTGTCACCATCTTGGAATGTTCTTGGATCCTATTCTGAAAAAGGTAAGATCTTTATGTATTTGTGGCAATTACACCCACCTCAGCCTGGTTTTACACTGTCTAAAATTACACTTGTACACATTTGTTCCTGCACCTGTGAAAAAAACGTCATTAATAAGAGGAATGCAGCCTCTATCCAAAATGCACCAATTATCATGCAGTCCAACCTGTGCTCCGATACCTCCGTGGGCAGTACTTAGCATGGGTTGGACTGCATGATGATTGACTGCATTTTGGAGAAAGGCTGCATGATTTGCCGAAGTGGGAACAGGAAGTTTTTTCTTACCCAGTTACGGGACGCATGCTGCGATTTGTCCCGTCTGGAATTCGTGCTGCCTGTCTATACAGCCCTAAGGGTGGCCACTAACAATCCAATTTCTAGCGAAAAATTGAGCAATCAGATAATTCTGATCGGAAGTGAAATCGTTCACTACACCATCAACAAACCAATCTTTGCTTTCGATCGATCACAACCAACAAGAAAATCCAAATTTAGGTTTGACGAAAATCCAATCAGACGACTATTTTTATAATCGTTCGAAATCGATTGCGCCCTTCAACAGAGAATATTTTAACCAATCCGATCACAATTTCTGATCGCTTGAATGAATTTTCACAAGAAATTGGACCGTTAGTGGCCACCTTCAGGTATTGTAGACATTGTAGTTTATTCACCAAATGTGCATCCTTGCTAAAGAATAACAGCGGTGCTATTCCTTGCACCCCATTGAGGCATCAGCTCACACACCGATGCCTGGCGCATCCGCCACCCACTATATCCGGAGTCGGCATCACGTAGTGGCCAAGAACTAGTTTACTATACCTGAATAGAGTTGGGCCGAACCTCCGATTTTAGGTTCGCGAACCGGGTTCGCGAACTTTCGCGGAAGGTTCGGTTCGCGTTAAAGTTCGCGAACCGCAATAGACTTCAATGGGGATGCGAACTTTGAACAAATAAAAATTTATGCTGGCCACAAAAGTGATGGAAAAGATGTTTCAAGGGGTCGAACACCTGGAGGGGGGCATGGTGGAGTGGGATACACGCCAAAAGTCCCCGGGAAAAATCTGGATTTGACGCAAAGCAGCGTTTTAAGGGCAGAAATCATATTGAATGCTAAATGACAGGCCTAAAGTGCTTTAAAACATCTTGCATGTGTATAGATCAATCAGGTAGTGTAATTAAGGTACTGCTTCACACTGGCACACCAAACTGTTCACTGAACAGAACAGGTATACAGTGACAAGACAAGACAAGACAAATAACATTTATATTGCGCTTTTCTCCTTGCGGACTCAAAGCGCCAGAGCTGCAGCCACTAGGGCGCGCTCTATTGGCAGTAGCAGTGTAAGGGAGACTTGCCAAAGGTCTCCTACTGAATTAGTGCTGGCTTACTGAACAGGCAGAGCCGAGATTCGAACCCTGGTCTCCTGTGTCAGAGGCAGAGCCCTTAACCATTACACCATCAGCCAACTGCAGTGGCGGGTTCACTGAACAGAACAGGTATACAGTGGCGGGTTCACTGAACAGAACAGGTATACAGTGGCGGGTTCACTGAACAGAACAGGTATGCAGTGGCGGGTTCACTGAACAGTACAGGTATGCAGTGGCAGGTTCACTGAACAGGTATGCAGTGGTGGGTTCACAGAACAGGTATGCAGTGGCGGGTTCACAGAACAGGTATGCAGTGGTGGGTTCACAGAACAGGTATGCAGTGGTGGGTTCACAGAACAGGTATGCAGTGGTGGGTTCACAGAACAGGTATGCAGTGGTGGGTTCACTGAACAGGTATGCAGTGGTGGGTTCACTGAACAGGTATGCAGTGGTGGGTTCACAGAACAGGTATGCAGTGGTGGGTTCACTGAACAGGTATGCAGTGGTGGGTTCACTGAACAGGTATGCAGTGGTGGGTTCACTGAACAGGTATGCAGTGGTGGGTTCACTGAACAGGTATGCAGTGGTGGGTTCACTGAACAGGTATGCAGTGGTGGGTTCACTGAACAGGTATGCAGTGGTGGGTTCACTGAACAGGTATGCAGTGGTGGGTTCACTGAACAGGTATGCAGTGGTGGGTTCACTGAACAGGTATGCAGTGGTGGGTTCACTGAACAGGTATGCAGTGGTGGGTTCACTGAACAGGTATGCAGTGGTGGGTTCACTGAACAGGTATGCAGTGGTGGGTTCACTGAACAGGTATGCAGTGGTGGGTTCACTGAACAGGTATGCAGTGGTGGGTTCACTGAACAGGTATGCAGTGGTGGGTTCACTGAACAGGTATGCAGTGGTGGGTTCACTGAACAGGTATGCAGTGGTGGGTTCACTGAACAGGTATGCAGTGGTGGGTTCACTGAACAGGTATGCAGTGGTGGGTTCACTGAACAGGTATGCAGTGGTGGGTTCACTGAACAGGTATGCAGTGGTGGGTTCACTGAACAGGTATGCAGTGGTGGGTTCACTGAACAGGTATGCAGTGGTGGGTTCACTGAACAGGTATGCAGTGGTGGGTTCACTGAACAGGTATGCAGTGGTGGGTTCACTGAACAGGTATGCAGTGGTGGGTTCACTGAACAGGTATGCAGTGGTGGGTTCACTGAACAGGTATGCAGTGGTGGGTTCACTGAACAGGTATGCAGTGGTGGGTTCACTGAACAGGTATGCAGTGGTGGGTTCACTGAACAGGTATGCAGTGGTGGGTTCACTGAACAGGTATGCAGTGGTGGGTTCACTGAACAGGTATGCAGTGGTGGGTTCACTGAACAGGTATGCAGTGGTGGGTTCACTGTACAGGTATGCAGTGGTGGGTTCACTGTACAGGTATGCAGTGGTGGGTTCACAGAACAGGTATGCAGTGGTGGGTTCACTGAACAGGTATGCAGTGGTGGGTTCACTGAACAGGTATGCAGTGGTGGGTTCACTGAACAGGTATGCAGTGGTGGGTTCACTGAACAGGTATGCAGTGGTGGGTTCACTGAACAGGTATGCAGTGGTGGGTTCACTGAACAGGTATGCAGTGGTGGGTTCACTGAACAGGTATGCAGTGGTGGGTTCACTGAACAGGTATGCAGTGGTGGGTTCACTGAACAGGTATGCAGTGGTGGGTTCACTGAACAGGTATGCAGTGGTGGGTTCACTGTACAGGTATGCAGTGGTGGGTTCACTGTACAGGTATGCAGTGGTGGGTTCACAGTACAGGTATGCAGTGGTGGGTTCACAGAACAGGTATGCAGCCAGAGACAAGCTAAGCCTAACTAATCTTTCCCTATGAGAGACAGTGCAGCAGCTCACCCTACTCTCACTAATGCAGGCAGGCAGTGGCACACGAATGACCGTAATGGCCGCCGCTGCCTGCCTTATATAAGGGGGGTGGGGCTCCAGGGGCTAGTGTAGCCTAATTGGCTACACTGGGCCTGCTGACTGTGATGTTTCTCAACATTTTATAAGTGTGTACCCCTTTTAAAACCCAGTACTCATCGAGTACCCCCTAGCATAGTAAACATGATCACAAGTACCCCTTGACAAATATATATTTAATCGTAGTACATGATAATTGGTTCTAAACAACGTGCAAGCATTTATTATTGCTTTTAATTAGCTAAAATACTAATTTGGTGTTGTTTAAATAAGAATTATAATTTTCTATATCTCTAAATTTGTTGTTCTTGGTTAAGTATATCAAGCTCGAGTACCCCCTGGACCCATCAGAAGTACCCCCTGGGGTACGCGTACCGCATGTTGAGAACCTAGGTGGTCAAAGTTGACCCTCATGGTGCATTATGGGGCGAACCGAACTTCCGCAAAAGTTCGCCTGCGGGACGCGAACCACGGAAGTTCGCATGGAACCGTTCGCAGGCGAACCGTTCGACCCAACTCTATACCTGAATGTTTATTATATCAGAGTTTACTATACCAGGCATTGCTCCCATACACTTATAATTGACATTGGCCAGGACATGGAGAAGTAATTTACTATACCTGTATGTTTACTATACCCAAGTTTATTATGAGATTATACTATACCTAAATACAAAGCCTGCATGCAGTGAGTTAAAATAATGTGATTCATTACATCGCAGAGATGTGAACAGGCCCATAGAATTCCCATGCAGAATTATTCTGCAGCGTAACTGTTATACAGTAAAGTCCTGCTTAACCGGAACTCGAGTATCCGTCTATCTCCACTAACCGGCATGCCTGGAAGAAGAGAATGGGGTGTTTCTTTTTAGGTACGCAGAATGTTGCGCAGTGGAAATAGCTTAGGAATCCTCCAGGCGCTGGTCTTCTCTCCCAGCTGTTTTGCTTGGTGCATCCTTGTAAGGCTCCCCAGGCATGTCACCTGACCCGTATTGGGTCACATGATGCGGTGAAGCAGCTGGGAGCTGCAGGAGGGATGACCAGCACCCGGAAGAATCGTATGTTTCTGCTGCGCACCACTCTGCCTTTTGTCAAGGGAAGGGGGGGGGGGGGGTTAGTGCTTATTTTAGGCTGGTTGTTTAGTTTCTGAAGCTACTGGCAAGAACAGGTATGCTGCACCAGGCAATCCCCACCTGTGCTGGATACTGGGGACTTCACTATAGAAAAGGATTAAGATTAAATGGGGCCCTAGGCAATACAGCAGTTTTTGCCCACCGATGATCACCTGGCTTTTTTTAATAAGATTTGGTGGGGACTGCCATCCACCAGGCCCCTAGACTCTCCCTAGGCAACTGCCTTGGTTTTCCTTGTGGATGATACATCTCTGCCTTATTGAAGTGTGAATTATGCACCCTTGCAGAGAATGTTCAGCAGACCTTCCTCTGTTCCTGCAGCCACCCATTCTGAAATGACTGTGCCCCTCTGCAGATGGTAGGCTGGCTGTGTGTCACTGTTTATGGCAGATTTTCTTGCGAGAGAGACAGCAGGTGAAGGATTGCATCCCTTTGCTTTTTAACCTTTCAAGTTGACAAGCGTTTACAAGTTGCCAAGAAAAAGGCGATTTTGCATAGTAGATTCTGCCTCATTCCCACGACCGGGATAAAGATCACAGGAAGCCTCGGGTTTTGTCACTGTGAGTTAGGGTGGGATAATGGCTTCAAACAGGTCAGATTTTCACATGTCCCTTCTGCGTCTTTTTCCAGTCGTTTCCTCCTCCTTTGTAGCGTTTGGTTTGTAGCGGGGGTGACCTCAGTGCACAGCTCTGCTGGATGCATGGAAGCCTTGCTGCATACTGTTTGCTCGATGCAAACTTTCCACTTAATGTGTTTTCTCTGTTATATTGTGCCTCCAAGTTAAACAGCTGAACCACGGCAGGATATTTGCATACAGGAAAGGTAGGTTGCTATGAGGCCCTGGGAACAGAGACATGTGCATCAGGCATACTATGACTGTAAAGAAATGAGCCGCAGCAACATCTCTGTGTGTGAGGAAAACACAGAACCTGCCACTTCGATAGAGATGGCCTGACATGTGGATAGGTGTGCCATTTTTTTATTTATTTATTTTTTTGAGAGGAACTTGATGCTTCATTGAGGTTTTTGACTGCGTTGGGGTCGATTCATAAAGCATTATCGCATTTGGTAATGCAGAAAACAGCTGACTTTACCGAGCACTTAAAGGGATACTGTAGGGGGTCGGGGGAAAATGAGCTGAACTTACCCGGGGCTTCTAATGGTCCCCCGCAGACATCCTGTGTTGGCGCAGCCACTCACCGATGCTCCGGCCCCACCTCCAGTCCACTTCTGGAATTTCTGACTTTAAAGTCAGAAAACCATTGCGCCTGCACGCCCGTGTCCTCGCTCCCGCTGATGTCACCAGGAGTGTACTGCGCAGACACAGACCATACGGGGCCTGCGCTGTGCTCTCTTGATGACATCAGCGGGATCGAGGACACGGCAACGCAGGCGCAGTGGTTTTCAGACTTTAAAGTCTGAAATTCCAGAAGTGAACCGGAGGCGGGGCCGGAGCATCGGTGAGTGGCTGCGCCAACACAGGATGTCTGCGGGGGACCGTTAGAAGCCCCGGGTAAGTGCAACTCATTTTCCCCTGACCCCCCTACAGTATCCCTTTAAGAAAATGTCAATTCATAAAAGCAATTACCGCATGAAAAGCTGAAATTCCTGAGCAGTGAGGTAAATTACCGGCTTGTACGGTAATTACCTCAACACGTGTCAGTAAATGTCAATTCATAGAGATTAGAGCAGGCAGCAATGGCACGGAAGAATACTGCCTGCTTTGAAGAGGTGATGAGAGAGATGAGAGCAAAGTTAATGGAGACTCACAAGCAGAAGCGGTGAGATCTCCCCCCAGGCAGCAGCAGCGAGACCAGAAAAAACGAGGCTTCCCCTGAATCCCTTAGGCTGTGTGTTTAACCTCTTGGGTTCCTGCTTTTAAGATGTGTATTTCTCATCACAAATCATGGCATGTGTAAAGTTTCTTGAAGTGCTTCTAAGCTGTGGCAATTAAATAGATTGTTTAGAAAGACTAATAGACAGATTCAGGCCTGGTGCACACCAAAAACCGCTAGCAGATCCGCAAAATGCTAGCAGATTTTGAAACGCTTTTTGTTATTTTTCTGTAGTGTTTCAGCTAGCATTTTGCGGTTTTGGGAAGCGTTTTTGGTGTAGTAGATTTCATGTATTGCTACAGTAAAGCTGTTACTGAACAGCTACTGTAACAAAAACGTCTGGCAAACCGATCTGAACTGCCGTTTTTCAGAGCGGTTTGCGTTTTTCCTATACTTAACATTGAGGCAGAAACGCCTCCGCAATCCAAAATCTGCAGCAGCCCGGGAGTATGCGTTTCAGCAAAACGCCTCCCGCTCTGGTGTGCACCAGCCCATTGAAATACATTACCCTAGCGGATCCGCACCCGCAAGCGGATCGCAAACCGCAGCCGAACCGCTCTGGTGTGCACTAGGCCATAGAGCAGATTCAGGGCAAGCAGAGGCAGTATAACAAAACATGCATATCTAAATTGAAGTGGGGATGCTACTTTTATTGTAATGCTGTCTCTGCATGAGAACAGCAAATGTAACAACTCGGCCATCTACTCTTCTCATGTTACCGACAGTTTAGTTCGATAAATCACCACATTTCTATCGCAGCTGTGAAAATGTTTAGGAATTAGCACACAGAACTCTAAAATACCAAATGTAGTATTTTTCTGACCAGATTTGTTTACCGCACAACCTTTTATGAATTGACCACAATTATCCCTGGTTTTGTTTTTTTGAACACCTTTTCTGAGTTCACTTAATTTGCTGCAGTGTGCGCTATTAAAGACAGAGTAAGCTATGCACACACAATTCAGCAGTTAAGGTATTTCCCGCCGTATAAGATGCACTTTTTCTCCCCCAAAAATGGGGAGAAAAAGTCCCTGTGTCTTATACGGCGAATGCAGGAAATCCCTGAATTACGAACGCCTGCCAATAAGACCTGCCGCCACGTTTGGGATAGCCTGCATGTGTGTCTGATTCCCTCCCCATAGCTCCACCCACCCCTTGGCTCCGCTCCACCCCCCCCCCTTGTGTCTCTGCTCCCCCCACATATTGAACAGTGTAGCAGCAGAGTCTTACCTAATCCAGTGGCTCCCACGGGGATCACAGACCTCTTCTTTTTTTTTTTTTTTTTTTTTCCCTCTTTCGGGGATTCCCCCAGTGATTGCTTCTGCTGATAATGTGATCAGCAGAAGCCAACCCGTCACTAGAGGAGCAGTGCCAGGGATAAGAGAGGCCTGCGATCCCCGCGGGAGCCACTGGATTACGTAAGACACTGCTGCTACACTGTTAATTACACAAGGGGAGCAGAGACACAAGGGGGAAGCTCAGAACTAGATCTTCAAAGGTAACTTAGGCAGGTGCCTAGGGCCTGGTAGGTGCCTAGGGGCTTGTCAGGCACCTTTTCTGACCCCCCCCCCATTCCATATTGTGCAGAGCTAAATATGCTTTTTTGCTTAGGGCCCCATTTTGGATTAAAGTGGACCTGAACTCAGAACATCCTCTCTGCTCTAAAAGATACACAACAACATTTAAGTACCTACCGACCGCGTCATGCCAACGGGCGTGAACGCGGTGGCAACCCCAGGACCGCCTAATTCCAATTGGCGTCAAGTCCTGAAGCTGTGGTTTCCCAGGGAACGGACGCGCGCATGCGCGATCGTTCCCTGCCAGTTCACGGAGCTGAGCTCCGTGATTAGCCTGCTAGCCGCCGATCGCGGCTAACAGGCTGTTTGTAAACGAAAGGGGAAAGAAATCCCTTTTGTTTACATTTGTACGGTCTCCAGCAGCGATGTACGAGATCGGTGATCCCCGGCATCTAATTGGCTGGGGATCGCAGTCCTCTCATAGGCTGATGCCTATGAGAGGCGGAAAACAGGACGGATCGCCGTCCTGTTCAATGCTGTAGGCGGACAGAGGGAGGAAGGAGAGGGAGGGGGACGCAGCCTCTATGAAACTCTCTAAATACATATAGAGTGCACTTCTCTATGTTTTCCTTTTGTTCTGTGCAAGAGTTCAGGTCTACTTTAAACTTTCTCTGGGGAGGCCTGGCACACGTCGAGGAGGAGACATGTACTTCAGTAATAACAAAAAATGGAGGGTAGAGTGTAGGGGAGTAGAGTATCTTTGGCAATTACCGTATACATCTTAAAATGTAAACCTTGTTCCCTTCCAGTACCGGTGCCCATTCCTGAAACCGGACACACATTGTAAACAATGCACTTTCAAAAGAGAGGCATGCTTGTTGGCTGCAGTGCTGATCTTCTGTTTGTAATGCTAAATCATTTACCTGGAACAAGTTTTGCTGATTGTGTGTGTGTGTGTGTGTGTGTGTGTGTGTCGTGTGTGTGTGTCGTGTGTGTGTGTCGTGTGTGTGTGTCGTGTGTGTGTGTCGTGTGTGTGTGTCGTGTGTGTGTGTGTCGTGTGTGTGTGTGTCGTGTGTGTGTCGTGTGTGTGTGTGTCGTGTGTGTGTGTCGTGTGTGTGTGTGTGTCGTGTGTGTGTGTCGCGTTTGTGTGTCGTGTGTGTGTGTCGTGTGTGTGTGTCCTGTGTGTGTCCTGTGTGTGTGTCCTGTGTGTGTGTCCTGCTGTGTGTGTCTGTGTGTGTGTCCTGTGTGTGTCTGTGTGTGGGTGTCCTGTGTGTGTGTGTGTGTGTGTGGTGTGTGTGTGTGTGTGTGTGTATGTGTTTTGTGTGTGGTGTGTGTGTGTGTGTGTGGTGTGTGTGTGTGTGTGTGTGTATGTGTTTTTTGTGTGTGTGTGTGTGTGTGTGTGTGTGTGTGTGTGACCTTTCTGAATTGCTAATGGCAAGTCTCCCTTACACTGCTACTGCCAATAGAGCGCGCCCTAGTGGCTGCTGCTCTGCTCTGGCGCTTTGAGTCCGCAAGGAGAAAAGCGCAATATAAATGTTATTTGTCTTGTCTTGTCTAATAAGCGGCTCCATTAAGCCAAGGTCACAGTTGTGTTCCAAGAGGAGCTCATGCAAATCAAGTGGCATAAATTAAACCATGGTTCCCCACTGGAAGTCGTTGCAGTAGTTGTGACTTTACACAGAAGGGATCTTATTGTAGTGCACAGGGTCGGTTCTAGACTTGTTGCTGCCTGTGGCAAATTTGTGAGGTTGCTGATGACATCAGCAAGCCCCGAGAGGATCCAGACTCCCGGCCAGAGCAGGTGAAGCAGCGGCGGCCAGGGTGTGGGAAAGGGGCAGGGTGATCGGGGTGACACCCCTTGGATGTCCTTGACTGACGCACGTGGTTCAGGTGGCGTCATGGGCGGCACGGCCCTGGCAGTGTACAGTGAGTTCTAGTTCAGGGTGTTCTAGGAATGTATAATGCAAATGTCTCATAACTGAAATAATGAATTCCTACATAGGGACAATGGAAACCTCTATGATTGTGCTCCACTTACATAATTTTGACCCTTCTGACGCCCTGTAGAAATGAGGCTTTCTTACATGACTTCAGCTGCATGTGCCAACAAAGATCAGATTATGTGCAGGTAGCAAGGACCAAACCACTTGATCGATCTATGCAGAGTTTCAAACCTCAGAAAATCTGTTACAGTAACACAAGCAGGATAAATGTCACCTAGAATGATTTTGTGATCACTTCAGGTGACATTTTGCCTGCGATCTTTGCACAAATGTGCTGCTTTCCCCTTTGCTAAGCAGTCCATTCTTTTTAGTGAGGGGAGGGCAAGCCACAGGAGTCCCCCTCGACTCTCAAAAGGAACGACAAAAGAGGTTTGGCTGAGCATTATCCAGGTTGGGAGATCACTGCATGAAAATTTGTGCACAAATGTGTGTATCACACATACTTGCAGATGCATAAACTCATAATTCAGCTGTAAAACAGCCCTCTTGTGTTGGCCATGGGGATGGGGAAAGGAGGGGTGGGCTCTCTCCTTTGTTTTTTTAATGGTGGAATGTGCTTTAAAGAGACTCCGTAACAAAAATTGCATCCTGTTTTTTATCATCCTACAAGTTCCAAAAGCTATTCTAATGTTCTACTATCACCATCTCTGTAATAAATCAACTTATCTCTCTCTTGTCAGACTTGTCAGACTTGTCAGGAAGGCTGCCAAGTTCTTCAGTGTTGTGGTTCTGTGATGCATCTCCCCCCTCCAGGCCCCTCTCTGCACACTGCCTGTGTATTATTTAGATTAGGGCAGCTTCTCTCTTATCTTTTACAAGCTGGATAAATCCTCCTCTGAGCTGACTGGGCTTTCACATACTGAGAAATTACATACAGGCAGAGCTGTCTGCACTCTGCAGGAAGAAACAGCCTGACACTTCAGTGGAAGATAGCTGCAGGGGGAAAGAAACACACAAATGATTTCTTGAGATTCAAAAGGAAGGGTGTATACAGCCTGCTTGTGTATGAATGTATTTTTTATGTGTGGACATACTGTACATCAATCTACTTCCTGTTTTGGTGGCCATTTTGTTTGTTTATAAACAAACTTTTTAAAACAGTTTTTAACCACTTTTAATGGGGCGAGGAGCGGCGAAATTGTGACAGAGGGTAATAGGAGATGTCCCCTAACGCACTGGTATGTTTACTTTTGTGTGATTTTAACAATACAGATTCTCTTTAATGGAAACTTTGCACCAATATGTAAGTGGTTTAGGCTTTTGGGTGGGTAGCACAGGCATTCACTACCCTGGTAATTTATATATTTAAGTATTTATATAGCACTGACATATTACACAGTGCTGTACAGAGTATATTGTCTTGTCCCTAACTGTCCCTCAGAGAAGCTCACAATCTAATCCCTGCCATAGTCATAAGTTTTATGTATCGTGTAGTGTATGTATCATAGTCTAGGGCCAATTTAAGGGGAAGCCAATTAACTTATCTGTATGTTTTTGGGATGTGGTAGGAAACCTGAGTGCCCAGAGGAAACCCACACAAACACGGGGAGAACATACAAACTCCTTTGATGTTGACCTGGCTGGGATTCGAACTGGAAATCCATTGCTACAAGGAGAGAGTACTACCCCATAGACCTCCATCTTCTCTGTCCATGTGCTGCAGAACAGGTTGAAGTATCCATGGTGATGTTGCACGTCCATTAAGCGCTTTGAGTCCGCCTGGAGAAATGTGCAATATGAATGTTATTTGTCTTGTCTATTAGGGCCCGTTTCCACTTGCACGGTTTCCGCGCCGAATCCGCAGAGTTTCCCTGCAGGCAAATCGCGCGGGGAAACTCTGCCATAGGGATCAATGGCGCCGCCGGCCGAAGTGCGTGCGCTAGCGATTCGGCTGGCATCTTCATCCAAAATGGTGCGGGAGGCTGAGAATCCCATAGCTGTGCATGGCACGGCTGATGGGATTCGTCTGCGTCCCCGCAGACCTGGAAGTGCCGCCGCGCATCTTACATCTCCTAGCACACATTGCGGCAACCAGGAACGTGCAACATCACCATGGGTACTTCAGGGACAGAGAAGATGGAGGCTCGCGTATAGACGCGGGGCTACAAATTTACACTTTGTTTTCTGTTTCTTCCTCTCGCCTACAATATAAGGTAACCTGTAGACAAAAAACTTATGTGACAGATCTACTAAGACCATTGCTGAAAATCTGAAGTGGAATAAACTGATTCCTCCTTTCTGGGCAGCTGCTCCTCTCTCGCTTCAGTTTTCTGACTGAAGTACAATGTGTTCTGACAGCTTTCATTATGCCAATTTTTCTGGCCAACTTCACTTCTATTCTGGTCAATGGCAAGAATTTCCTCAGACCGGCTAATGCATATCAAACCTTCAATAATGCCTACATAAAACTTCAAAAAAGACTGGAACTTCTTTTTTTTTTTTATGCACATCTTGTGGCTTACTATCATTTTCACAGATACCCTTTAACCACTTTATCCACCACTACAGTATATCTACATCCTCTGTGACTTCATCTAAGCCACGAGTCAGTAGATATAAAGGTAGCCATACACTGGTCGATTTGCCATTAGATCGACCAGCTGACAGATCCCTATCTGATCGAATCTGATCAGAGAGGGATCGTATGGCTGCCTTTACTGCAAACAGATTGTGAATTGATTTCAGCCTGAAACCGATCACAATCTGTTGAGCTGCTCCTGCCGCCTGTGCCTCCTCCCCTATACATTACCTGACGCTGGCTCCCGGGTGTCTTCTCCGCGCTGCACCACACCGCTCTGTTCTTGCTCCATCCCGGCGCTTCCTGTGTCACTCCGTGACCAGGAAGTTCAAATAGAGCGCCCTCTATTTGAACTTCCTGGTCACTGCAGTGACACAGGAAGCGCCGGGATGGAGCCGGAACAGAGCGGTGCAGCGCTGAGAAGACGCCCGGGAGCCAGCGTCAGGTAATGTATACCTGATCAGATCGGCCGCCGCTAGCGACGCACACCCTACCCGCAGGCGATCGAGGGTAATTGCCCGCACGGCGCGATCGACGGACCGATCCGATTTTGGGAGGAAATCGGATCGGCGGGTGCGTTTAGCGCGAACGATTGGCAGCAGATTCGATCCCAGGATCGAATCTGCTGTCGAAACGGCCGCGAATCGGGCCAGTGTATGGCCACCTTTAGTCTTGTAGCAGAAGCAGTGCTGTGCAGGATTGGGCTTGCTCCTGTGCACATTTCTGGCACTATCTGATGCAGCACTAATTGGTGAATGGGAATATATGTTTCCTGAGCGAATGAGATTGATTTTTACCATTAAAAATACTTTTATTTTCTCAGTTCATAGTGAAAAATACACTCTGTAGCATTATTTCAGAATCAAATATCTTCAGCATAAATTGTGACAGGAACATAATCTAAGTTTTGTGATAAGCGGTAAGAATAGCTAAACAAAATTTGTGTTACAGTAGCACTTTTTATTTTTAAACTGGAATTGGTACATCTGAGAAATTTTTTTTTCTATTTTTTTTCCTTGTTTTCCCATTAAAATTCAAAGAAAACAAAATTGTTCGAGGGGAAAAAATGGCATACAATGAAATCCTAGTTTGTCTTGAAAAAACAATATCTATTTCATTTCTGTGTCCTAAGTAGGGATAAAGTTATTTCTGATTAAATAAGGCCATCATAAACTGTCAAAACTACTCTGGTCCGTAAGTGGGAAACAAGGTTTGGATGCTAAGTGGTTAAACTGCCAATTGCTAGTGACAATCCATCCTGTAAACAGGTGCAGTGCATTGTAGTGACAGGTGTGCAGCTGGTGGCTGTGTGGAAAGACCGGTAGCCATAGGAACTGCCATCAGATAAGGTGGAGATGGGAGATCATTTTCTGGAGCAAAGAGGGAGCAGCCTTTACTGTGCGTATTCTGTGCATTTATACAACTATTACATTATTATTATCATTTATTGTATTTATAAAGCGCCAACATATTACGAAGTGCTGGACCTTAGTTTAGGTTACAGACAATATTTAGGGGTGACCTACAGCAATATGACAATACAGGAATACAAGAAAACCAGATCACACAGCGCAGTATGAGTACAAGGTAATGCTTAATCAGTCACTGGATGGAGCATGGAGATTAGGCATGTTCGGTTCACTCAAGTGCATAGCATGGGTTCACAGTAATGGAGGTGCATGATCAGGTAGGACACAAAAGGAGGACGACCCTGCCCAAAGGTTTACAATCTAGAAGGAGAGGTAGAGACACGAAAGGTAGGGACCAGAGTTTCATTGTGGGTTTAGAGCAATTGTAAGGGGTGGTAGGCCAGAGTGAAAAGGTGAGTTTTGAGGGCCTTCTTGAAGATGTTGAAGGAGGGGGCTGCTCTAATGGGTGGAGGTTGAGAGTTCCAAAGTGTTAGAGCAGCTCTTGAGAAGTCCTGGAGGCGTGCATGGGACTGTGTGATGCAGGGAGCGGTCAGGCGAAGTTCATTGGAGGAACGGAGTGAGTGGCAAGGTGTGTACCTCTGAGTAAGATCAGAAATGTAGTTTGGACAGGTTTTGTGGATGGATTTGTAGGTCAGACACAATATCTCGAATCTGATTCTGGAGTGGATAGGAAGCCAGTGGAGGGATTCACGGAGGGGATCTGCCCTGGTGGAGCGATGGGAGGAGTGGATAATTCTGGCTACCGCATTCATGATGGACTGCAGTGGGGCTATTCGGGTCATAGGGAGACCAGACAGAAGGGCATTACAGTAGTTGAGGCGGGAAATTATGAGGGCATGGATGAGGAGTTTGGTGGTGGCAGAGGTCAGGAAAGGGCAAATCTTACAGATGTTACGAAGGTGGAAGTTGCAGGACTTTGTGAGGTTTTGGATGTGGGGAGTGAAGGAGAATGCAGAGTCCAGGGTGACACCCAGACAGCAGGCTTGAGAGGTAGGGCGAATGGTAGTGTGGTTAACAGTGACATGCACATCTGGGAGGTTCAGGGATAGCCGGGGTGGAAAGATCATAAATTCTATTTTGTCTAGATTTAGTTTCAGGAACCTAGCGGACATCCAGGAGGAGATGGCTGATAGACAGGAGGAGACCTTGTCCATGGTAGTGGTGGATATGTCAGGGGTGTGGAGGTAGATTTCAGTGTCATCTGTATACAGATGCTAGTTAAAACCCATGGAGGAGATAACCTTGCCAATTACATCATCCTAGATAATGCTAAATACTTTTCTGCTACTGAGCAGAATAGCGTTTTGGATTGGGTCTTGTGGTGGTTTCGTCGCCATTTTTTGACCTTAACTCTCTCACAGGACTTACGCTATTGCCAGCAATCAACTCTAAACTCATTGAGATGAACGCCCTTAAAATGGACTCGAACTCTTTCACAGGACACAAGGAAAACAGAGAAATGCACCCTGTGCGTTTTTAGAGAGACGAGCCTGTATAATTCCCCCTCATCTTCATGTAATCACAAGTGTAATTTTACCTCTCAGCTGCGTCAGCACAGAAATTTGTCAGATACAGCTAATATTTAAATATGGGATGTTAACCCTTTGTCTGCTTCCATGAAAGCAGGAAGTAGACACAAGCTACTGTAAGCTGTAACAAATACATTGTTTTCTTTAAAGTTTTTTGTATACTGTTGCTTATCTTTTAGAGCAAAGAGGAAATTGTGATTTCAGGTCCGCTTTAATTGGCTATTTTTATATGTGTTGTACTGCTTATGTAGTTATGCTTCCCATTATTGTATGTTTTTGCACTCTGTACAGCACTACGGAAGGTGTTGGTGCTATAAAAATAAAATAAAAAATAATACATGACTTGCTTGTAGATGTAATGGAGCTGGTCTATTCTCCATGTATATTAGTGGTCTGGTAGCTTGATGTTACTGCACTGAGCCTCAGCGCTGGTGCCACACTTGTTGTTATAGACACTCGGTTCCTGTTATGCTGGAAAACCTCTGTGGGGGCTCAGCAGGCAGCGGCCACCATACTGTGAAAAATGATTAACATTTAAACTTTATTTAAAGGGTAATTGTATTTTTAACTTGTGTGATGCTCTGTGGTGGATCTCTGGAAGGACGCTGCAGCCTCCGTTCTCACAGTCACAGGATATATCCCCCAGTGACCTCTTAAAGGGAACCCAATGTAAGTGTGTGAAATGGAAGCTGCCATATTTATTTCCTGAACTCAGAACTTCTTCTCTGCTCTAAAAGATACACAACAGCATAATAACCGTAAGTGTACCAGAGACGGCAGGAATGCGCATGCGCAGAAGACCCCGACTGACGTGACTGAGCCTGTTACCGGGGCTTATTGCTGCTGAACGGCAGACCGCGGGAGGATCGCGAGGGACTCAAACGTGCTTATGGGGCTGGAGGAAGCCCCAGGTAAGTATCAAATCTTTTTTTTCCTGTCTCTGGTTTCCTTTAAAGAAAAACATTTCTTTGTTACAGCTGATACAAATCCTGCAATAAATCTGCAGTTTGTCTACTTACTGCTTTCAAGGAAGCAGACATTGTTAAAGAGAAACTCCGACCAAGAATTGAACTTTATCCCAATCAGTAGCTGATACCCCCTTTTACATGAGAAATCTATTCCTTTTCACAAGCAGACCATCAGGGGGCGCTGTATGGCTGATATTGTGGTGAAACCCCTCCCACAAAGAAATTCTGAGTACGTACTCTTGGCAGTTTCCTGTCTGTGAACTCTGTTGCATTGTGGGAAATAGCTGTTTACAGCTGCCAAAACAGCTAGCAGCAGCTACATCACTTGCCAACAGTAAAAACGTCACCATGTGATAAAATTCAGAATATAAATCAGGGATTTAAAATATTTTACAATGGGCAAATACTGACTAAATCATTTATACATAATTATTGTAAAAATGAAGCACTTTTTTTATTACATTATTTTCACTGGAGTTCCTCTTCAACATCCTGTGTTTACTAATTAGCTCTCTGCTGTGACAGGTAGCTGATACAGCTGAGGGATCAAATTACAACTTGTGATTAGTCACAGATGAGGGGGAGTTAGATAAGCTAAACTCTCTAAATACATACAGGGTGCATTTCTCTATGTTTTCCTTCTGTCCTGTGCAAGAGTTCAGGTCCACTTTAAACAATGTAAGTTGGCAGTTCCTCTGATTCTGTCTCTCTAATACGTCTTACTGGATGAGCTACATGATTGTTTCAGGATTGTGATTCAGACACTACTGATGCCAGAATATAAACAGGACAGCCAGGCAACTGGCGTTGTTTAAACCCCCCCCCCCCCCTTAGTGCGTCCTTTTTAATCGTGTGATTCCACCAATGACACCCTTCCCATGGACTATCTCGGATTTTGTAGGGTCCTTGTAAAATCGCATGATTATGCACCTTATACCCAGTTTGCATGGATAACCTTGTGCTATGTTGTATAACCATGTGCTACCTCTATGTCTGTCACCCCTTGTTTACATTGTGTGTATATCCCTATTTATAGTCATGTGCTGCATAATATATGTGTGGACACTTTATAAATACAAAATAATAATAATAAATCATATATTAAATTGAGGAAAAATATCTTGATTGATCTTGAATACATATAAAAGCTTGTTTGTTCTTTCACGTTCTACGTCTGACAAATGCTGAGCGTGATTAGACAGCCTACCAAGAGGGGGAGCTCTGTACACTGTGATGATTGTTGCGCTGCTTCTGAAAACCGACAGTTTTATGTACATTGTATTTATTGCTGCTTTACAAGCACTTGACATTGTGTGTGCTCAGAGGATCTGTAATGGTTTTAGAAGAGTATCCTATTGGCTTGTTTCATGTATATTGAAGATAAAGGAAATCCGTAAAATGGTTTGTTAAAGATAACAGATCCGTTCTTATGGCAACATTTCCACTTGTAAAAGAGTTTCCTGTTGATTGGGGAGAGGGATATTTTTAAAACAGGATTTATTTTTTTTTAGTTTGCACTATGGGTGGTTGCTATTATTCATGAATCACTCTGGCCCCGTATACCCAGAACTGTGTCCTATGTGCTGGTTTATGTTTAGTAGCTGCGTGTTCTGGTACCTGTTACAGCTTGGCTTGCCTTATGAGCAGAACACATCGCTTCTCTATGTATGCAGGAATCTCTTGCCTGTGCAACAGGGCTGTAAAGTTGGAGTTGCAGTCGGAGCAATATTTGGGTACCTGGAGTTGTAAAAAAAAAAAAAATATTCTGGCACATAATTAATTTAGCCTGTAATCAAAAGAAAAAAAAATATAAAATATTCTATTTATCAGATAACAGCATAAATAATTTTTATCTACAGTAATAGCAGTACTTAGTCCACAAAAATTAAATACCATATATACTCGCATATAAGCCGACCCGTGTATAAGTTGAGGTACCTCAGAAACCAGGAAAAAGTGATTGACTCGCATATAAGCCACCTCCTCAGTATAGCCCACTCCACAGTAGCTAGATGTGCCCCCAGTACAAGTCATTACTTCTCTCCATAGCCAGATGTGCCCCAAGGATGATACTGCTTTGTCTCAAGATGCCACTACATGGCATCCTAGATGTGCAACACACAGCGATTGCCACACAGGAGGAACACCCGATCACTGTGACACTGACACTTTGCTTGCACGCACCACTCCACAAGCCAGGGGACACAGGTAGTCTTGAGCAGCGCACTCTGCACATGGTTGTAGGCGATGTGGGGCACGGACGCAGCAGGGAGCCAGCTGGCAAGAGCAGGATCACTATTCTCCTCTGCCAGTGTCACCTTTTCCTGGTCTGCCTAGGCCTAAAAACAACCCTGAATATATTCACATGTGCAATCTTTTTCAAAAAGAACTTAAACACCAGAAATCGACACACAAGCATTGTGCACATAGAAGTACTGTATAGCGATTGATTAAAATACAAGGATGCTTGGGATAAGTGACACCAGGGCAGTACGGTGGTGTCATGATTATTGGTGAGAGTCCATAAAACTGAGGCATGGAAAGCAGCATTGTTTGAAGGCTACTGAATGTACTTTTCAACTGTAAATAAATTTGTTTGCTGCACCAACAAGACAGCTAAATAATGGCTTGTTAATCCGTACCAAGCTGAATTATGAAGAACCAGAACCGCCAGTGTTTTAGTCGATATTAAAGTTACAGCACCGTGCTTGTAGCTTGTCTTCAGAATACGCCTTCCTCTGAAAATGTGGCATGGACACCCTGAAGCCATAATGCTTATTGAAGGTTTGCAGAAATCCAAGCCATGGGTGGGTTACAAAGGCAGAACCAAGGAAGGTCTACTCACCATATGACTTGCAGCTGCCTGGTCAGGGGTCAAACTGAAGACCATCTTTATCTAGTAAGTATTGATAATCGCTGTTTTAAAGTGAAGAGACATACAGCAGTCAGTCACAAATCACGTTATTAATCCTGTTGTCCAGCCAAATATTTCCATTTACTAAGGCTCAGCAGAGCTAGTGCGGCAATGTTAGGATGGTATGCAGCCTTTTCGCCAGATACCCATTATGTAATGGGACAAAGGGAAAGTGCACTCAGTGGGCAAATCAAAGTAGATGGCCGATGGCTGTTAGAAAGGTCTCATACGATCCGGTAGCTGGTGAACCTATATAGTCCCTCTTGCCTGGGACCAGGCACTGTGGCAAAAACCAATGGTGTCCCCTCAGGGTCTCCCTGTTCCCCGTTCAAGAAGGTTCTTTCCTTTTAGTGTCCTGGAAGTTCACAGGGCATGCGAAAGTTTGGAAAACAGCACATGCCCAGTGAAAGAAAGTGAATGTTCACATCCTCTATCTTTTGTGCATGAGCCCTTCCTCTTACTGGACATGTGCTGCTCACAACTAACGCAGTGTTAGTTCAAAATGCATTTATTCATGACCACGGCGCCTTCCTGGAGAGTATCGGCCAGTTATATATCAGCGGCCAGAAACCGGGAATAGAAGGGTACCTGAAGACAGTGACCAGCAGTAACCGTTTCAGGAAAAGGGTATTTAAACCATTGTGCTAAATTCTAAAATGATATTTTGCTTCAGGTATTCTTTCACATAGGATCCGTCTACATGTCTATTATCCGCTGCTCTCTAATTTTCTGTGAAGTGTGAACTGAGCTGATGTTGGCAAATGACTAACATGTGTTGGTTGGGACAGTCGATAGCTCAAAATGGTGTTGAAGAGACACTGTAGTTCTCTGAATATAATTTTGCCTTCTTATACGTATGCGTTCCTAGTGGTTCTGGGTCACCCTGAGCTATCGGGGTATTCTGTAGTTCAGGTCTAAGCCTTATCCCATAGAGCCATATCATCCCCTCGCCATGCATGGACCAGAAAGTCCGAAACAGTCTGTCTGCATGTTAGATGCATGTGGCTCTGTAAAATGTATTTGCTTTAGGCTTGTTATACACAGGCATCTCTGGCTCTGTGCCTGACTTCAGGGGCATAAAGATGATTTGCATATTCAAGAGTGATGCCTCATGAGAAACCACAATTGCTCACTTAACTGAATTATTGCAAGTACCTTGTGCTTTAAGAAGGCAACATTGTATTCAACATTTCTTTTTAGTAAGAGGGCTTTTCAGTCTTTTAGCCCCTTAACCTTTCCCTGTGGTTCTGGGTCACTATGAGCTATTTGGGTATTTTGCGATCTTCTTGCGATGCAATATTTACTGTATTTTTTGCACTATAACACTCACTTTTTCTCCCCCAAAAGTGGGGAAAAAAGTTACTGCGTCTTCTAGTCCAAATGCAGGGAGTTCCTGACTTGTGAACACCTGCCAATTCAAACCTCCAACCCACTGCAATGTTGGGGACTCCGTGTACGGTGGCCATGCAGAGGAAGACACTGGGGGACAAATGGAGGACACAGGGGGACACAAAGGGGCATAGAGGAGGAAACGAGGACACAAGGGGGATAGAGGAGGACACAGAGAGACACAAGAGGTACAAGGGGGCATGAGGTACAAAGGGGGCATAATCCACAAGATGCCCCTTAACCACTTGAGGACTACAGTCTTTCTAACCCTTAAGGACCAGGCACTTTTTTTCCACTCAGACCACTGCAGCTTTCACGGTTTATTGCTCGCTCATACAACCTACCACCTAAATGAATTTTGGCTCCTTTTCTTGTCACTAATAAAGCTTTCTTTTGGTGCTATTTGATTGCTCCTGCGATTTTTACTTTTTATTATATTCATCAAAAAAGACATGAATTTTGGCAAAAAAATGATTTTTTTAACTTTCTGTGCTGACAATTTTCAAATAAAGTAAAATTTCTGTATACATGCAGCGCGAAAAATGTGGACAAACATGTTTTTGATAAAAAAAAACCCATTCAGTGTATATTTATTGGTTTGGGTAAAAGTTATAGCGTTTACAAACTATGGTGCAAAAAGTGAATTTTCCCATTTTCAAGCATCTCTGACTTTTCTGACCCCCTGTCATGTTTCATGAGGGGCTAGAATTCCAGGATAGTATAAATACCCCCCAAATGACCCCATTTTGGAAAGAAGACATCCCAAAGTATTCACTGAGAGGCATAGTGAGTTCATAGAAGATATTATTTTTTGTCACAAGTAAGCGGAAAATGACACTTTGTGACAAAAAAAAGAAAAAAAAAAAGAATCCATTTCTTCTAACTTGCGACAAAAAAAAATGAAATCTGCCACGGACTCACCATGCCCCTCTCTGAATACCTTGAAGTGTCTACTTTCCAAAATGGGGTCATTTGTGGGGTGTGTTTACTGTCCTCGCATTTTGGGGGGTGCTAATTTGTAAGCACCCCTGTAAAGCCTAAAAGTGCTCATTGGACTTTGGGCCCCTTAGCGCAGTTAGGCTGCAAAAAAGTGCCACACATGTGGTATTGCCGTACTCAAGAGAAGTAGTAGAATGTGTTTTGGGGTGTATTTTTACACATACCCATGCTGGGTGGGAGAAATATCTCTGTAAATGACAATTTTTTCATTTTTTTTACACACAATTGTCCATTTACAGAGTTATTTCTCCCACCCAGCATGGGTATGTGTAAAAATACACCCCAAAACACATTGTACTACTTCTCCCGAGTACGGCGATACCACATGTGTGGCACTTTTTTGCACCCTAACTGCGCTAAAGGGCCCAAAGTCCAATGAGTACCTTTAGGATTTCACAAGTCATTTTGCGGAATTTGATTTCCAGACTACTCCTCACGGTTTAGGGCCCCTAAAATGCCAGGGCAGTATAGGAACCCCACAAATGACCCCATTTTAGAAAGAAGACACCCCAAGGTATTTCGTTAGGAGTATAGTGAGTTCATAGAAGATTTTATTTTTTGTCAAAAGTTAGCGGAAAATTGATTTTTATTGTTTTTTTCACAAAGTGTCATTTTCCACTAACTTGTGACAAAAAATAAAATCTTCTATGAACTCACCATACTCCTAACGGAATACCTTGAGGTGTCTTCTTTCTAAAATGGGGTCATTTGTGGGGTTCCTATACTGCCCTGGCATTTTAGGGGCCCTAAACCGTGAGGAGTAGTCTGGAAATCAAATTCCGCAAAATGACCTGTGAAATCCTAAAGGTACTCATTGGACTTTGGGCCCTTTAGCGCAGTTAGGGTGCAAAAAAGTGCCACACATGTGGTATCGCCGTACTCGGGAGAAGTAGTACAATGTGTTTTGGGGTGTATTTTTACACATACCCATGCTGGGTGGGAGAAATAACTCTGTAAATGGACAATTGTGTGTAAAAAAATCAAAAGATTGTCATTTACAGAGGTATTTCTCCCACCCAGCATGGGTATGTGTAAAAATACACCCCAAAACACATTGTACTACTTCTCCCGAGTATGGCAATACCACATGTGTGGCACTTTTTTGCACCCTAACTGCGCTAAAGGGCCCAAAGTCCAATGAGTACATTTAGGATTTCACAGGTCATTTTGCGAAATTTGATTTCCAGACTACTCCTCACGGTTTAGGGCCCCTAAAATGCCAGTTCAGTATAGGAACCCCACAAATGACCCCATTTTAGAAAGAAGACACCCCAAGGTATTCCGTTAGGAGTATGGTGAGTTCATAGAAGATTTTATTTTTTGTCACAAGTTAGTGGAAAATGACACTTTGTGAAAAAAACAATAAAAATCAATTTTCCGCTAACTTTTGACAAAAAATAAAATGTTCTATGAACTCACCATACTCCTAACGGAATACCTTTGGGTGTCTTCTTTCTAGAATGGGGTCATTTGTGGGGTTACTATACTGCCCTGGCATTTTAGGGGCCCTAAACCGTGAGGAGTAGTCTTGAAACCAAATGTCGCAAAATGACCTGTGAAATCCTAAAGGTACTCATTGGACTTTGGGCCCCTTAGCGTACTTAGGGTGTAAAAGTGCCACACATGTGGTACCGCCGTACTCAGGAGAAGTAGTATAATGTGTTTTGGGGTGTATTTTTACACATACCCATGCTAAGTGGGAGAAATATCTCTGTAAATGACAATTGTTTGATTTGTTTTACACACAATTGACCATTTACATAGAAATTTCTCCCACCCAGCATGGGTATGTGTAAAAATACACCCCAAAACACATTATACTACTTTTCCTGAGTACGGCGGTACCACATGTGTGACACTTTTTTGCAGCCTAGGTGCGCTAAGGGGCCCAACGTCCTATTCACGGGTCATTTTGAGGCATTTGTTTTCTAGACTACTCCTCGCGGTTTAGGGCCCCTAAAATGCCAGGGCAGTATAGGAACCCCACAAGTGACCCCATTTTAGAAAGAAGACACCCCAAGGTATTCCGTTAGGTGTATGGCGAGTTCATAGAAGATTTTATTTTTTGTCACAAGTTAGTGAAAAATGACACTTTGTGAAAAAAAACCAATAAAAAAATCAATTTCCGCTAACTTTTGACAAAAAATAAAATCTTCTATGAACTCGTCATACACCTAACAGAATACCTTGGGGTGTCTTTTTTTTCTAAAATGGGGTCACTTGTGGGGTTCCTATACCGCCCTGGCATTTTACGGGCCCAAAACCGTGAGTAGTCTGGAAACCAAATGTCTCAAAATGACTGTTCAGGGGTATAAGCATCTGCAAATTTTGATGACAGGTGGTCTATGAGGGGGCGAATTTTGTGGAACCGGTCATAAGCAGGGTGGCCTTTTAGATGACAGGTTGTATTGGGCCTGATCTGATGGATAGGAGTGCTAGGGGGGTGACAGGAGGTGATTGATGGGTGTCTCAGGGGGTGGTTAGAGGGGAAAATAGATGCAATCAATGCACTGGGGAGGTGATCGGAAGGGGGTCTGAGGGGGATCTGAGGGTTTGGCCGAGTGATCAGGAGCCCACACGGGGCAAATTAGGGCCTGATCTGATGGGTAGGTGTGCTAGGGGGTGACAGGAGGTGATTGATGGGTGTCTCAAGGTGTGATTAGAGGGGGGAATAGATGCAAGCAATGCACTGGCGAGGTGATCAGGGCTGGGGTCTGAGGGCATTCTGAGGGTGTGGGCGGGTGATTGAGTGCCCTAGGGGCAGATAGGGGTCTAATCTGATAGGTAGCAGTGACAGGGGGTGATTGATGGGTAATTAGTGGGTGTTTAGGGTAGAGAACAGATGTGAACACTGCACTTGGGAGGTGATCGGACGTCGGATCTGCGGGCGATCTATTGGTGTGGGTGGGTGTTCAGTTTGCCCGCAAGGGGCAGGTTAGGGGCTGATTGATGGGTGGCAGTGACAGGGGGTGATTGATGGGTGGCAGTGACAGGGGGTGATTGATGGGTGATTGACAGGTGATTGACAGGTGATCAGTGGGTTATTACAGGGAAGGACAGATGTAAATAATGCCCTGGCGAATTGATAAGGGGGGGTCTGAGGGCAATCTGAGCGTGTAGGCGGGTGATTGGGTGCCCGCAAGGGGCAGATTAGGGTCTGATCTGATGGGTAACAGTGACAGGTGGTGATAGGGGGTGATTGATGGGTGATTGATGGGTAATTAGTGAGTGTTTAGAGGAGAGAATAGATGGAAACACTGCGCTTGGGTGGTGATCTGATGTCGGATCTGCGGGCGATCTATTGGTGTGGGTGGGTGATCAGTTTGCCCGCAAGGGGCAGGTTAGGGGCTGATTGTTGGGTGGCAGTGACAGGGGGTGATTGATGGGTGATAGGTGATTGGCAGGTGATTGACAGGTGATCAGTGGGTTATTACATGGAAGGACAGATGTAATTAATGCACTGGTGAATTGATAAGGGGGGGGGTCTGAGGGCAATCTGAGCGTGTGGGCGGGTGATTGGGTGCCCGCAAGGGGCAGCTTAGGGTCTGATCTGATAGGTAACAGTCACAGGTGGTGATAGGGGGTGATTGATGGGTGATTGATGGGTAATTAGTGGGTGTTTAGAGAAGATAACAGATGTAAACAATACATTTGGGAGGTAATCTGACGGCGGGTTTGCGGGCGATCTAATGGTGTGGGTGGGAGATCAGATTGCCCGCAAGGGGCAGGTTAGGGGCTGATTGATGGGTGGCAGTGACAGGGGGTGATTGATGGGTGATAGGTGATTGGCAGGTGATTGACAGGTGATCAGTGGGTTATTACAGGGAAGAACAGATGTAATTAATGCACTGGCGAATTGATAAGGGGGGGTCAGAGGGCAATCTGAGCATGTTGGCGGGTGATTGGGTGCCCGCAAGGGGCAGATTAGGGTCTGATCTGATAGGTAAAAGTGACAGGTGGTGATAGGGGGTGATTGATGGGTGATTGATGGGTAATTAGTGGGTGTTTAGAGGAGAGAATAGATGTAAACAATGGATTTGGGAGGTGATCTGATGTCGGATCTGCGGGCGATCTATTGGTGTGGGTGGGTGATCAGATTGCCCGCAAGGGGCAGGTTAGGGGCTGATTGTTGGGTGGCAGTGACGGGTGATTGATGGGTGATTGATGGGTGATTGATGGGTGATTGACGGGTGATTGACAGGTTATCAGGGAAGATAGATGCATACAGTACACAGGGGGGGGGGGGGTCTGGGGAGAATCTGAGGGGTGGGGGGGGTGATCAGGAAGGGGGCAGGGGGCAGGGGGGGATATAAAAAAAAAATAGCGTTGACAGATAGTGACAGGGAGTGATTGATGGGTTATTAGGGGGGTGATTGGGTGCAAACAGGGGTCTGGGGGGTGGGCAGGGGGGGGTCTGAGGGGTGCTGTGGGCGATCAGTGGGCGGGGGGGGGCAGATCAGTGTGTTTGGGTGCAGACTAGGGTGGCTGCAGCCTGCCCTGGTGGTCCCTCGGACACTGGGACCACCAGGGCAGGAGGCAGCCTGTATAATACACTTTGTATACATTACAAAGTGTATTATACACTTTGTATGCGGCGATCGCGGGGTTAACATCCCGCCGGCGCTTCCGTATGGCCGGCGGGATGTTACGGCGGGTGGGCGGAGCCAGTTGCCGGGGGAAGCGCGCGTCATCAATGACGCGATCGCTCCCCCGGCATGCCTAAAGGACGCGCCGCCTGAAGGCGTATTGCGGTCCTTTAGGCATCCACTTTGCCGCCGCCCATGGGCTGTGGGCGGTCGGCAAGTGGTTAATCATGGATGCACCAGGTTTAGCATATATATTTTTTTGCCTGGTTTTATCCTCTAAACCTAGGTGAGTTTTATGGTCAGGAGTGTCTTGTAGTCCAAAAAATACGGTAATAATTGAAGAAATATTTTTATTGGTAGTGGAATTTTTGTGTAACATTTGTTTGCCCTCCCACAATTGTGTTCTACAATACAACCAGCTCAGGGCAGTTTCTAGGCTAAATTTCACCCAGTTCGAGAGTCCAAAAATATGCCCCCCCCCCCCCCAACCCTCCCCCCCTTCCCCAAAATCAGAGCTGCTGAGAGAAATCATGTCAAAAGGTTTCTTGAAACCAACTCACCATTTTTATTTTTTTTTCAAAATTTTTTTTACTTATGCTTAACACAAGGTTTATTGAGAGAAAAAAAATTATAATAAATTGCAACACTTCACTAAAAGGTGCAGGCAGGGTGATCCAGGAGAACTGTAGCCCTGGGCTGGTTGGCTGGCTGGTTGGTGGTCAGACTCTGGCCTGGTGGTCAGAGCCCACCATGGTCTGACTGTGACTCCCTGGCTGGGGATTGGGGGGGTACTCTTTTTGCCCTGGGCTGGTTGGTGGTCAGACTCTGACCACCAGCCCAGGGCAAAAAGAGGAATTCAAGATAAAGTGTTGCGCCCAATTCGATAGCAGCAGAAACTGTAGAAGGGGTCCCACTTCCTTATTAGATAATGCAAAATCACCAAAAACAGACTGCGCTTGTCAAATGGAAAATTAAAATCTTTAATAAAATTGTGAATAAACGACCTATGTATAAAATTGTGTGTATATATATATATATATATATATATATATATATATATATATATATATATATATATATATATATATATATATATATATATATATATATATATATATATATATATATATATACAGGGCCGGGCCGAGGCATAGGCTGGAGAGGCTCCAGCCTCAGGGCGCAGTGTAGGAGGGGGCGCAGAATTCATTCAGCTGTTATTCCTAATTGTGTTTGAAGCAGAAAGAAATAAGAAAAGGGGATACTTGGCAGTGACTGAAAGCCAGATAAGGCTTTGGGGAGGTTGTGGGCCCTGTGGTGCCTCTTAGTGTAATAGCAATCAGTGTTTGATGGCTCGGTTGGCAGGGATGGAGGGGCGCACTTTGGTGTCTCAGCCTTGGGTGCTGGAGGACCTTGTCCCGCCTCTGTATATATATATATATATATATATATATTATAGATGAAGATATATTGCTTATTACTGTTAAAAATGATAACGCCTAAAATGACGGGGTGGTGGTGTCTTTACTCCTCAATGGATTTATTGCACATTAATATTCTGTATTAATGTGAAAGTGAAGACTACGGAGGGTAAGATTGTATAGCACCTTACAGATGATCATTTAGCCGTATGCTGCATATTCAGTGACTATTTCAACCATATCAGCGGTTCAGACATGGAAAATAGTGTCATAAATACAGAATATTAATGTGCAATAAATCCATTGAGGAGTAAAGACACCACCACCCCGTCATTTTAGGCGTTATCATTTTTAAAAGTATTAAGCAATATATCTTCATCTATAATAGAAGATAACACTTTCGTTCATTTTTATATAAGCTTTTTTCCACACAAGCTATATATATATATATATATATATATATATATATATATATATATATATATATATATATATATATATATATATATATATATATATATATATATATATATATATATATATATATATATATATATATATATATATATATATATATATATATATATATATATATATATATACATACATACATACATACATACATACATACATACATACATACATACATACATACATACATACATACATACATACATACATACATACATACATACATACATACATACATACATACATACATACATATATACATATATACATATATACATATATATATATATATATATATATATATATATATATATATATATATATATATATATATACATATATATACATATATATACATATATATATATATATATATATATATATATATATATATATATATATATATATATATAGGTACTTATCCGTTAGCCGGGCGCATCCTCTAGGTGGCGACAAAACTCCACCAGAGTTACATCTTTCCCTACTATCCATGTCGGCCTGGAGGGGGAATAGTAAGTAGCGCCACCTGCCGGATGCGCCCGGCTAACGGATAAGTACCTATATATATATATATATATATATATATATATATATATATATATATATATATATATACATATATACATACATACACACACAATTTTATACATAGGTCGTTTATTCACAATTTTATTAAAGATTTTAATTTTCAATTTGACAAGCGCAGTCTGTTTTAGGTGATTTTCCAGGGCAAAAAGAGCACCCCCTACCCCCAGCCAGGGAGGGACACTGTCAGACCATCAGACCATCCACCACCATGGTGGGTTCTTCTGAGTCTGACCACCAGGCCAGCCCAGGGCAAAAAGAGCGCCCCCCTCCCCCTCCCCACTCCCCCCACGTCAGAATGAGAGGCAGTGCAGTACATAGACTGCCTGCCTAGGCTAGTACTTACCATGATGTTGTTGTTGCCCATGCCCATCATCAGAACTGGATTCTTGGCCGGGAAGTCAGGCGCCGGGCCAGAATCGGTGGGGGTCCGGGTGGCCGTGGGGGACAGGTGCTGGCAGGCGGCAGCAAGGGCCAGACAGGCACACACACAGTAGCAGCAGCAGTGGCAGCGAGGAGCCCGACTGGCCAAAAGACTCCACCTGTTCTGGGGCTGGGCACTGCTGCTGCACAGGAAACGTCCGTCCGTGACAGGATCATCGCGCGGTCTCTCCTGTCACGTGACGTGACGTCAACACGCAGGTCAGGAGCGCCCAGAAGGATCATCTAGCTAGGAACAGAAGCCGGTGATCGCGCTGGTGCGCACAGCTCCTCCTGCCTCTTGCTGCACCGCGTCCGCGCGTCACCGGCTCTAGCACTGCAGTGACATGACGTCACATCCTTCTCCTTCTGCCTGGCGCCCCCCCAAACTGTCTGTCATCGGCGCCCCGTTCAGCAGAACCGGCTGAACGGGGCAAGAAACGGCCCTGAACCAGCTTTTTATTGAATAAATCAATGGTTTTACACTATTAGAAGCCTCTCAGGGCTCGTTTCCACTATTGCGGTGCAGAATCGCCTGGATTCCACCGCTGATGAAATAGCATGCGTTTTTTGCCGCGAATTCGCATAGGTGAGGGTATATGCGAATTTAACCATGTCACTGCCTGTTTGAAGTTACATTGGTACCTATGCGAATTCGCATGAAAATTCGCATACCATAGCTGCATGCGAATTCCCTATTAAATACATTAGCGGCGATTCGCATGCATTCCACTCGCAGGCGAATTCGTTGGCTCTTTTGTGCGTTTTTTAAACGCTGAAAAAAACGCACCTCAACAACGCTACAGTGGAAACAGGCCCACCCACTTGCATTACATGTGCGAATCTGCATGCGTTGGACGCATGCAGATTCGCGATAGTGGAAACGAGCCCTCAGCCCTAGATCCATATCTGAATGTTGCTGGATGGTGGATATTGCCTACACAGTCTGTGATTGAGACTGCACACTAATCAAGCTTGGACAGCTGTCTGTGAGTGTGGGCAGCGGCAACAAAGGGTGAGCAGCAGTGAGATAGAGGTGGATGGAAATGAGACCCCCTGTTTTTGAAAATTTGATTGCACTATGATCTCTTGTTGTTTTGTCCGAGATTGAACGTTGCTGCACCAGTGGAGAGAATTCGGGTGATTATACAAACGTGATTGCTGTCTGTGGGGCTGGGCAGCCTCTGAATAAGGTGAGCGTGCCATTTGTTGGCTACCACCTGTGGTGATAGAGGTGACCCCACGGTAGAAATTGCACAGATTGGGTCCCATAGGGTGATGGTCCCTTTATAACAATTTTGCAAACAGGTCGCACTATGGTTTATGTTCTCTTTTTTTGCATATATGGAGCCCCACACTGATTGATCAAGCCTTTGGAATATCTGGACATTTGGATCCCGATTGATCGAATTTCAAGGACATTTTACAGTAGGAACTGTTTTTGGGACAATTTTTTAAAGGGGTAGCGCACTCTTTCAGCCAATATTTGACAACCAGCTTTTACTTCATACAGGAAGTACACCTCCTAATGGCGGTGGCTTCACTTCTGCATTGTTCCCTTTGTGTACGCTGTTCTGCAGAAGCTGTCATCTGTTCTGATGCTGTGACCCGGAGGTCAGATCTTGTCACACGCAGATAGAAACTGTTCTCAAGAAAGTTTTCCCAAAATACATTGAGCCAGCTGTGCTCTGCTCCTTGGAGGGTCTCTCGGGATTGAGGATGAGCCCTGAAACAATTCTCATATATTTCTGATAAACATCCTCTGAGCTTTGTTTGTTTTTTGTGACATATAAATAATTGTTCAATTAAAGGGAATGTCTTAGAGTTTCCTCAGGGGTTCTGTAAACAGGTTCATTTGATGTCGATTATGTAGATGGGAATTTTGTAACAAGCTGACCTCAGACCATAATTTAATTTTCTCTTAGATTTTGAAGGGAGGTTGGACGCAGGGGTGCAGCGTAACTGCTGTAGGTAGTGATATTTGGCTCTGCCCTGTAAGAGTTTCTTTGGCCAAGAAGATTAGCTTGGCGCCGCTTTTCAAAGTGAACAATTGTTGTCACCAAGAGATTTCAGATCTGTGATAACTCTTATGCTGGGAATGCACGGCTCGATTCTGAGCCATTTAGATGGCTCGATAGATAATTTCCGACATGTCCGATCTCCGGCCTGATCGTTTCCGCATTGAGGACAATGGTAAAAGATAAGAAAAACGAGCGTAAGATGAGAGAATCACCTGCGTAAGCGAGCGGGGTATCGAGCGGACGGGAGAATCGAGCGGCAAAATCAAGCCGTGTATGCCCAGCATTAATACGAAAAATAGCAAAAGGAAACTCTCATCTACATTTCCCCGTCATTATCGGTGAGCTAGGAAGGGAAGTGGCCAGCACAGTAGGAGCATTGAGAAGGCAGGTGGAAGCATGAGCTGGATCGGTAAGAGGTATGGCTTTGCCAGGAGAAGGCTTGCCTGGGTTTCGAAACCAGAAAGTCCAGCCAAATACTGTTATTCACCTAAGGTTCATCAAAACGGATGTTAGCATGCTATCCATGTTTAGCTCTCTTGTAAGGTTGCATCTGGAATATGGAATTATTTTATGGGCACTGCATTACAGGAGAGACTTTGCAGTTTTAGAGCAGGTACAGAGATGAGCAACAAAATGAATTTAAAGAGAATCTGTACTCTAAAATTCTAACAATAAAAAGCATACCATTCCATTCCTTATGTTCTCCTGTGCCCCTCTGTGCTGTTTCTGCCACTCCCTGCTGCAATCCTGGTTTGTAATAAACAGTTTTAGGCATTGTTTACAAACAAAAGACTGGCTTCTAACCAGAGTATCATAGGCTGAGAACTAGCTCACTGTGTGACTCATGCAGAGCTTGGAGGGGGTGTGTAAAGCTTATGCCAATGACAAGCAGTGCTGCACATTCCACACATTCCAGCCTCAGCCCCACAGACACGACAGAGGAAAGGAGAGGAGATTTATTACAGAGACAGTGCAAGTAGGAAAGGCTGCAGTAAGACAGGCCACATTAGAACAGTAATAGGAACTTATAGGACAGAAGAAATAAGGCTCAAAATTTTAAAACCTAGTCTCTTTAAGGGATGGAAGGTCTCACTTACCTGGGCAGGTTACATAAACTGTGCTTATTTAGTTTGGATAAAAAATGCCTTAGAGGAGATCTAATTAACATGTATAAATACATCAGAGGGCAATATAAAAGCTTGGCAAATAGGCTTTTTGTCACTAGGCTTGTGCAAAGGACTAGGGGAAATGGGAGGGAAAAAAAGCTTTTGCCAAATTCTATGTCTGCTGTTAAAGGGAGTGTAAATGATTTCCTTGCTTTGAAAGACATCCATGGCTATAATTACTAGGTAATTCCCAACAGTGTTGATCCATGCAGGCTAATGTTGTACTTTATTTTATACTTAAAGGGGCGCTATGGCAAAACATTTTAAAATTTTAAAATATGTGCAAGCATACACAAACAAGAAGTATGTTTTTTCCCATGGTAAAATGAGCCATAAATGACTTTTCTCCTATGTTGCTGTCACTTACAGTAGGTAGTTGAAATCTGACCGAAGCGACGGGTTTTGGACTAGTCCATCCCTTCATAGGGGATTCTCAGAGATGTATTTATTTTCAAAAGCACTTAGTGAATGGCAGTTGCTCTGTCCAACTGCCAAAAAAACTGTGTAGTGAGCAGGGAAGCTGGCCAGCATCATTGTTTTATCCTTTTTAGGGAATATCTTTATAAAGAATAAAATCCTTGCTGAGAATCCCCTATGAAGAGATGGACTAGTCCAAAACCTGTCACTTCTGTCAGATTTCTACTACCTACTGTAAGTGACAGCAACATAGGAGAAAAGTAATTTATGGCTCATTTTACTCTGGAAAAACATACCGGTACATCTTATTTGTCGGTTTGCACATATTTTAAATTTTAACATTTTTCACCATAGTGCCCCTTTAAACTTGATAGACAAATGTATTTTTTTCAGCCCAACTAATTATCTAATTACTATGCACTTTGAAACTCCCTTAAAGTGTAACTGTCGGGGGAAAAAAATCAAAAATCAATTCTTTATTTTTATCTGGTAAACAAGTAATAAGGACTTAAAGTGAACCTCCAGTCTAAATATCTACTCAGCAGCACTGAAAAGGCTTGGTGTTTCTTTAACAGTTTCACGGTATCAGAACTTTTTTCCTTACCCAATCCTCCTCTTAGCTTCACAGAAGCTAAGCTCTGCCCCATCAAAGAAATCTGCCTGGGCATTTTTCCCCTAATTCGGTGCAAAGCATGATGGGATTTTTAATGATGTTGTCCTTTTTCTGTTTTGGTGCAAATTTTTATTTTTTTTTATTTTGAATTTACGATTTGAAGCCTAGCGCATGCAGCTGGGAGGGGTGATCAGGACACTGGTCAGTTGGAACTGTGTCTCATGCTCCATGTCCCCTCCTATCAACCAAATAGATGGCTCCCCCATGACATCACAAACCTATACCTGTTCTTTTAAAACAGGGTGGGTAAGAGATTATCTATTTTAATTAACATAACTAATGTAACTTAATGAAAGTATGTTAGTTTAGGCTGAAGTTCCTCTTTAAGTAATGCAGCCTGATTGGCTGAAGCCTCTTTCCTTCCTGTTTTCCCCTCCCACACCTCTGTTCCTTTCTCATTGGCCAATATTTCTCATGCTGAGACAATTAACTTTCTATAGTGAAGGGCGGGCAAATCAGGCAGAGGAGAGTAAGGGAGGAAATTGCATCAGGATTGGCTTCAAAATAGCCACAGTTAAAATGGGAAATGCTAAGAAGGGATTTTCTCTTTTTCTTTCTTTTTTTTTTTTTTTTTTTTTCTGTAGAAAAATCACTAAAATCGAAGTGTGGACAGTGCAATACATATATTATGTAAGTAAAACAAGTATTTATCTACAGTACTTATATGCAGGGTTTTTTTCTGGGATAGTATGGCTGACCGCTCCTCTTTGACAACTTGGAGAGAAATTACACCCTTCTCATTACTTTTGATGTATTAATAGAACACTCCTGATGAAAATTTGAAGAGGCTGTTACCAGGGCGCCCATCTCACCCCAACACTGAACTGGGGGAGTCTCAACAAAATCATTTTTTTTTAATTCCCTGCTGTTCTAAAAAAATGAGTTGACATTGTTGCTAATTTGCATTTTCCCTGAGGGTTCTATGCTATTGACTGTACCAGTGGTAATCTACCTGTTTGTTTGCTCCTATGCAAATCAGAGGAGGTGACTTCTTATATGTTGCTTTGTTCCAGGAAATGACCTCTTGAGTAAAAGGTTGTGCATATTTATAGAAAACAAAAGTTTGCTTTCTTAAACCTGAAAGAATTTACGATAATTCACTTTGGAGTGAGCTCCGAGATGTCTCCCAGTGCATCACTGCTGAATATATGCAAATTAACCATTGTTGCCCTTAGAAGCTAAACACACCTCCAGATCTGCTGGAATGCAATGATTTGTCAGCTTATTAATTTGTACAGAGCCATAATAATCCAACATGCTTACAGACTGTTGGATGCAGAAAAACTGACTCCAATGAATGCCTATGGGAAAATCTGCATCAGAAAAATCGCGTTTAGTGGAAACCGGCCCATAGACATTCATTGGAGTCAGTTTTTCTGCATCCATTCTGTATCCAATCTGCGTGTAGTGGAAACAGGCCCTTAGTAAGTGATGTGGCTTTGGGGAGGTGAATTTGTAGAAAGTGATAGTGTTAGGACAACACTAATTGCAGCCTTGTTTGAGTGGCCTTGGATTGCATGGTGGTCCAGCCATGACCGGAGTTGGGGACTCCTGCAAGTAAATTTGATTGGGGGGAGGCATACAGCATGAGGTTAGTTGGGAATGTTGTGAAGTGAATTAAGAGTTTGTTGGATTTAAAACGGAAGTTGGATTTATTAAAACAAAAAAATGTTTTTGACCAGTTTCTACCCTTTATGCACTTGCAAATGGATACCAACTGTGCAAGTTGAGTAGGATACGTTTGTGCTTTTTTTTTTTTTTTTTGCAGACATTAAAGAACACCTAAACTGGGAGAAATATGGAGGCTGCCATATCTATAGCCTTTTAAAGGATACCCGAAGTGAAATGTGACATGATGAGATAGACATGTGTATGTACAGAGCCAAGCACACAAATAACTAAGCTGTGTTCCCTTTTTTCTCCCTCTGCCTGAAAGAGTTCAATATCGGGTATGTAAGTTGCTGACTCAGTCCTGACTCAGACAGGAAGTGACTACAGTGTGACCCTCACTGTAGTCACTTTCCTAGAGGAAAATGGCTTCTGAGAGCAAGAAAGACATAAAAAGGGGAAAATCTTATCAGTGAGGGTCACACTGTAGTCACTTCCTGTCTGAGTCAGCCACTTATATACCTGATATTTAACTCTTTCAGGCAGAGAAAGAAAAAAAGGAACACAGCATAGTTATTTGTGTGCTAGGCACTGTACATACACGTCTTTATCATCATGCCACATGTCAGTTTGGGTATCCTTTAAAAAATACCAGTTTCTGGGCTGTCCTACTGTACCATCCTTTTTGTTTCTTAAACTTTTAAGCCATAGACCCTGAACAAGCTTACAGATCAGAGGATTCTGACCGAAGCAAATGCTCACTCCCAGCCATCAATCTGCCATTTTATATCGGTCCACAGACAGTCCGTCAGCCAATCAAGTGTAATAGTATACACCCGTGTCTGTAGTACCAAACCTAGCAGGCACTGTATAAGGTCAGCAAAAAACAGGTGAGAGGGTCCGGTCGCACATAATCGTAGACTATGTGACCAGCAGGGGGCACCACGTGCAGGTAGACCTCTCAATACCCTACCCACAATTCCCTACTCTAACCTGCATCTGCATACTGGAAGCTGCAAAAAGGAAAATTAAAAACACAAACGCTGGTGCACATGACTGAAGGGGAGGCATGTAAACTTGGTGAGGCAGCGGTCTGGGGTAGGTTGGGTTTTTGGTGAAGATGAATATAGGTGAAGTGTTGCTGCTTTTTGTTTGTGCTGCATGTTTGTAGTATGTCTTCAAAAAACGGTCAGTGCCTCCAAGTATTATAGCTCTTAAAACATAGCTCTTTTATTCATAAATCATTAAAAAGGGAAAAAGTGCAGGGCTGATATCCAGCGACAGCCCGCTGTTTCAGGCCAAGCAACCTTTCCTCAGGCTGGTCAGACCCACACTGGATCAAATAGCACAAACACACATCTTATATACAAGAATTGGACCTATCAGGGATGAGACTCACAAGGAGGATCTGATGACCTGAACCCTCAATTGGGCCACTGTATGTCCATAACTGGAAAAAATGGCTAGAAACCGCTTGTTCCTTAACCACTTACCGACCGCCCACTGCACAGGGGCGGCCGGAAGGTGGATCCCGCAAGGACCGCCGCATGCACAGAGGCGGCAGTCCTTGTACGGGCATGGGCGGAGCGATCGCGTCATCCGTGACGCGATCCTCCGCCGGGGATCAATGGCCGGAGATTTAGCCTCCAGCTTGCCGGCCACTTAGCAGCGCCGGCGGGCGGAGGAATACAGAATTCCGCCGATCAATCGTATAATAGGCTTTGTAATGTATACAAAGCCTATTATACAGGCTGCCTCCTGCCCTGGTGGTCCCAGTGTCCGAGGGACCACCAGGGCAGGCTGCAGCCACCCTAGTCTGCACCCAAGCACACTGATCTCCCCCCCCCCCCCTTCCCTCTGATTGCCCACAGCACCCCTCAGACAACCCCCACCCCCCAGACCACTGTTTGCACCCAATCACCCCCCTAATCACCCATCAATCACTCCCTGTCACTATCTGTCGACACTATTTTTTTTTATTCCCTAAACTGCCCCCTGCTCCCTCCTGATCACCCCTTCCCACCCCTCAGATTCTCCCCAGACCCCCCCCCCCCCTGTGTACTGTATGCCTCTATCCCCCCTGTAATAACCCACTGATCACCTTTCAATCACCCCCTGTCACTGCCACCCATCAATCAGCGCCTAACCTGCCCCTTGCGGGCAATCTTATCACCTACCCACACCAATAGATCGCCCGCAGATCCGACGTCAGATCACCTCCCAAGTGCAGTGTTTACATCTGTTCTCTACCCTAAACACCCACTAATTACCCATCAATCACCCATCAATCACCCCCTATCACTGTTACCCATCAGATCAGACCCTAATCTGCCCCTTGCGGGCACCCAATCACCCGCCTACATGCTCAGATTGCCCTCAGACCCCCCTTATCAATTCGCCAGTGCATTATTTACATCTATTCTTCCCTGTAATAACCCACTGATCACCTGTCAATCACCCATCAATCACCCCCTGTCACTGCCACCCATCAATCACCCCCTGTCACTGCCACCCATCAATCACCCCCTGTTACTGCCACCCATCAATCAGTCCCTAACCTGCCCCTTGTGGGCAATCTGATCACCCACCCACACCAATAGATCGCCCGCAGATCCGACGTCAGATCACCTCCCAAGTGCATTGTTTACATCTGTTCTCTACCCTAAACACCCACTAATTACCCATCAATCACCCCCTGTCACTGCTACCCATCAGATTAGACCCCTATCTGCCCCTAGGGCACTCAATCACCCGGCCACACCCTCAGAACGCCCTCAGACCCCAGCCCTGATCACCTCGCCAGTGCATTGCTTGCATCTATTCCCCCCTCTAATCGCACCTTGAGACACCCATCAATCACCTCCTGTCACCCCCTAGCACACCTACCCATCAGATCAGGCCCTAATTTGCCCCGTGTGGGCTCCTGATCACTCGGCCAAACCCTCAGATCCCCCTCAGACCCCCTTCCGATCACCTCCCCAGTGCATGGATTGCATCTATTTTCCCCTCTAACCACCCCTCAGACACCCATCAATCACCTCCTGTCACCCCCTAGCATTCCTATCCATCAGATCAGGCCCAATACAACCTGTCATCTAAAAGGCCACCCTGCTTATGACCGGTTCCACAAAATTCTCCCCCTCATAGACCACCTGTCATCAAATTTGCAGAGGCTTATACCCCTGAACAGGCATTTCGAGACATTTGGTTTCCAGACTACTTACGGTTTTGGGCCCGTAAAATGCCAGGGCGGTATAGGAACCCCACAAGTGACCCCATTTTAGAAAGAAGACACCCCAAGGTATTCTGTTAGGTGTATGACGACTTCATAGAAGATTTTATTTTTTGTCAAAAGTTAGCGGAAATTGATTTTTATTGTTTTTTTTCACAAAGTGTCATTTTTCACTAACTTGTGACAAAAAATAAAATCTTCTATGAACTCGCCATACACCTAACGGAATACCTTGGGGTGTCTTCTTTCTAAAATGGGGTCACTTGTGGGGTTCCTATACTGCCCTGGCATTTTAGGGGCCCTAAACCGTGAGGAGTAGTCTAGAAAACAAATGCCTCAAAATGACCTGTGAATAGGACGTTGGGCCTCTTAGCGCACCTAGGCTGCAAAAAAGTGTCACACGTGGTATCGCCGTACTACGGTCTGACCAGCCTGAGGAAAGGTTGCTTGGCATGAAACCGCGGGCTGTCGCTGGATATCAGCCCTGCACTTTTTCATGCACATTTTACCTTTTTAATGATTTTTGATCAAAAGAGCTATGTTTTAAGACCTCTAATACTTGGAGGGGCTGACTGTTTTTTGGAGACTGCACAATACCGTCGGAGGTACTGAAGGACGGCCAGGTCGTAGCACTCCATTCCTTTTTGAACTACACGGGTTCCGATCACACCATGACGATTGTTCGCTTTAGGTCTGCATAAGTGCAGTGGTACTCTTTTATTACGTCTTCTCTTTATGAGTGCTGATGTGTCATGTGTGAATTTTCAATTATATTCATCTGCTTATTATACATTACATTACACTGTTGTTCTCTGCTGCATTAAAGCTTAGTTTATTATTTTTTTATTGTAAACACAGATGTCCAACCAACGCCACAGTTTCATCCCATGTATATTACATTTGGCTGAGGGTGGTTGGCCAAGTCAAATACAACACGAAACAAAAAAGGTCCATTTCCTTCCATACTTGTCCTTTCTTTGCACTGCACTTTGCTAAAACACAGGCTGAGGATGGAATACAATGCATCTTATTGCAGACAGTATAGTAAGGCAGGGTTCACACTTATCAAAAAGTGTGTGTGAAATTGTGAAATTTTGTTAACTGCACATGCAATGAAAGTCCATTTGAAAACCACCTTTGCGGCTTCCCATGCACATAAAAAAGTACATCTTGCAGCATAAATTTGCACATCGCATGCAAATTCTCATTGACTTTTATTTGTTACGCACACTAAAAAACGCTCAGCCTAAGTGCTGGAAATCTGCATGCACAGCCTATTATGAAGGAGGCGTATCTAGAAGGGTGCAGGTATGGATTGTGCCATGGGCGCCATGGCTGCTTCCTCCTTTTCCCTCATGCTTCACCACCATACTGAAGGATGCCTCTCAGGCATTTGTACCTGCTCTTAACCTGGAGGACAGCTCTCACTACCTACACTGGGGGGTCTGCTTATACTGGGGGACACCTGCCAAATCTATACTGGGGGGTTACTTATACTAAGGGGGAACCTCTCATTACCTATACTGATGGACTACTTATACTGCGGGGATACCTTTTACCTTTATGCTAAAGAAGGCTACTTACACTGGGGAGCCATCTCTAACTACATATACTGGGAGGGCAATGTAAACATGGTTCTACTTATACTGTGTGTACTACCTCTGGCTACCTATACTAGGGTTCTACCTCTGGTTACTTTTACTTGGGGGTTAACTCTAGCAATCTATACTGGGGAGACTTGTATCATTGCAAGAAAAGAAGCTGTTTTTATGGGACAAGGTTGGTCTAATGGGGGAGTGGCGCCCCTGGGTGGAGTTATTTTATGCACTCATCTCATGTCGATATGCGGCTGATTCCATCACTGATCAAATCTGCTAGAAATCGATGCAGTAATCAGTCCGATCAATCGATTTTGTAAATCGATTTCTTCAAACAGATTGATTGGACCAGACAGAAAATCTAGTCAGGCTGCAGCAGTTTGACAGCCCATAGCGTTGCAGTGGATGGAATAGTGCAACGCTGCGGTTCAATAGATTTTTCATATGTTTCATTGTGAAATCTATTGAAAATCAGTTCCTAGTGTCTGGCACACATCAGATAGATTCCTGTCAGATTTTATCTGACCGGAATCTATCTGATGGTTGAATCTGGTGGCAATCTACAAGTATATGGCCACCTTGAGAGAGTAAAAGCAATAGAATGGGTGCACCAACCCCCCCCCCCCAGCAATATAATACCATGAAGGGTCACCTCCCAGCTAAACAACTTATTACAGACACAAAGCAAAGGGTACATGCAGATTGCAATCCAAACTGTAAACTTTATTGCAGACACTTTACTATCCAACAGATAAAAGCACTCACATAACACAATGGATGGGAGGCTGCCAGTGCAGAGGGGTCAGTGTAGGACATGTCTGCACCGCTCTGCATTATGTGAGTGCTTTTAGCCATTCTAGACATTGGAAAGATACCGATGTACTAATAGGGCCTTGCCAGTAGGAATTTGTTGCTTTATTTCCCCTAGCACAGCCTTTCGGAGTGTGTGTATATTGAGAAGTGTCCACCTTGCCAGTATGTCCTATAATAAAGTCCTGTATTGTCATGAGCAGGAGTGAAGTGAATCTGTAGATCTCAGGTGTTGCTGTCGGATTTTCAGAGATCCTTCATGTGTTGTGTATTTTTTTCAGAAGACCTTTGCCAGGAGACTGTCCTACACCTAACGATGAGATGGGGGCTTGTAGAGCTGTCACATTACTGCATGTCTCTCCCTGGAGGAGCAGAAGCATTAAGAAGAATAAATAAGGAAGGAGAGACTCCAGGAGAGCTCGCTATTCGGAATGGCCACAACAGATTGGTGGATCTGTTAAGAAAGTAAGTGAAGCAGCAAAGTACAGTGTTGTTGAAAATGCAACTTTATTTAGTATTTATATAGCGCCAACATCTTAACGCTGTACATAGTATATTGTCTTGTCACGAACTGTCCCTCAGAGGGTCTCACAATCCAATCCCTGCCATAGTCATATGTCTATTTATGTATCGTGTAGTGTACTGTATGTATCTTAAGGCCCATACACACGTCGGATTTTCCCGAACGACGGGTCGTTTGAACGTCTTGTCGTTCAGTCGTCCGCACGCCAAATCGGGCGTGTGTACAGTCCGTCGTTCGGGGGATAAGACTGATTTTGAGCGATCCGTCGGGCGGATCGCTCAAGACCAGTCTTCTCACCCGAACGATGAACTGTACACACGCTCGATTTGGCGTGCGGACGACTGAACGACGGGACGTTCAAGCGACCCGTCCGGGAAAATCCGACGTGTGTATGGGCCTTAGTCTAAGGCTAATTTTAGGGGGAAGCCAATTAACCTATCTGTATGTTTTTGGGATGTGAGAGGAAACCGGAGTGCCTGGTGAAAACCCACACAGACGGGTACATATTTCGGTGCTGCTCAGTTCGTCGCGGGGAGAGCCCAATGACTGCTTTCCCTACTGCTGCTAAACTCCGAGGCGGCGTTAAGTACTATTCCCCCTCCGAGTTGTTGCAACTCGGAGGGAAATGTAATTCAGGTTCTGGCAGCCGCCAGAGCCCCGGATTACCGCTACGCGGGGCGCGCATCATAGCATTGATGCTATGACGGCGCCCAGTTTCGGCGCTCGGCTCTTGGAGCCGTGCGCCAAAATGAACTGATTCGCACACAGACACGGGGAGAACATACAAACTCCATGCAGATGTTGCCCTGGCTTTCCAGCGCTGCAAGGTGAGAGCGCTAACCGCTACACCACCGTGCTGTCCACCAAGGTTTTATATACAAAGGTTTCAAGTAACCGTGCATAACTATAAGGGCTGTTTTAACCTCCTTAGCGGTATTGCCGACACACTGTCGGGCATACCGCTCTGTGGCCCCAGGAGTCCCCCATAATATTTTTTTTTTAAACAAATGACTTTAAAGAGAGTCTGAAGCGAGATTTATTCATAGGTAGCAGGGGCACGTGTGCCCCTGCTAAATCGCCGCTATCCCGCGGCTTAACGGGGGTCCCTTCACTCCCAAATCCCCTCGTTTTAGCGGGGGAGCGCTGGGGCAGGGCTAACCGCCGCAGCCCTGCCCCACGCGCGTCTGTCAGCACGTATCTCCGCCTCTCCCCCGCCCCTCTCAGTCTTCCTTCACTGAGAGGGGCGGGGGAGAGGTGGCGATGCGCCGCTGATAGACGCGACTGGAGGCAGGGCTGCAGCCGTTAGCTCTGCCTCCATGAGCGACTAAGTCTGCGACCAAGTGTCGCAGTGGGGGGTTTGGGGGTGAAGGGACCCCCATTTAGCGGCGCTATAGCGGCGGTTTAGCAGGGGCACACGTGCCCCTGCTAACTATGAGCTCTGAAGCGAGATTTATTCTCGCTTCAGAGTCTCTTTAAAGCGGACCCAAACCAAACATTTTTTTAATTAAAAATATTTAGTTGCACCACTCTGACACATGCAAAGATAAATGAACACTCCTTCAAACCTATGATAATATCAGTGCATGCTTTTCACCCTTCTCTTTTAATAGCTAGGGTTATACTGGGGCAGCCATTAGCAATTCCTCCTTTGCTGGACACTATCTACTCCACCAGTTTGCCGGATTGTTTGCCGGCAATATGAAAGAAAGGGAGGGGTTTCTCCAATAAATGTAACGTATTTTATATTTGTCATCACGCAGCTGAAAAAAGTCTGCTATTTATTATTATAATTTAGAAAATAGATTTTATTTCTGAAATCTTGTATTTTTAATTTGGGTCCACTTTAAAGCCTTTAGTTAGCACTAGGCTAGCTAGTTCAAGTGTCAGGCACCCGCCGCTCCTCTGCGATCCCCCTATTTATACGTTACCCCCCCTGGTTTCAGCGATCGCGCAGCCTCCCGGCACAGCTCCGGTCTCTCTATGCCATAGATGTCCATGGGGAGGATCGGGTTTGTGCATGACGTCATGTGCGATCCTCCCCATAGTGAAGCCCAGAGCTGTCCGGGGAGGCCGCGCCGATCGCTGGATCCAGGCTGGGTAATGTATAAACAGTGTAGCAGAGAGGATCGGGGGGTGCCGGGCATTTGTACTAGCTAGCCTAGTGCTAGCTAGTGGGTTTTCGGGCCGCGGGATCTCTGAGAGGGACTGGCAGGCAAAAAATTGCAAAACGTTGCCAAATTGCAAACCGTTACTCCGCTCAGGAGGTTAAAGTGATTCCATAGGGAGAGGGATGTAAAGGCTTGCAGGTTTTTTTTTTCCCCCTTTCAAACCATGTTAATTGCCTGGCTATCTTGCTGATCCTCTTAAAGTCACAGACCCAGAACTAGTACTTAGATCAGATGTTCTGAACAAAGTTTGAATACACTGGCTGCATGCTTGTTCCAGGTGTGTGGCCAATGGCCATTATTGTAGCTGAAGAGATCTGCAGGACAGCCAGGTTACTGGCATTGTTTAGCCACTTCACCCCAAAGCGGTTTTTACCCTAACGGACAAGGGCGATTTTCACCTTTCAGTGCTCTTCCCTTTCATTTGCCAATAGCTTAATCACTACTAATCACAATTAAATGATCTATATCTTGTTTTTTTTCACCACCAATTAGGCTTTTTGGGGTTGATATTTGTTTTCAGTAATTACTTTATTTTCTATGCATTTTAAAGGGAAAAACAAGGAAAAAATGAAAAAATACACTATTTTTTAAATTTCATCCCCTATAGTTTTAATATAAACACTGCTACTGTACATAAAACTCACACATTTTATCTGCCTATTTGTCCTTGTTATAACAACATTTTAATTATGTCCCTAGTGCAAAGTATGGTGACAAAATAGTATTTGGAAATTAAGGTGTATGTTTTCTTTGGTGTTTGTTTTTTTTTTTTTTTTCACTTTTTTCATGTGCATGTGCACAGCGGCAGCAGCACTGTCTGACTTATAAAAATGTTCTGGCTCTAGCAGGACGTTTTTATAAGTTAGCTTGTCATTAAGTGGTTAAACTAAAATATGGCCACAATAGCCCTTTTCGTACATTGCTAAATTAAGAATTGAAGTCCAGTCTTTGTCTAAATAGCTTGCTCTGCTCTCCAACTGTAATGCTGCTGCCTCAGTGCTCTGTATCACCCAGTTTTTACATTTCCGTTCACCAGAGACCAGTCACGTAGAGGTTAATCCAAGTACTGATCAACCAACAGCTGATGGGAGCTTCTGGTTTCATAACTGGCAGTTCTAGATTTATTTCAGGTTTCCAATCAATGGAAATTACATATTTCTGTTTCTGACTTAAAGGACACCCGAAGCAAAAATAAACTAATGAAATAAACAATTGTTTCCATCTTCCTTCTCCTAAAAATGACTTGTTAAGATAGTCCACAGTTTTATTTTATGTTTAAGGCTACTTGCAGACCAAGACGTTGCATTAGGTGCCACGTTAAGGTCGCATAACGTGCACCTAACACAACGTATGGTGCTGCAAGAGAGGACGGTAGAGTGAGCCGCGTTAGGCGGCTCTATCCGTATAAGGCCTCCCAGAGTGGCGCTGATTGGCCGGCGGGACCACGTGATGCGGAGCGAGACACTCCGCATCACGTGGTCCCGCCGGCCAATCAGCGGCCGCCAGTGCAGTGAATATTAAGTAGCCATGTGCGCGGCTACTGTAGCTGGCTCTCCCCGCCTCCTCTCCGCCCCCCACTGCGCATGTGCAAACAGTCTAACACGGCTATAGCCGCTCTAAAGCCGTAGCATGCTGCACTTTCCCGACAACGTGCAGCGTTACATGTAACGCAACGTGGGCTGTGTGAACAGCCCACTTGTGTTACATTGCTGTGCATTGGGGGAACGTTACAGGCGCACTAACGTGCGCCTGTAACGTCTCTGTGTGGAAGCAGCCTAAATCTACTTTTTAAGTTTTAACAGTTTTATTGTTTTTGCTTAATGACCCGTTCATTGAAGTATGCCAGAGCTAAAATCTATGAACTATTGACCCTTTTTATCTCTTTCCTGCTCTCAGAAGCCATTTTCTGCTAGGAAAATGTTTTATAGTTGGAATTTCTTATCAGTGAGGGTCACACTGTAGTCACTTCCGGTCTGAGTCAGGACTGAGTCAGCCACTTACATACCTTATATTTAAAGGGACTCCGAGCTCAAAATAAAAATGAAATTGCTACTCACCTTGGGCTTTTTGCAGCCCAGTGTAGGTCGGGAGGTCCCACGACGGCGTCCTGGCTCTTCTCCTAGGCCTTCGCTCCGAAATGGCTGCCCGGCAGCTCCCAGCGACACTGGGCCGGCCGCCTCGCGTCATCACGGTGGCCGGCGTGACCTAATGGCGAATGCAGAAGAGTGCTTAGCGCCACGTAGTGGAGTGGCCAAAAAGTAAAATTAAAGTACAAATGGGAAAAAAAAACACAATACACACTAAATAAAAACTGATTGCCTCCCCACAATGCCCATTAACTAAAAAATTAAAAACACGTGTTTAAAAAAAAAAAAAAAAAAAAAATACATAAATAGTTACCTTAGGGACTAAACTTTTTAAATATGTATGTTGTGAAGGTATATTACTATACACCTTATTACCTTGAGCCCATATGGGCTTATAATTAGTGATGGACGCAAAACTAAAAAAATGCACCTTTATTTCTAAATAAAATATTTGCGGCATACGTTGTACCAGGGAAATATTTTAAACCGTTACAATAACCGGGACAAATGGGCAAATAAAATGTGTGGATTTTATCCACAGTAGAACGTTTTATTATAAAACTATAATGGCTGAAAACTGAGAAATAATATTTTTTTTTTTTTCAATTTTTTACTTATTCCTGTTAAAATGCATTTCGAATAAAATAATTCTTAGCAAAATGTACCACCCAGAGAAAGACTAACTGGTGGCAAAAAAAACAAGGTATGGATCATTTACATGTGATGAGTAGTGATAAAGTTATTGGCGGATGAATGGGTGAAGCGCTGACGGGAAAATTGCCTTCGCCTGAAGGTGAAAACACCTGCGGGCTGAAGTGGTTAAAGTGAACCCGAGGTGAAAATAAACTGATGAGATAAGCAATTATATTTGCTTACATCTGAAAATGGCGCCTGCGAATAATGGCGCACGGTGTTGCCGCTAATCCGTTTGCCGCTTATCGCTATTTAACGTTAAAGCCTTATTGTTATTTAGCGTTAACACACAGAACCCTCTCTGTACCTACCCCTAACCCATAAACCCCCCCCTGGTGGTGCCTAACCCTAACCACCCCCCTGGTGGTGCCTAACCCTAACCACCCCCCTGGTGGTGTATATTGTACTGTAACTATACCTAACCCTACTCTCACACAGAACCCTCCCTTTACCTATCCCTAACCCTAAGACCCCCCTGGTGGTGCCTAACCCTAACCCCCCCTGGTGGTGCCTAACCCTAACCCCCCCTGGTGGTGCCTAACCCTAACCACCCCCCTGGTGGTGCCTAACCCTAACCACCCCCTGGTGGTGCCTAACCCTAACCACCCCCCTGGTGGTGCCTAACCCTAACCACCCCCCTGGTGGTGTATATTGTACTTTAACTATACCTAACCTTACTCTTACACAGAACCCTCCCTTTACCTATCCCTAAGACCCCCCTGGTGGTGCCTAACCCTAAGACCCCCCCTGGTGGTGTCTAACCCTAACCACCCCCCTGATGGTGCCTAACCCTAAGACCCCCCCCCCCCCGGTGGTGCCTAACCCTAACCTTGACAGTGTTACATGAAATCCATTCACCATTTTGCAGTTAAATAAAGTCTGCAGTTTGGCTTATGTAGGGGGCTATTGGTAAATAACGTTAGTGTGTGCCACTATTGATAAATAACGTTAGCGTGTGCCACTATTGATAAATAACGTTACTGTGTGCCGTTTTTCTGCTTTTTTCCCTGTGCGCCATTATTATGCAGTACTAACAATAAATAGCGATAAGCGTATCTTTTTAATGCGGCGCCATTTTTATGCATAGGCGCTGTGCGCCATTATTCACTGATCCGATTATATTTATCCTCCTATCAAAACAATTAGTTTTTAAGTATCCCATGGACCTCATGGGGCTGGAGGAAGCCCCAGGTAAGTATAAATGCAGGGGTATTGCTTGTCTCAGGTACCCTTTAATCCCCTTGGCGTTCTGATTCTTTCCGGATTTTAGGGTCTAAAAGTGGTGCAATTTTTTTGCACCCTTTCAGACCCTAAAACCTGGAAAAAATCATGGTGCCAGGGAGATCTGCAGCAGCCCAGCAATCAATCACCTCCCTGGCTGCAGCTAAGCCTCCATCCTCCGGGTGGAGCTGCAACTCTCTCATGACGACAGCCGGCGATCTCACCAGCAGGAAGCAGAGCCCCAGAGGAGAGGAAGAAGAATGCCAGCCGACGTCGGGATCCTGGGAGGAATGTAGAAACTCTCCCGCTGCGGGCATTGCTCTGCATACAGCCTCCGGAGGGTACTCCGAGCAGAGGTCGGGATTACCTCTCTTAGCTGCGGTTTTCCGCACCGACCCTAGTCCGGGATAACCGCCAAGGACCTCTATCACGAAAAATTCTAAAGTTTAAAATACATGTAGTCACATACAAATAAAGGGGCCCATACACTTATACTATTTCCCGCCGATATACAGTAGATTCGATCACTGTGATCGAATCTGCTGTGAAATCGTTGCACAAACACAGACCGGACGATCGAATTCCGTCCGAAATTGATCGTTCCCGTCGATCTGTCCGCGCGGAAGATTTTGCTCGATCGGGAGTGCGTTGATAGTGGCGTTAGAATGTCCGACGACCAACGCTAGCGGTAATACATTACCTGTTCCGCCGGCGTGTGTCCCCGCTCTCTCTTCTTCGCTCTAGGCTCCAGGGCTGCGGCTGGCTTCACTTCCTGTCAGGGGAAGTTTAATTAAACAGTAGAGCGCCCTCTACTGTTTAAACTTTCCCGACAGGAAGTAAAGTGAAGCTGGAGCCCAGCGCGGAGAAGCGAGAGCGGAGAAGAGGCAGCGGAGACCGGGGGACTCGTGCTGGCCAGATCAGGTAATGTATGCGGGGGGGGGGAGGGGGGCATAGCGGCAGCTCCACAGATTGTGAATCGGTTCCATAGTGAAATCTATTCAAAATCTGTTTGCAGTGTAGGCAGCCAATAGATCCCTGTTTGATCAGAGTCGATCACAGAGGGATCTATCTGCTGGTCGATCTGGTGGCAATCGACCAGTGTATGGCAGCCTTAAGAAGTACTGTTCTTCCAGAGTAAAATGAGCCATAAATTATTTTTTTCCTATGTTGCTGCATCTTACAATAGATAGTAGAAATCTGACAGAACCGACAGGTTTTGGACTAGCCCATGTCCTCATGGGGGATTCTCAGGGTTTTCTTTATTTTCAAAAGCACTTGGTGAATGGCAGTTGCACCATCCAGCTGCCAAATAATTGTTCAGCGAGCAGGGTGGCTGGCCAGCATCTTTGTATAAATCCTTTTTTGGAAGTGTCTTTATAAAGAATAAAGGCCATACTGAGCATTCCCCATGAAGAGATGGACTAGTCCAAAACCTTTTGATTCTGTCAGATTTCTACTAACTACTGCAAGTGACATCAACATAGGAGAAAGGTAATGTATAGCTCCTTTTACTCTGGAAGAAACATACTTCTAATTTGAATGTGTTTACATGTAATTTAAACTTTACAATTTTTCGCGATAGTGGTCCTTTAAGTTGCATAAACTTGCAAGCAAAATTTCAATAAACTCAGAAGAATTTGATTCTACCTGGAATTATTTGCATCTCGTCCCTTTTGAATATATGAGGAAAAATTGCATTAATTGATAATAGTAGTTGCTGAAGCTGTTTGCAGTTTTTAACCTAGACATCCCCTCTTCCACCTCCTAAGCCTTCCTATTACATAACCTCAGGTGATGAGTGGTTTTACTTCACTCTGGAAAGTACTTTACATTTCATTTTCACCAAATTCCAAGGGCCAAAGCCTCTGCAGTGTTTTGATGTGCAGTTTTTACCGAAGGTAACCTCTGGCTTTGTTTCTTTCATCATTAAATACGTTCTGTTTTTCAGGTTTTGTGACAGATTAGCTTTAAACATATCAGACGATTTTCTTCTTTGCTTTTTTTGGCAACCTGTTTTTGGATTGGGCTCTAGTCTTGTGTTAGTGTGGCCGGCCCTCTACCTCTTGGCTGACTGCTCAGGAAAAAATCAATCAGGCTTCGTTTTCTCTCAGCCAGTTGTTATTTTTCCATAAAATTAACCTGCATCTATGCCTGAATATACGGTAACTCTGGGTATATAGGCCTATTAGGCTTAAAGGGAACCTGAAGTGAGAGGAATATGGAGGCAACCATACTACTACTTGCTTATTTTATTTATTTATTTTAGTATTTATATAGCGTCAATATATTACGCAGAGCTGTACAGAGTATATTGTCTTGTCACTAACTGTCCCTCAGAGGGGCTCACAATCTAGTCCCTACCATAGTCCTATTCCTGTGTATGTATCGAGTAGTGCATGTATCATAGTCTAGGGCCAATTTTAGGCCAAAGCCAATTAACTTATCTGTATGTTTTTGGGATGTGGGAGGAAACCAGAGGGCCTAGAGGAAACCCACACAGACACGGGAAGAACATACTAGCTTCTTGCAGGTGTTGATTTGGCTGAGATTTGAACCAGGGACCCAGCGTTGCAAGTCGAGAGCGCTAACCACTACGCCACCGTGCTGCCCAAAAATGCCATGCGCTTGGCTTTTGTACTGATCTTTTAGCTTTAGTCTTGGCTAAAACCCTGAACCGCTGATGACTAACCTTGGCACTCCAGCTGTGACAAAACTACAAATCCCATCACGCCTCTGCCTCCCCGAGTTATGCTTAGAGCTGTCAGAGTATTGCAATGCCTCATGGGACTTGTAGTCCCACCACAGCTGGAGTGCCAAGGCTAGCCATCACTGACCTACAATAACAGATGAGTCAAAATAATTCAGAAAGTATTTGAGGCAAGAATCAGAACCACAATTAGGCAAGTTTATTTTTTGAATTGAATTCCATTCTTGATAAAGATTTGCTATAAACATTGATCTGCTGCTGCATATTTTTTTTCTATTTAATGTTATGAAATGATTTGATTTGTAGCCAGCTATCAATTTTGAAAACTGCAACTGAAAATAACACTTCATTTCTCAAATGGAATATTATAGACAGTCCCTTACTTAAAACGACTCACGTTACAATGTTTCAGAAACACAAAGTTGTTTCCATGTACGAAGTATACAATACTGTTTTTTTAATCACATATTGTAACTAGAGATGGTTCGAACCTCCGATTTTCGGTTCGCGAACCTCTGCAAAAAGTTCGGTTCGCGCGAACTTCCGTGAACCGCAATAGACTTCAATGGGGAGGCGAACTTCGAAAATAAGAAACCTTTATGCTGGCCACAAAAGTGCTGCAAAAGATGTTTCAAGGGGTCTAACATCTAAGTTTTTGCATGGCAGAGTGGGATAGATGCCAAAAGTCCCGGGGAAAAATCTGGATTTGACGCACAGCAGCGTTTTAAGGGCAGAAATCAGATTGCATGCTAAATTGGAGGCCTAAAGGGCTTTAAAACATCTTGCATGTGTATACATCAATCAGGGAGTGTACATGGAGTACAGCTTCACACTGACAGACCAAACTCACTGTGTAACACACCGCACACAGCTGTTTGTGTGGGGATGGCTGTGCTGGACTGGTGCGCACCATGGCGAGAGTGCAGGCCATGGCGGTTTTCAAGCCCATATGGTTGGGCTGAGGTAGCTCAATGACAGAGCAGTGACTGTACAGCTAATCAAATTTAGTCTGTCCACAATGAAGCAACGACCTTATTTTCTTGGGTGTGCCGCCCCCGCCCCCTTCCCGAGACATTCATATAGCCGGCGGTCATTGCTTCATTGTGATACGCAAGTCCCTAAATCACGGCAAGGTAACGATCACGAAGGGGAATTGACACAATTACATGCCTTTTTGTTTTGTTGTTGCAGCTGCAGTGCAGCCAGAAAAATTAGGCAGGCATGTACACACACCAGAAAAATTATTATAGCGGCCGCTGCTAGCAGCGGCCTTAAAAAAATCAGGATTCCGCCTGGAGTCCTGGACCCTGTTGGTGGTGGCGGAGAAGGCAGTCAAGCATTCTGCAGGCAGAGATGCTGTGTGGAGACCAGCTTAGTCATGGGGCAGGCAGTTACACGGCGTGCAGGCAGAGATGATGTGTGAGGTGACTGACTGTCTTTGGGCAGGCAGTAGCCCTCCGGGATCCATGCCTCACTCATTTTGATAAAGGGGAGGTACTGAACACTTTTGTGACTTAGGGGACTATTCTTCTCAGTGACAATGCCTCCAGCTGCGCTGAAGGTCCTTTCTGACAGGACGCTTGAGGCAGGGCAAGACAGAAGTTGGATGGCAAATTGTGACAGGTCTAGCCACAGGTCGAGCCTGTACACCCAGTAGTCCAAGGGTTCATTGCTGCTCACATTGTCTACATCCACACTTAGGGCCAGGTAGTCGGCTACCTGCCGGTCCAGGCGTTGGTGGAGGGTGGATCCAGAAGGGCTAAGGCCAGTCACTTACCATACCAGCTGGTGGTCTCTGAGGCCTTCCGAATATTTGTGGCCATTGGGACACCGCAGTGGAAGATACAGTTCCACCAAGCCAGCTGTCAGACACCGGGCAAGGGGGTGATTGGCAGACATTGTCTTCTTCCGCTCAAAGATTACCCTCAGACACTTGGCTGCTGCTGTGGGCAGAGGAGCAGAAACTTCTCAAGGTGAGAGGCGGAGTGGAGGAGGGTGGCTGTGATTGTGAAGGTGCAAGGGTGAAAGCGGCTGAAGATGCTGCACCTGGAGGAGGAAGAGGAGAAGGAGGGTGGCTTTTCTTTTGTGTGCTGCTTTTCCTCTGGTGCTCTTTCCATTGCAGTTTGTGCCTTTTCTCCATGTGCCTTCGTAAGGCAGTTGCCCCTACGCGGCTGTTGGCCTTTCCACGGCTCAATTTTTGGCGGCAGAGAAAACAGATGGCATTGCTCTGATCTAAGTCAGACACACACAAAAATGTCCAAACCACTGAGCCCCCCTGGGGTGTGGGCACTATGGTGGCCTCAGCAGCTGACGTTGAAGGGCATTTTGGCTGGCTGTCCATAGGTGGCGATACATGGCGCCGGACACTGCCACCAGCTTTTTCTGAAGATGAGCTCCCCCTGCTTCTTTCAGCAACTCATCTCCTCCTACTCCTCTCTGACTTCCCCTCTGAACTGTCCCCTTGGTCATCTTGTCTCTTAGGAACATACGTGGCATCTGTATCATCATAATCATCATCCCCATCTTCGCTTGCCTCAGACACCTCATAAACTGTACCAACAGTAGGTACTTCATCATCCTCCTCCTCACACATTAGGTCCATAGTGTCGCCTAACTCAGCCGTATGAGGTGGTGTAACTTGCTTAGCGCCTTCATCTTGTTGCAGTAGTGGCTGGAATCCGTTAATTCCCCACCAAATAATTCCTGCGAAGTGTCAAATGCAGCGGATGTGGTGCTTGTAGTAGCGCTGGTGGCAGCGGAAAATTAGGTGTTCTGTGTTGAATAGTCAACCACGTCCTGACAATCTTGAGTTGATGGGACGTGCCTTCTTCTGAGCACTGTACTTTGGGCCAGGTCTGCACGAAATCACGTCAGCACGACCTCGAACAGACCTGCCGGGTGGCCTGCCTCTGGGTCTGGCCCTGCCTCTGCCTCTACCTGCTTTGTCCATATCGGGGGGGATGAGGTGAAAGGTATGCACTGACTTGACTAATACAATGTGCAGTCACACAGGTGCAGTGACTGGTATTACAATACAATGTGCCGCTGTTACACAGGTGCAGTTAACAGGTATACAAGGAGTGGTATATTACACAGCGTACGGTCACACAGGTACTGTGAACAATTATGCAATGACTGGTATTACAAATTTTCAGCTGTCACACACACACAGGTACCGTGAACAGGTGCCGTGAGACTGCATGCGCTCACGTAGGTAGGTGGGTGCACTGAACAACAGGTAGGTATATGCAGTGATGAGTATTACAAATGTGCAGCTGACACACACACACGCACGCACACACACACACACACTGTGAACAGGTACAGTGACTGGTGATATTAAATATCACGCTGCATGCGCTCACGTAGGTAGGTGGGGGCACTAAACAGGTAGGTATATGCAGTGATGTGTATTACAAATGTGCAGCTGTCTCACACACACACACACACACACACACACACACACACACACACACACACACACACACACACACACACACGTACTGTGAACAGGTATAGTGACTGGTGGTATTCAATAACACACTGCGTGCGCTCACGTAGGTAGGTGGGTGTACTGAACAACAGGTAGGTATATGCAGTGATGGGTATTACAAATGTGCACCTTTCACACACACAGGTAGTCACTGAATGTGCTGGGCCTGGCAGTGGCACAGTAGGAATTACCAAGGGGCCAAAGTCCAGCAGCAAAGACTTACTGACAGGGCTGTATATGCAACACAAGTGTCCGTGGGACACACACACAAAAATAATTAGATCACAAGAACAACATTAGCTCTCAGAAGAGCTGTTGAGGATGAGTAGTGCATTTTAGCAATAAGTATCAGCAAGAAAGAGCAACCTAACAAGCCTATAGCCTAAATAAGCTTTCCCTAATGTCTCTGCAGCACCTCTCCCTTCTCTAATTACTGCAGCCACACGAATGAGGGAACTGGCTGATGCTGCCTGCTTTTTATAATAGCGGGTCGAACCGCCATACAGTTCGCGGTTCACCATGAACGCGAACCACCAAAGTTTGCATGAAAAAAGTTTGCGGTCGAACCGTTTGGGCCATCTCTAATTGTAACATTGCTAAATGTTACAGTATTATATACTAAAGGTCCTTGTGGTGATTTGCTCAGCTGCCTGTGCAGGCAGCCAGCCTTTTGACCATTGTGTAGATTTGCATGCTGCAGGACTCTGGAAAGAAGAGCTTCTGTCAGTTTTGCAGCTTGTGCTTGCAGAGGAATTTGCATACGTTGTCATGCAAATTGCCTGGCCACATTCATTGGAGGCGTGTACTATAAGTACTATGTCTTTCCCACAATGCTTCGCTGTTCATAAGGATTTCGTCCTATGTAACACTCCTGGTGGGGTGTCAGTCTTGCTCTCTGTTTGAACATCAGCTTAGAGTAATTCCTGAATCTGCGCTAGGCAGATTTCCCTAGTGCAGTTAGGATTGTATTATCTGTATTGCCTGTTCTGTCTTGTCTTGCCTGTTGCCATTGTCCTGTCCCTATGGTGGTCGACAGGAAATGGTTCTGATCTCTGTTCTTGGAGTATAGCTGGTGCAGCGGTTGCTACCAGCTATCTCTTCTGTTCTGTCTCCTGGGATCGCGCTAGCTACTTTTCGCTAGCGCTGGGGATCCTTCTGTTCTGTCTCCTGGGATCGCGCTAGCTACTTTTCGCTAGCGCTGGGAATCCTTCTGTTCTGCTACTCTGTACCTGGATCGCGCTAGCCACTTTTCGCTAGTGCTGTGGATCCTATCTCTCGCTTGTCCCTGTTTTCGTGTGTCTGTCTTATCTGCTACGACTGCTTGCTGGAGGCTCGGTGAGGTAACCGTTAAGCAAGCGTTCGCGTCCTCTGTTTCATGTTTGTCTGTCGATGGTTAGTTAGGCGTGCTTGTCTCTATTGTGCTTATCACGTGGAGACCGCGCATAACCGCGTGCACTGTTGCGAATGAGTGCGGTGTTCGCGGTTAGCTAGCGTTTGTTGTTTTCCGCATCTTCTCGTTGTATTATTTACTGTGCCTTTGCTACCCTCGTATTCTGTCCTGATCTGCCTTGTGTCACGTCTGGCGATCGCACCTCTCGCGATCGCGTTCCTATTTCATATCTGCTGTTGTGTGTGCGCAGTCGCAGGGTGGCGACTAGATTGGCACACACACATACAATCTGTCCCTTTGCTCGTTCTCATTCGCAATCGCCTCTCTTGCGATTGCGTTCTGCGCTTCGTACAAATTCCTGTCTGGCATTTGTGGAGGTACAGAGGATTGGTTCCTCTGCACTCCCCAACGCCATCTGCCGACAGGAATTTTTCCTCTACGGGTGCGTAGCACCTTTTGCTGGGTTCCTGCAAATATACGCTTGTGGAGGATTTCCGCCGTATCAGCGCACGCGTTGTGCGCTGATCACGGAATAAGTTCCACAATCGTTACAGTCCTAATCCAAAGAGTCCCATAGTAAATAATTTATCCACGTTTCACCATGTATAACACACGACTCAACTTATGGTCTCCCAGAACGGAACCGGTTTATAAGTAGGGGACTGCCTGTACTCTGTTTTATTACAGACAGCCCAGTTATTTCCTTTTCCTGCATAAGTAATCATCTGCACAAAGCAGGAGATCTGCACCTGCCTGCAGTCATTTAGCGACTTGGCTGGAGCAGTGTCCAGCTTACACCTACACCCTTTGTAATGCAATAAACTGTACAAAGCTAGCTGTAGCAACACACTTGATAGGGGCTCATGTTTCCTCTAAAATCTGCTGCACGGTAGAGAAAAAAGATTTTTGATCAGAAAAATATCAATCATTTATGAGGTCAGCAGGGATAAAATATAAAAGGGGAGTATTTGCTCCCCAAACCCACAAATAAAAATGGAAATGTTACGGTTTCATATATCGGCATTCTTTCTTTTATTTTTTTCTCTTTCTGTTTTAGTAAAAATGAAACCGTGAAGGGGTTGATTCACAAAGGTTACTTATTTTTCACCTCAACTGTAAGTGCAGATTTTCTCTGCACAGTCCACCGCACAGATTTCCTGACAAGTGTAAACAGGCCCATTGACTATTATTGGCTATGCGAATCTGCATGCAGAAAACGCATGCAGATTCGTTCTAGTGGAAACTGGCCCTTAGGATAAGCAGGAGATAAACAAATCAGGATAGATCATTCTTGAGATAAACAGATAAAGAGAGACGGAAGTGAGTTTTGGGCCGGTTCAGACAGGTGGCTTCCGGTTTCTTGTCGCGTGGCGTCTCGTTTGGGGGCTTTTTGCAGCAATAATGGGCATCCCATCGCGATTGGCGATTTTCGTCCCCGCAAGGGAACATGAAGACGCAGCGGTGAATCAACACTAGAAGCCGCATGAGGCTTCTAGGGGTGTCTGAAACGACATGATAAATCGGGATCGGAGTTCCGTGCTTGCGCAATCGACGTTAACCATGCGATGTAAATGCTCCCATTCTTTAGGTTTAAACGACAAGTCCCAGACGCTTAGCAGTAAACCGCCAAGCGTCCGTGTGAACCTGCCCTAAAGTGGACCTGAACTCTTGCACAGGAGAGATGGAAAACAGAGAGAAATGCACCCTGTATGTATTTAGAGTGTTTAGCCTGTCTAATTCCCCCTCATCTGTGACTAATCACAACTGTAATTTGATCTCTCAGCTGTGTCGGCTGACTGCCTTGGCAGATCAGCTAAACTGTAAACACAAGATGTTAACCCTATGTCTGCTTCCATGAAAGCAGGAAGTAGACCCACTGCAGATTTATTGCAGGATTTGTATTAGCTGTAATAAAGAAATGTTTTTCTTTAAAGATTATTATGCTGTTGCTTATTTTTTAGAGCAGAGAAGTAGTTCTCAGTTCAAGTCCGCTTAAAGGAGAGCTGAGTCATGAGTTAAGTCAAATAAGGAGAGATAAACCATGAGTTAAGTCAGTCAGGAAGAGATAAATTGTGAGTTAATAAAAAAGGTGAGATAATTCAACTGTAAAGCTTTGTGAATGAGCCCCCAAGTTTCCCACAGGCATCTTGTAGCTCATATTGGCGTGTGCAGCGCATGCCGCCGAGACTGGCATCCATTCCTCCAAGCATGTCTGATGATGAATGGGTGGGACAGGTCTGCAGAGCTGCTGTATGAACTATTTATGTTCCAGACAAGCCAGTAATTCTCCAGTGTACTAGCATTCCATTGCCTGCTGCCTGGAATGTCACAGTTTACTCTGAGTCCCCATCCTGTGCCCATGTCACTTCTGTCAGGGATGTGCTCACTGCCATGGGTATGACACAAGCACGTCCCTCTCCGCCGGTACATTGTGTAATGAAAGTCTCTCATTTTGTTTATAACTTGTTGAACAATGCCGAGTTCCCTTGAGGCACTGTGTGTTTTTACCAGCGGCAGTCCTGAGGAGCTGCTGTCTTCCAGTAAAGCCAGTCAGTGGAAGTGATTCCATGCTCCGCTTCCTACACACACTGCCGGGGAGGTAGCTCCGCTCTCTCCTAATTGCATTACATGGGGATAATGAGAGCTGTTTATTTAATTACATGAGATCCCTGACAGCACATTCACTGCAACAGGCACTCTGTGAAGAGTACCATTCCACTCTATATATCGAAGAGCAGAATATTGGCAGGAATCACATACTGAAGTTTTATTTTTTGGACTGTGTATTTTTTATGGTGTGTAGTCTTCATTTGGCTCCATCCTTTACAGCTTCCAGGACATTCCTCCTCTCAGCTTTTGCTCGGCAGCAATCAATCCGGATTCTTTTCTGCGCTTCTGTCGTTCCTCTGGAGTGCTGACATTGTCCCGGCGACAGACCTCGGGAGACTCGCTGGAGTCGGACATTGAGCTGTTTAGAAGATGCTTGTGTGACACAACCTTTTTTGAGAAGGTAAGAGTGATGGCATTGCTACCTGCCCTGGGGATGATTCACAAAGCTTTTCTCATGAGTTAACTCACCTTACTTATTTTACATCTAACTATAGAGAGAGCTAATGCAAGAGATACATAAGGAGAGATAATTAATGAGAATAAATGGATAAGGGGAATGATGCAGTAAAGTTGTCCTGCGCACGGGGCGCACAGCAATTTTACCATTACTAGTGCGGGGGAACACCGGCCATTAGCCCTTAAAGAGTAACTGTTAGCCCCCAAAGTGAAATTTAAATCTGTACAGCAATGTTTTATTTAGTATTAAAGTGATCAAAAAAGCCAATGCGTTCTGCAAAAATCAATATAATTTTGCTACTATGTAGCCTTTTGCCCACGCTAACAAAGCAAAGCCGCATATCAGATACTGATGACGAGCATGCAGAGCATGCCTATGTTTGCCCGACCACCCTCTCCCCCCCAGGACCAGGTGCCGATCTATTTGCACCACAAACAGCTGACCGCTCTGACACGGAGAGAGATCGGCAGCACTTCCAGCGGGAGCACCGCAGAGCAGCCGCCGCCGTGCATCTCTCACATGTGATTCTCTCACATGTGACTCGGCGGCGGCTGCTCTGCCGTGGCTGCGCTGGAAGTGCTGCCGCTCTCTCTCCGTGTCAGAGCGGTCAGCTGTTTGTGGTGCAAATAGATCGGCACCTGGTCCTGGGGGGGAGAGGGGGGAGAGGGGGGTCGGGCAGACATAGGCATGCTCTGCATGCTCGTCATCAGTATCTGATATGCGGCTTTGCGTCGTTAGCGTGGGCAAAAGGCTACATAGTAGCAAAATTATATTGATTTTTGCAGAACGCATTGGCTTTTTTGATCACTTTAATACTAAATAAAACATTGCTGTACAGATTTAAATTTCACTTTGGGGGCTAACAGTTACTCTTTAATGCCATGCATATTACTGGCTTATGGTAAAGCGGGTTACCATAGCAATGCGCAAAAGGGTGCTAAGGGCCGGATATCAACCGCCTCAGCTGATAATCAGGCGTGTGTACAGCAGCCCCGATCTCCCCCCGACGGATCAACTCAATCTCCCCACCCCCTGCTGGCTTCCGTTGCGCTATTCCCCTGCCCGCTGTGTGACCTCACAAACGTGCCGCTTTGATGTTTCTCCGCCTCCCTGCATAGCAACACAGTGTCCTCAGCTACACCACTGACTCACGTTGTATAGCCTGGGCCCAATGATGTCGCCCAAAGGGATTGGATACTTATCCCTGATGGGCGACATCCATCAGAGGTGTGTACGCATCTTTACAGTCAAGAAGAGATAATTCATGAGAAAAACAGATAAGGGCAGTAAAGTCTGGTAAAGTTGTTGTGCGTAGGGGCCGCATGGCAATTTTACCATTACTAGTGCAAGCGGGAGCACCAGCCATTAACCCTTAGCTCCATGTTGTGCATTGTTATGGTAATACACTTTACCATAGCAGCGCATGTATTAATTCTATAACGTGTGTGGCATTAAGGGTTAAGGGTAGGTTCTCCCCCTGTGCCAGTAGGCGGTAAAATTGCCGTGCGATCCCTGTGCATGGCAACTTCCCCAGACTTTTCTGCATCAGACCTAGAGAAATGAACCATGAGTTGTCAGATAATTCAACAGAAATGCATTGTGAATCAACCCTCTGATCTTTTCTACGTGCTAGTGACACTTGGGTGGAGTAAAGTTGTTGACCCATATGCAACTTCACTTTTTTTCTTGGGTTTTCTCTTCGGTGATATTTTCAAAATTATAAAAAAAAAAAAAAAAAAAAGATGAAAAATTATCTCCTAGGAGAAAGCTCAGGAGAAAAAGTGAATTGCATATGGGCCGTTGAGTTTCAAGGCTTGGGCTAGTGTACTGATGCTTAGATTTTTTTTCAGGACCTGTGATAGTAAATCTGATGTATTCTGTAAGTATTAAATGGAAGCTGTTAGGTCAGACATATGGGAAGTAATGGGAATGGCCTTTAAAGGTGTGTCAGGCATAAAATAATGCTGGACTGTGAATTTTCTGTCGCTAATTGCCGTGTATTGTTTTTTTTGGACATGTTGAAGAACTTTGTCTTTTGGGGATGGTAGTCATCACGGCATGGGTTCACCTACGATGAACTTCTACTCTATATTACCCAGCGTGACCTTTTTCCTGAAATCAGCTGCCCAATAGGGATGAAGTTCTCTGAGGTGGCCATGATCCTGAAGCCATGTTCTCATGCCTAGCTGACCTTAGGTCTGAGGACATTCTGGGCATTACGGGATGGAAGTTCACTGTGGTGTAAACATCACCATATGTGAAATTCACCATATGTGAATTTATTGAAAACTAAAAGTTTAAGGATGTTGTTAGGTGATTTATGGTGCAAACATGATTTCATATGTAAAGTCTCTAAAAACCACCATAACTGTTGTCCCTTTAGCTTTTGAATACCAAAGGGTACCTGTCAGAACAGGAATATCTGGAAGCTGCCACTGCTGATTTGTTTTAAAGTGGACCTAGATAGTTAAAACTTTGAGCAGATTTGTAAATTATTATTATTAAATATTTATATTGCACTGACCTTTCACAGCACTGTAAAGAGTTTAGAGGGAAGCCAATTAACTTATCTGTATGTTGGGATATGGGAGGAAACCGGAGTGCCAGGATGAAACCCATGTAGACACATGGAGAACATACAAATTCCGTGCAGATAGTGCCCTGGCTGGGATTTGAACCGGGGACCCAGTGCTGCAAGGCAAGAGTGCTACCCACTATGCCACCATACTGCCCAAACACTATATGTAAAAAAATAAAATATTGCGCCGGAAATACATAAAATAGGAGTCTATGAAATCCCATCAACTCAAATGGAAGTTGCTTAGGGTAGGAGCTTCAAAATACTTGGGGGTAATATGTATATATTTTACCCTCAGTAAAATGTAATAACATTTTGACCTCAGGAGAGCTGCAGAGATAACACACTGGTTTATTAACTCTTCTGCGATGTAGGACGGATGCTATATGCCACACATCACTTCTCTTTAATCACTATCCACAGTGTCCTACACCAGTGTTCCCCAACCCTGTCCTCAAGGCCCACCAACAGTGCATGTTTTGTGGAAATCCACACAGGTAGGTAATCAGCTCTGCTGAGACACTAATTACCTCACCTGTGCATGTTTGTGGTTTTCTGCAAAACATGTACTGTTGGTGGTACTGGAGGACAGGGTTGGGAAGCTCTGTCCTACACACTCCAGCCTGTGACAGGGAACCGAATAGGCAGAAGTACATTCCATCCATCAAATGGAGGGTCAACATCATTGCCTTTGAGGAGATGTGTTGTCTTCTTATTATAAACAGTTTTTAAGATTTTTATATGTTTTGAAGTTTTAAACGTTCCACATTTCGGTATCAACATGCCAGCTAGGCAGCTAAGATTTATCAGTGGAAGCCTACAGACGCAGATGTTGGTGTCCTTTGATGAGAGCGCATTGCATTACTTTCTTTTTTTTGTAGCACAAACTGTTTGTGAAATATTTACGATACCGCTTGTGAAATTAAAATCATACCTATTGCACTCATTTATGGAAATACGAGTCGTCCTATTGGCCTTACTTCAAACTGTGAGAATGGTTGTACAAATGTGTCCCGTGAATGTCTACACACAGAATGACTCCCTTGTTGGCCGTATAATCATCATAGTAGTAAGATTTATGCCCTCTAAAATAGCTGCATTATGATGTGTTGCACAATATTACCCATACAATTCCCTTCCCTTTACTAAAATCTAGTTGAAGTGGTCTTATTCATCTTTGGATGCATCATGATCTGGATCAAGTAGGACCTTCAGAGACATAAACAATTAACGGTCCTGGAAAATTGCTCTGAGCACAGGAAACTCAATATCCTGTTGTTGTAGCAAGCTGTACCTTAGTCTTATATTGTGCTCTTCGACTTTGATACCATTAATTTGGCCAAAACAATGTGTAGAACATTCACTCTAGTTATATATCATTGTTACATCTGTATGGAGTAGAGAAACATTTTCGGCAACCCATTAGAGGGCACATTGAAAAGCCATGTTGATAACGGTTTCTTCACAGAGTGCACTTTACCTTCAGCATCAAACTATATTAAGGCTTGGATCACACATAAAAAGGTGAGCAGTCCTGTCAGTTTTTGACAGTGTGCATCAGTTTTGCATGTGATTCTACGGTTGTGTTCACACATAAATCTGTACATTACCTGTCCTGTCAGTTTTGTATCAGTTTGTATGTGTTTCAATGGCAGTGTTTACACAAAAAAGGTGTATGTGTCCGTTCCAGTCTGGTAAAGCTGATAAAATAATGATGCAAAACTGACAGGACTGGACTGGACATGTACAGATTTATGTGTGAGCTAATGGGTAGCGGGAAAAAAAACCAGATACCTACCTTACCTAAGGAGAGGGAAGGCTCTGGGTCTTATAGAGCAGGGTTTTTCAACCCTGTCCTCAAGTACCACTAACAATACATGTTTTGCAGAAAACCACAAACATTCACAGGTGAGGTAATTAGTGTCTCAGCAGAGCTGATTATCAACCTCTGTGGATTTCCACAAAACATGCACTGTTGCATTATAGAGCCTTCCCACTCCTCTCACGGTCCCCGCACGAGTGCGAGAGGGAGAGCGCAGGTGCAGTACAGAGCCGCCATTCTTCAGGAGCACTCGGTCTCCCAAAGACTTTCTAAGCCTCCTGCGGTAGCAGAGAGCAGTGTTCGACCAATCATACTGCTACCAATTGTGACAGTGCTGGGACGAGGGGGTCGTGAGATGAATGGGGAGGCTCTATAGGACCCAGAGCCTTCCCTCTCCATAGGCAAGTATCTGTTTTGTTTTTGTTTCTTTTTGTTTCCCATTGACTTTAATGTTTCTATCTTAGGCACAGCATTCAATGAGCCTGATGCAATTCACAAGTGTTCTCCTAGTGATCTTTTCACACTTTATCAATGAAATGCCTTTTAAGCCACCAGCAAGCCAGAAAATACTCAGAATAATTTTGACTGTACTTTGTCACCTACTTTTTGTTAGTTTTGCAGTTGCAGAGTGCTGAACAGTTATTAAAAGAGAAGATTAAAAATTATCGCCAAGGAGAAAACTTAGGAAAAAAAGTAATTTGGACCGGTCCCAATAAGTGAGAGCACTTGCAGCCAGAGCTGATAGAAAACTATGCAAGAACAGAGAGAGCATACAAAATCCATGCAGATAGTGTCTTGGCTGGGATTCAGATCTACATTAATCAGCTGCAACATTAAAACCACCGACAAGTGAAGCAAGTAGCATTAGTAATCTCTTTACAATGGTATTTGCGGGTTAAATTAGGTGACCATTGAACAGTCACCTCTTAGATTTGTTGGAATCAGGAAAAACATGCAAACATAAATATGAGTGACTTTGAGAAGGACCAGTATGATGGCTGGATGATTGAGTCAAAGCATCTCCAGAATGGCAGGTCCAGATGGTGGGGTGTTCCTGATGTGCGAAGTTTAGTAGCTTTTAGAAGTGGGCCCCAAGACGTGACAACCAGTGAAGTGCTAGCCGGGTAATGTATGCCCAAGGCTCATTGATGCACATGGGGAGTGAAGGCTGGCGTAACTGGTGTGATCCCACAAAGGAGCTACTGAAGCACAGATTGCAGATAACCCATCAACCTAGGATTATTCCCATTTTATTGACTGAGATGGTCCTGGGGTGCAATGGAGGAAGGTAGACTGGTCTAATGATTTCTATCCACCTCACCAGTTCCAGGAGAGGATCTGCTGCTGACGTACTTGTCCCAGATGCCCCTGGACACCTTCTGAGGTCTTTCTGTGAGGATCCGCTTGGCTGCCTGCGCAGGCAGGCAGCTTTTTGACCACTGTTCAGGTCTGCATTCTGCAGGTTACACTTTCAAGTTTTTTTTCTGTTCTAATGCTGAGTACACACAATGCAATTTCCTGCCCGATCGACAGGTGATCAGACAGGAAGTTACAGGGTGTGTACATGTCCAAATTGCACCTGATTAATAAAGCAATGGATTTTCCAATTATAAGTGCTCAAAATCATTCACTTTATCGATTGGGAGCCGATCGGACATGCTGAAAATAATCACCCGATTCCCGTCTGTCTGGCGGGAAATTGCATCGTGTGTAGCCAGCATAACTGATCCATGTACAATAACCAAGTTTGTTAATCTCTACTACTTTATCTTTTTTTCCCTCACATTTTGACAAATTTGTGCCCAAAAATATCAATTTTTTATAGTTCTATTTCTTCTGCTCGTTTGGACTAGTTTGACACTGTATGCCTTGTTTTCTTTGTTTGGCTTCAATGTCTGTTTTGTATTCTTCTTGGCAATAGCACTGAAACAGCATTAGTCCGAGTAATGAATGATCTACTTACTGCAAGGGACAAGGGTGATTGCTCAATTCTGATTCTTCTTGACTTGTCAGCAGCATTTGATACTGTGGACCATGAAATACTAATCCAGCGACTGAAGAATTACTGTGGCCTAAGGGGTACTGTTCTTAGCTGGTTTCAGACCTTCCTATCTGGCAGGACACAGCAAGTATGTCTGGGCACACACTACTCTAATCCAGTGCCACTTGCCTATGGAGTTCCACAGGGTTCTGTACTATCACCATTACTCTTTGCAGTCTACATGCTCCCACTGGGCAAAATAATCCAGAACTATGGTTTAGGATACCATTGTTATGCAGATGACACACAACTGTATCTGTCCTTCAAGCCTGGCACCCAAGACCCATCAGCATCCATAAATGCGTGTCTAGTGGATTTACAAAATTGGATGAACACCAGCTGGCTGAGGCTGAACTCTGACAAAACAGAGGTGTTGGTGGTAGGTGGTCCACACATGATGGATAAAGTTCAAAACGCTCACCACCTCAAACTAGCAATTGGGGGAGATACTGTACAGTATAAAGACTCTGTGCGAAACCTTGGGGTGATCCTGGATGGAAATCTAAAACTCAGACAGCAGGTATCAGCTGTCGTCAAGTCTTCCTTCTTCCATCTAAGAAATATAGCGAAAATAAAACACCTAATCCCAGCTGAAGACCTTCCTGCCCTGGTTCACGCATTTGTATCCTCCCGCCTAGACTACTGCAACGCCCTGTTAATCGGATCTACAGATAAGGTTCTGCGCCCCTTACAGCTAGTACAGAATGCTGCAGCCAGACTCCTAGCCAATGCCCCCCGCAGCTCACACATCACCCCAGTACTGCAAACTCTTCACTGGTTGCCAGTAAAATGGAGAATCAATTTTAAGATCTGCCTGCTGACATTCAAGGCTCTACACCACATGGGACCCAAATACATAGCGGATCTATTGGAACTTAATGCCCCTCCACGCACCCTCCGCTCTGCCAACAAGATGAAGCTGGTTATTCCCAGGATACACTTAACATTTGGTGCTCGGGCCTTTTCCTATGCAGCCCCTACTCTATGGAACTCACTTCCACAATCAGTACGAGAGGCTCCTTCTCTGGACAGCTTTAAAAAAAGGCTAAAAACTCACCTCTTTTCCCGAGCCTTTGAGACTGCATAATGCAGGGTCACAGCGCTTTGAGTCCCCAGGGAGAAAAGCGCTATATAAATGTTATTGTTATTGTTATTGTTGTTGTAGACTCATCCTGGGAATATCCCTGCAGTTTTCCCACAGAACAGTCATGGTGGTGATGTTGTGGGACTCCTGGCTGCAGACATATGCAGCATGCTGTGGTGTGAAGGACTTGCACAGCGTACAGCTGACGGCACACCAGTGTCTGACTATTGTTAGTGTTTGTGCCGAGAGATTTGAGTGTGGAAATACTATTCAGCACACAAATAGTTTCATATAGTGAATATAATTTGAGAGGTTTGTTCTTTTATAAATAAGAAACTGGTTTAATGAGCGAACAAGGAAATTTGCTATCAGAGAAATGTATTAAAGAGCAAGGACTTTCAGTGTACTCCATTCATGTGCAGGAAATTCTTATCTTTTTAGTTCCTGTACACCTGATTAGATATTTAAAGTGGACCAGCCATATGTCTGCAATGGGTGCTTACTTCCAGAGTCTTATGCTGGGCATACACGGGTCCATTCTGCGCCCGATCGTTTTGCCTGCTCTATTCTCTTATCTTCCGCTTATTTTTCAATTCACTTCAATGACAAATCGAGTGACAAAACGATCGAACGGTGATCCGACATGTCGGAAACGATCTATCTAACCATCTTATCAGCTCAGAATCGAGCCGTGTATTCCCAGCATTAAGATTGGGTTAAGCCAGTGATCTGCAAACTTGGCTCTCCAGCTGTTCAGGAACTACAAGTCCCACGATGCATTTGCCTTTATGAATCATGACTGTGGCTGTCAGACTCCTGCAATGCATTGTGGGACTTGTAGTTCCTTAACCTCTTGCCGACCGCGTGACGCCGATGGGCGTGGCCGCGGCGGCAGCCCTAGGACCTTCAGTCTCCGAGCGGCGATCGCCGTTCGGGAGACTGTTAAACGGCATGATCACCGTCTATTTACATGTACAGCGCTGCGATCGGCAGCAGGGCTGTACTGGAGACAACTGTGACACACGGCTGTCCCCCTGGGGGACAAGAGAGCGATCGTCTCTCATAGGCAGAAGCCTATGACAGCCGATCGCCATAATTGGCTGGCTGTGGGGAGGGAGGCTAGTTATTTAAAAATTAAACAGTAAGAATATTTATTAAAAAGAAAAATATAAACATGGGGGGAGAGATCAGACCCCACCAACAGAGAGCTCTGTTGGTGGGGAGAAAAGGGGGGAGGGATCACTTGTGTGCTGAGTTGTGCGGCCCTGCAGCTTAGCCTTAAAGAGAACCCAAGGTGGGTTTGAAGAATATTATCTGCATACAGAGGCTGGATCTGCCTATACAGCCCAGCCTCTGTTGCTATCCCAAACTCCCCTAAGGTCCCCCTGCTCTCTGCAATCCCTCATAAATCACAGCCACGCTGCTGGCAAACAGCTTGTCAGAGCTGGCTGTGTTTATCTCTATAGTGTCAGTCTGCTGCTCTTCCCGCCTCCTGCAGAACTCAAGTCCCCGCCTGCATCCCTTCCCTCCCTGCTGATTGGAGGGAAGGGACGGGGGCAGGGACCGGAGCTATGCAGGAGGCGGGGGAGCAGCTGAGACTGACACTACAGATGTAAACACAGCCTCACAGCACGGCTGTGATTTATGAGGGATTGCAGAGTGCAGGGGGACCTTAGTGGGGTTTGGGATAGCAACAGAGGCTGGGCTGTATAGGCAGATCCAGCCTCTGTATGCAGATAACATTCTTTAAACACACCTCGGGTTCTCTTTAAAGTTACTATCAATCACGATGGACCATCTCACATGGCCCATCACTGCACACCCCACGCCTGTCAGACCGCTGCCCGAAGCACGGCCAGAGGGGCACAGGATGACGCAGCGACAGGGATATTATTATATCGGATATATACGCATACACTTGCCCACTGTACTGTATATACAGGTTTCACATAAAACCGTGTCACATAACACAATTCCACAAAAAAGAAAAAGATCATCCCTTGTAGAACAAAGTATTAATTATTATTATTGATTAATAATGATTTATAAAGTGCCAACATCTTCCGTAGCGCTGCACAAAGTAAGAAACAATCACGGGGTACAAAACACAATGGTGTACAGCAATATACAAAATATAAAACTGGTACAAAATACAGAATTGGTAATTACGGTGACAAAGGAGTTGGAGTCGAAGTCTGAGCAGTTTTTGAGTACCTGGAGTCGGGGACTGCTAATAAATCTGAACTGTAATTAAAAGAGAAAATATGATAAAATGTTCTATTTCTCAGATAATAGTCATCATAAATAACTTCTATATACAGCAATAGCAAATATGAAATAAACCAATCAAAAACAAGTTGTTTGGGCTGCTGCAATAGAGCAGTCATCATATTTTGAAAGTCAGATGCACATATCTGATTGTGACTGTATATCTGATGTGTACACAGGAATCTTTTATAAGTAATAAATAACATCTCTGCTGTAAACCTAATGTGTAGTTGTGTCACTACAGGATGGTCAATGAAATGCAAATAAATCTGCCTTGATGCACCTGGCTGTCCAGCTGATTTATTTGGCTGCAGTAGTGTCTGAATAACACCAGAAACAAGCATGCAGATAATCTTGTCAGATCTGACAATGTCAGAAACACCTGATCTGCTGCATGCTTGTTCACGGTCTATAGATAAAAGTATTAGAGGCAGAGGATCAGCAGGTCTGCCAGGCAACTGGTGTTTTTTTTTAAATAAATATGGCAGCCTCCATATCCCTCTCACTTTAGCTGTCCTTTAAAGGCAGAGGATCAACAGGACAGGCAGGCAACTGGTATTGTTTAAAAGAAAATAAATGTCAGCCTCCATATGTCTCTCACCTTGGGTTCCCTTTAAGCGCAAATGCTTATCTTTGGCATAGTGGGCACATTATGAGTACGTAGGTCACAAAGATTGTAACTGTGTCACGTAGAAGACCGTGCAGAGAACAGTCATAACAAAACATATCAGATTCCACCTTTCTTCATTCATGAAATATGCTTATCCTTTGGCATAGTGGATCCATGGGTCACAAAGCTTAAGAAAAAGCAATAACTTTCAGTAACATATCACATTCCCCAAATTATTATTAATCATTCAAGAAAATGAAAACAGATTTGTACTTGTTTGTTGCTGTATGCTGAGAATTTGTTTTGAAGAGAAGAACATTTTCTGGGGGAACTAAAGAGCAATGCTTATTAAATCAGGGTACTTTCGTGGATTCCCCAGCCTGCATGTGTAGTACTAATGCTATACAGAACTTTCCTCATATTTAATTTCAATCTGTAGGATGAATTCCTGAGACTGAATTCTAAACAGCAGCCGGTATCGGTGTGATGTAAAATATGCAAGACAAAAGAAATGGTGGTTTGAAGTTCAGAGACATCAATTCACTAAGATCATGCTAGAGATAATAAAGCAAGAGAAAACTTACCTCCACACGTGAGAGAGTTATCTTACCTCTTCATTCCTTAAAGAGGAACTGTAACATAAAAATATCCCCTGGGGGGTACTCACCTCGGGTGGGGGAAGCCTCCGGATCCTAATGAGGCTTCCCACGCCGTCCTCCATCCGTCAGGGGTCTCGCTGCAGCCCTCCGTGGAGTCCGGGCAGCGGTGACGTCATTATTTACCTTCCTGGCTCCTGCGCAGGCGCTCTGACGGCTTTCCATTCCGAACTACACGGAAATACCCGATCGCCGTCGGGTCCGCTCTACTGCGCAGGCGCAAGTCTCCTGCGCCTGCGCAGTAGAGCGGACCCGAATGAGATCGGGTATTTCCGTGTAGTTCGGAATGGAAAGCCGCCACAGCGCCCCCGCTGGAGCCAGCAAAGGTAAATATTGAAATGACAGTCGGCACAGTCGCCGGCTGTTCGGAGGGCTGCGGAGAGACCCCCGTGGGACAGAGGACGGCGTGGGAAGCCTCATTAGGATCCGGAGGCTTCCCCCACCCGAGGTGAGTACCCCCCAGGGGATGTTTTTAATGTTACAGAGTCTCTTTAAGTTACCTCTCCTGTAGTTAATTTACCTCCTCTGTAGTTAATTTACCTCCTCTGTAGTTAATTTACCTCCTCTGTAGTTAATTTACCTCCTCTGTAGTTAATTTACCTCCTCTGTAGTTATTTTCACATGCAGCTAATTAATAGCCTGCCTTTAACTCTGGAGTTATTTTAAGGATTGGAGAGTTAATTTAAAGACAGAAGAGTTAACTTTAGGCTTGCCTGAGGTAAAATGTTTCCTGAATACCACATGCCTTATAACCATGGTAACAACTCTAGAAGAGTTATTAAGGACAGGAGATAAGTTTAGTGAATTGAGGCCATTGACACCAGCAGAGCCCAGATTCACCAAGATGGCCTTGGTGGTGATCCTTGGATTCTATTTCTACCTCTCTCACTATCTTCCAGACGAGCACAGGTGTCACTTTTGGCTTCTGACCACATCCTCTGAGATTTTCCACAGTGCAGAACATCTTGTATTTGTTAATAATTCTTTGTGTATATCGTCTTATTATACTCGCATAGAAGCCGAATTTTTGAGTACAAAAAATGTGCACAAAAGTCCGTCGTCCCCCCTCCCCCCCTCGGCTTCTATGCGAGTCACCAATCTGAGTACAGGCTCACCTGTTTTTATCCCTCCCTCTGAGTGGCCGTTTATGTCCAGGCTCACCTGTTTCATGCCCCCGAGCGACCAGCCTGCGTTCCGTGCCTGCAGAATCAGATATGGCACTCTTCTGAAGATGAGCAGTCTTGCGGGTCCCTCTTTCCCTGCATGTGAGTGGCCGGGGCATTGGATCAGAGGAGTGTAGAGGAGAGGGCTCACCCATTGAAATCAGCACATGCTCCTTCGCGTCATCGCTCTACCGCGTCACCGTGCCTTCAGGAATGCCCCCGGCCACTTGTTCAGGATCACAGCGGTGACATCAACGCTGGGGTTTCCTATTCAGCCTGTGTGACGCTCACGCTGTCTCATTTTTATGACGCCCTCAAGTGGCGTCTTGGGACACAGCTTGAGCATCACACAGGTTGAATAGGAAACCTCAGCGCTGATGTGAAAGCTGTGATCCTGAACAAGTGGCAGGGGGCATTCCTACGGGCACGGACCCATTGGCTGGGACACAGACACCTCCTTTAAGGCAGCGGTAAAATCTCCTGGCAGCATACTTTATGCAGACAGCAATCGTCCCCATCGCTGATAGGTAAGCCACACCTGCCTGCTCCGCTTCACTCTGCAATTATGGGTGGTGGGGTAGGGTGGCGAGCATCTACTGCACCTGGCTGCCTAATATGGGGGATACAGGGGGCGCATCTGACTGAGGAGGGATTCCTAATATTGTGGCCACATATGGCTGTGGTGGAGGGGTACATCTGACTATAGTGGGGATTTCTAATTTAGGGGTCACATCTGGCTATGGGGGGGGGGGGGTTAGCATAGGTGATACATCTGGCGATGGGGCGGGCTGCCTAATACTGAGGACACATCAAGCTATGGGGGGGTGCCTAATACAGGGGTACATCTGGCTATAGGGGGGTACTTAATACAGGGAGCACATCTGGCCGTTTATAACTGAGTGTGTGTGGGGGGGGGGCTTCATACTAAAAGCACACCTGTCTATTTATCCTGTGGAGGGGTCTACAGTGGGGAGGGGGCTTATATGCGAGTCAATTACTGACAAAGTGCCTATGCCAATACAAATTGATATGCTGGATATCCGCAATTCAAAAATGACCAAGAGTGGCAAAACACTGTGCAAAATAGCATAAAGGTGCAAGTGAGAATAAGGTAACTTTTACCCGTATAATGGTTGGTGGATGAGGGAGACAGCCTCTCATCCACCAACCATTATACGGGTAAAGTTACCCTTTTCTCACTTGCACCTTGCTATTTTGCACAGTGTTTTGCCACTCTTGGTCATTTTTGAATTGCGAATATCCAGCATATCAATTTGTATTGGCATAGGCACTTTGTCAGTTCATTTTTTACACAGACTGTTAACCCTTGTAAGACAGTTTTATCTTTGCACTATTCTGTATTTTTGTACTCTTGATGTTTTTTGTAGAATTTTTCACTTGGATTGGATATATATTTTTGTATGTTTTGATATTTTTTGGCATTTTTGCACTGGTATTTTTGATATTGCATCAAGCATGCGCCAATTTTGCACTAGCACTTTAGTTTATGTAATTTACCCCAGCATTCAACCATGTATAACTTCTAATCTTCTGTGATTGGAGATGTATTGCTTATAAGCAATGTTCTGGGAGATTTTATTTACTTGTTTTTATTCTCTTAAAGGGATATGTCCCTAATAAATTGTATTTATTTTGAAAGGTATGTTTGGAATGATCCTTTTCCATTTATAAGTCACAGTATTTATCTAAACTTTTAACCACTAGTGGGCAGTCTTTCTCTAATGTACATATGAATTGTTTGCCCTAGGTGTCGATACAACTTTTTAGATAGCTTTTTTGCTCATTCTTTTTTGCAACACTGTACATACACATGTCTATCTCATCATGTCACATGTCACTTCGGGTATCCTTTAAGGGATAGGATAGTTGGTGAAGGAAAGCTGTGTATGAGATGGCAAAGTGGTGGTTAGTGGCCACAGTGTCCTAAGTGAGATAGTGTGTTTGCTTGAAGAGGTGAGTTTTTACATTGTCCCTAAATAGGGATAAGTGTGGGTGAGTGGTGGATGTGTTGAGGGAGAATGTTCCAGAGGAGGGGAGAGGATCGAGTGAAGTCTTGTAAGCGACAGTGAGAAGAGGTGTTCAGAGAGGAAGAGAGGAGAATGTGGTTTGTAGAGCAGAGAGTGCGTGTCGGATGGTATCTGGAAATAAGTAGGAGCTAGGTTATAAAGTGTTTCATAGGCGCAGAGGTCGGGATTTTGAATCCTTTGTGTAACTGGTGGCCAGTGAAGGGACTGACAGTGTGGACTAGAACTGGAGAAGCTCAAAAATCAAGCTCCCTCACTTTCTGTGCTCACCTTTTGGTTGCTCCCACTTAAGCCTTCTATTGCTATCATCGGTACAGGTTCCTTACAATATTTGTAGCCACTTACAGCAGACTGCATTCATTTTTTTATATACTGTATATACAGTATATACCTTATTCAGGGATGGTGACACACAACAGATGCTATACACAATGACCTAGCAACATCAAAGATGTCCACTTTATTGGCTTCCAGTGGAGCCCAGGTCAGATGAGGCTCAGGAGCTCAGCTTAGTTGGCTCTTCCATGCTACATTAATTTGTCTACCCATTTCAATGTTATGAGTTCAATTTCATCGTTCATTTCTACTGTTCATGTTCTTAAAGAAAATAATGATGTCTCTTGGTCTCAGACAGTCTGGTTTGATGGTCATTTATTAATTCTAGATTTAAAAATAACTTGTTATTGCCGAGCCCTGTGTCCCAGGCCATTACTCTGCACTTTGTTGTCCTGCATCCTTAATCATTAGTAATGGCAGGCTTCTTCTATCTTTGTCTGTTTCTATGGAGGAGACCACTGTGAGTCACAGGATATGTCTCCTGGCATGTCCATACCTGCAGCACGGCTTCATACCTGCTGGGTAATATTGTGTTTTCTCCGATTTATCCTAGAGTTAGGGTTAGACATGCGGTTTTCTGGAGCCCCAGTCCTATATCAATAATAGACACAAAGGATACATAGCTTGCACTGCTAGGATGTTTGGATGAAACTCGTTCAGCTTACTCGACACTATTACTAGACAAAGGTATAACATGACTACAAAGTACATTATAAACAACCAAAAAGAAAAAAACATCATGAGCTTTACTTGAATGATCTTTCAGGTATGCTCATGCCCATGTACTAAAACTTACACCTTCCTGTGCAGAAACTGTACTATTTGGAATTCATTGTCCATACGTTTTAAAGACAATATGCACCTTCACTCACACATCTTAAAGGGAACCTGAGGTGAAAGGGATATGGAGGCCGACATATTTATTTCCTAGACACATTACCTGACTATCCTACTGATCCACTGCCTTTGGTGGATGTCGCCTGTCAGATCAGTACCTGATCCCCTTGGACGACATCGCTGGGCTGGACTGTACACAGATGTCAGCTGTGTAGCTGATGATGCGCTGTTGCTATGCGGGAGGATGGCGGAAGAGTGGTGGGCGGGGGATCGATGCGAACAATGGGATAGACAGGGATCGGCATCGCTGGGGGGTGAGTAGATGCGCCAGGCGGATCGCTTGCGAGTTGGAGATCGCTGGCTGCCGTACACCCGCCTGATTATTGACTCAACTTAAGTCAGGCATGTGTATGAGGCTTAAAACCTTTAGACATACTGTAGACCTTGAACAAGCATGCATACCAGATGTTTCTGAAATAAGCCTGATAGGATTAGCTGCATGCTTGTTTCAGGTGTGTGATTTAGACCCCACTGACCACAAAAATGAGCAGGACAGCCAGGCAACAGTTATTGTTTAAAATCAAATAAATATGGCAGCCTACATATGTCTCTTAGCTTGGGTTCCTTTTAAACAATGAATGTCTACATAATAAATGTGAAGTGGCTAGAGTCTTTCTTGCATGGAATATACTGATACTTTTTGTTTTGGGAGGGTAATTATTGTTCTGTTCCCTATACTGATTCCAGTCACATAGCAGAAATTAAAGGTCACTAAAGGTGGCCACTAACGATCCAGTTTCTAGTGAAAAATCATTTGAGCGATCAGATAATCCTGATTTGTTGTGATTGGATTGGTTGTAAATAATCTCCATTGATAGTTGTCCGTCTGAATTTTCGTCCAACCAAAATTTGGATTGTCTTGTTGGTTGTGATAGGAAGCAAAGATTGGTTTGTTAATGGTGTAGTGAACGATGTATTACGATATTTCACTTCCAATCAGAATTATCTGATCATTCAAATGATTTTACGCTAGAAATTGGATTGTTAGTGGCCACCTAAAGCTGGACAGCATACTGGTTAAAGATGCTCCTGGTCACCCGTGGAGCCCGCCACAAGGGCCCCTTTCCACTAGAGCAATTGCTGAATCGCCAAATCGCTAGCGATTTTAAAATCGCTAGGGTTTGCTAAATCACATAGGAATCGCGGTAGGTAATTACCACTACCGCAATTCGATTTTTACAAAAGTGCCGCGGAACGATTATTGCTGCGATTTTGCTATGCTATGCAGTGCATAGCAAAATCACAATCGTCGGGGGGAAAAAAAGGACTTTGAATCGCAATCGCTAGTGTTCAGCGCAAACTCTAGCGAATGCTAGTGGAAAAGGGCCCAAAGTGTCTGCAGCCCTGAAGATTTTCTGTGTTTAGTGAGAACACCCAAAAAAACGAGGGGGCAATGTTTAAGAGTGTAAATCATTACTGATGTGAGACGTTAATGTGGTTATTCTATCATTTTAGATTGTGAGCCCTGTACTCTGCTGGAATCATAAGAACCAGATGCAAGTTGATGGAAGCACCAGCGAAGCAGGTAAAGTGTTTGGTCATTATCTTACAGATTAATATATAAACTTTCGGTGATTTATCTGAACCCAATAGCAGCCAATTTATTTAGAGGCTTGTAAGTGCTCCAGGCCAATTTATTTTAGAATTTTTTCTTATTTCTTATTTGTTACATTTCCTTACTACTAATTAGTACTGTCGTAATGTGTGTTTATTTATGGCAAAATGGTTGACGTGTTTCAGACAGCAATGTGTCTTTAGTCAGTCTGACCCTATGGAGTCATGTTAGGGATTTTTTTTTTTTTTTACAGTAGCAGAGTGAAGTGATACATATTGTATAGATTTTTGTGCTGAAGAGGAGTAACCCTTTACGTATTTCAGTAGGTTGTGTAGGAAAAAGGTAAGACATGAAAATATGGTACAGTGGTTTGCAATCGTATTCGGCCCCCTTGAAGTTTTCCACATTTTGTCATATTAATGCCACAAACCTGAATCAATTTTATTGGAATTCCACATGAAAGACCAACACAAAGTGGTGTACACGTGAGAAGTGGAACGAAAATCATACATGATTCCAAATTTTTTTTACAAATAAATAACTGCAAAGTTGTGTGTGCGTAATTATTCAGCCCCCTTTGCTCTGAGTGCAGTCAGCTGCCCATAGACATTGCCTGATGAGTGCTAATAACTAAATAGACTGCACCTGTGTGTAATCTAATGTCAGTACAAATACAGCTGCTCTATGAGGGCCTCAGAGGTTGTCTAAGAGAATATTGGGAGCAACAACACCATGAAGTCCAAAGAACACACCAGACAGGTCAGGGATAAAGTTATTGAGAAATTTAAAGCAGGCTTAGGCTACAAAAGGATTTCCAAAGCCTTGAACATCCCACGGAGCACTGTTCAAGCGATCATTCAGAAATGGAAGGAGTATGGCACAACTGTAAACCTACCAAGACAAGGCCGTCCACCTAAACTCACAGGCCGATCAAGGAGAGCACTGATCAGAAATGCAGTCAAGAGGTCCATGGTGACTCTGGACGAGCTGCAGAGATCTACAGCTCAGGTGGGGGAATCTGTCCATAGGACAACTATTAGTCATGTACTGCACAAAGTTGGCCTTTATGGAAGAGTGGCAAGAAGAAAGGCATTGTTAACAGAAAAGCATAAGAAGTCCTGTTTGCAGTTTGCCACAAGCCATTGGGGGGACACAGCAAACATGTGGAACAAGGTGCTCTGATCAGATGAGACCAAATACTAACACTGCACATCACTCTGAACACACTATCCCCACTGTCAAATATGGTGGTGGCAGCATCATGCTCTGGGGGTGCTTTTCTTCAGCAGGGACAGGGAAGCTGGTCAGAGTTGATGGGAAGATGGATGGAGCCAAATACAGGGCAATCTTGGAAGAAAACCTCTTGGAGCCTGCAAAAGACTTGAGACTGGGGGGGAAGGTTTACCTTCCAGCAGGACAACGACCCACAACATAAAGCCAGGGCAACAATGGAATGGTTTAAAACAAAACATATCCATGTGTTAGAATGGCCCAGTCAAAGTCCAGATCTAAATCCAATCGAGAATCTGTGGCAAGATCTGAAAACTGCTGTTCACAAACTCTGTCCATCTAAACTGACTGAGCTGGAGCTGTTTTGCAAAGAAGAATGGGCAAGGATTTCAGTCTCTAGATGTGCAAAGCTGATAGAGACGTACCCTAAAAGACTGGCAGCTGTAATTGCAGCAAAAGGTGGTTCTACAAAGTATTGACTCAGGGGGCTGAATAATTACACACACCCCACTTTGCAGTTATTTACCGTATTTATTTTTTTAATGTTTGGAATCATGTATGATTTTCGTTCCACTTCTCACGTGTACACCACTTTGTATTGGTCTTTCATGTGGAATTGGTGGAAGGGGGCCAAATACTTTTGCGAACCACCGTATTTGCATTTGCCTTTATTCTGTAATTAGATTGGATGCTAGACCTCCGCACACCTCCATGCTTCATAACTCAGTCCCTGTGAGTGAAATTCCTGTATAATGTAATAGGAAATGTCATGAGAATGTGGTGTCCCTGTCATTTCCCTGCTCAGAGCCATTGTGCGTTGTTGTCGCCCGTATCCATAACCACAATGGCAGTGTTATCCTCGCTTCTACCGCTCTCTCTGTTTCAGTGCAATATTTGAATAATTAGCTGCTTTAATCAAATTCTTATGTAGCCCTCTAGAGCCTTGGGGTTACTCCACAGAAAGAAGCCCTTTATGTGGTTATCATAGTTGTTTTATAAACCACTAATGTTTTCTGCTTCTCTACCGATGAAATCTCAGTGGCCTTTCTGTTCCAGTCAGCACTGTGCAGTAAAGTGGGATGTGTAACTAATTATGACTGAAAGAGTAATAAATCCGTACATATTAATAAAAACAGAATAATATCTACGTTTGTATCCCCAGTCGCTGGAAACTTGGGCAGTAGACTCAATCCAGCCATTCTTTTATTTGACCATTTTCTTCTGCCTGGCTTCCTCTTTTTCTGTTCACTGTCCCCTCAGTAGGGATGGAATTGGCCACGGCATTGGTTCGCCTTCTAATGAACCTCCATTCCATAATGCCCCATGTGACCTCTGACCTAAAGTCAGCTGACCAACAGGGATGGAGTTTGCCACAGTGAGTTTAGGAACATTTGTTCAAGTTGGCACACGCTTGATTGCGAATGCCACTGGCCAGCTGGCTTTAGGTCAGAAGTGATGCATTATGGGATGGAAATTCGCCACTTAAGAACACATACTTTTGCTAACTATTTAATTCAACAAAATCCTCTTTCTTACTCTTAAGACCACGACTTTAATGTATTCTTCACACAGGATGATTATTTGTTTGAGGAAACTGGACTTGTTTTTTATAGTAAGCAATGTTATTTCTGCTGAGTCTAGAATATTTGTATCAGCTTATTTTATGTGCAGATTATAGAATTCCACAAGTCTTTAATTGGTGGGTACCACCACTAGATAAGTACATGTGGGTCTAAAACATTAAAGGGAACTTGAGATGAGAGATTATAAAGAAAATATACATACCTGGGGCCCCCTCTGGCCTGATCGCTCCCACGCCATCCCCTTCTGCCTCTCCGTTCACCCCCAATTTCCCCCAGAGAGTCGTCCGGGGCCAACTGCGCATGCGTGGCTAAGCCGTGTGTGCTCCCCTGTCTCGCTCCCATGTTTTGCAGGAGCAGAATGCTCCCGGCGATGTGAGCGAGACAGGGGAGCGCACCTGGCCGGGACTGCGCATGTGCCGACTGGCCCCGACTGGTGGATTTTCCAGGGGTCAATTGTGGGCAAAGGGAGAGCCAGAAAAGGATGGCGTGGACAGTGATCAGGCTGAAGGGCGCGGAGGAAGCCCCGGGTGTTTATATTTTCTTTATAATCCCCCATCTCAGGTACACTTAAAATACATAAAAAAACCAAAAAAACAAATGACCAGTAAAAGACTGGTCTAATGTCACTTGAAGACATATTTACACTTTATTGAAGCTAATTGATAACATTGCCAGCTGCAAGACAAAGTATCCAATTATCTTGCAATTAAGTAATTGCTCTGCAAACAAGAGAAGGGAATCCTCTTCTCCCCTGGATGCAGCAGAAGCTTTTCTACATTGTTTAATCAATTTAGTATAGCTCAACACAATCTCTGATAATTTTGGTCTGCAAGGACGCTCTCATTAATTAGCTTCTGAGTGATGTGGAAGTTTGAATCAATAACCCTCCCAGTAACTTAGAAAACCAATAATATGTTTTTTCCTATTAGATATATGCTGTATTCAATGCTTTAGACTAGGGCTTCCCAATCCTGTCCTCAATTACCACCAACAGTAGAGATGGCCCGAACGGTTCGCCGGAGAACTTGTTCGCGCAAACTTAGCTGGTTCGAGTTTGCGGTGAACTGTGAACACTTAGCGAGTTCGACCCGCCCCCTATACTACATCATTGGGCTAAACATTGACCCTCTACATCAGTCAGCAGACACATGGCAGCCAATCAGGCTGCACTCCCTCCTGGAGCCTCCCTCCCCCTTATAAAAGGCAGCAGCGTCAGCCATGTTCTCACTCTGTGTGCTGCTGTATTAGTGAGAGAAGGAAGAGACATTAAAGAGGGAAAGCGACAGTTAGGAGGTCTGTTAGCTTGCTCCTTGCTGATATTTGTTGATGAAAAGCATCCCGAAACAGCTCTTTTGAGAGCTAATTGTTCTTCTGATATGTTTTTTTTGTGTGTGTGCCACTGAGACGGCATATACAGCCCTGTCTGTCGCATCTGGCCCTTGCTAATTGCTGTACTGTGCCAGGCCCAGCACATTCAGAGCATACCTTTCACTGCCTCTGTGTGACTGCACTTTGTATTATACAACACCACCACCAGTCAGTGCATACCTTTTCCCTGCACCTGTGTGACTGCACAATTGTATTATAGCAGCAGTCAGTGCATACCTTTTCCCTGCACCTGTGTAACTGCACAATTGTATTATAGCAGCAGTCAGTGCATACCTTTTCCCTGCACCTGTGAGACCACACAATTGTATTATAGCAGCAGTCACTGCATACCTTTTCCCTGCACCTGTGTGACTGCACAGTTGTATTATAGCAGCAGTCAGTGCATACCTTTTCCCTGCACCTGCGTGACTGAAAAACTGTATTATAGCAGCAGTCACTGCATACCTTTTCCCTGCACCTGTGTGACTGCACAATTGTATTATAGCAGCAGTCAGTGCATACCTTTTCCATGCACCTGTGTGACTGCACAATTGTATTATAGCAGCAGTCACTGCATACCTTTTCCCTGCAGCTGTGTAACTGCACATTGTATTATAGCAGCAGTCGTCAGGTCAAAAAAAGTGTTCAGTACCTCACCTTTATCAAAATGAATGAGGCATGGATCCCAGAGGGCTACTGCCTGCACGAAGACTAAGTCAGTCCCCACACACAGCATCTCTGCCTGCACGCTGTGTGACTACCTGCCCCCAAGACTAAGTCAGTCCCCACACAGCATCTCTGCCTGCAGGCCGCTTGACTGCCTTCTCCGCCACCACCAACAGGGTCCAGGACTCCAGGTGAATTCCTGAATCTTTATGGCCGCTGCTGTCAGCAGCGGCTGCTACCAAACATAATAATGATTTTGCTGGTGCGTGTACAAGCCTAATTTTTCCGGCTGCACTGCGGCTGCAACAACAAAACAAAAGGCATGTACATGTGTCAATTCCCCTTTGTGATCGTTACCTTGCCACAGTGAAGGAGCTTGCGTATCACAATGAAGCAATGACCTATATGAGTGTGTTGGGGGGGGGGGGGGGGGTGACTTACCCAAGATAATAAGGTTGTTGCTTCATTGTGGACAGACCAAATTTGATCAGCTGGACAGTCACTGTTGTTCCGTCATTGAGCTACCTCAGCCCGACCATATGGGCTTGAAAACCACCATCGGCTACACTCTTGCCATTGTGCGCACCAGTCCAGCACGGCCATCACTACACAAACAGCTGTTTGCGGTGCGTTACACTGTGAGTTTGGTCGGTCAGTGTGAAGCAGTACACTACTTACACTAACTGCTGATCCATGTATACACAGGCAAGATGTTTTCAAGCACTTCAGGCCTCCAATTTAGCAATGCAATGTGATTTTTGCCTTTTAGGGAGTATAATAACCCTGCTGTGCGTCAAATCCTGTAATTTTCCCCTGGCCTTTTGGCATGTATCTCACTCCTCCATGTCCCCCTGCAGGTGTTAGACCCCTTGAAACATCTTTTCCATCACTTTTGTGGCCAGGAACAGTGTTTGTAGTTTTTCAAGTTCGCCTGCTCATGGAAGTCTATTGCAGGTTCGCTAACTTTTTCGGAAGTTCGAGTTTGAGGTTCACAAACCGAAAATCAGAGGTTCAAGCCATCTCTAACCAACAGCACATGTTTTGTGGTAATCCACAGAGGTAGATAATTAGCTCTACTGAGACACTAATTACCCCACCTTTGAATGTTTGTGGCATACTGCAAAACATGTACTGTTGGTGGTAGTTAATGACAGGGTTGGAAAGCTCTGCTTTAGACCATATACACTGACTATAGGGTACTTGGCTGAGACCACTGGTCAGGGGGGGTCTCTTCCAAGAATCCAGTGTATGTATGGCCTCCTTATGTGTTGCCAGGAGATCTGGAGTGACGGATTCTCTCAGCTAAGCCCATTGTTTTTAGTCCTGCTCAGTCGTTCCTCCTCCCACCTACTTAGCAACACAACACGTTTTGAGGCCCTATTATTATTATTATTTATTAGATTTATATAGCGCCAACATATTACGCAGCACTGTACAATAAATAGGATTACAGACAATAACAGGGGTGACCGCACAATACAGGTAATAGACAATAGATACAACAATACAGGTAATCGCAATAAGATACACAACACAATGCAGATAGTAGTACAATGCCAGATCATAAACTGGAGTGGTAGTGGTAAAAATTACCAGTTCCAAATTCTGGGTAAAGTGCACACAGTCAAGTATGATACACAAGGGGAGAGGGCCCTGCCAAAGGCTTACAATCTAGAGGGAGGGGTTGGTGACACAAAGGAGGGGGTGCAGCAAGAAGTTATTGGCAGAAAGGATTAGGGCAGTGTTGAGTTGATGTAGGCCTCCTTGAAGGTCTAAGCCCTAGCTTAGCGATGCATCTGTACAGCACTTAGCCTTGATCTGTCGTATGAAGGATTGAGTCCTGATTCCTGAGGGCAACATGCCTTGTGCACGTGTACACAGCTTTACTTTACAGGTTTATTTGTCTGACATTGTCTTAAATTTAAATTTTGTCCTTCAGAAATAAAATGGCTTCTTCTGAAATAACATTTATCATGCAGCAGATCTACACTCAGGACAAGCTGTGCTTAGAACATTTCCTGGCTAGACTTCTTTCCCCTGGCTGGATTGATATATTTCAATGCTAATGTGACAGCTTACTAATACATTTAGATAAAACGTCTTAACATAGCTGAACGGCAATTGTTAAAGCAAGAGACATCAGGAAATGGGTGCTTCTTCTGTGTCCTGGATTGTACGGGAACAATTTCCTACATGGTCATTAACTCTGGTAGGTTTGCTACTTCATAAAATGAAAAAAAAAAAGTAAAAGAAGGCTTTCCCTTTTATCTATAGCTTGACATGTGGGAAAGTAGGGTAGATATATGCCCCTTCTAAAAGTTTTATTTTTTTATTTTTACAAATGTAGACATAACAATATTAAACCTTCATTCAAACAGTAGATAAAGGTGGACATGAAAAATAGGTTTTGCAATGATGTATTGAACATAAAAATACTTTGACCAGTCACAGTTTCTTATTAATGTGATTCCCCCCATTCCTTTCCCATAATGGTAGCAACCTAGGTATAAATTGCTGGCAAAGACCTTTATTCACCCCTGGTGAGCCGCACCTCTCCTTGACAGAATACAGTGGGTTGTGGCATCCAATTTCCTTCCCTTGGCCCCACAAACCACACCATTCAAGGAAGGGGTATAGCATGCTTTTTTATCATATCCCGATTGGTAGTAGTGACAAGAAACGCTTAGCAATGCCTTCCCACTCAAACGGCAGCACAGCCTACCTCAATCTCTACACAGGGTCTCCATGGAGCAGCGATGGTTATTCCCCCCCCCCCCCCCCCCAAAAAAAAAAAAAAAATTTCTCCAGTGTTTTTATACTGTTGGAAGGTTAGGGGAGTAATTACTTTAATACAGTTTGTGCCCAGTCAGGGCCTTTAGAGATGCCATTTGTTGTGTGAGAATTTACATACACCCTTTTCTCTAATAGTTTGCATTGCCACCTTTGGCAGAGGCAGTCTAATTTAGACATTTAATTTTTTTCCAATCTTTGAGATTATCAAGGAGAAACATTTTTGCATCCCTCCATGCATAATTTGTTTTGAACTGTAATGTGTGAGCAGTTTCTTGCTTTCATAATCTGTATCAAATTGCCCCACAGCATCTCATTGGTATTAAGAACTGAATGCTGATTTTGGATGTTCCAGTTCCCTTTGTTTTTTTGTTGTCTTTAGCTATTTCTTGGTAGACTTCCTGGAGTATTTAGGGTAATTTTCCAGTTTCAGTTTGAGACAACTTTTGCCTTTTCACAATCTTATGTTCTCCTTCATCACCTACTACTGGGCTTTAGAATGGTAAGCTACTCAGGCCCTGATAAAGTTGTGGATTCCCAAAACATAACATTTCCACCACCGTGCTTTATAGTTGGTACCAGATTTTTCAAATTTTAACCAAACATCTAATATTGTGGTTAAATACTGTTTTCTTGTCTGCCCAGACCACAATATTCTAGAACTCCAGAATTGTGCCTGTTCTAATGAGCAAGGATTAGAGAGTGAAAGCGATATTCAGCTCCACCTCGAGAGTTTGTGGACATGGGCTGTGGCAGAGGGGGTTAACTCGCCTTCGTAACCGCGAAGCACACCCCTCTACATCCAACCAATAATTCCTGTTTTCGTCTGTGAAAAGGGAAGCATTAGGAGAATGTAACATGGCATAAAGCGCCGTAGGCCATGTCTACCAATGGGCGAAACTGCCCAAATGTTAATATAAAGGAAAATGAACCCGGATGGAAAGGACCAGTGTGGTTTGACTTATAAAACAATATATTTTTCTTATGAAACCTTTATTGTATGCATGATTAGGGGTGTGTCAGTGGAGTGATTAGAGGTGAAGCAAGTGTGTGGCTTAACCACTTAAAGAGAATCTGTACTGTAAAAATCTTACATAAACATACCAGCCTGTTTGTTGTCTTCTCCTAGCCCCCTCTGTGACATTTTCGCTGCTCCCCGCTGCTTTCTTGGTGATAAAATCACTCTTTTATTCATTGTTTTTGTAAACAATGAAGATGGCTGCCAAACAGGAAATACATCATCAGAGCAGGTGCCTGTTTGCAGAGACTCCTCTCAAACGTGATTTGATTGCTGGAATGTTACACCACTTGTTGCCTTAGCTGCTTGTCTGAGCTCTGAACTGATCTTTCTGCACTCAAAGCTGTTCACAAGGTCACAACTCCTGAGCCTGCAGACCCTAGCTGTGAGCAGAGACCTTGTCTGACTCATACACACAGCACACACACAAAGCCTGCAGGGGGCGTGGAGGAGGTGTGTATAACTTCTCCCTATGACAGCAGAGCAGTGTATTCCTCTCTGCCTCGACAAGGCTTGACAAAGTAGACAAGATTTATTGCAGAGACAGTGCAACTAGAAAAGGCTGCAGCAAGCCAGACCACTTTAGAACAGGTGTAGGAACTTATAGGATAGAAGAAATAAGGCTGAAAATTTTGTTACAGAGTCTCTTTAAGGACCACTGTCTTAAACCTGACCCCCCCCCCCACTCAGCACCCAGAGTGATCTCCCTCCCCCCTTTTCTGCCCACTAACAGAGCTTTCTGTTGGTGGGCTATGATTGCTAACAGGATGTTTTTTTTTTAATAAATATTTATTAGTTTTATTTTTAAATAAATTTGGTCTTTATTTATTTTTATAGCCCTCCCTCCCCCCACCAGCCAATCAGTGCGATCAGCTGTCATAGGCTTCAGCCTATGACAGTGGATCACTTCCCGCTGTACAGCGTAAACAGTCTCCTAGCGGCTCACCGCTGGGAGACCTCTGTAATTCAAGCGGAGATGCGCGCGTGATCCCCTGCAAAACCCCGCCCCAGGACTTTACGCCAATCGGCGTGGAGCAGTCGGCAAGAGGTTAAAGGGAACCTAAACTGAGAAGGATATGGATTTTTCCTTTCAAAATAATACCAGCTGCCTGACTCTCCTGCTGATCCTGTGTCTCTAATACTTTTAGTCACAGCCTCTGAACAAGCATGCAGATCAGGCGCTCTGGCTGAAGTCAGACTGGATTAGCTGCATGCTTTTTTCAGGTGTGTGATTCAGCCTCTACTGCAGCCAAAGAGATCAGCGGGACTGCCAAGCAACTGGTATTGTTTAAAAGGAAACATCCCTATTCCTTCAGTTAAGGTTCCCTTTAACCTACCTGGCGTTCTGATTCCCGCGGCCCTACGGCCGCGGGAACGTTTTTTGCACATTTTTTTTTTTTTTGCATGTAGCTAGCCTAGCGCTGGAAACATGATTTCCCCCCTCCTTGCGGCGTCCCTCCCTGCCCTCCGATCGCCGCCGGCGCAATGGCCCGTCCGGAAATCGCGTTCTGTATGGGATTTCCTTGAGGGCTTCCCCCGTCACCATGGCGACGAACGTCGTGACGTCATAGGGAGACCCGATCCACCCCTCAGCGCTGCCTGGCACTGATTGGCCAGGCAGCGCACGGGGTCTCGGCTGGGGGGGCCCTGTATCGCGGCGGATCGACGGCGATCGGGTAAGGCACGCAGCAAGCAAAGTGCTTGCTGCGTGTTTAAAAAAAAAAAAAAAAAATATTCAAATCGGTCCAGTGAGGCCTGAGCGGTGACCTCCGGCGTCTCTGGACGAGCCTAGCTCGTCCAGAACGCTAGGGAGGTTACGTGTCCCTTTTTCTTATCTCAAAAAGTTGGGGGATATGAATTGTGGCTTTATAGAGTTACCTATAAGTGACTAAAGCCTTGCAATGAATTGACCAAAAATCGGTTGTTGGATGATTGTTTGTTAAAGCAGACCTGAACTCTTGCACAGCACACAATAAAAAGTCTTTACTCCACATATAGTTGCTAAAGAAATGCACTGCTGGAAGTTCTGTGTTTGTTTAGCCAGATCAAAATGTCTAATTAGTTCTTATCAGCAGCTGTGCATAGAGTGCAGTAGGGCTTTCTCTGCATACAGTAAACATTGAGGCTTAACCCTTTCAGTGCTCCCTGGAAAGTGAAACTAAGTTAAAACTCTAGTTTTTGGGGGATTTCCATAAATTGTAAGGAAGCTTCCCCCCTCTATAAAGGTTATGCTGTGGCTAATCTCTTAGCGCAGAGAGGAAGTTCTGAGTTTAGTTCCACTTTAAAAGTGTTCAGCAATGGACAATGAACCAATGATGCTTTTCAGATATAACAAACGATAAACAATCTATCTTGCTGAATCTCTTTGGGTTATTCTTGTTTCTTTATATTTAACCACTTTGTCCTCCTTGCCGTATAAAACGTCAAGGAGGACAGGCCCGCTCCCGCGGCCGATCGCGCGCGTGCATGCGCACTCCCGGCCGCGGATTCGGTAGCCACGGAATCAATGTATCGGGCTATGGAGCCCGATCACTGATTCCTCTCCCCCGCTGAAAAAGTGACAGCTTCTCTCGGAAGCTTCGCTTTTTCTGAAGCTATGTCCCTCTAAGCGTACATTGTACGCTTATAGTGACGTCATGTAAACAAACTCAAGATTGCCATCTTGTGGCCAAAAAGTAAAACTACAAGTAAAAGTAAAAAAACATTACAATACACAAATATTTCCCCAAATAAAACACTTTTTTTATATCCCACCCTCCCAAAAATGCCCACATAAAATGTTTAATAAAAAAACAAAACAAAAAAACATTACTATAAAAAAAAAAAAACACACATAAATATTTACCTAAGGGTCTAAACTTTTTAAATATCTATGTAAAGATGAAATATGTCTCTCTATTTTTTTTTTTTTTTATAAAAAAGCTTGCAAATAGTGATGAATGCAAAACAGAAAAAATGCTCTTTTATTTCCAAATAAAATATTGTCGCGATACATTGTGATAGGGACATAATTTAAACTGTGAAATAACCGTGACAAATGGGCAATTACAATACGTGGGTTTTAATTATGGTGGCAGGTATTATTTTAAAACTATAATGGCCGAAAACTGACAAATAATGAATTTTTTCATTTTTTTTCTTATTCTTACTGTTAAAATGCATTTACAGTAAGGTAGCTCTTAGCAAAATGTACCCCCCAAAGAAAGCCTAATTGGTGGCGAAAAAAACAAGATATAGATCAGTTCATTGTGATAAGTAGTGATAAAGTTATAGGTTAATGAATGGGAGGTGAGCTTAAGTGGTTCATGTGTACAGAAATGATTAGCTCATGAATGACCATTTCCTCATGTACACTCACACCACACACGGATTATAAGCATGCTTCACATCCGATTTACATGTCTTTTACTCGCATGCTTAGTTTTTAAAATGATTCTATTGTTATGCTGGTTGCATGATCATTCCACATCACTAGGCTGGCATTGCTCATTCCTTTATAATGATTGTTTTCTTTCTAACCTATGGATGAAGTTTAATCATAAGGCCTCGTTCAGACTATACGCGCTGCCGTGCGCATTTTGGCAGCGCGTATAGTGTGCGACACGCAAGAACGGTAGAAGGGCATAGACAGCCCTTCTACCGTTCCCATCATATGCGCTGCGTGGCAGCGCGATTGCGCTATCGTGTGCTGCACGCATTTTTGGGAATCGCAGCGCAGATCCCATTCATTGTAATGAATGGGATCTGCAGCGCAGCGCATAGGAGCGCAGATGGCGTGCGATCGGACGCGTTGCGTTCCAATCGCACAGCCATCTGCGCTAAATGATGTGAACGAGGCCTTAGGCTCTGTTGCTCTCTATGAAGCTGTATTGTCTAAGGCTTACTTTCAGAGATTGCCAGTTAGACCAGCAGGGGGAGCTTTAAATACAAATTACATGTTCATTTGTAATATTTCATAGTTTTGTCGCAGCTACCAACTGTCCCTTTTTCAGAGGGACAATCACTCTTTGGGAACCAAATCCATCAATCCCTACTTATTTTTCTACGACAAAATGTGTTTAATTCATTCTAAACGTTATTACCATCCTTTCAATTAATGTATTTTTCATTTTCAAATGTTAATATGAAGGAAAATGAACTAAGATAGAAAGGACCAGTTTTGGTTTAAATGATCAAGCTATATATTTTTTTTCTTATGAAATCTTGATGGTATGCGTAACTAGGGGTGTGGTAAAGGTGTCACTAGGGGTGTGGCAGAGGCATGGCTTAAGTGTCCCTCTTTCTTAAGTTGGGAGGTATGGTTTTGGGATTAACCTCCCTGGTGTTATTATTATTTCCAGATTTTAGGGTCTAAAAGCGGTGCAATTTTTTTCACACGCTTTTAGACCCTAAGGGCCCGTTTCCACTTGTGCGGTGCGAATCGCCGCGGTAAAAAATCGCATGCGGATGCGAATTTCGCATGCCGGTGTATGCGAATTTTCGTGCGCATTCGCATGAAAATTCGCATGAATGACGCTGTATGCGAATTTAACCATGGAAGTGCCGGTGTGCATTTCCATTGATTTCCATGCGAATTCGCGTGAAAATTCGCATACCAAAGCCGCAGGCGACTTCCCTATTAAATACATTAGCGGCGATTCGCATGCATTCCACACGCAGGCGAATTCTGAGAGCTCTGCCGTGCAGAAAAATCCTGCACAGAAAAACGCTCAGGAAAACTGACAAGTGGAAACAGGCCCATCCACTTGTATTGGCTGTGCGAATCTGCATGCAGGAAACGCATGCAGATTCGCGATAGTGGAAACGGGCCCTAAAAGCGGGAAAAAACATGCCATATTGGGATCTGTGGCAGCCCTGCACTTACTCACCTCCCTGGGGTCGAGCGCTGCAATTCTCCCTCTGCCATCCAGGTGGCGCTGTACCCCTATTGTGAGATCGCTGTCTGTTGTCATGACGACAAACTGAGATCTCACCTGAGGGATCCTGAGCCTCTGAGGACTGGGAGAAGAATGGCTGCCAGCGTCTGGATCCCAGGGGAGGTGAGTTGAAACGTCTACTGAGCTACACTGTCTCCCCGTACCTCCTGGCTTAATTTTTCTACCCCGAGCCTGAGCCAGGGTTACTGCCAAGGAGATTAAAACAAACACCGGAAATCTGTCTTTTAGCACCAATCTAATAAAGATGATAAAATCAGTGTGTTTCCCTTCACTAAATTATCATATGGTAAAATCAAGAGGGATTTTCAAACCCTACATATAAAATCTAATAAGGATGTTGCGTCAGAGCAGTGTCAGGAAGTTCTCCAGTGCTGTAATTGGTCGCTCGCTCACCTGTAACATTAGTACTTCACCTCATAACTCAGCAAAACAAACCCCAGAGAAACCAGCAACTCTCACTTGTTCTGGTGCTCCTGGAATGCCGCTGCAGAAATCACTGATTAATCGGGAGTTATAGATTTACCTGCTTTTGCTTGGGAGGGACATTCCTTCGCAGTATTACTCATGGTCCTTATGTGACAGTAGCTGATTCTGGGTAATTCTGAGACCTCACAGAGTGTGCATGGAAAGAGGTACAGGACAAAACCTGAGATTCTTTTCTCTACTGAAGCAGTGATGTCATAGAAGGACTGAACAAAACCCCTCAGTTTCACTGAAAACCGTTTACTTATAAGATCTGTACTTAAATGACTGATTTTTGTCTTAGATCATACTGCTTTATACAATGCTGTGAAAAAGTATTTGCCCCTTCCTGATTTCTTATTTTTTTTTTGCATGTTTGTCATACTTACATTTTTTAGATCATCAAACAAATTTAAATATTATGCTGTAATATGTACGAACAGAGGCGCCAAGCAGAGTAAAACAATGTTCTAAAAATGATAAAAAGAGGGAAGTCGAGGTGGACTTACCTCCCTCTGGTAGTGGACAGGAGCATATAAAACTGGTTCAGGTCCATAAAGCGTGTGAGCGCCTCTGTGTCACACGCTTTATGGACCTGAACCAGTTTTATATGCTCCTTTACTGCCTGATGAAGCGGGATTGTTGACCGCGAAACGCGTTGCGATTTTATGGAGCTGTGAATAAATTGTATATTTTTTACTCTGCATTTGAGTATATGTCCACTACCAGAGGGAGGTAAGTCCACCTCGACTTCCCTCTTTTTATCATTTTTAGAACATTGTTTTACTCTGCTTGGCGCCTCTGTTCGTACAAATTACAGCACGATTAAGTCCACCCCTGGTGGAGGGGTTCTTTCCCCATTTTCCTATCTACAGAGAGTGACTTTTATACCTGAGTGGGGTCAGGTACTAATACTCCCCACCTGCCTGTCAAGTGGTTACCTGATGGCAACCCACCTTTGTGAGTATAAGAACCTTTGACTTTACATTATATATTGAGCTTACCAGACAATATTGCACTATTGGGCTCTTGGTGTCCTCTGTTTTGTTTTTACAAATTTAAATATTAGACACAGATGATGATGAAGTAAACCCTAAATGCAGTTTTTAATGGGTACTTGTAATTTTTTATTATTATTATTATTAAACGTTAAACACTTACCTCAGTAGAGGAAAGCCATCTTAACGGTCCTCCTCCACTCCTCCTGCGATGTGCTGGGACCCTCTGAACAATCTTTGACATTAGAGTTGAAGATTGCTTGTGGAGTGTGACTGCACTGTGCGGGGGCAAGGTACGTCTCACTCCTGTGCGGTAGCATGGGTCCGCTTGTGCGCGGCTTTACTCTCTGTGCAGGAGCCCCTTCATACTGCAGAGGCGCAAACCCACTGGCACTTGCGCAGTGTGGCCATGCGCGTACATGGAGGAGAGCAAAGCAGCGAAGATAAGAATGGTCCCGCCCAGCATGAGAGATGTTGCGGAGGATCCAGGAAGCCTCTGGAGCATCTAAAGGGCTCCCCCTACTGATGTAGGTTTTGTTTTTGTTTTTTAATTTACAGGTTTACTTTAAAGGGACTCTTAATCCAGGAATAAAAAATCAGTTTTACTTGCCTAAGGCTTCTACCACCCCCCTGCAGCTTTCCCGTGCCCATGCAGTTACTTACAGAGCCTCCACACCTGCGCAGGCCTGGCCATGTGTATCCTTCTTCATGTTCCTGTCCTCAATAGCGTCCTTGCGGACGGGAGCAAAAGGAAAAGTATGTGTGGCCAGACCTGTGGCGCCTGTCAGCGAAAACTAAACTAGCTAGCGGCGGGGGACCGGAGGCTCCGTAAGTGACTGCGAGGGCACGTCACAGCTGGAGGGGGCTGGTTGAAGCCCCAGGAAGGTAAAACTGATTTTTTTTATTCCTGGCTTAAGTGTCCCTTTAAGGGAGAATTTTTTTTTTTTTTAATTAAAGTAAAAAATATCTACACCTACTTCTTTCATAGCACTGTACCCAACCCAGTTATCCTCTCATGCATTTATAAAACACTGCCCCTTTTCACAGCACTTTATAGAGTACATTGTTCGCTGTCAGTGGAGGTCACATATTATTTTCCTTATGATAGTGTATGGTCCATTTTGGGGTGATAAGCCAACTGACAGAGCAGGGTGTTTTGGGGACGCTAGAAAAAATATTAATATCTAGGGAAGCACAAACTCCATGCAGACCAGTTCTGGGGTACAGATCTTGTGACTCTTGTGCTATATGAGAAGAGTCATAACCAGTTAGCCCCCATGCTGCCCATACAATAATCCACAAATATCTAAAATATTAGTATCCTGGCCCAACCCCCCTGGTTACCAGTGACTTCTGGTTTAAAGGCCCAAAGATTGACACCTAAATATTTGCTGTTGCTGACTAGAGAGGACCAGTCATCCTTACGGGCTAAAGAGTTAAGGGATAGGACAGTAGGTTAAGGGAAGCCGTGTATGAGATAGTAAAAGTGGTGGTCAGTGGCCGAAGTGCCCTAGGTAGGAGAGCATGCTTGCCTGAAGAGGTAAGTTTCCAAGTTACACCTAAAACAGGTAAGTGTACGTGAGTGGCAGATGTGTTGAGGGAGGGAGTTCCAGTTGAGGGGAAAGGATCAAGACAAGTCTTGTAAGCGGGAGTGAAAAGAGGTGACCAGAGTGGATGACGGGACACATTTTGCTATATCATGGGCACTAATAATTTATTCACTTTTGTGTGATGTGCAGCTTGTGGGATGTATTATTTTTTTTTATAATATTTTTTATCAAATACAACATCAGCTTTTTAGTTGTTTTCAGATGTTGCCTTCATGATTAGAGATGGTTTTCTTCAGTTACATCATGTTTTCCCCAAGTTACTAGATTTTGCTGTTCTTTTTCAAGGTGTCTGTGTAGTCATTGATTACTCAGGGGCTGTACAGTTACTTATTTTGGCTTACATTCCTTAAAAAGCTTTATGTTCTTGCTGTGTGTGAGAACAGCTGATTATGCTTATTCCTGACATTACTCTGGAAGTATTCGAGGAATGTGGCAAAAAATGACTTTGCTTACTGAACGGGTGATGTAATGTAGAAAGAAGATGTGACCTACGTAAATAAGACACGTTAGTCTAACACAGAATGCAGCTTATTTTTTTTTTTTTTTTTATTTGGCTTCACAGTCTGTGTTTTCTTTGTTGCAAGCTATGAAGTAATCATCCCAGTGTCATACAATAGCAGAGTGGAGGTATCCTAGTGGAGACTCTCTCAGGAGCTCCGCAGGTGAAATCTGAATGTATTGACTATCTATGCACACTGGGTGCTCTGCCAAATGCATTCATGGGGTCATCATCTTCCTGATGGATGCTGTAGTGCACTGCCTATAGTTTCTTGTGAGAGTCTTTAATCCCATAAAATAGACAGTACCATACAGGATAAAAGAGGGCATGTCTCGAATTATGGAATGTCTGTACTGTCTTTATGTTAACTCTAGGACTCTACATAGGCTGCCACTGAGCAGAGATAACAAAAAATTCAATCTATTTTGTACATGTTTAAATACAAAATACATGTTTAAATATAAAATAAAACCATGGAATATCTTAAAAAAAAAATATCTGTATCATTATGTATCCCTTGTTTGTTTTCTTACATTGTACAGCGCCACGGAATATGTTGGCGCTTTATAAATAAATAATAATAATAATAATTTGTAGGTCATTGGCTACTCACAGTCAGGATGCTGCTTGCCAGTTCTGCTTCCTCTCATACACAATTATAAGTCCGGACAGTGATGGATTCCTATGGGCTCTTTCACATCTAGAACACAGGCAGGAGCCATTCTCCTGCACGCGTTATATGCCCTGCGGCGTGTCGTCGGGATGCTGCGGTGCAATGTGATCAGCAGCAGTCGTAATTAATTCAACTCGACGGAAAAATGCTGGCTCCCGAAGAAAAGCTCCTGGGTGCATTGAATCGAAACGCAGCGTCGGGTGTGAAAGGTAAATTGAAAGTCTATGGACTTTCATTTTACCTTGGTTAACGCAAAGTTTCGACTTTGCGTTAAACCGCAGAAAACGATCTTTGGTGTGAAAGAGGCCTAAAAGAAATGAGCCAGAAAGAGGGAAGGAACGAAGAGAGAGAAAAAAAAATACAGCCAAGAGTGGACCTTCCCCCACCCCCCAAAAAACGATGTATGTGTGTGTTTATGGGAGGGTGAAAGAAGAAACAGGTGCAAAAGAGATTGTATGGAGAAACTGTCATTTTTTTTCGGACAAGAAAAAATAAAATTATTTTCTCTAATCTTTATGTTAACTCAGGCAGGCGGGTATCTTGCCCTAGGCGCAGTTTGTTGAATTCTTAAAAAGGTGGCAAAATTTGGATAGGGAATGGCAGTTTAGGCGTCAAAACCTGATCTTTAGGTGCCAAAACTGGACAGGGAAGGGCAGTTTAGGCGCCAAAACCTGACCTTGCTCCAGGCGCAACTTGGTCTAGAACCGTCCCTGATCGGGCCCAATATCTCTTTCCAGAGTAGCACATAATTGTACTTCAGCAGCACCTCCCACTAAGAAATAAAATATGCTTCTCGTCAATTACCAAAATAGGAAGTGGATAAGGTATGGTAGGGCATACATGCCAGCTGATATAGTCAAAATATAAACTGTATACAAACTAAATATACTTAAAGTAACCATTTTATTAAATAAAGATTGCACTAGTAGCATGAATACAAAAATCTAAAAATACATGGGATGACCACCTCGACATGCAACCACAATGCACACACATCACCACAACTGCAGCCAGTGGCCATATTGCACACAAAACCACCACAGTTAAAGTAGTATGGTTGCTTGAAGCAGTTCATATCACTGTATATTGCTACAAGAAAAGAGTTCACAACTTGCTAACAAACTATTAGGTGGAACTTGGACTCTTCAGTATAACACGCCAAAGGATTGACTGATTCAATTGTAATTCAAATACATTCACCAGCGAGATGAAAACAAGACAGCAAGGCGTGTAGCAGTACGGCACGATAGCAACAGTGCAGTTTTTTATTTTATCCAACCATAATCGTCTGTTGTATCCCTGCATTCACTTCAGTTGGCAGGGTGACGAAGATCCAGCATCATGTGAAGGAGATCCAGGTGTTGTATCTGGAGTTGATGTGACGTCCATTGCACGATGCACTTTGTGCAGTGAGGCAGTTGGATCGCGGGTCAGTGCAGTGGCCACCTGAGAGTCGTGGGCGGCATGCCAGGCTGGTGACGAAACCCTCTTACAAACCTGTGTATGTATGCTGGGCTGCATGGTGTCCCATTCGGGTATCCGCTCCTCAACAGCAATATGGCAAAAGTACATTAAGAAAATTACATTTAGACTTTTTTTCTAGCCAAGTTCTTGATCAATGCCATTTCTGCTGTTCATTCTGATTGCTCCCAATTCTAGTGCTGGTTCCTCTGCACAGCCTCTCCTAAACAGGGCTGTGGAGTTGGTAGAAAAATCATCCAATTCCATCTCCGACTCCTCAGTTTATGAAACCTCTGACTCTGGGTACCCCAAATTACTCACTCTTGGATGATTTTTTGTACCCACTCCATAGCCTTGCGAGGGCTGTGGAGTTGGAGTCATAGTCAGACTCCTCAGTGTATGAAACCTCCGACTCCAGGTACCCAAAATTGCTCTGACTCCAACTCCTTGACTCCGACTCCACAGCCCTGGCTCTGAAAATCTGTTCTGTCTCTGTGGTGTACCACCACATCCCGAGGTTTGTCAGGCATAACTGTCACACCCTGTGCCCTTTACCAGGCCAAAATTAAAAACCTGTGGAAAAGCCAAATTTGTACAGCATGTCCTGAAATCTCTTCGTAATTACAGAATGATGTAAATTGTATACAGAGTAAGGGTGATCTCTTCTTATTTCTTCTACTATGCTAACTGTATGAAACACGCCATTGCCATGCAGCAATGGGAGGGCCGGCACAGGCTGAATACAGAAGTGCTACTGTAGGCCTCTCTAATTTGAACAGTAATTGAAGTGAAAGAAGGAATGTTAACAGGCTCAAATATCATAGCCGTCTAAATTTGACATTTAAACTGAGCCACGATCGAGCTTCTCTGCTGTCGACTGAAGAAAAGGAAAACAGAGAAAAAAGCTGGTTCTCAGGAGCTAAAATATTATGGAAGGTTTTCAGTATTGGGATTATAATTCATTATCATAGGCTGTATGGCTCTCCTCGGACCTCTTGAAGAGATGTGAGACTTTGTCAGCTATGAATCAGTCGGTGGTGCAGAGAGAGGTCTTAGCAGAACACTTGTGTGCAGAGAGTTGTTCAGGGATACAGTGTAAGAATGGCGGGCTTGTTGTAAATCACTCACTGGCTCCTTTTATGCCGGCCTGCAAGGTTACTCTGCTACTTTAAAGGTGCCAAGCTTGTTAAAGCTGTGACAGTCCCTGCCTAATACCAGGGCACTGGGCAAAAATGCAGAACGTACATGTCTTCACGCTTGCTTTATTATAGTGACCAATAAACAAAAGAGCAGGAGCGCTCTGTAGCGTGATAACCTTTAATAAGCTAAAAATGTGCAATACAAATGCACTTACTATGTGATGGTAAAATCAAGCATCAAGCCCTTAAAACAGCATCCAACCGGGGTGGGGGGTGACCTGGGAACTGCTGTGGCCAGTGGCAGTTGGGATCCAGTCAGAGGAAGGATCGTGGGTCCCTGTCCTGGAGTTACTGTGTGCCAGTGACGTCACAACGCATTTCGGCGTGTCCATGTCTTCGTCAGGTCTGGACCTGGCCATGGCAGTTCCCAGGTTGCACTTCATTGGACGCTGTTCTAAGTGCTCTCAAGCTGAGATATATGCTTGATTTTTTCCATCACGCAGTTAAGTGCGTTTGTATTGAGCAGTTTTTAACTTATTAAAGGCTATTGCACTGTGGTGCACTCCTCCTCTTTTGTTTGTCTTTTACAAGTCTGCCATACAGCCGATCATCGAGGAGCTGCTAGAGTGTGATACAGAGTTGATCACCTGCTGGTCCACCGGTTTGAGCAGTGCAAGATTTCCTATCGATCTGTTGTTTATCATTGTAACCAAATACTATCATCCCCAAATAGCATCTCTGAAGATCATTTTCAGGACCAGCGAGAGAGCATTTTATTTGGAAGAGTGGATTACAACAATCACACTGATAACACAGGAATACTCTCACCTGAAGAGAGAGTCAGATACTTGATGTGCAGCTTTGCATTGCAGTTTTATGTTCTGACTGCTGCCTAAAGTGTTGTTGTATTATTATTGTTTTATATAGAGCTGACCTCTTCCGCAGTGTATATAGTCTTGTCACTAATTAACCCTCAGAGGAGCTCCCTACTAATCCTTACCATAGTCAGTCGTTGTATGGATGGAAGAAACAAGCTGATGACACCCTCCCCCCGGTCTCCCCCCAAGTTTAATTAAGGTCCCCCAGAGCCCCGTTAAGATGCATAGGACTCGCGTAACATGCCCCCGAATCATGGAGAACAAGCAGTGGGGATGGAGATGACAGGACACAGGAGAGAGCACACCAGTCGGACAGGTGAGTGCGCTTCCCTTGCAACAAAGCAGGGCCCGGTGGACCACTTAGGAGGAGACAGGGCTGTCAGCTGGCTGTTCTTTTGCCCTTGCCGTCCCTGATGCTAAAGGCCACCGATCAGTCACGGCAACCCCGTCTCCTTTCGAACAAGATCTTTCATCCAGTATGATCAATAATTTCAATTAATCAAGAATAATCAATAATATGCAAATAATTCTAAGTTGGCTCATAACTATGCAAATGTTGCTGCAAATCTATGCAGCTTAAAATGGACCAGTCAAATGCTTTCACTGCAAGATTTAGTCCATTTTACAATACATTTTCATAACTAGCATAATTCTGTATCATAATAATTACATTCTTAGGGCCCTTTTTCACTTACAGCGTTGCATCGTGTCGCAGTAATCTCTTCTGCCGCAGCTCATCACAATGGCCATTATAGTGGAGATCTGGGCAAGACGTTTAATAAACACAATTCGAACATAGCTGGCCCTGGTGTGTGGCTTAATAGTTGGCTGTCTGAGGGTTAAAGAGAAAAAGGTCCATGTTTACTTCAAAGTGCAGCGCAAGCCAAAATACTTAGATACCTGTGGACCTATGTATGGGTTCATTCACACTACAAGAGCTTTTCTAAGCGCTTTGTAAATTTAAAAGCTCTTGCTAATGTTCTCCTATGTGTGTGTTCACACTGGAGTGATGTGATTTTGCAAAAATCCCCCGTAGCATTGCATTAGCAAGAGTCTTCAAATCACAAGCACTTAAAAAGCTCTTGTAGTGTGAATCAGCCCTCAGGGCTGGAACCCACTAGAACGATTATTTGAGCGTTTAGGGCTCATTCACATTGCATTCCAGTCGCGTTAGCGTTTGCCCTGGGGTTTTTTTGTCACAATTTTTTTTTTAATTCCCTGCTCTTGGGTGGGTGTTCCGCTTTTGTGAAAAGCGCTTTCCTAAGCACATTTCTTGAGCAATTTTTCTATTTACTCCCTGATGCAAGTGAACTCTTTGTCCCGGAAAAGAATAAAAACAATGTATTTATTCTTTAAAACGCGAACGAAATCGGCCCACAAAGCGATTTTGTGAACGTTTAGTGCCTCAAAAATCGTACAGACACTGCTTCGCAGACCGCAAAGTGGGCGCAATGTGCTGATATGAACCTTCTCATAGAGAGTCATTGCACAAGCATTTTGGGGGCTTGATTTTGAAAATCACTTGCGCTCGTAAAAAGGGCAAAAACGTCCCTAGTGTGAACGAGCCCTTAGGGAGGTTTTCAAAACGCTGGCGATTTTCTCTAAACGCTCAGCTGCGGAGCAGTGCTTTTCAGGGCTGCTAGATTTGGGCGCAGCCAGCACCGCCATAGACTATAATGGGAATCAGTCTATAGCGGCACTCAGTGAGTAACGTCGGCTCCGTCAGAAGACAGAGCCGAAGTTGCTTAAAAACAGAATAATTCGGCCTCCAGCAATCGCTGGAAGCTGAATTATTTCATTCCCCCACTATCCATGTCGGCCTGGAGGGGGAATAGTAATTAAATCGGCCCGGACTTGTGCAGAAGCAGGATCAGACTTATAGCGCTGTATCCTGCGCCCAAGTCTACCGGCGCCGATTTCAAATGTACTCCTCAGCTGATAATTGATGGGCCAAATTCCACTGGAGCGATTGCGATTACCAAAATCGCAAATGCAGGACATGCAGCATTTTTGAGCGTTAGCGTTTCTGCAATGTAAAGTATATAAACGCTGACGTAATTGCTCATGAATCGCTATGCAGGGCGATTTGCTAGTCATTTTTAAATTAATGCACACTGTAAAAAAATAAAAATTAATTAAAAGGACCAATCAGAATTAAAAGCGCTAATCGCCACACAATCGCTGGTAAAGAGATTACACTTTTTAAAATCGCTACCAAAATTGCCAGAAACCGCTCATGAAATCGCTTAAAGGGAACCTGTACTGAGTAAAAATATTTAAAATAAACACATGAGGTAACTTCAAATGAGCATTCCATAGTTACCTTGCCATCAGTTCCTCTCAGAAGCTCACCATTTTCTTCTGACCCTTCCAGTTCTGACAATATTTTGTCAGATCTGAAATATATCAGTTGCTGTCAGTAAAATATCAGTTGCTGTCAGTTATAGCTGAGAGGACAACTGATGTACCAGGTAATGTCCATGTTTCCCTATGGCTCAAGTGGGCGATGTTACAGTTTAACTGTGTGCTGACCAGGAAGCTGTTAGGGAGTAATGGCCATTTTCAAAATGGAGGACGGAAAATTCCATTGATCACAGTGAACAAACAGGACACGGGACAGGAGAAAAACACTGAGGAGTAGACTACATGGAAGGTAAGTATGACTTGTGTATGCTTATTTTGACTTTTCATTTTCAGTTCCGGTTTTCTTTAAGAAACGCTCATTAAAATTGCGAGTGATTTGTAGTGGGTTCCAGGCCTTACTGAGACTTCCTCCCTAGCAGACTAGGGGTTACTTGACAAGAAACGAGGAGGCATGTTGGAGCATACCGGGGTTTTGACTCTTCATCTTTCTAAAACCACAGCAAAATTCTTTTTGGTCTGAGCGTGAAGTTTATTTCTAGCCTGGGATTCTTGGAAGTCAGTGTAAAGGTAACCATTAGGCCCGGTTCACATTAGCGGTCTGGTGAGCGGATCCGGTCTCCGCTTCACCGGATCCGGATGGCTCAGTCCGTGGCCCGGTTCACATAATGAAAACTGATCTGATCATTCACTTGGTATTGTGCAGTTCCGAGCTCATCTTCTCATGCGTGTCTTCTACAGCCGTACAGTGTAATGTATTGCCTAAATGATTGTCATGTCCATCCAGGAAAAAGCACCTGCGATCATTGAATCTAATTACTTGGAAGCAGCCCATTGATTTTACACAAACTTTAAATTCCATTGTGTTTTCCGCATGCAGAAAAACGCTAACGGACAACTGTAGTGCAAATGTGGCCCCCTAGACTGTGACAACATGGTTAGGTTTCCTGACATGATGGCTGGGCTCACAGTGGGAGTTGCGTTTTATTCCCTGTAACAGCAGAAATGCAACAAAACAAAGAGTGATTGCCACGCCACACATTATATGCGCATTGCGCCACATACAGTGAAGCATACAGTCAATGAAAAATATGTTGCACTGTTATGCTGGGAATACACAATGCAACTTCCCATCCGATCGACAGGACTTTGGCTATTATTTCCGACATGTCCGATCTGTTTCTGATGGAGAAAGGGATCGATTTTGCTAAGTTATCATTGGAAAAATCGATCCCTTTATTGAGTGCAAGCAGTTTGGACATACACATGGTGCAACTTCTATCCGATCACCTGTCGATTTGGACATGAAATTGCATTGCATTACATTTGTCATTCACGTTTTGTGGCAACAGACTGCATGCAGTGCATTGGTATTTCCGCAACCCACTATACCGCAATTCACCTGCCACACTATGAACATGACATAGGTGGTGCATTACAATATGGCCATTGTTCACCACTGTGAACCTAGCCTATGTCTATACCGGGCATCCTGGAATACCATTGTCATTTTGCGTTTCTTGTGCCTCAATCAGCACTTTTATATGTTGTAATATGAATTGGTCTGCACCGCAGTGTTAAATGAAAAGGCTAGACTATGAGCCTAGCAGCAATCTCAGCTGCGGTCAGTGCAGGCTGCGCTCTCCTCTGTGTAATCACTCTCCTCTGTTTACTTACAACTATGCTTCCCAAACTCCAGCCTGTGTTTAGCTGCTTTCCACCAGCATGGAATTCAGAAAGGTAAGTTAATGATTCACTGGCACCAACTGACCTCTGAAATAGCAGTGAAGCGATGCCCCTCCGGTTTTGGTGCGTGTTTTCTCCACGTTCCCTCATCTGATTTAATATTTACAGGCTGATCTGTCTACATGCCTGAGCCCCTGAAGAGAGCAAACGTTTACAGGCTGTCCCTCCCCTGGGCAGACGGCAGGGCAATCTGATCCAGCTCTGTTCATTCCTCTACTTTACACATCATCCGTCGCTCTGAGACCAGCTTTGGGGTCCTCTGGAGCAAGACCCCGCTTACGTTTCCTCCCAGCATGGACTCCGACTCTGATTCTCCGTTTAACTACTCCTGGCCTTCCTTTCCCAAAATGAGGATCCACAGAAGAGAAAACACACAAGGTAGAAAATACCAGAGTAACTTTGTAACTCTCTAACCTTCTTTCTGTTGATTGTGTTAGTGCTTTGGCTGTAGTTGTATTTTCTAATGTGTAGGACAAACAATAGGCAGGCTGTTTGATGCTGCGAGATTCTGTGGCAGAGCTGGTACTGCAGGTGGTCCTGCCCTCTTAAGGTACCCATACTTTTATAGATTTCCAGCAGATTCAACTATCAGATTCCTATCAGATGCCTGTCAGGTTGAATCTAACAGGAATCTGTCTGATGTGTGCCACACACTAGGAACAGATTTCCAATAGATTTCAGTGTGAAATCTATTAAAAATCTTTAAAAAAAATCCATTGAAATGCAGTGTTGCACGATTTGATCCAATGCAACGCTATGGGCCATTGATCTGCCGCCAGCAGCCAATCAACCTAGATTTTCCATCCTGACTGATCAAGTATGTAGATCGAATTTGGCCCTAAATCAAGCCGTATATTGATGCCAGATGAGTGTATGGGTACCTTTACATATTACAGCCTGATTTACACGTGATCTCACATAAGGTACAGCAGTGTTCTCCCCAGAATTATTTTCCAGCCGGGTGGCATGAAATAGTAGCCGGGTGGCATGAAAAAGCAGCCGGGTGGGTAGAGATGAAAATGCAGGGCAACTCTGCTTACAGCATAGGAGGTGGTGAGGAGGTGAGCCAATGACAGCCGGGTGGTCACCAAATCTAGCCGGGTGGAGCACCCGGCTAAAAGAGCCTGGGGAGAACACTGGTACAGTGTTAAGAACGCAATTCTTACTTCAGATACGAGAGAGTGATCAGTTTGACAATCAAACCTGTCATCGATTGGATATAGAAAAAAGCTAGTGAACACTCGTATGCTTTTTTTTTTGTTTCCAAATTCCATTCAGATTACCGATTACATTTCGGAATTGGATAGCGATTGAAAATGAATGGAAAGGACACAAGTGCGGAATGATAGCTGGTATTTTGATTGATATTTTTCAGCATGCTTGTACTGCTTCCTATCGAGAAAGAGATCGATTTTGAGCCAGGATTGATCGCCGGCAGTCAGTAGGATGTGTGTGTGTGTGTGTGTGTGTGTGTGTGTGTGTGTGTGTGTGTATGTGTATATATATATATATATATTATGTGTATATTTTTTGTATCCGATCATTTTGTCGATAGGAAATAGGATCTGAAGTGAAAATTGCATGGTGTGTACCCCGCTTTAAAGACACTGAAACAGAAAAAAATTGATATAATGAATTGGTTGTGTAGTATGGATAATTACTAGAACATTAGTAGCAAAGAAAATATTCTCATATTTTTATTTTCAGTTATATAGTGTTTCTTATAACATTGCATCATTCTCTAATATTTGCAGTTTACACGTTACACTTTTTACAGAGCAGGCTAGTGAACTATTGACCTGTCCTCTGCAGAGAAAAATAAAATACAGTGACTGACAATTGAGATAACAAGCTTCAGTAGACAGAGCTCTCTGCGACTTTGAAAGTTGTGGAGCTCAATGGCTCTTTTGCATAGCTAACAATTGGAGTTTCTTAACTCTCCCTGTACTGGAAACAATGTTAGACTCCTATCTCTGCTGCTAATGTTTTATTTCTCAGCTGTACTACACATACAAATCATGATTATATCATCATTTTTTTTAGCTTCAGTGTCGCTTTAAAGGCCAACTGAGCGAAGAGGGATATGGAAGCTGCCATATTTGTATGCTTTTAAACAATACCAGTTGCCTGGCTCTCCTGCTGATCTTTCATGCGTCAGTATTGTCTGAATCAAACACAAGCATGCAGAAAAATGCAGTCAAACAACCGATCCGCATGCTTGTTCAGGGACTATGGCTAAAAGGAGGCAGACAATTAGCAGGACAGCCAGTCAATGTGTATTGTTTGGAAGGAAATAAATATGGCAGCCTCCATATCCCTCTACCTTCAGTTGGCCTTTAATCTGGAAAGCATCATTTGATGCAACTCTCACGAGAGGAATTGGAGTTTTCATTTTACAAGAAAGTTTCATTGTTTGCCTGTAGGTTGCATGTTGTGGGTCACTGTTCCAAGTGTGCTTTTAACCTCCCTGGCGTTCTGGACGAGCTAGGGTCATCCAGAGACGCTGGAGGTCACCTCTCAGGCCCCGCTGGGCCGATTTGAATAATTTTTTTTTACGCAGCAAGCACTTTGCTTGCTGCATGTCCTACCTGATCGCCGCTACCTGCCGCGATACAGGGGCTCTTCAAAACACCCCCTCCCCCAAGACCCCGTGCGCTGCCTGGCCAATCAGTGCAGAACGGTATTTCCGGAAGGGTAATTGCGCCGGCAGCGATCGGAGGGCAGCGAGGGACGCCGCAGGGAAGGGGGAATCATGTAGCTAGCGCTAGGCTAGCTACATGATATAAAAAAAAAAAAATCTGCAAAAAACGTTCCCAGGGCCGCGGGAATCAGAACGAAATCAGAAAATAGTTAAGATGTGACTGTATATTTTGTGGTATCAATCAAAGATTTAATTTGTAGTCAAATTTGGTTGCACTCCAGAAAAAAAAACTAGTTGTGGGGAAGTGTTTTACATAAGTTACGGTACATAGAAATATAAACATGTGCTGCCAACTTTTGCTACCTATAGACATACGGTAAGTTGACTGGTTTATACCTATAGTTATTAATCTCTCGTTTGTAGCGACAGTCACTAACTGGAAGACTCTATTAAAGATTCGGCTCCATCACCAATTACATCCAGAGCTTCCTGCTCCCTACTTATTCCCTCCACCACCACAACTAACACCAAGGACCGCGAAATCACGAAAAATGTAAAATTTAAAATACATGGAAACCCATAAATAAAAAGTACATTTCTCCCCTGCTATGTTGCTGGCACGTATGGTAGGTTGAAGAAATCTGACAGAAGTGACAGGTTTTGGACTTGTCCATCTCCTCAGAGTTTCCTTTATTTTCAAAACCACTTAGTGGACAGCAGTTGTTCAGTCCAACTGCCAGAATAGTGTGCAAACAGGTGGGGAGGCGGCCTTCATCTTTGTATAGATCCTTTCCAGGAAATGCTTTTGTAAAGAATAAATAAATACCCCATGACGAGATAAACTAGACAGAAACCTGTCAGTTCCGTCATATTTTTACTAACTACTGTAAGTGTCAGCAACATAGGAGAAAAGCAATTTATAGCTCAATTTACTCTGGGAGAAACCAGCGTCTTATTTTTATGTGTTTACATGTATTTTAAAATTTACATTTTTTTGCGATAGTGGAAGGACAACTGTAGTAAGAGGGATATGGAGGCTGCCATATTTATTTCCTTTTTAGCAATACCAGGTGCCTGGATGTTCTGCTGATCCTCTGCCTCTAATTCTTTTAGCCATAGACCCTTCACAAGCATGGGCAAATCAGATCGGACCAGATTGGCTGCATGATATTTCCCTTGCAAAAACAATTGCAGTCTTCTCGCTGACAGGCGCACTGCTGGCAGGCAATTTACTATACAATAGGGGCACACCTGGTTATCTATGGGAGGGAGGCTGCTAGTACTGGAAGAACATCTGGCTATCTATGCTGGGTTGGTAGAGATGACCAGTGAGACAGTAGCAATTCCACTTTGCATGCAAATGTAATGCATAGGCAGGAGGGTGATCAAGGTGGCAGCTGAAACAGCTGATAACTATTTCACACAAAAAGAATGCTTGTTTGCAGCAGGTATGGACAGGAAGTGCAAAGGCTCTGTGCTTACTAGACATGTGCTGTGCATGCAAGCCAACTGTATACCTGTCCCCTTCCTGTAAATGACCAATCACAGTGAGAGGTGGGGAGTGTTCATGCACACATGTGCACAAGACCAACACATTATGTGAACGCTCTCATAGGCCATCTATGGCCCAGTACCTCCAAGGAAACACCAGAAGGCGTTGGTACATTCACTGGTGCATCCTACTATATAAAATGGCGAGGTGGGCCCGATTCAGCCCGCGAGCCTTGAGTTAGACACCTGTGATCTGTGCAAAGATGTCAGTCAGCTTCATACTCCTTTCCATACTACTCTGGCAGTTGGACTGAGCAACTGAAGTTTAGTAAATGCTTTTAGAAATAAAGAAAACTGAGAATCCCTCATAAATAGATGGACTAGTCCAAAACCTGACAAATCTGTCAGATTTTTAGGACCTACTATAAGTGACAGCGACATAGGAAAAAAGTAATTTATAGTGCCTTTTACTGTGGGCGAAATGTACACTTATATGTGTATATTTTACAATTTTTCGCTATGAATGTCCTTTAAAGCTTGGTACACATTTTAGTTTATAGTCGCCCAAAAGGATTGTTCCTGTTCCTGTAAGAGGCTACAATGGACCAAAAAGCCCTCTTACTAAAATGCTATGGAAAACAAAAGTTTGCTTTGTTAAAACAGAAAGTATTTGCAGTAATTCAGGTTGGAGTGAGCTCCGAGTAGCAATGCACTGGGAGACACCTCAGAGCTCACTCCTGCCTGAATTGTTGCAAATACTTTCTGTTTTATGAAAGCAAACTTTTGTTTTACAAAAATATGTTACTGTATTTTACTCCATTGATTAGGGAAATTAATAAAAAAACACACACACAAAAGAACCCCATGAAAAATGCACAGAAAAACCCCAAACACATACAAAAACTCTGCAAAAAATAACTCACCGGGCCCATTTCCACTAGCCGCCGTGCGTCCTGCGAGACGCGCGGCACCACTTCCTTCCCGCGTGAGGACGCAGCCGAATCCCGGAAGACGTGCCATGCACAGCTATGGGATTCGCTGCCTCCCGCATGGAAAAAATGCTGCAATGCCAGCAGAATTGCAATGACAAGCGATTCGGACGGCGGCAGCAGCAGCATTATCTACTATGGCAGAGTTTCCCATCGCGATTTGCTTGCGGGGAAACTTTGTGGAAACGGGCCCACAGTGCAGAAAACGCATGGTTTACTCCAGGCCTGAGGCTTTGCCAGGGTGGGAGGAGGCTACCTCTCTAATGTTAAAAGTTCTGGGCATAGCTCTGTGCCTTGGTACGGGACTGTTTTCTTACAGCTAGAGGGGACACAACTGGGACACAAACCTCAAAAACATTTGCGTGTCCCCTTTCAAAACCATTCACTAACAACCATTCACTCACAATCATGTTCTAGTGACAGGTGACAGGGTCATGGAGAACAGGAAGGAACTGAAAATAACCCAGGCAGGTATACACACTGCTATACAAACTAGCCAGGTTCTACCTCTCCCAGCAAAACCAAAATAAACATAAATGTGTGTAGATGAGGAATAAATCGTGTGGTTTTTGTTTTCATTTGTGCATGTGAAGGTTCTAAATGAATGTGTTCTATGCTGTCCTTTTGATATACCTAAAACAGGACACTGTAATCAAACCAGATGCTGATCATTACTACATCAGGCCCTGCGGCAGCTGCGCGCTAAAGAGTTAATTGGTGGCTTGCTCCTGCAGAGATATAATTATGTGAAATGTAGCCATACAATACTCAGGATATCTCTGCAGCCATTGTATACTCCATCTTCATTATGGTTTCACATGTAAAATCTGCTCTGATTAATTGGGAGTAATGCAATGAACATGAGATCCGTGCTTTATATAATCTCCTGTTTCCAGGCACTGCGTGTGCCGCAGACAGCCAGCGGAGCAGGGGATTCTGGGATGTGGGGGAGGCGGCTCACAATTAGGCCAGGTTGGTAAAACTCTGCCAGATGTTTCGTGGATGTTTCCCAGTTTATGGGCTTGCGTCATGCGTTTGATTGCAGTTCCTGTGACAGACTTCACATGTACTTCCTATCTAGTAAATACACAGAGCCCAGTCACAAATTCCTGCTTCTCCTCGTCATCTTTCCTCCTTTGTACAACAAAAAATATATACAAAGAAAAACATGACTGCCCCGAGAAGGGATTTAGCGAACTCCTCTTACAGCTCTTGGTGTATGAGGTCATCTCCTGGTCACATTACAACCTCATTTCAATTTTAGAAAAAGTACACTTCAGTCTTGGGGAAAACAGCAGCCACAAGCTGGAAATTAAGTCAAAATAAGCATACACAGGTCATACTTTATCTCCTGTGTAGCCTACTACTCAAATGTATCCTCCCCCCTAACAGGTAACAGATTTATTTATTAAACAGCTCCCTTCCCTTTTCACTAGTCCTGCAAAATAGAATTATGCAATATGTCAAATATTTTTTTATAAAAGTTTACAAATTTGGCTCTAAACAGAAGTGGTTAAGGGACTGCCACTGCATCTTTTTTATGTACAAATTATAGGCTGACAATTACCTCTTTTGACCCTTTTACAGGAGGGGTGCCAAGCAGCAACTCTATCTTGTACATGTGTACGGGGTTGGGTCAAGCATTTTAACTAAGACTAGGTACATCTGTTCATTGACAATCGGCCAAGGCAGCCATTAAGGGTTGTCTTAGCGGGATATCTACAGTGTGTACAGGAGTTCCCAAACATCACCTACAGGTCCAGCATACTGCATATTTAATGACAATGGTGCCCAACCCCTGAGAATATTGTTGTCCTCTACACCCTGCCCACTGGAAGCCGCTCCATCGTGTGTCACATGTTGTCACACCTCCATAGCAACTGTCAGCCAAGGAATCAAGTCCTAATCATTTAGGCACACAGTACTCGTGTTTGTATCTGTTGGTTGTTCTCTCAGTAGTTTGCATGTATCCTGTCTTCTAAGTGTCCATAATAGTGTCATATAGCTCAGCTCTGCGGCTTTTGGTATTGTCAGTGGGCATCTTGAATTTACTTCCAGGGAGAAGCCACAGAGAAATCCCATAACTGCTGCATTTAAACTGAACCTTAAAGAGAACCTGTACTGAGTAAAATTAATTAAAATAAACACACGAGGTAACTTCAAATGAACATTACATAGTTACTTTGCCATCAGTTCCTCTCAGAAGCTCACCATTTTCTTCTGACAATTATCCATTCCAGTTCTGACAACATTTTGTCAGAACTGAAATATATCAGTTGCTGTCAGTTATATATCGGTTGCTGTCAGTTACAGCTGAGAGGAGAACTGATGTGTCCATGTTTCCCTATGGCTCAAGTGGGCAATATTACAGTTTAACTGTGTGCTGACCAGGAAGCTGTTATGGGGTAATGGCCATTTTCAATATGGAGGACGGAAAATTCATTGATCGCAGTGGACAAACAGGGAGCGGGAGAGGAGAAAGAGATTGAGGAGTAGACTACATGGGAGGGAAGTATGACTTGTGTATGGTTATTTTGACTTTTAATTTTCAGTTCAGGTTTTCTTTAAGTGAAAATAAACTTCAACTGCATCTGAGTTGTTTCCTTAAAATTCACTGTGGTAATGTACAGAATCAAAACTAGGAAAAAAGTTCTCTGTCCAAATATTTATGGACCTAATTGTATGAGATAATGTGTAGTACCAATGGTAAATGAAACATTTAGTTACATAGAAATATATATTTTTATATTTTATATCACATTGCCTTTTTGAGTTTCCATTGCCTTTTTTTACACTACCGTGGCAAGAAGACAAGATATGACCACAAGATTGTGGGCAGCACGGTGGCGTAGTGGTTAGCTCTCTCGCCTTGCAGCGCTGGGTCCCCGGTTCGAATCCCAGCCAGGGCACTATCTGCAAAGAGTTCGTATGTTCTCTCCGTGTCTGCGTGGGTTTCCTCCGGGCACTACGGTTTCCTCCCACATTCCAAAAACATACGGATTAGTTAATTGGCTCCATCTAAAAATTGGCCCTAGACTACAGTACTTACACTACATAATATAGACATATGACAATGGTAGGGATTAGATTGTGAGCTCCTTTGAGGGACAGTTAGTGACATATATACACTGTACAGCGCTGCGTTATATGTCGGCGCTATATAAATACTAAATAATAATAATAATAGAAATAAGTCTCATTTTTTCCAGATGAATGGCTTCATTTTTAAGAATGCATTAGACTGTTACAGCTCCTATTTAGAATCCATACTTTGCCCTGTTAAGCTGAAAAAGAAACAAAGTAAATGACCCTTTGAACTTTCCTGCATTAACCACTCTGCGTCTTCCTAACGCCCATCGGTGCCCGCAGAGTGGCTCCCCCAGGGCCGCCTAAGCCACAATTAGTCAAGTCCTGGGGAGGAGATTAGCGGGGATTGTGCGTGGATGTGCGTGCATTCCTTGCTAACAGTATGCCAGCGGCGATCGTCACTGGCAGACTGTATAGAAAAGAAACTGCAGTTTATTTACTTTGTATATCGCTTTGATCTACTGCAGCTCTGTATTGGGGACAGCCCTGTCACTTGGCTGTCCCCTGTAGCCCGACTCTCTACGCGTTCTCTCATAGGCTGATGCCTATGAGAGAGGATCGCCCTGATTGGGCCTCGGGGGGGGGGGGGGGGGCAGGGGATAGAAAAAAAATAGTCAAATTTATTTAAAAAACAAAACAAAAAAAGCAAATAAATTGATAAAAAAAAAAAAAGCCTGCAGCAGTGATCAAATGCCACCAACAGAAAGCACTGTTGGTGGCAACAAAAGGAGGAAAATTTCATTTGTGTGCTAAGTTGTATGGCTCTGCAGCGAGCTGTTAAAGCTGCAGTGTACTAAATTGTAAAAAATTAGCCTGGTCACTAGGGGGGGGGGGGGGGTGTAAGCCTGTGATCCTGAAGTGGTTAAAACCTTATCTGCCTATTCCCTGACAGACAATAGCCATTTAGCTTCTATTTACTTTTCGGGAACCTCAACTACATTCCACTAGCTGTTCAACATACTCTTTTGCATAGATAACCGCTCAAATTATTTTTAACTATTGCTGCACTGAAAAACAAAAAGGGACTTCAAACTAATTCTTAGTAGGACTAGTACTCTCTGTACCCATGTTTATCTCATGTCAACTGCAACTTCAGGTACGGTTTAAGATGTTTGAAGGCATAAGCTTTGTATACATTTTTGTTCCTTTATTGATAGAAATGATTGTTATAATTTCAAGTGAAAGTGTGGTATGCGCTCAAGAGATCCCCAGTGTTTGCTGCCTCCCCTTCAGCAAACTGCTAAGCTCATGAGATTGCTGCTGTAGTTCTGCAGAAAAACGTTCTTTATTTATTATAGTGCTGACGTCTTCCTCAGCACGTCACAGAATCTATAGCTGTTTCACTAAATGTCCTTCAGAGGAGCTCACAATCTAATTTCTATCATAGACCTAGTCAAAGGTAGACATAGGCCTGTGCAGCTGAACAGGGGCCCCATGTCAGGGTTGGGTTATCCTCTACAGTCTTTTCTGTGGATTTCTCTCTCTTCCCATGTGGCTATTTCTTCCTCCTTGTATCACTACCTACCATGTGATTGTCTCTCCCTCTCTCACCAACAACCCCCCTACCTATTGACATTATTTAGATCCCCACATGATCTGTTATGACCACACCCACTCGCAAGGGGCCCCCTACATTTATTCTGCTCAGGGGTTCACTGTTGGCTTTGTCCACCACTGGTCCTAGTCTAATTTCCCATCATAGCCAGAGGGTTGATCTTCTTGCATTGCATGCATTGTGTGGGCACCAGGTGACTTGGCTACACTTTATTCTCCCGTAACTCCTGTTTTCTAAAATAATTTTAAGTATGCACTGCCTGGTTTTGTAGCAGATAGTGCTGGGACTGTTTGTACAGTTCTTGGGGTTGTTAAACATTAAACTGTGTCCACGCTGCAGGGGGTATTGGCTTTCTTGTGAACTTGCACATTTTAATTTAGAACCTCTCCATTCTTTTTCATTTGCTGGAAAGTATACAGACTTAATGTCTGTTACGTTCCATTGCCAGGCAGCAACTATATTAAAGGTACAGATTCCACAACATGTAGCACAAACATAGCAGAGCTAAACTACGCTACACACGCATTATTTGATAATTATGTCCTCCAGTGATTATACTTGCAGGATGTTCAGTTCATCTGATGAAACCCAGATGGAATTAAAAGGATGAGTGCTTTTTAAAGTAAATATGCTAAATCAAAACAGAATTGAACAAGATTGCAGTCATCAAGTATACCTGATTTTGTATCCTTGACCGTCACTCTCCCTCCCCCTGATCCCGCAAACCTCTGTTTTGCTCATTGTCATGTGTTAAGGTGCATACACACCTCTGATTTCATGGTCGATTGTCGTTCAAACTGGATGTTTGAACAATTTGTCATTCAAACAACAAGTAGTTCTAACGTCTTGTACACACAGACCGACAAAACGGCTGACATGCTAATGTCAGCTAATTTACATGTCGTTTAACTTGTCAATGGACTGGATAGAACAATGGAACAGATCAAACAACTGATCAAAAGACATTATGTTTGAATGCAGGGCTGTGGAGTCGGTACAAAAATCTTCCGACTCTTCCGTTTATGAAACCTCCGACTCCAACGCCAAGTACCCAAGATGGCTCCGACTCCTCGACTCTGACTCCTTAGTCTACCGTAATACCTACCAGGGCTGTAAATTTTGTACAAAAATCATCCAACTCTCGACTCAGACTCCTCAGTTTATAAAATCACTGACTCCGGGTACCCAAAATTGCTCCGACTCCACAGCCCTGTTTAAATGGCCATTACTTGTACGAACGACTCCTGGTCATTTGTACACACATACGGACCTAACTGTTGTTTGAACGACAGTTGGTCCAATGGATCCCCGGGCGGATCAGTCAAATCTGCTGCTATCATTCAAAAAGATCGTGCCTATACGCGTCAAACTTTCATTTAAATGACTGGTTTGAAAGACGGGTCGTTAGGGAAAAATCAGACGTGTGTACACACCTTTAGGGCTGGAACCCACAGGAGCGCTTTTGGCAGCGTTTTGGCAGCACTGCGATACGCTAGCAGTTTGCCAAAACGCTGGGCTAATGTTAATGAATGGGGCAACTTCCACAGGAGCGTTTGCGTTTCTCAGAAACGCAAACGCAGGACGTGCAGCATTTTGGGAGCGTTAGCGCTTCAATGTAAAGTATTGAACCGCTAGCGGAAACGCTCAGCAAAACCTAAACTGAGCGGTTTTGCTAGCGTTTTGCGGTTCAGCACACTGTAACAAAATGAAAAATAATTCACAGGACCAATCAGGATAAAAACGCAAAACGCAAAACGCTAGGCACCCGCTGGGGAAAATAATACAATGTTGCAAAACACGACCAAAAACGCGCATGAATCCGCTTGCAAACCGCTCAGACAAAACGCTAGCGGTTGCGTTTTGCGTTTGCGGTTTTCAGTGGGTTCCAGGCCTTATAGTATTTCTTGCTTATCTGAATTGTATCTCTGAGATCTGTGATCTGCTTATTAGGTCTAGTTGCTTTGATCTGTAATACACCATTTTCCTGACATTTCTTAGCCGTGCTAATGCCATACCTGCCCAAAATTCTACCCCCCACACCATTGGGCTGCATGGAAGGGTTTTTATGAAGCAGGGCAGCTGTCAGGCCACCAGGCACCCTCAAAGCAATGGGTAAAGTACTTATACTAACCTCCTGGTGAAGGGGTAAGCATGTGAATAGCAGGCAGCCCGAGGACTTGCAAATCCTTTCAGCCGGCCAAAATCACTTATCTTTTATAATCATATTTTTGGATCAGGTAGAAATGGGGCCTAGAGTAACATACTAAAGTGAACCCCCCAAAAAATGAAAATAAATTGATGAAATAAACACATAGGCCTCAATTCACTAAACTTTATCAAACACTTTATCAAACATTTGATAATTTACCTCATGGGTAAAATCTAATTTTCAATTCACTAAGGTGTTATAGATTTATTAAACGTTTTAGCAAAACATTCAATAAATATATAACACCTTTAGTGATTTTAAAATTAAACTTTACCCATGAGGTAAATTATCAAATGTTTGATAAAGTGTTTGATAAAGCTTAGTGAATTGAGGCCATAAAGAGAAAAACACCGCTCACCACACCACCAAATCAATCAAGAGCAGGGCAAGGCTCAGCCAAACCAGCAGTGACGAAAGAACGGAAGCCCGCTCAACCGAAGGATTTAAAAGTCCAATCTTTATTCTGAAAAGGTTCTGGATAGAGGCTGATATCCCTTTATCCAAGATCTTGTAAGAATAAGGGCACATTTCTACTAGTGGGATGATTATATGCAATGATCGCATCACATCCAGTCGCGGGTGCTTCCAAAAGTCCAGATGCGGCTTCCTATTAGCGCTAAGGGAAATTGGTTGCGAACTCCGAGAATCTGCAACATGCATCAGATTATTTTCCCAAGTCGCATCGCGAATGAGAATTCAGTCAATGGAAACTACTCCATTGACTTGCTTTGGTTTCAGTTCGGATGCAGTACGATCATGGCATTGCGGCTAGTGGAAATGGGCCCTAAAGACTGTTTTTTTAAATCCATCAGTTGAGGGCTTCACTTCCATCGCTACTGTTGAGATAAACAGTTGTCCATACAGAAGTAATCCTAAATAGGTCTGTTGTGATCCTCACTGGTAGTTGAGCTGGAGACCACTACTTCCAGGGTACAGATGAGGCATGACAATATGAAGCAAGCAGTGTTTATTGAAACAAAAGTGTAATGCAGGCAAAAGTGTGATCAGCCGGCACAGTAAACCTCCTCAAACACATCAAACAATGATATATAATAATGTCAGCGAAATACCTACAAGCACAGCAAAGTACAATACTAATTAATAATGGCCAAGAATTTATACATGTATGCATGGATTTTACAGCACCAAATGAGTTTAAAGATATAGTCAGCTCTGGATCAAAATTAGGCCATAAAACAAACCACAAGTCAAAAGCTGGTGTATCAAGACTAATGCTGGGAATACACGATTACATTTTCAGTCGATTTACTGTCCGATCTTATTTTTGATCGATTTTACGATTTATTTTCTTATTTTTTCTTATCAATTTCTACTCACTTCAATGAGAAACCGATCAGAAAAACTGTTGAAAATCAGATTGGACATGTCGAAAATTATCTATCGAGCCATCTATCTGTCGAAAAAAACGTATGGTGTATTCTCAGCATAAGAGTTTAGGCAGCGAGCAGGAAGCGGAGGCTTTGTACTAACTGACGCTCCACCACAGTCTGCACAGTCTAAGGGCTCACTAATCGTAAATCACCGCAATTGGCGGCAGTGAGACTGCCATGTAGTTTGCACTGCGCTGGCACCTTAAAATGCGCTAACCCAGTGTGTGTCGTCAACCCCCCCCCCCCCCCCCCCCGGGCTCTTTTAGCTAGGGGCTCCACCCATCTAATTTTGGTGAGCACTCAGCTACCATCAGCTCTCCTCCTCATCCTCCTGCCCCTTATGCTGTAACCAGAGTCCTTCATCCCCCCGTCGAGCCCCACCCAGATACTTTTTCATGCCACCCGGCTGAATAATAATTCTGGGGAGAACACTGTAGCCCTTCGGCGATTAGCGGGAAACCAGTTTAGTGAATGTAAGTAAAATAATACATAAAACAGATAAATCAGAAATGGCTGAGAAATTACACTGCCTATAAAAATATCCCACATTAACACAACCATTTGTTTGATTCTAGGTTGGCTATGAGGTGACATTCCAACAATATATACCTATGCAAGGTAGATAGTAAGAGAACGTTCCACATTTGTAGTTTAGTTCCTAATACGGTAACTGTGTTATATTAACATGTTGAAATCCTTGTAAAATATGAACACAGGTTAGGTAGTAAAAAAAGGGGATGGAAAATCCCTTTGTAACAATGAACATAACAAACCCTCTCTAAATTTGTGATTCTTGTGCAATAACAGTGCATAGTAAATATGATGAGCATATAGGCTAGTCTTCTACACGCTAAATTGTCAACATATGGATGCATCTGTAATCCTATTCTTTGGCCACTGGTTCATCTCCATGCCAATTGTACCTCCGGTTATTGATTGCTGGGGAGAATTGTGCTCTGTCTTCCATATGATTACAGAGAGTCTGTGATTTATAGCCCTGGCTCTGTACAAATTAACAAGCTGACACATCATTGCATTCCAGCGGTTCTGGAGGTGTGTTTAGCTTCTAAGGGTACAATGTAGGCCTGAAAGATAAGTCGAATTTAAATCGAAATCGTGATCACCAAGGTCACAATTTCAGAATCGTCAAAGCGGCGAATATCGCGATCACGTCATTTCCACATGGGGAAGTTTGAAGAAGCGCCTTCAAACTTTCCCAAAGTCCCAGTGTGTGTGGCCCGCAGCGTTAGACATACCTTGCGTCCTCTGTCGCCCAATGCCAGCTCTTGTGCTTGGCAAAACAGGAGGCGAAGTGGATAGATGGGCATCGCTGGACTCATGCTGCAAACTATGTCCAGAACTGATGCAGCTTGGGGGACAAAGGAGGCACAGAGAGACACAGAATGGGCACTGAGTGGGCACAGAGAGACACAGGAAACACAGAGGGGGCACAAAGAGAGAGACAGAGGGGGCACAGAGAGAAACAGAGCGGGCACAGAGACACAAAGGGGCAAGAGAGAGACCCAGAGGAGGCATGAAGAGGCAAAGGGGGCACAAGGAGAGACAGGGAGACAGAGGGGGAGTAAACAGGTACAGAGAGGGGAAATAAGCTTGATTTAAAGGAAATCGTGAATCGAATCGAAATCGCAATTTCGGACAGAAATCGCTCAATTCAATTTTTTCCTAAAATCGTTCAGGCCTAGTACAATGGTTAATTTGCATATATTCAGCAGTGGTGCTCTGGGAGACATCTCAAGCTCACTCCAACCTGAATTATTGCAAATTCTTTCTGTTTTAGGAAAGCAAACTTTTGTTTTTCTTAACATCTTAGTAAGGGGGCTTTTAGGACCATTGTAGTCCCTTACACACTCCAATGAGTTCTGGGTCACCATGAGCTGGCTGGTTAGTCTGTACCTTATAGCCCTGGGTTATTAACATATAAGGCACATAAAATAAAACTAAATACAGACAAGTTGTAAGATCGGTGCATGTAATAGAGGGTACACGTCAAAATTCTAAGAACACATATATGTGACTTTTATAACATTTGTTTGAAAACATGGCAACAGAGCTTGTAAAATGTACGTGAAAGAGAACCTGCCACACACAGACATGGTGAACCGCCGCGGTGGAATCCCATCGCATAAATCCCAGCATGACCTCAGACCTGAAGTCAGCTGGACAGTGGTGTTCATGAACCTGAAGGGAGCAGGGATCACTGACCTAACAAGTGAGATCCAAGTATAGACAGAACGGTGTGCCTAATTTATAAAAATTAGCTGACACCTTGATTCAAACTGCTTTTAAGTCTGCCCCCCCCCCCCCCCCCCCCAAAAAAAAGCCTAACTAGTGTTAGCTAGTACTTTAGCTATAAGTTGGCAATTGGCTTTCATGTATTTTGCTAGTAGCTGTAATTTGCTGATTAAAGGGGATCTGTAAGTTTGAATTCTCATAAAATGAGAAACGTACCTCTGGGGCGTTGATTACTATGGTATTCCCCCTCCAGGCCGCTATTGACACCGGGGAAAGACCTAATTTGACTTCCAGCTATAGATGGCGGACAAATTACACTGTGTTTATCTTAATTTGGACTCCATCTGTTGACAGCGTCAAAATAACTGACTGAGCGCCGCTATAGTCGTAATTCACTTCACGGCCTATAGCGGCGCTGAAATTTCCAGCGTCCTTGTTTCCTGATTGGTGCCGGGTGTGCCCCCACAGCATAGAACAGGCTGGAGTGTATTTTTATTCCTGTTTTTCCTAAAGCTGTCGTTTGGAACTAGCCATCGCTGTTTTAAAGTTAAAGGATGAGAATTATAGCAGAATAATAACACTTTTTTTACAAGAAGTCTCAACAATAGCAGCATCCAGGTTTCTCTCAGGAAAGTCTTATTTTAGCTTACAGACGTCTTTTGTTGTTACTGTAAAGCTACGTCATGAAATTAGTTATACCGGTAAATAGAAGGCTAGAATCTGATTACACTGTTGTGAGTTTACAGGAAAGATTTATTTTTGAAGTTAAAGGTAAGGTGCGATTTTATTTATTTTGAATTCTGCTCCTTTGCAGGCTGAGAGATTTACTGACATATGGGTGGTACGATGGTACGGTGGATAGCACTCTAGCCTTGCAACATTAGGGTCACGGCATCAAACCTGGGTGAGGACCGTCTTCACAGAGTTTGTTCCATGTCCCAAAAACATACAAATAAGTTGTTTGCCCACCGAAATTGGCCTTGGTCTATGATAAACACATTAGAATAGAACTGTGGTAGGGATGAGCTTGAGAGCTCCTCTGATGGACAATTGCTGACTATATACTCTGTAAAGCGCTGCAGAACATGTCAGAACTAAACAAATACATGATGAATTTATTTTATTTTTTTCAGCCTTTTGGTATTATTCTTTCCCACTGTGGGTAGTCTCCCGCTGCTCTCCCCAGTCCCCTTTTCTGCAAAGAGGGGAGCAAAATTGTCCAATATCGTGCAGTAAATACAGAATCAGCTGACAGGATAGATAAATGATCTATGACAATCCTTGTGCGTTTTGAAAGACCATCATAATTCATTGCATCGGCGGATATTTGTTGAATGTCAGCAGTGTGCACAGAACTATGAACAATTCTTAACCGCTTCTATGGTTTGCTGCAGGACTTCAGTTCCTGCCCAGTCACGTAGATAATCGTCAGTGGCGGTGGATGGCCGCTGCTCGCTCCCTCGCTCGTTCTCGCGCGGGTACTCGCTGCTGCCTGTTAGAGGGGAGATGAATAAATGGGAACTCAGTTCCCATTCATTAATCCTCATCTTAAGCCCTTGTGTCAATGAACGCCAGCATCAATGTGATGTCTGCGTCATTGTATCTTACAGAGTAACACTTCCACACATTTCTGCCTGTTTAGCGTACTAATAGTACACAATGAAAAGTAATGCGCGAGGACATCTTGTGGCCAAATAGTAAATTTACACCTAAATACATTTTTGGGTTTTTTTTTATAAAAAGACCTACACTTAATTTAAAATTAACTAGTTAAAGAGACTCCGTAACAAAAATTGCATCCTGTTTTTTATCATCCTACAAGTTCCAAAAGCTATTCTAATGTGTTCTGGCTAACTGCAGCACTTTATACTATCACTGTCTCTGTAATAAATCAACTTATCTCTCTCTTGTCAGACTTGTCAGCCTGTGTCTGGAAGGCTGCCAAGTTCTTCAGTGTTGTGGTTCTGCTATGAACTCACCTTTCCAGGCCCCTCTCTGCACACTGCCTGTGTGTTATTTAGATTAGAGCAGCTTCTCTCTTCTCGATTATCTTTTACAAGCTGGATAAATCGTCCTCTGAGCTGGCTGGGCTTTCACATACTGAGGAATTACAAACAAGGGCAAAGCTGTTTGCAGGAAGAAAAGAGCAACCTGAAACTTCAGTGCATGGGGGAAAGAAACACACAAATGATCTCTTCAGATTCAAAAGGAAGGGTGTATACAGCCTGCTTGTGTATGGATGTATTTTCTATGTGTGGACATACTGTACATCAACCTACTTCCTGTTTTGGTGGCCATTTTGTTTGTTTACAAACAAACTTTTTAAAACTGTTTTTTAACCACTTTTAATGCGGCGAGGAGGGTAATAGGAGATGTCCCCTAACGCACTGGTATGTTTACTTTTGAGCGATTTTAACAATACAGATTCTCTTTAATGCCTATGCTCTCCCATATTAATCCAAATAAATAATTTGCATTAAAAAAGACAATTAAAAAAATACATAAATAGTAACCTTACGCACTAAACTTTTTTAAATTTGTATGTCAAAAGGGTATATTACTGTTATTTTTGAAAATATGGGCTTGTAAATAGTGATAGACGCAAAACTGAATTTTTTTTTTCAAATAACATATTGTCGCCATACATTGTACTAGGGAAAAATTTTAATAACCAGGACAAATGAGCAAATAAAATGTGAGTTTTAATTACGATAACGTATTATTTTAAAAATATAATGGCTGAAAACTGAGAAATGTTTTTTTTCATTTTTTTTTCTTATTTTTCCCGTTTTAAAATGCATTTAGAATTGAGGTAGATACAATGAAGATACAAAGTCGGCACTGCTGCATGTTGTGCATTTATTGCTGGATGTTGCTTTCATCACATTTCGTGCAAGATATAAAAAAATCACATACCGTGCAAAAGAGGCTTGTAGCTGTGAGCTGGTGGTGGGCGCTGGGTGCAGGAGTAGCCTGACGGCCGTTTCGCGCTATCTAAGCGCTTCTACGGAGGCCTCCGTAGAAGCGCTTAGCGCGAAACGGCCATCAGGCTACTCCTGCACCCAGCGCCCACCACCAGCTCACAGCTACAAGCCTCTTTTGCACGGTATGTGATTTTTTTATATCTTGCACGAAATGTGATGAAAGCAACATCCAGCAATAAATGTGCTTGGAAGAACAAAGAGAAATCGAGAGCCCAATATGGTGTAGTATTGTTAAGTTGGTTGTGGTTTAAAGCAAAATATTAAGATATACTCACAAACATGGGTTACCCATAGGCAACCACTTCAAATGCAGGTGGGGAGTATTAGAACCTGACCCCACTCAGGTTATTAAGATGTCGCTCTCTATAGATAGGAAACGGGGTAGCACCCCCTCCACCGAGGGTGGAATCAAGATTTCAGCAAGGCTTGGTGTACAGAGGCGCCAGAGTAGAATAAAAATGTTTAAAAACCGTCTAAAAGAGGGGGATGTTCAGGTGGACTTACCTCCCTCAAAAATATAGAACTCAATTGAGTCACAATATATCAATACAAAAAAACGTTTTATTTAACTCCACTTAGTGCAACGCGCTTCGCAGGTGTGGTCCCGCTTCACCAGGCAAACAGGAGTATAACTCAATGGGTCTAGATGCAGAAGTGAGCGCCTCTGTCAGAGTATTGATATATTGTGACTCAATTGAGTTCTATATTTTTGAGGGAGGTAAGTCCACCTGAACATCCCCCTCTTTTAGACGGTTTTTAAACATTTTTATTCTACTCTGGCGCCTCTGTACACCAAGCCATCCAGCAATAAATGCACAACATGCAGCAGTGCCGACTTTGTATCTTCATTGTATCTACCTGAACTCTGCCTATCCCAGCCAGAGCACGCTGGACGTGCCACAAGAGTTTAACTCACTACAGCCCTGCAGGTCCTTCACAAGAGCAGATATAAATTATATGCAGTGCCGACCCTTTTTTTTTCTCCCCCTCCATTGCCCTCGCATTTAGAATTGAATAGTTCTTAGCAAAATGTACCACCCAAAGAAAGCCTAATTGGTGGCAAAAAAAATAAGATATAGATCATTTCATTGTGATAAGTAGTAATAAAGTTATAGGAAAATTACTGGAAGGAGCGCTGAAAGGTGAAAATTTGCTCTGGTACAGAAGGGGAAAAACCCCTCAGCAGTGAAGAGGTTAAACAATGTGTTTGCAAAGTCTACAGTACCTCATCATTAAGTGATCCAATTGTTTACCGTATCGGCCATCAGTGTTTTAAAAACACATAATGTTGCTTGAATATGTTGAAAAATGAATCATGGAATCATCGTTCGTTTTACACAATTATCTCTCAGCGGCACTTATTCAATTCACATTTTATCAACAGTATATCACCTAGGAGAAAAAAGTGAATCGAATAAGGGCCTACGTAGCTTTAGGCCAGTTTCACACTAGAAACCAGCATTATAGGTGCAGTGCATTGCAGCTTCAAAAATAGCCTTTGGAGATTACTGTGGCAATGCGCGGTATTCTCACTTGTGGCTGCAAGCCAAACTATAACCGAGGCTCTCTAGCGCTCACTTCCTGTGGCGGAAATACGAAGTGCATTAAGTGTATTGACAAAGTACTCTTCCGTGCATTTGGGACGCAAATGCGAAACAGTTTGAGATATCTGCGGCGCCATAGACTTACATGACTTCTGGTCGCCACTGTTAAATTGCCTATAACGCGCTGTTATCGCGTCAAATCGGCAGGGCTGTGGAGTTTGAGTTGGAGTCAGTCGAGGAGTCAGTCGGGGCAATTTTGGGCATCCGGAGTTGGAGTCTGAGTCGTGGTTTCATAAACTGAGGAGTCGGAGTCAGGAGTCGGATGATTTTTGTACAAAATTCACAGCCCTGTTAAATATTAGACTAAGGAGTCGGAGTCGAGGAGTCGGGCCATTTTGGTTACCCTGAGTCAGAGTTGGAGTCTGAGTCGTTGTTTCATAAACTGAGGAGTCGGAGTTGGAGTCGGAAGATTTTTGTACCGACTCCACAGCCCTGCAAATCGGAAAACTGCATCTCATCACACCGCAGTAGGTATGAAATGCCCTATAGGTTTCCATTGCTTTAGGGCCCTTTTCCACCAGCGCGTTTGCGCTGGCTGAATCGCAAAAATGCAAACCGCTAGCGATTTTACAATCGCTACGGTTTGCTTTTTAACATAGGAATCGCGGTAGGTCATTTCCACTACCGCGATTCGTTTTTGTCGGGAACGCGAACGCGCGGCGGAGCGATAATTGCCGCGATTTTGCTATGCAGTGCATAGCATAGCAAAATCGTGGCCGCGAACGTCGGGGAATCGCCGCTAATTGCGATTCAGCAATCGCTAGCGTTCAGCGTGAACGCTAGCGATTGCTAGTGGAAAAGGGCCCTTAGTGTTACCCTGCGGTAAAAAGGGTAATGTAGCACAATGAAAACATCCCCCTGTGAAAGGGGCCTTGGGAACCCCAAGTCCCAGTTGGAAAGTTTTAGCCAAACAGGTGTGTTCTTTGATCTTCTGAGGCGCCCTGGTGACATGCTTTCTTTAGAGGAGCCCAATGGAGGGAAGTCTCCTAGCAGGGGCCTAACTAGGCCCCACCGGGCCCCCCTGCAGAATTTCAGAGCGGGCCCCCCTCCCCTCCCTGGGGCCCTCTCGGGGCCGTTTTGTGGGGGCTGGAGGGATGGCAGCATGAGGGAAAAGCCTTGGCCACATTCGGCAGGGAGAGTGGAAGTTTCCCCCTCTCCCTCACCTCGGGGCTCTCCCCTTCCGCTCCCCTCCAGCTTAAGTTACAGTGTGGGCAGCGGCGGGCAGATACATACCTTCCGTGCATTCCACCGCATACTCCTCGCTCTAGCGTCTGACGTCACCCCCAGGGGGGGCGGGCCCCCTCGCGGGAGCAGGGGCTGCAGGCCCTATTGTTATGCCAGTGTCTCCTAGATGTTCAGTAGCTCCTTATACCAGGACTGTGGAGTCGATACAAATATCATCCGACTCCTACTCCTCAGTTTATGAAACCACTGACTCCAACACCGACTCCAGGTACCCAAAATGACTCCGACTCCTTAGTCAAATACTTACCAGGGCTGTGGATTTCGTACAAAAATCATCCGACTCCTCAGTTTATGAAACCGACTCCTCCAGGTACCCAAAATTGCTCCCACTCTCCAACTCCGACCCCACAGCCCTGCCTCATACGTCCTTCAGTGAGTATACGGCTTTCCATAAAACCACAAATTAACTTGCTTCCTTTCCATGTTAAAATTCTGCTGGGCCAGGGTTCCCATCCTTTGTGCTGCAGGAGAGATATGGTGAAAGTTGATTTCTGTGGCTAATTCATTCATAGTCATTCATCGTATAAACAGAGCACCACAAGTGACACTTCACTTCCGTGTGGTATGTGCGTGCGCTAGCCCCATCATCTCCTGTCACATCTCTACTACAAGGAGGGCGAGCAACACCTAAATGGAACAGCTAATCCCCATAGAGGCTCTATTTCCAGCAGAGGAGACAGTTTGGAGTCTCTGTCTCCTAGTAACCCTTTCATACATAATTCCCATTGCATTTAGAAGACCTGAAAGGCCGTTTTAATAGTTTATACGCAGTCATACAGCTGCAGTCCCACTTTCACCCTCCCGTATAAATGTCAGCGGTAGTTGATTCTGTTTTGAAAGTGTTTGGTTTGTTTTGTCTTTGCAGTAAAGTAGTGTTAACTCGGTAGATGGGGAAATGTGTAGCATGTATGTGTGAGTTCTTTATGTGTAAGGAAATGGGGGAAGCCAGCAAACAAGGTGCTCTATTGTACCATCCACACAACATTATTTATGCAACTCTTGCAATCGTTTAAAGTGATTATGTGCCGTAATAGAAATCAGATGGTGCCTTTCATTTTTTTTCCCTCACGAACCGAAAGGCAGTGGAGATTTTCTTTATCACCGCTGGAACTGTAAACCACCTGCCAGAAATTGCTGCATGGAGTAACAGGTCTACATTACAGTATGAGGCAAATTGGGCGCGTGCGGCTCCTGGACAAATCGTGTGCAGCCATAGACTTTAGTTTAAAATATCGCCAAGCCAGCGACAAAGGAGAAATTCAAGCGCCAGACAAAGCCTGATAATAATTTTTTTAGTTTTTTTTTTTTTTTTTCTGTTATTTGTGCAGGTGGAATGGTTTGGGCCCTTTTAATGTCCAGAGGACTTTAGGAGGATGTGCCTTTTGGATGTGTATTGTTAAATCTTACAAGCAAATAAAGATGGTAGTTTTTAAGGACAGTATTTGAGCCACCCATATTGTACAATGATGAGATTTACTGATTTTTAAGTTGCGCACCCTGAACTTTGTGACTCACAGGGAAAGGTCTGACCTACATTAGAGGTGAAAGTAGCTCTCCGGAATGTGTCTGTACACAGTGTGTGTGTGTGTGTGTGTGTGTGTGTGTGTGTGTGTGTGTGTGTGTGTGTGTGTGTGTGTGTGTGTGTGTGTGTGTGTGTGTGTGTGTGTGTGTGTGTGTGTTTAAAAGAAAAAAAAGGTGGGGGCTGGAAATACTGGCATCGGATGTAGCCGATAAATGGGAATTTGTTTATAAAAGGGCATCAGATGTACAGTGGCTGATAAATAAATGTCACTTTAGTTTATAAAAGGGTGCCAGATGTAGCCAAAAACCCTAACCCCCTCTGGTGCCTAACATTAACACCCCCCCCCCCCATGGTGCCTAACAATAATCCCCCCCATGGTGGTGCCTAACCTTAAACCCCATGGTGGTGCCTAATCTTAAACTCTTCTCCTAGCACCTAACACCTTAACCCCCATGGTGACGCTTAACGGTATTAAATGAAATCGTTGTAGTCACAATTTTTGAAAGATATCACCAGTATTTGATGTGATTGTTGTAGCTGCATTTTTATGTCATATTAATGGTATTCAATGAGGTCATTGTAGCTGTACAATTAAGGGCTTACAGTGTAGAAATTAGGTTCTGCATTGTAACGCAAACATTTTCATGATATAGCCTCTTGTGTCCTCCTGTATCCCCCATGCTTCCTCTAACTTCTTCTGTCCCAGCATGTGTGTGCAGTGTGCCATTCGCTTCCTCCCCCGTGTTTCCTGCTTCCCGGTGTGTGTAGCAGCAGCTGTCTTACTCATTCAGCCATGCCTGCGGATATTGCAGACCACCTTCACTTCCAAGCAGCTGCCACTTGTGATCGGCTTGTGCTGACGCTCTCAGCGCAAACTGTTCCTAGAGCGAGCCACGCGGAGGAGAAGGAGGCCCCCACGGGCATGGCGGATTACGTAAGACAGCTGCTGGTGCACAGGGGAGAAAGCAGAGGCCCGTAGAGAGAGCGGGCACACTGCACAAACAAATCCAGGGAATCCCAGACGGGTCTTCAATTCGTAGCGGCGGGTATCTGTAAGTCGGTCATTCCCTGCCTTCATCGTATACGCAGGGACTTTTCTCCCCAGTTTTTGGGGAGCAAAAATGTGCATCTTATACGGTGGAAAATACGGTACTTTTTGGTACTTTTTCAGCTGCAAAATGCTGAAAAGTTATTTTAAAGAGAAGATGAAAAATTATCTCCTAGGAGAAAACTCTGAAGGAAAAGTTAATTCCATATGGGCCTCAGTCTGTTATTAAGTGGAAAAAGATCACAGCCCTCAGGTAAGTCCCGCTGAGGATTGCTGAAATGTTAGTGAATGGCAGTTGTGGTGGTGCAGTATCGCACAGGTGTCTATATGGAGAACATTTAGCTAATAAACCCAGGATGTCTCTGGTTTATTTCAACTTTAAAAAGGGTCTTATTGTGGTTCCCTGTGCAACTGCAATGCCACAATCATTAATTCACATATAAGCTTTCAACTATGACCTGATATGGCTCGGTGAAAGCCGCAGGTCACAACCTATTTATAGCAGAGAAATTGAGTGAATCAGTCTATTTTTCTTGGTCACTTCTTGTAACCTCCCTGGAGGCCCTCACAAATCACTAAAGAGGCCTTAAGTAAATCAGGGTGGTTGGCCTCTTTACTCTCAGGTACTGAACTTCCTGAAATAGACGGAAATCCGTTTGCAGAAGAAATTCTGTATGATAGTTACAATCTGTTAGCAGAGGCACACAACAATGTTGTTCTGCTTTTCTGTGGGACAGGAAGCCACCTTAGATATGGATGCTGCTGAAAGGAGTCTAATGGAGAGAAGCTTCTGTAGCGCCATGAATGGAGGTTGGGCGAGTGGGGCAGATACAATTGTGAGAGAACGTCATCGGTTCGAAACAATCTATGTCAAACTTTTTAATGGCCAACTCTATGGGATTAGCAAGACAGGCCGATTTTCAGTCTTCTAAAACAGTGTATGATTGTGTCTGGTTAATAGCTGAAGGGCTTAGACAGTTTTCTTTTTGTAACATATAATCATATTTCATTGTTTACTACTCTTCTCTGTGTTCTTTTGTCTGATGAAAATCTAATCCTCCAAAGATGCCAAGGAGAGTGCATGTATGAGATTAGCCATTGGCACTCATAGATTGTGGCTTGGACCTCTGCCTCCTGTCAGCAGAGAAATGCGGTAATCTTCATAAAAATGCACCACTTGTAGTATCTTGTTGCTGGCTGAAAATATCTAGGTAGTCTTAGGCTGCCATCCCAGACCTGAGCCTGTTCTGAGTCTTGGCCATGTGGTCTCCTCTGGTTACACGTTTTATTGGTTTATAGCTCAGGTCACCAAGTACATTTGAACGTTTGTGCTGTGGATCCAGCTGCCAAAAGGGATTATTAATAATGCATGAACTCCAGGTGTTGGTGAACCCAGCTGGAAGGCACATCACAGTGTGTTTTGGAATTCAAGACGGAAGATTGCCGATGGTGACCTGTATCAGATATCAGATTGTGAGGTTTTTAATACTTTTTTAATGCTTTTATATCCGGAGAGGATCCACCAGGATTGCTGTTTGGTAGTTATAGATGAAGTTCATCGAACGATTTGGCCATAATGAATGTAAATGTCCAATTTCATCTAAACCATTTGAGATGCCTTCAGATGTTTTCACAGATGAATTCTTAATTCTTGGTTGGAATGATGGCCTATCCGAATTCTTCCAATTCTTTTTGTGCTCTTTCATATCAAGGGGCATGGTGATAAGAATCAAATAGTAACATTTAGGAATTTTGTTTTTTTAAATGATCTTTGCCGTTTTGTTATTGGTAAGTGAAAGCATGATGTTAGTCCTTTTGTCTTGGTTTTCTTGGTTTGGTTCCACTATTGCAGGACCTGGAAGCTGTCAATGTCTTTATTTTATTATTGTAAAAGGTTAGGTGAATTTAAAGCAGATATGCACTAAAATCGGGCTCTGGTTGATAATAACAGAATCAATCTATTACAGCTTCTGCGGGGCTGTAATAGATTCTGTGTGAGTATTTTGGTGCTGCTCCTTCACCATAAGTCTTGTTCAGGTGCACAGTAGAGGTCGATGACATGCTAGAGAAGGTCACTGACATGCTAATAATTTCAAATGACAATTGTATGCAGCAGGGCTATGGAGTCGAGCAATTTTGGGTACCTGGAGTCAGAATTGGAGCCGGAGTTGGTGGTTTCATAAACTGAGGAGTCTGAGTCTGGTGATTTTTGTACAAAATCCACAGCCCTGGTAAGTATTAGACCAAGGAGTTGGAGTCAAGAAGTCGGAGCAATTTTGGGTACTTAGAGTTGGAGTCGGAGGTTTCATAAACTAAGGAGCCAGAGTATGATGATTTTTGTACCCACTCTGCAGCTTGGAATTATATCCACACACACACTCACTCACTCTCTCACTCACTCACTCACACTCTCTCTCTCTCTCTATGAATGCCTGCAGTGCTTACATATCTATTATTACCTGTGGTCCTTTTATCAGAAAATCCATTACACGTTACCCCATTCATGTGCAGCCCATTTTGTGTATACCCATTCATGCAGCCCATCCTGTATACCCCTGTTAATGCACCCTATTTTGTGTACCGCCACTCGTGCAGCCCATTACATGCACCCCCCCACACACTAAATCAGTCCATCCTGTGTAACCCCTCTTGCAACCCGTTTTCTGTACTCCCACTCTTGCAGCTTATTTTGTGTACCCTCACCTGTGTAGCGCATTTTGTGTACCCCCACTTGTGCAGCTAATTTTGTATTCCCCTTACTTGTGCAGCTGATTTTGTATACCCCCACTTGTGCAGCTAGTTTTGTATACCCCCACTTGTGCAGCCCATTTTATGTACCACCTCTCGTGCAGCCCATCGTGCATACCCTCACTCATGCAGCCCATTCCATGTACCCTTATTCTCTCAGCCCATTCCATGTACCCCCATTCTTGCAGCCCATTCCATGTACCCCCATTCTTGCAGCCCATTCCATGTAGCCCCATTCTTGCAGCCCATTTCATGTACCCCTATTCTTGCAGCTCATTTCATGTACCCCCCATTCTTGCAGCCCATTTCCTGTACCCTCATTCCTGCAGCCCATTTCATGTACCCCCCATTCTTGCAGCCCATTTCCTGTACCCTCATTCTTGCAGCTCATTCCATGCACCCCCACCCGTGCAGGTCATTCCATGTACCCCCATTCTTGCAGCCCATTCCATGCACCCCCACCCGTGCAGGTCATTCCATGTACCCCCATTCTTGCAGCCCATTCCATGTACCCCCATTCTTGCAGCCCATTCCATGTACCCCCATTCTTGCAACCCATTCCATGTACCCCCATTCTTGCAGCCCATTCCATGTACCCTCATTCTTGCAGCCCATTCCATGTACCCCATTCTTGCAGCCCATTCCATGTACCCTCATTCTTGCAGCCCATTCCATGTACCCCCATTCTTGCAGCCCATTCCATGTACCCCCATTCTTGCAGCCCATTCCATGCACCCCCATTCTTGCAGCACATTCCATGTACCCTCTACTCATGTATATCCCATTACATGTACCCCCCTGTTATGTATGTCCCATTACATGTACCCCCCTGTTATGTATGTCCCATTTCTATGCAAAACGCATCATATAAACAGCCCATTAATTGCGCCTTCAAAGTCTAAATGATAACTTTGATGTTACAGTCCCTGGAGCCAGTTGGGAGTTTATTCTACATGCTGGCCTGGACTCTCTGCAGAAATCCTCCCTAGAGAGTACATTGAGTGTGCTGTTTATCGTTAAATTGGATATGTTTGTTTTTGTTCCTTTTTTTAATGTTTAGTTGTGTATTCGTTATCTTTCTGGTTTTGGGATGCCTGTTTTTTGACCCTCCTGAATATAATGACCAGTTTACTAAATTACACCTCACCCTGCTTTTTAGCTTACACCTTTCTTGATATCTACTGCATGTTGTTTAGTGTCTCACTAAGTTAATTCTGCTCTTTCTTTTATTTCAGAAAAAAGACATTCCTCAGTAGATGTCCTGAAGAGGCTGAAGTACCCGCCCACTATGATAGCGGCAGCCCGCCTGACTGCCATGCTGAATGGCACTGATGAGGTGTATGCCAACTCTATGGTAGTGGATGAAGTAAGTCTGGTTTCACTATGCTTTTCTCACTGGTCACGACGCTGCTCCATCGCCGCAGGCTTCTCTCTCTGCCGTCAACAGAGTGCTGACCGCCCGGTCAGGAGCCGCTTTCATTGGCTCCTGAATCTGTCTATCAATGGGAGCCAATGTGATTGGCTCTTTGTATTCACGTGGTCAGGAGCCAATGAAAGCGGCTCCTGACCTGCTTACAGAGCTCTGCCATCCTATAGACGGCAGAGCGAGCTAAGTTGTGGCGGGTGCAGAGTGGCGAGAACGGCAGTGATGCACAATTCAGTGCGACATTGAAACTAGGTCCAGTCAGAGCTGCAGCACCACCTGCTGGATGTAGATTCATACTGCGTCGGTCCGCAACCAGTTAAACATTTCTAATGGCGAAGCTATAAAATCTGTAAACCTAACGTTTCAGAGGCGTAACTGCAGGTGCAGGAAGGCCCAGAGCGGTGGTAGTTTCCAACTGCTTACCCTCCCTCTTTCCAATACAAGGGCGGCCACTTCGGAGCAGGTGGTGTTGTGCCCACACTTATTATCGGGGGCCACTTTTGTTATATGATTCCTAGCAGATATCGTGGGCCTCCTGGCAGTGGGGGTCACCACAGGGAAGGAATGGGGAACACTGGGGCACACATGATTTGTAGTGACACCCATACGTGGCTGCTCATAATTTAAATTAGATAGTGCTGCCTGCAGCAGAGGTGGGGTTAACGTAAAGAGAACCCGAGGTGGGATTTAATAACGTTAGTAGGGCACAGAGGCTGGTTGTGCACACTATCACCAGCCTCTGTTGCCGTATAGCGTGCCCCCAGGCCCCCCCCTGCGCTCTGCTGTCCCCTGTAATAAAAACCGCCATGCTAGTGACATGGACCTTGTCGCTAGCACGCTGTTTACCTAAGAGGTGCCTGTCACCACCATTTCCCCGCCTCCTCTATATCGCCGCTCCCGGCCCGCGTCCCTTCCCTCCCGCTGATTGGCATACGGCAACAGAGGCTGCTGATAGTGTGCACAACCAGCCTCTGTGCCCTACTAACGTTATTAAATCCCACCTCAGGTTCTTTTTAAGTATGCCGCCTATAGCAGATGCATTTCACCCACAGGCCATGTAACTCCACTACTTCCACCTTCCGGGTTTTGAGGAGGAAGTGTGGTGTTATGTGGACCATGGGTGGAACCCATCGGCTATAGGCGGCGACAAAGGTAAGTTGATCCCCCTCTGCTGCAGATAGCGCTATCTAATTTCCATTTTGATTACGGGTAGCTACGTAGTCTTAGTGCACAACACTTGTCACTACTAGTTAAATTAAACAATCCGGTGGCCTCAATTCACTAAGCTTTATCAAACACTTTATCAAACGTTTGATAATTTACCTCATGGCTAAAATGTAATTTTGAATTCACTAAGGTGTTATATATTTATCAAATGTTTTATCGATAAAACCAGGGGCGTAGGAATAGGCCCTGCAGCCCCCGCGCCCGCGGGGGGGCCCGGCCCCCCCCCCCCCCTGGGGCCCGCTCGGGGCCGTTTTGTGGGTGCTGGAGGGGTGGCAGCATGAGGGGAAAGCCTTGCCCACAGTCGGCGGGGAGAGGGGTAGTTCCCCCCTCTCCCTCACCTCGGGGCTCTCCCCTCTGTGCTCCCCTCCAGCTCGTAAGTGTCTGTGGAGCTGTGGTGGGCAGCGAGCGGCGGGCAGATACATACCTGCTTCCGTGCGTTCCATCAGAGACTTCTCCCTCTAGCGGCTGACGTCACTTCCGGAAGTGACGTCAGCCGCTAGAGGGAGAAGTCTCCGATGGAACGCACGGAAGCAGGTATGTATCTGCCCGCTGCTCGCTGCCCACCACAGCCCCACAGACACTTACGAGCTGGAGGGGAGCACAGAGGGGAGAGCCCCGAGGTGAGGGAGAGGGGGGAACTACCCCTCTCCCCGCCGACTGTGGGCAAGGCTTTCCCCTCATGCTGCCACCCCTCCAGCACCCACAAAACGGCCGCGAGCGGGCCCCGGGGGGGGGGGGGGGCTGCTCAGAAAATCTGCAGGGGGGCCCGGTGGGGCCTAGTTACGCCCCTGGATAAAACGTTCAATAAATCTATAACACCTTAGTGAATTCCCAAAATTAGATTTTACCCATGAGGTAAATTATCAAAAGTTTGATAAAGTGTTTGATAAAGCTTAGTGAATTGAGGCCTGTGAAGCAGAGAGCAGGAATAGGTCTATTTCCAATGCTCACTCTCCTGTAAGATGACCCTGAAGTAATCCTGAGCAATATGCATGCAGTATAAAATGACTTACTACTTTGTCATGCAGCTTTCCCTGTAGAGAGCCTATGATTAAGTATTTATGTGCTAAAAGTATACCCTGGAGAATGATACTCAAATTAGCTCTGTCACTAAGTCGGTGGGAAGCCATCCAATGTAAGGAGGAAGTACTGTATTTTCGAACCATAAGATGCACTTTTTTTCTCCCCCAAAAGTTGGGGGGAAAAGTCAGTGTGTCTTATGGTCCGAAGGTGTCCCCCCATAAGTGACCCCTCTGTCCTCCTTTGTGCCTGTGTTCCCCTGTGTCTCTGGTGTTCCCCTTGTTCCTCCTGTGTCTCATCTGCACCCCTGGTAAATGATATACTTGCCACCGATGTATCGGTAAATCCAAATGATGTGGCAGGAGTTGAAGCCATTCAGTCGTTCCCTCCATGTGAAAGCCGCGGGCGGCGATGGTCTTGGAGGCGGGACCATGGCTCCTTCATTGGGTCAATCACTGCACTCGCTCAGTGGCAGCGAGTGCAGTGAGAGGACACCAGAGACATGGGGACAGAGATAGGAGGGCACAGGCACAAAGGAGGACCAAGGGGGCATAGGAGAACACCACAGGGTAACATAGGAGGCACGGGGAAGGAAGAGGGCATAAGAGGGGAAAAGGGGGACATGGGAGGACACCACAGGAGAACACAGGGGGACAGAGGAGGTCATAAAGGTGGCAAAGGAGGACTCAAGAGGTACAAAGAAGGCACAAGGGGGACATAATAATTTGGGGGGATTGACAGAAGAAGATCCACAAGATGCCTCTGCATCATAGACACACCGGGTTTAGTATATTTTTTTCCCCGGTTTTTGTACTCCAAACCTTGGTGCATCTTATGGTCCGGAACATCTTATGGTCTGAAAAATACGGTAACTTCCCTCTTTAGGTTACAAATGCCCTATCGGCCCTTTATAGGGATAGTTAATGAGATGCTAATTTCTTGACTTGCATGCAAATCTGATACAGATTGTATGCAGTTGGAATGGGGCCAGTCAGAGTGCTTCCTGTTGATTTGCATTGGCCCAGTGAAAAGAAGCATAAAATATGAATTCAATGTGGAAGCATGTCATTATTTGCATCTGTGGTTCTTAAATGTGATGATTTGCTTCACTGGCAGATATGGATGCTCTGCTCACAGCTGCATCCCCAGAATACGTCACCCCCTCCCCCATGCATGCGCATGTGCGCATTTCAGCCAAACTCTAGGGACGCTGTCTCTCGATTTAGTCCAGCATGGGATCATCCTATGTAGATCCCCTCTAGCACCACTCAGTGCCACATATTTACAAAATTACACTGGCGCCTATGCAAGAGGGCGGAGCTACAGCTTGTGAGCTGGCCCCGGCCTTGTCCCCTCCCCTCCAGATTCACACAACTAACGCACTCTGGACCACCCACATCCCCCTGCAGTACTGGAAAAAGGTAAGGCGGGGGTCACACTTGCCAAAATTGCATGCGTTTTTCCATATAGCAAAAATGCTCCTGAAAATCCACTCAATTGTATTATTATTATTATTTATTGTATTAATAAAGCTCCAACATATTATGCAGCACTGGACAATAAATAAAATGTTTCTCTATGTAGAATTGCATTGTAAGCGGTAATAGTGCGATTTTCTGAATGCAACAAATAAACAGGTTGTGTTGCTTTGTTCGCACCACAGATGAAAATCACATGTCATTCACACTATAATGTATTAAATTAAAACACATGCGATTTTACAGATAAAAATTTCACTAGCAGAAAAATGGCATCTCTTTTGGTGGTGAAAATAACCTCTGCTTTTCGCACTTGTAAGTTTGACCCTTGCCTAAGTGCTGGGGGAGTTGTGGGTGATCCAGAAACTGGACTGGAAAGGGGCAAGGCAGGTGCAATGCCAACTGAAAGAAAAGTGGATCATTTGCTCACTGTAACAAGTGAAACAAGGTGGTTGTTTGTTTTGTTTTCTTGCTGTGAACATCCAGTTCTCTGTGGGCATCTTCATATATGTGCAACACGGTGGCAATGCTGGGTCCCCGGGTTCAAATCCCACCCAGGTCAACATCTGCAAGGAGTTTGTATGTTCTCCCTGTGTCTGAGTGGGTGTCCTCCAGGTACTCTGGATTCCTTCCACATTCCAAAAACATACAGATAAGTTATTTGGCTTCCCCTAAATTGTCCCTAGACTATGATACATACACTACATGATACATACATAGACATAAATAATACTATACTTCAGTAGAGGAAAACACTTGGCACACAGCTGGTTAAGTGGGGGACACAGCTAACTCCAATATGTCTGCATTAGGCTTCACCATACAACAGCACCCAGTAGTCAGCTTACAGTCCAAGCAAACGGAAGTGCATCAAGCTTTTTGGACAGTGCAGGGCACAAACTCAAATACGAAGTACACAAAGACAGCGCTGTGCACCTTCCTCTTGCATGTTTATTGTTTCCGTCTTTAAGCCAACAGCCAGTAGTGATGACATTAAGAAAACAGAACTGTCAAACCTGGATCGATGGGGATGCCGGGGTGTGCGGGGAAGAGGTGACCAGGGGATGTACGGACGGCACTACAGCCGTTTCACGCCGTCTGGCGCTTGTTCACGTGCATGTGAACAAGCGCCAGACGGCGTGAAACGGCTGTAGTGCCGTCCGTACATCCCCTGGTCACCTCTTCCCCGCACACCCCGGCATCCCCATCGATCCAGGTTTGACAGTTCTGTTTTCTTAATGTCATCACTACTGGCTGTTGGCTTAAAGACGGAAACAATAAACATGCAAGAGGAAGGTGCACAGCGCTGTCTTTGTGTACTTCATAAATAATACTATGGTAGGGATTAGATTGTGAGCCCCTCTGAGGGACAGTTAGTGACAAGACAATATACTCTGTACAGTGCTGTGGAAGACAGGGGCGCCTATTAGGTAGATTGCGAAGGACTTCATAGTAGATCCCGACCCCACTACATTTTCCATTCTGTATATATAATTGTGCTCCTACAATTGTACAGAGGTAGATCATTTTTACTTGCTAATTTTTTAAAGTAGCTCACAAGCCATAAAAGCGTGGGCACCTCTGGTGTAAGATGTCGCTATAAATACACAATAATAATATCTTACCATAAGTGAGATAGATCACTTTAAAGCGCACCTGTACTCAGAACTTCCTCTCTGCTCTAAAAGATATGCAACATAATAACCTTTAGAGAAAAACATTTCTTTGCTACAGCTGATACAAATTCTGCAACAAATCTGCAGTGTGTCTACTTTCTGCTTTCATGGAAGCAGTCATTAATAACATCCTGTGTTTACCAATTAGCTGCTCTGCCAAGGCAGCCAGCTGACTCAGCTGAGATCAAATTACAGTTGTGATTAGCCACAGATGAGGGGGAATTAGACAGGCTAAGCTCTCTAAATACATACAGGGTGCATTTATCTGTTTTCCTTCTGTCCTGTGCAAGAGTTCAGGTCCACTTTGAACATTTAAGTCTATCTGGACGGATATATCCGTCCAGATAGACTGTGCAGCTGCTTTTACCCCACTCCCCCCAATAAGTGAATGGGAATATTCCAATTCACCGATCTAAGTTCCCCACAGAAAAAACAACGCTTTCTAATCAGAGAGCACCATATATTGTGATAGGGACATAATTTAAATGATGTAATAACCGGGACCAATGGGCAAATAAAATACATCAGTTTTAATTATGGTAACATGTATTAATTTTAAACTATAATGGCCAAAAACTGAGAAATGATTTTTTTTCCATATCTTTCTTAATCTTCCTGTTAAAATGTATTTAGAAAAAATAATTCTTGGAAAAATGTACCACCCAAAGAAAGCTTAATTAGTGGCTGAAAAAAACAAGATATAGATCAATTAATTGTGATAAGTTGTGATAAAGATTTTGGCGAATGAATGGAAGGTGAACTTTGCTCGGATGCATACAATTTTCGACACTGTAGGCTGAAGTGGTTAAGGCAGGTACAAAGCAAACTCTATTTTACTGACAGTGTGAAACAAGGTTTTTTTGTTGCTGTGAACATCCAGTTCTCTGTGGGCGTCTTCATACATGAGCGTAAGTGAGATGGATCACTTTAAATTATGCTAATTTCTGGTTATTGTTTTGTTACGAATGTCACACACATTTTTCGCATCCCTTCCCTGTTATTAGCGCGTCCCAGAATAATGGTGTAATGTTAGTATGACCTCTCTCTGATTTGCGCTCACAAAAGGACTACACTGTGGGTTTGTTGGTAATTTCTCGGATGTAGGTAAGCTTGATTTTTACCGTTTAACTTATTTAAGCTTTTAATACATTTAGGTGAATAATTCAGAGATTAACTTCAGTCACCTGGAAAATGCTGGCTGTGAAGTTTCCTATACAGACCAGTCTGACCCCGCCCTGACACCTGAGAGCTCTGTGAGAGCTGCGAGTCTCTCCACCTGTGCTTCCCCTGAGAATTCTCGAGCTGAGGCAAACAATGCGGACAGTGCACACCCTCCCGCCTACACCTTACCATCCAGGCTTTCCACACCTGCAGGCAATAGCCGACAATGCAGAACGCTGGGATACAGCACAGACAGAAATGCCGTGTTTGCGGCTTACAAGAAAAGAAGGTAAGGAGTGGCTCTGTAAAATGTAAGCCTTTACGGCCATTGGAGTACACCAGCAAAACAGAAAAGCTGGCTTAATCTGTGTAGCTGCACGTTTGCTGTACTGAATATGCACTCAATAACGGGTACTTGTCCAGTCAGACGTAATGACTAATATGTAAGCGTAATTTGTCAAGAATATTTGATCCAGGATAAATAAATTGGTTAGTAGGTTTCTAAGCCTGTAGCCAAATTGGCTGGGGAATGTGTGTTTGCTTCTGTATAACTATGGTGGGCACGATACATTGGAGCCCCTGGCCTAGACTGATGTAAAGGCCCGTACCCAAGACGCAATTTTTTTCAACGATTTTTCAGACGACCGGTGCTACGTTCTCGCAACGTGGGTACATGTGTGCGATAACACGGACGTCGTTTGGCGTTGCGTGGTGATGACGACCGTTACAGTGGATAAGATCTTTAAGATCCCTGATGACTGCAACCATTTGACTTTCCGTTCACGCCCGTCTTGTGACATTGCGCATACCCACCAGCCGGAACATGGTTCGTTGAACGCTCATCATAAGGGGGGGCGTCGCTGGATCCATCTTCCTCCGTCGGGTGGGGAGTATTCAGCTTTAGTGTATACCTTTGTCTCTTGCCGTATGTAGATGTTTAGGAGATAAGCAGTAGACTGTGATAGGAATCAATCCTGATTGAACTGTTGTGGGTAGTGAAAGTGTGCAGTATGTATGTGGGACTATACTCTGGTTGGCTGATTTAAAGTGTACCAGAGGCGACATGTGATATGAGATAAACGTGCATGTACAGTGCAAAACGTGTAAATAACCGGGTTGTTTTACTTTTATTTTGCTTCCTGAAAGAGTTAATTTTTACGCATGGAAGTGTCTGTCTTGTCGGTAGCTTGTCAGGAATATGGTAAACAGAAAACAACTTCTGGGAGCAGAGGGTGATCAAAAAGGTCAATAGTTCATATATTTTTATTTAGGGACAATTAATAGGCTGCCACTGAGCAGAGACAACAAAATCATATTACTTTGTACATGTTCAAATATAAAATTAAAACCATGGGATATCTAAAAAGTCATTTTTAGGATTAAGAGGATAAATACAATTATTTATCTCATCAGTTTATTTTCACCTCAGGTTCACGTTAAGGGGTTGTCATATTAAAGGGTGGTACTAGGAGCCGGTTTCATGGGGATAGTTAAAATATCGGGAATGTATAGTATTACCAATATTTTACCACCATCAACCTGCTCTCACACTAATCCTCCCTTCAAATTCCTACCACTAACCCCCATTTCTAATGCCTCACAGTGGCTAGTGATAGTCGATCGGCTAGTGTTACCTGAAAGCATTAGCCGAAGTACTAGTTGATCGGCTAGTGATAGCTGATCGGTTAGTGTTGACCTCTCAACTCCCCACCTCAGCACAGCGTAACTGCAATTTAACATTGCGGGTTAATACACAGCCGCCAAACCCGGTGCCCAGTACCCTGTACTGGCTTTTCCTTCATGCATATGGGTACAGTTAGAAAATTTGGGAGCTTGTAAATAATAAAAACGTGAATGTGTGTGCAGACAGGCTTAAATAAGAGGGATATCACTGATATTATGCAAGTGTGTGTGTATACACTGTGCGTGTGCACTATCTGTGTGTGTATACACTGTGTTTGTGTATAATGCTGGGCATACACGGCTCGATTTTGCCGCTCGATTCTCCCGTTCGATCGTTTTGCCGATCGATTCCTCAGTCAATTCTCTTATCTTCTGCTAGTTTTTCTTATATTTTTCCATTCACTTCAATCCAGAATCGAGCGGCGAAGCGATCAGGTAGGAGATCAGACATGTCGGAAATTATCTATCGAGCCATCTTATTGGCTCAAAAACGAGCCGTGTATTCCCAGCATAAGGTGTGTATGCGTCTACACTTTGTCTTTGTGTGTGTACACTGTTTGTGTACACAGTGTGTGTGTATATACACTGTGCGTGTACACTTTGGGTGTTTGTGTGTGTACACTATATGTGCTTGTGTACAAGATGTGTGTTTGTGTACACGACTTATGTATGTGTGTACACAGTGTACAAAATGTGTGTGTACAATTGTTTGTGTACACGATGTGTGTGTACACCAGTACAGATACATAGTGTGCGCAGAGAGGCAGATATGCAGTTGCAGCGCAAGCTTTGCAGTGACATTCTGGCTGGATGTAGCTACTCCTGAACAGCTGGTTTACCTGTGAAAGCGCTGAAAGGCAGGTGAAGGGTGAGGACTGGGAGATATGGTTACTTGAAATTCTTTGTTCCTATTGCTGAACTTCACTCATTATCATGACACAAACTTGTCAGGGATTTACCTCTATGGTGACAGAAGTGACACTAGAGAAGTCATTAGAAGTAAATAGTTTTTACAGCGTACACTGCAGTAACATCATGCATTTTGTAGGAGGAGCTGCAGTCTGGGTTTAAACGAGGACTCTACCAAGTGTAGATAGCTTCTTAATCGTCAGTCTTTCTGTAATATACAGTATAGCTTAAGTGCAATGTACACCCTCCCCCCCAATTGCCCCCGAAGCAGCTGCCAACACATGCTGACTAATGTCTTGAATTAGTTACAGTAACTGACTGCAAGATTGGCTGACATTTTGTTAGGTTAAGTTGACCTGTCTTGATAAAGAACAGAGGGGGTATTTGGACCAGGAGAAGGAAGGTGATGGTGGGGGTAAATAAATGGCTTTCTTTCTCTCTCCTTTCTCTCTTTGTTTCTCTCCTCAGTCTCTTTTCTGTTCTCTCTCTCTTCTCTTTGCTCATCTCAGTCTTGTCTCTCTCTCTTCTCTCTTTCTTGTTTCACTTTTCTCTTTTATCCTCTTGTTTATCTTATCCTTCTCTTCCTTATCTCTCTCCTCTCTAGCCTTCTCTCATTTCTCACTCTTCTCTCCTCTCTCTCTCTCTCTCACCTCTCTTTCTCTCTCTCCTTTTTCTCTTCTCTCTCACTCCGCTTTCTCTCTCTCTCTCTCTCTCTCTCTGCCCTCTCTTCCCTTTCTCTCCAATCCAATCCAAGAAAAGCTTTATTGGCAGGACCGAATACATTTAGCATAGCTAAAGCAAAACATTAGCCTTAGCATGGGAGGGGGTGGTTGTGGGGTTATAGACATGAGGAGGGTATGGGCGACATTATACAGTGTATAAAGTCCATAGAGGAGGGTATATGGGGCAGTACTATAAAGATTATACAGTCCATGAGGTATAATCTCTCTCTATCTCTCCTATCTCTCCCCTTTCTCTCTTCTCTCCAGGAGTATTCATGTTAAAAATTTGAAAATGTTAAGATTAGAATATGTGGAGTTGGGGCGAAATGAGCCCCGGTAACATTCAGCTGCATTGCTGTCAGTCTAATCTAACCTGCACACGCTAGATTTTGTTGCTTGAAACAATTGATCATGATTGTTGTTGAGAATGACAGACCCTCTGCTAAAATAAGAATTTACAGTTCAGCGTTTGACTGGCCATGTATGATTTGCCACCATAGTGCACATGACCAAAATTTGGTGAGAGAAGACCATGTTGTATAATGCCCTCAGAATCCGTGTTTTTTGTTGCTATGGGTTTTTTTTCTGTTTTGCACGCATCAGCGGTAATGTTCACTTTATAATGTATTCAGTTCCAGCTTAGATGGTCTTGATGCAGACAGTGACGGTGAAGAAAGCTATAGCAGGTATGACAACTCTGCCTCGTCTGCTAAAGAGGACTCTTCTGGCCATCTCGGAAACAGTGGTGATGAACTGGATTCCCCTGAGACTAATCCTGATTACCAAATGAGACAAGTTGGGACTCTACCCTTCGCACAGAGTAAGGTATTGTCATTCACATCAGATACTTTATTCCTCCGGATCTTTCTTCAAGTGGTATGAAAGTCAGTTTACTCTTTGCTCTAAAAGATTACTTACAGCATAAATACTATTACCACAAAAAAATTGGTAGCAGAAAAGCATTCAAACAGTTAAGCACAGCACTTTCCTCTTTAGTGGAAAGCTTGGTGCTGAATTCAAACAGGTAATTGCATTATCTTTTGTTTACTTTCCTTTGTCAGCTACAATTAGTAAACAGCAACATAGTGCTGAAACTGAGCACATAGTAGAAGCAAAAAGAGCTGAGAAATGATCACTAGATAATTCTTAATATATAAATACAGCAGCTTTGCAATGGTAGCCTGCACAGCAGATAAACTGTACTTTGGGAATTTATAATGTGCAAACAGACAATATTACTTGTGCACAACAGTAAACATGGTAACTGTATTGGTAATAAAACTTTGGAAAACCTGTTTTTCTTGAATGTTATGTCAGTTTATTCCAGCTTCAAAACACAAAATCACAATAGGAATAGCAGGAAATACTATGTAACATAACAATTTTAGGCACAGATGTCTAGTTGCTCAGAGGGTAAGCTTACTATTATCTCTGCTTAATATCCCTTTTGTGCCTTTATAATTATCCTACCTGTCTTTGGCTCAAAGTAATATCATCTTCCCAGTCAAATTCAGCTAGTTTGGAACCACCATCTTTCATAATTATGCAATATCCAGTTCAATTTAGAAGGCTTTGCAGTGAGCAAAATACAATCAAAGTGGCACATAAAAGTTCTCTGCTATAAAGCACGCTTTTATATTTGTGGTATACTTCCAGCACCACAAGCTTCAACAGTTTCAGATTTATTTTGTACTTGTTCTTGGGCCACGAGATGCTATATTTTGATGCCCATCCATGTCTACGGCGGTTTTTTTTTTTTAAAACTCCTTTTATATTCTTTACCATATTCACACAAATAAAGGAGGTTTTCAGTTATGTCGTCTTTCTCATACAGTCTTCGCTTTACAGGAAACATAAAAAATCCAGCCATAGTATTACTATTATTATTATTATTATTATTTGATTTAAAAAAGCATCAACCTATTCTGTGGCGCTGTTCAAAGTAAGTCCTATGGCTTATCCTTTGGCTTAGCAGTTGTTAACAGACTTTGCAATAGTCTACAGACATACTGGCATTGAGTGATAAAGGTATGACCATAGCCTAGTTTGGGCAGTGCTGCTAGCTTCAGTGCTGAAGTTATGTTTTTAATTACTAAAATGTAAAAAATTATTCTCAATCAACATATTAAGAGTAGTGAAACTGTGAAGATATAATAATTCATAACTTCAGTATAATACACACAAAGAGAGATAAATACAAAGTGTGCATACAGTAGATGTACAACTATAACCTATTGTGTTTCTCTCCAGGATCCTTTGGCCTCTGGTCTCAGATTCCGTTCTTACTCTTATTCCTCTCCCAAAAATTCCCTTGGGAAGCCCCGCCTAACCCGTGACCTTTCCATTGGAGAACCTGGGGATGGTAAGTCTGGATGTCACATGACTGTACAGAGATGTTTGGGGATGTGTTTGTCATAGCTACATAGTGCACATTTCATATCTGTAATACCAAAGTAGTGTTCCCTGTGGGTATGTAACGATTGGTGTCAGCAAGCACTGCTATTCTGATTATTGGTGATCTGCAGTATCACCAATAATACAGATGCTATACCTGATTATATGGTGATCTGCAGAATCACCAATAATGCAAGTATAGCGTGACACGATACAATCGTATGCAAGAGAGTGCTTGGTATAATAGAGCATCTCTATAGGGCACAGAAATACAACCTCCAGCAAGCTGGAACAGCAGACAACAATAATAATATACAGTGTAAATTCAAGTCTGTGGAAATATCCACCACACCGTAATTCCTCAGAGGTGTGGTTACCTCTGAATGGGAACCCTCTGCGTGAGATCCTCCAAAGGACGGAGTGGAGGAGTCTCGGCCTCTAGCAGCAAGGGTTTGCTAGTCGCGGTCGTCTCAAAGAGGCAAGCCTCTGATAGAACCCTACAGTGGAAGACGTTCCACTGAAGGGAGAAAGGTCAGACAAAATGAGGTTCGGCAACAGATCAGGCGGCAGCAGTACAGAAACGTGAGACAAGAGAATAGTCGAAAACCAAGCCAATAGTCGATAACGGTACGGGCTGGCGAAGTACAGAATCGGGAAGCAGAAGAGTAGTCAAGACAGGCACAGAATCATACACGATAAATCAAACAGTATAATATGTGTATATAATGGCGATAAACCAATATATAACACAATATCAGAGACAAGGCTGACTAGGTCTGAGTGCTGACACCGGGTATCGCAAACACAGACGAAGTGTGACTGAAAAGCACTTCCTTATATACTGCCTGGGAGAGAAGTCTCCACCCCAGGCAGCAACCAATCAGAGCAGGCTAAAATGTCAGCTGACCTCCAGGTCAGCTGACACGCTTTCTAAGAGTATAAAGGCGTGTCTGTCGTGCGCACACGCCCCCTGGAGGCAAGATGGCAGAGCCCTGGTGAGCAGCATGCTGGTGAGTTTGGAGCAGAGTGCTCGGACAGGTTTGCGCAGCGGATGCGGGCGAATTTCCTCATCCAGCGTTGGAAAGTCGCTTGCCGGATTGGATGCGACCATATTTCCGCAATCCATCCGGCGTTGCGGATTTTTAGTTACAGGGTTCTTGTAGGAGATCGCTGCAATGTACCATCTCAGTCCATAGTAGTAGAATCGAATCTGTTATGATCAGTTCTGATAAGTCTGTAAAAACTGTTAGCGATCTGCAACATAGGAGCTTTTACATTTACAGCAACTGAGTTGCTGTCTGTGTAGGTGATCTTATTTCTACCCTTGAGCCCCATACACACCCTCAACAGCGGTCTTTTATGCAGCACAATTATCAAACAACTTTTGTTGTGAAACAACCCAAAAAAAGTTTGCTATTGTTCGCACAACAGTTGGATTGACGTCTAATCAGTCTTATCAGTTGTGTGAACAATTGCAAGCAACTTTTTTTTTTGATAGTTTCAACTTGTTTCACAACAAAAGTTGTTTAATAATTGTGCTGCATAAAAGACCACTGTTGAGCGTGTGTATGGGGCTTTAGATGCAGAAGTTACAGTACATGTGTTTCTCTGTTGCTATTGTTCATTTATATATATAAAATCAGGTGTGTGTGTGTGTGTGTATGTACATATGTGCCACCATCACTCAAACGCCTTGACTGATTTCAACAAAAATTTGTATACAGATCCCTTACTACCTATGAAGATATGTTCTGTGGGTCTCGCATCCCCCTTGCACATCTGGGCAGAACCACAAACAGCCAATTCGATTTCACCCATTCATGTCGATGGAAAATCTGTAAAAGGCTGCCATTCTCAAACTGTTAATCACAGGGGTCTTAAACTTGGCACAGTTGGTCACTGGGTGACTGATTAGTATTCAAAAAAGTTGGTGGAGCCTACAACAGCCAATCAAAATTTATCTATTGATTTTCAAGGGGAATATTTAAACTGCTGCAGTTCTTACAATGTTAATGGCAGAGGCCTCAAACTTGCTACAGTCGGTCATTGGGTGACGGGGGTTTAAATTCAGAAAAGGGGAGGTGGAGCCCCCCCACTCACTCACTCATATTTGTTTGTTTGATAAACTGCCTCCATTCTCACATTATTGATGCCAAGGACCCTAAAGTTCACAAACTTGGTCATTGGGTGACTGCATGACTGGTTACAAAAAGTAGGCAGGGCCAACAACCACATTTTGTAATTGTAGCCATTCTTACACTTTAGTTGACTGGAATTAATATTCAAGCAACTGGGTGGAGCCTACAACAGCCAATCAAAATTCACCTATTGATTTTCAAGCGGAATGTGTTAAATTGCTGCCATTTTTTCACTGTTACTGGCAGAGGCCTCAAACCTGCTAGAATTGATCATTGGTTGACTGGGGTTCAAATTCTGAAAAGGGGGCGGAGCCACAAACAACCAATCAGATTTGTTTGATTGATTTTAATGGGGAAATTTAAACTGCTTCCATTCTCATATTTTTTTATGCCAAGGACACCAAAGCTCACAAACTTGGTCAATTGAGTGACTGTGTGTCCCGGTTAGACAAAGTGGGCAGAGCCAAAAACAACCAAATACATACCTGGGAAATGTCAGGTCTTCAGCTAGTGTATCTATAACATTATTGGCAAAGTTTTACAGCGGTCAGTCCACGCATAGCTGGTATCTGGTATTAAGAGGATGCTGAGGGGTCCAGTTACACATTAAACCTCAGATCTGCGTTTCTGGAACAAAGGAATACCCAGGCAGCTTATGGTGACCGAGAACCACCAGAAATGTAACGGCCAGCATGAGCTGGTCTGGCTCTTCCTGCAGCCAGGAGGATTGATTGCAAGATTGGAGAGAAAACAATCAGGATCCCCATGTTGCTGGGGGAGAGCATGACAGATGTGCACTATTAATCTTAAAGTTGTCTGATTATAGTTGAAAAATGTACTTAGTTGGATTATGATCAGGTTTATAAAATATTAGTGTTGCATCATTTTTTTTTCCTTTGCAAACACTCAGCTTTGAAACCATCAAACCATTATAGAACCTGACCATAATAGGTTTCATAACAGCGCTCTTGGCTTCAGGTTGTTCATTACATTATAGTTTTCAAAAAAAACAATAGTAGCCTGAAAAAGAAAAAAGACGAACAAAACGAGAAGAAAGCAGAGGAGAGAAAGCACCTGGAACTGTGAGATAAGTGAGTGCAGCAAGGAAGACAGAGTAAGGGGGAAAGCAGGGTAATGTTTTTACTCTAGTATACCAGCTACCCAGTCAAATTGTGGATCGTCTACCATCTGTCTCATGATCTGGAATCAAACATGGGGAGCGAGGGTGAGGCAGAGTTTTTGAGTTCCAACAAAGAAAAGAAGTTTCTTCATTTTGTTTTTAACTAATGTCAAAGTAGGTTTTGTTCCTGCTTTGAGATGGTGCATGCAGCGTCACTGGTTGGTCACTTATTCCGACACTTTCACTGTCTAAATCAGTATCCCTGCTTTACCCTGGTAGTAAGTACTGCAGCGGTGCCTTGGGGTATCGGACATTAGTGTGCTGCATGGGTTTCTGTGTCTGATATATGTACCCTTCCATATGCTGGAGAACAGCAACTTCTTGCATGTCCAAACAGCTGTTCCTCCAAAACTGGAGGGCTGCAGATAGAGGCCGAAAGGAATTTATGCACATGGGTTCAAACTTTGTAAGTGCTAATTACAGAATGTGCTGCAGGATTCATCACACTCTCTGCCACCTATGTATATGTGCTGAGACCTTCTTCAGTAATTCAGGGTTGCCATCTTGCTGTCTAATTCCCTGTACAACCCCCCCCCCCCCCAAACACACACACACACACACACACACACACACACACACACACACAGAAAGAAATATGACCTTGATGAAAATTTAAAAAGGTTCATCCTTTGAATAGCTGAATTAATGTAATTTAAGCGTTCAAAGCCTGTTAAACATTTACAGCATAATGTACAAATGTGTTGTTTCAGTGGAACAACCAAGCAATTGCAAAGTAAAGGATGTTCGATTTTATTTTATCCACAAGATGGCGACAAGGCGCTGCCCACATTTTTTTCAAGGCATGATTACAGCCTTTCCCGGGTTCTTCTCAAGCTTAACCTTATTTACATAGCATTTTGAGCCTGAATAAAGCTGAGCAGTTTAAGGCACTTTTATCTCTTTGACCGCTCCCACCCAGATACTTATGGACTTATTCACTAAGTAAAAGGCAGTAATATTATGCAACATGCACTAACTCCTAGTACTGAATGAGAATTCTTGGATTGAGCAGTAAAGTGAAGACTGTCTGCTGTGGGTTGCACTATATCCTTGTCCTATGCCTGTCCCAATGAATAATGATCAGATCCACCAGGATGGATCTTCAGATCTGCAGATGATTGTTAGATATGCAGATGAATGTCTGTTAAACAAGGTGTGTATGATGATCTGCAGATATCATAGACTATGAATGCATTTTGCAGGAACGGATCTTTTGCAGGAACGGATCTTTTGCAGATACTGATCTTTTGAATGTGTGCAGCATCTTTGTGTACATCATATTGCAAAGATTTTTATGGGGAGTTCAGCTCAATAGAATAGACTGTGTAGAGTATAGGCTCGTACACACGTCATCCGCCGGGCGGATCGCTCAGAAACAGCCTTATCAGTCCGCCGACAGACTGTACACACGCTGTACTGTCTGCTGAAAATCCGCCCAGCGGGAGGTGCCGACGTCTGGACGGACCCGTCATTGGCTTCAGTATGACGTGTGTACAAGCCTTATGGCTCTCATACTACATGGAATGGGATAAAATTGGTCTGTGATCTTGCCTTCTCCAAAGACTTTTATCTCAAGTGTGTATGTAGCATAAGCACGTTTAGTAAATCCTCTGACATTAGCAAAGCACAGATTGGCAACAGAAAAAGAGCACATTATAAAGTTTCCATGAATAAATTCCTTCTTTTCTTGGTGCTCTAACAGTTGATGGGCTGGTCTTCCATATTTCATATGCCATCAAATACATTCAGATGTGTTAAGTTTATTTGCATTTTGATGTAACGCGGCACTCAAGTGATTGTTTTGTGTAAGGAGCTCATTAGAGATCAGCAGAAAATATAAACGTGGTCATAGAGGAAAACATTACAGTTTTAAAAGTAGAACAGATTTTTTTTCTTCCTCTTTTTAAAAACTAGGAAGGTGACAATTTTACACTGGGAAAGACCTGTAAAAGGTTCTAAAAGGTCAAATCTCTTCCACATGAAATTTAGGCTTCTAATAATTCCCAACTGATTTTGTAGCGGGCAATTTAACTGAAACCTTTTCTGATGTTTGGGAGCCACTAAAATAAGAGAATTTTTGTTGCCTAGATGTGACAGCAATATTTCTATCATATTCAATGACATTATAATTATACCTGAAAATGTACTGCAAGATAACTTAAAGTACACCTGAAGTGAGAAACTGCCATATTTTTCTCCTTTTATTCCATTTCCTCTGGGCACTCAGGTTTCCTCCCAGATCCCAAAAACATACTGATAAGTCTATCGGCATCCACTTAAGTTGGATGGTAACCTAATGGAAACAGGAAACACTGCCCTTGCAACCTTACAATATAGAGCAGCAGTGTCAAATTAAAATACAAAGTGGGCCGAAATTGTACACTTAGTCGCGGGCCAACCTCAATGTCTACTGGCCACCTTCCTCCCTGATAAAGGTCCCTGTCTAGTAATCCTCCCTCCCCTATACAGTACCTTGGTGTCTAGTGACTCCCTTATATAGTTCCCTGGTGTCTAGAGGCCCCCACCCTCCCCTATACAGTTCCCTAGTGTTTAGTGCTTTCCCCCTACCTCCCCATATGGCTTCACTGGTGTTGTAGGGCTTCACCTCTAATATAGTTTTCCTCGTGGTTTAGAGTGGGCCAAACATAATGTAAAGTGGGGGAAACCACTTGAGGGCCAAATGTAATGGCCTTGGGCCGAAGTTTGACATGCATGATCTAGAGTAAGGAATTAATGTGGGAATTAATTTATTAGTTCTTTCCATATAGTAATCAGCAGAGAACCCTCCAGGTGTGCAGGAAATGAGATCATCTGCATTTCTAGCAGCAGAGTGTATAATTACTGCTTATCTTCTGTACAGCATAAAATGTCTCCGCCTGTCAGAGAGGAGGGATGCAATAAGTGTATGGTACAGAGCCAGGTTCAGCTCTGTGTTTCCTTCATGTAATAAACACTGGATGGATTTCTGTGTGTCTGGCACACTGACATGCCAATGTGTTATTACATAACGTGCTCCCAGCCCGAGGCACGGCACTCACTGATTAATGTTACACAGCACTTTATAGGTTGTGAATGTAATCCGTGATTATCTGTGAAGTGCAGAGAGATGTGATATGTGAGACTAGAGCCTGGGATTGGAGGCTAATGGAGTACAATGTTAGCTATGGTTTGGTGCTCAGCAATGGGAATGTTCCTTACATCTGACTTCCTTTGTATTGATCACTTTGTGACTAACTCTTCTCAGGTGTATCCCATTGTCGCACGATCTATTGACAGAATGAGAAATCCTGGTGGTGATTTTTTAGTTGTATGAAAAAATCGAGAAAGCTTGGGGCTCATAGTGTCAACAAGGAATACAAAACTTTATTAGTTACAGCACTGACATAAAATTCTCCACCACGATATAACCTACTAATTATCATCGACAATACAAAAATTAAAAGCAAGAGCTCAGCAGATAGCCTCATGCACCAGCATATACATAATATATTTCTCCATTGCAATGCGTGTATGGCATGAACATATACATACAACCATCATTTGCCCGCGCATTCACATCTAAATGCACCGTGCCTGGTAACGTGTAATATTTACAGCACTCAGCAACAAGGATTAAGCTTGATCCATTTAGGTTATATACTTGTGACAGTCACATCCTGTTTGTATATCTAAGTTGCACATCATATTGAGTTGTGGTATAGAGGGATCTCACCAACATCGACGTGGTACTCCGTATGAACCCACAAAGCCGCCTCACGTGGACCCAGCTGATCCTGTCGGTCCTATCGCTCCTGCTCAGTCGCAGCAGGGGATTCCTCTGTGATGATTCGCCGGCAAGGGGAAGGAGCACGCCAGGCGCGGAGCAATGGCGGGCACACGCTGCTGTGGAGCAAACAGCTGATCGAGACTCCGCCCACCGATGCGTTTCGAACCGCCCAGGTTCTTTCTCAAGGTGTGGCTAGCTCCTGACTTGTCGCTCTTTTTACAATCCGTGCCACGCTCATCCACCAGCAACAAAGGGAAGCAAGTCCAAGAAGGGGAGGAGAGGAGAGAGACGGGGGAGGGAGGAGTGTATACTCCAGCCAATTCGTGAACGTCCCACTCACCACATCATCGTAGCCTAGAGACACAGCAAGGTTTTAAACATTCCAGTCACCTGAAGCTACAATATGATCCAGATGAAGGAGTTTAGTGCAGGGCATATGTCCATTATAACAGTTCCAATTTTCCATTAAATTTCACACCACAATACCATTCAAGGTGCTGTCCATATGCCATTCAGTGGCAATACCATCTTTTAATTCTCAAAATTCCAATCTTGCTTCACAATAGAATCCTCATATATCACATAGATTTCCACTGTCCAACTGTGGTGGGCATCAAGGAAGGGCAACTCTGATCTCTATACGCTAATTTCTACTTTAGGCACAGGCTTCAGTGCATATCTTTTATTGTTCACCTATAGCAAGTAGGGATACAACTCCAAAAGGCACGGTACACCTATAGCATTCACTGCGGAACCAAGCATGTCCACACCTCTTACAGTTAAATGACATAATTCAAAAGGAACAATTTATTACAACCCTTGATTTTTTGTAGGCCCCTCTCTTGCCATAGGATCAATATGATTTTTCAGTTGTGCAAGTGGTCTTCCTGTACGTTCTAACAGGTAATCTCTTCTCTTACCAGAGCGAGCGTACAGCCTTCCTGAACAATCAAGAGAGAAAAGGTATAGTAATATGTCTGCATCTCAGAAACTTGAAGAACTAAACCAAAGTTGAACATTCTAATTCGTAGCTGATACCCCCTTTCTTATGAGAAATCTTTACCTTTTCTCGAATAGATCATCAGAGGGGTCTGTATGGCTGATATTGTGGTGAAACCCCTCCCACAGTGTGATGTCATGACCATGGTCCTGGCAGCTTGTTTGTGAACCTTGTTGCATTGCTTTTTCCAACTGCCAACCAAGCTGTATCTCCCTCTGTGCATAGAACTCTCAGTTAAGAACATTCCGTACAGATCACCTGGCAAAACTAAAGCTGTGGCCACCGCTGATAAATGTCTGAATGTAAATCAGGTTGGGGAAAGATTTTACAATGGGCAATCACTGACTAAACAATCTATAAATTAATATTGTAAAAAAAATAAGCAATTCTGTTCATTGTGTTATTTTTAACAACAGTTTCTCTTTAAGGAATAACTGTAGAGAAAATTACATGACAAATAAAATTGTTTGTTTGTTTTTTCAATAATTGTTTATAAATTTAGTTAGTGTTTTCCCATTTACAAATATTTCCACACCCCGATTTACATTCTGAAATGTAAACAGGTGGAACATTTTTAGTCCTGCTTGGTGATCCCTGCGGAATGTTTGGTTACTTAGAGTTCCAAAGCCAGTAGAAAATATACCTGGTCTCCCAGCATGCTTGAGGGGAGGGGGATTCCACATAGCTAATCAACCTAGGCCAAGGGTGGGCAAACGTTATGACTTGTGGGCCATATAGTAATCTTAAATTTGACTGATGGGCCAGATCCCCAAAACATCCCCCCTTCCCCCATATCCTGGAAGCCAAATGTACCCATGGTCATAGTTCGGCTGCCAGTTCAGGTAGCTTCCCCCCTATAGGTATGCAGTTGTGCCCCCAGTATTAAGTAGCCCCCTCCCACAGTAGGTAGCCAAGTGTGCCCCAATTTTCGCATCTTCCTCCTCAATTTAAGTTGCCAGGGGTGCCCCAGTATTAGCAGCCCCCTCCCCAGTTTGGTGACTGGTGTGCCCCAGTATTAGTTGACCCAGAAATAGACATCATTTGAAGCATTTCCCCACAAAATACACATAATGCGGCAGCGTTTCCCCACAAAACACAATGTGGTGAGAGATGGCTGGGAAAGTCTGTGAGATCACCAAAGAGTCAAGTAAAGTGTTAAGAAATGCAAAAACAGGTGGTCGCCATCTTTTGTCCATTTTAAGATTAATTATACATTTGGCAATATCTAGCTTATTTCTATCGTCACGAAGGTTCATTGATAAAACCCAGGAAATAGAAGAGTTTGTGCCAGCTTACAAAGACTTTGTTTGTCTGTTTCTTGCGAAGTGTATATTGACCACCCAATGCTGTTTTATTAGGAAGACATGGAGAAGAGCCAGGATTGAGATAAAGAATGTCAGCCCAGTGCAGAATACAGCCCAGATGTGTGTTGCTGACACAAGTCACGTAGATGTGATATTCTGTCTGATATTCTCACATTGTCTCTGAGCATTCCTGAAGTCACCAAAGACAGCTTGCATTATGTCCGAGCAGCCAGCTACAATGATATTATATAGCATCTTCCTCTCATAAAATGGATGAAATGTTTCTATTAGGTTACAGGAAATAGGGTTCATTATACCTATTGATACATTTTTGGAACATCCTGCAGGCTTTTAGAAGTCAATATTAAGCTAATTATAACGTTTTAACATGTATTTGCATAACAAAAGAGGTTTATTGAGCAAGACAGAACATCAAACCATGAGCAAAGTGCAGAAGCTCCAAGTTCTTGTGGATGCTATAGTGATGAAAGACCTCTGGGGACAAGGTAAAAAAATCTGATGTGATGGAGAAAGCCATAATCCTAAACTCTGGGGGTAACTGGTCCATGAAAACCATGTGACAGTTCTCTGTCCCCAGTCACAGCAGCCACATCCCGGCTAATATGATACAATTAATTCTGGCTTGCATGCAGATTGTATGCGGCTTAACATTGTTTGATGATAATTACGGACCAGTGTGACTCTAAAACATATTAGTGGTCATTCTGACGTTCGGGATTTGACCATAATAAAGTATCACGTTCTGTACTTTGCACATTGTCCGGCTCCCAGCGTTTCTTCAATCAAATTATTGTATTTTTCGAACCATAAGACACACTTTTTCTCTTCCACAAGAGTGGTGGTGGTGGTGGGGGGAGGGGGGGGGGTGAGTGCGTCCTATGTTCTGAATGTGTGTGTGCCCAGAACCGGACAGAGGAGGTAGAAGAGATTGGGCTAGGGTGCAGGAAGTTGGAGTTGGGCCCATGGAAGCCCATCGTCACCCTCACCTGGAAGGGTATGCAACTGGATCAGGTGAGGGTTTTTGTGGTTGCCTCAGTGTAGCTAGTGGTGACAGGGTGGGCTAGTTTACTTTGGGGGAGGGGGGGCAGCAGCAGTGTTTAGTGTAGTTAGTGGGGATTAGTGTGTGACTGGTGGTGGCAGGACGGGAGGGGAGGGGGCACAACTGTTGGGGGGGGGGGGGGGGGGGGAGGGCAACTGCTGAGACTGTGCCCAGATGAAGTGGATCACATAACCACTGAGATTGTGGTTAGATGGAGGGCACAACTGCTGAGACTGTGGCCAGATGGGAGCGTGTCACATAACTGCTGAGACTGTGTCCAAATGGGGGGGTGCCACACAATTGCTGAGACTGTGGCCAGACGGGGGCCTCACATTATTGCTGAGACTGTGGCCAGATGGGGGCCTCACATTATTGCTGAGACTGTGGCCAAATGGGGGTCTCACATAATTGCTGAGACTGTGGCCAGATGGGGGCCTCACATAATTGCAGAGACTGTGGCCAGATATGTGCCTCACATAATTGCTGAGACTGTGGCCAGACGGGGGCCTCACATAATTGCTGAGACTGTGGCCAGATAGAGGGGGTGTCACATAATTGCTGAGACTGTGGCCAGATAGAGGGGGTGTCACATAATTGCTGAGACTGTGGCCAGACAGGGGCCTAACATAATTGCTGAGACTGTGGCCAGATAGAGGGGTTGTCGCATAATTGCCACGATAGGGTGTCACATAATTGCTGAGACTGTGTACAGATAGAGGGGTGTCACATGGGGAGGATGTCACATAGTTGCTGAGACTGGCAAGATAGAGGGGTTGTCACATAATTGCTAAGACTGTGGCCAGATGGGGGGATGTCACAAAATTGCGGAGACTGTGGCCAGATAGAGGGGGTGCCACATAATTGCTAAGATTGTGACCAGATGGGGGGGGGGGGGGGTCACAAAATTGCTGAGACTGTGGCCAGATAGGGGCCTCACATAATTGCTGAGACTGTGGCCAGACAGAGGGGGTGTCGCATAATTGCTGAGACTGTGGCCAGATGTGGGCCTCACATAATTGCTGAGACTGGCCAGATAGAGGGGGTGTCACATAATTGCTGAGACTGTGGCCAGATAGAGGGGGTGTCGCATAATTGCTGAGACTGTGGCCAGATAGAGGGGGTGTCGCATAATTGCCATGAGAGGGTGTCACATAATTGCTGAGACTGTGGCCAGATGGGGGCCTCACATAATTGCCAGAGACTGTGGCCAGATAGAGGGGGTGTCACATAATTGCTGAGACTGTGGCCAGACGGGGGCCTCACATAATTGCCAGAGACTGTGGCCAGATAGAGGGGGTGTCACATAATTGCTGAGACTGTGGCCAGACGGGGGCCTCACATTATTGCTGAGACTGTGGCCAGATAGAGGGGGTGTCACATAATTGCTGAGACTGTGGCCAGACGGGGGCCTCACATTATTGCTGAGACTGTGGCCAGATAGAGGGGGTGTCACATAATTGCTGAGACTGTGGTCAGATAGAGGGTGTGTCACATTATTGCTGAGACTGTGGCCAGATAGAGGGGGTGTCACATAATTGCTGAGACTGTGGCCAGATAGAGGGGGTGTCACATAATTGCTGAGACTGTGGTCAGATAGAGGGGGTGTCACATAATTGCTGAGACTGTGGTCAGATAGAGGGGGTGTCACATTATTGCTGAGACTGTGGCCAGATAGAGGGGGTGTCACATAATTGCTGAGACTGTGGCCAGATAGAGGGGGTGTCACATAATTGCTGAGACTGTGGCCAGATAGAGGGGGTGTCACATAATTGCTGAGACTGTGGCCAGATAGAGTGGCCAGATAGAGGGGGTGTCACATAATTGCTGAGACTGTGGCCAGATAGAGGGGGTGTCACATAATTGCTGAGACTGTGGCCAGATAGAGGGGATGTCACATAATTGCTGAGACTGTGGCCAGATAGAGGGGGTGTCACATAATTGCTGAGACTGTGGCCAGATAGAGGGGGTGTCACATAATTGCTGAGACTGTGGCCAGATAGAGGGGGCCTCACATTATTGCTGAGACTGTGGCCAGATAGAGGGGGTGTCACATTATTGCTGAGACTGTGGCCAGATAGAGGGGGTGTCAGATAATTGCTGAGACTGTGGCCAGATAGAGGGGGACTCACATTATTGCTGAGACTGTGGTCAGATAGAGGGGGTGTCACATAATTGCTGAGACTGTGGCCAGATAGAGGGGGTGTCAGATAATTGCTGAGACTGTGGCCAGATAGAGGGGGTGTCACATTATTGCTGAGACTGTGGCCAGATAGAGGGGGTGTCACATTATTGCTGAGACTGTGGCCAGATAGAGGGGGTGTCACATTATTGCTGAGACTGTGGTGATGGAGAGGTCACATGGGTAGAAGACTACTGAACAAAGTTTAGCCTGATGACTATGATTTGGGTGGGAGGAGGGTGACCAGAGCTGGCACACACACAGAAAGCACTTTTAACATGGAGTCAGCCATTTATATATTCAGCTCTGTTATGTAAAAATAACATGCTAAAAAGAATGATCCTGACCACAAATCTTTCTTGGTATTTTCCATTGTATAACTGATGAATAGAAGTGACTTAAATACAAAGGCATTTCTTGCATAATGGAAATTCCAGAAGTAGTAGTCATGGAAGATAATACAGACGTTTATTGTGGTGTAAAATATAGGATATAATAATGAAGTGATAACTCACCCCTGCTGGTGTTACGTGACACTGCACATTCTCCTCTATTAGCGCAGCGTCACCGCCGGCTCTTCTGCCGCTGCTGATTGGCTGCCTGTCCGCTGCTTGCCTGCTCCTCACGCTGCATCTGTAATGTGAGAGGAATAGGCAAGCTGTCAGTACTAACTTTCTATACAAATATACATATACCTATCACTTCATTCCCCCTGTGAGCAGCAGGCTGAATTACTGATTGTGCCGCTACAGAACATTCACTACTGCTTTGTTTCTTTAGGATTGAAGAGGAGGAATGGGACAGATACATGACCCCTGCAAAGCCAGAGGCTGAGAAAAACAAAGTGAGCCGCACTTTCAGCTTCCTAAGGAGCAGGATGAGCAGCACCAGGAACAAAACGAAGGTGCATACTGCCCTCTAGTGTCCACTTCAGATAAGCCTCTCCAAATAGAGAAATTGGTTATAAGGTTCTACTGTAGCAAGTTTGAATCAGGATGATACCATTAACTGACTGACTGAGTAGGCTTTCCTCTGTTCCGCCTTCATCATACTTGAATTCTGTATGCTGACAAGTTGTTAAGAGATATGATTGCATTTGTGTTTGGACTGCTTACAGAGAAACCAGGGAGCACAGCAATTATAAGGCACAGGATGGATAGGAAAGGAGTTGAATCAACATGCAAACAAGGGGCTTGGAGGCTAAATCCCTCTTTCTCCTTGTGACCATATGCACAAAAGCCAGATGGGTCTGTCATTCACTGTTTCTTTCAGCTGTTACATAGGCATGTTCATAGCTTCACGTATACTGTCTTCCATTTTAGCCTCTGCCATCATCTTCTTCTTTTGCCCTCAATTTTTCCAAGCATCAATGATTTCTCCAAAGAATCCAGTCTTCCCATTATGTGACCAAAGTATTTGAGGTTTAATAGTAGTAGTATCAGCCCTTCTAGTGAACACTCTGATCTTATTTCTTAAAGGGGAACTACAGCGAAATGTAGGCTATTGGGATTTCCCTAGTAGCATGTTTCTATTATAAAGAGCAACACTTATTCGATAGTGCTGTTTTGTACAAAGGTCACCTGGATAAGATATATAACTCACATACACATCCTGGCATCACCAAGGCAAGGGAAGCGAAGTACTCTGTATTCAATTAGGCTGTGTGATAAGCTATCTCTCTCCTCTTGTCAGCCCAACAAGCCCATTCTTGTAATGCTGTCAAAATCGTTAGGTAAATTAACAGGCAGCCTGTTTTTTTTTTTATTTAACCTAGAACATTCCATATCAAGGTGCTTGCTGCTGAATGAACTTGCATTAGAAGAACGGGGCTTTGAACTGACAGAGAGGAGAAAAATATTAGCGGTTATCACACAGCCAATCTTCCCTTGCGTTGGCGATTGCAGGATCTTTATCTGAGCTATAAATTATCCAGATGACCTTTGTAAACAAAAGCACCATCTAATATGTGTTGCTCTTTCTAATACAAACATGCTACTAGGAAAATCCCCATAGCCTAAGTTTCGCTGTAGTGCCCCTAGTAATTGTAACATAGTTTGGGTGCTTGCTTTTGATTGCTGATAGCCTGCTATGTGGAACAGTGATTTTTGACCATCTAGTCCTAGCCGTTACCCCTAATGCTAAATCCCCTTACTAATCCGTAACCCTTATTTTCCCAGTGTCAATAACCCCCTTCCTAATGTTCAGCCATAGCCCCTTAACGTTAAACCCTTCTGGATACCTAACCATACCCCTTTCACCTTGACACTTAAGCCCTTACTTGAGACTGACCTAACCTGTCCACTAACTCCTTTCCATTTTATTTTGATGTAAAGCACATGTGTCAAAGGGAGGGAAAGAGATGCTTCTTCTTAAAGAGACACTGAAGTCTCCTAAAAATCAGTTTTTTATTATAAAATCCTCTTTAACATTACTGCCCTAACTAAAACACCACATCCCTGCGGCTGTAATCTAACTAAATCCCCCCTAACTCCCCCCTCCCTCTCCCCCCGCAAAATCCACAACTTTCTTGGTCGTGGATTTTGCTGCTGGAGGAGGCAGAGCTTTCAGCCGCAGCTCTGCCTCCTTGCACGTCTATCAGCGGCGGATCTCCGCCTCTCCCCCGCCCCTCTCTGTGAAGGAAAACTGAGAGGGGCGGGCGGAGGCGGCGATCCGGTGCTGACAGACGTGTGAAAGCTCTGCCTCTTACGGAAGCGCTCCCCGGATTGCCCCCCGGGGAGTTAGGGGGGATTTAGTTAGATTACAGCTGAAGGGATGCGGCGTTTTAGTTAGGGCAGTAATGTTAAAGAGGATTTTGTAATAACAATATGAATCTTAAGAGACTTCAGAGTCTCTTTAAAGGATACCCCAACTGAAATGTGGCATAATGAGATAGACATGTGTATGTACAGTGCCTAGCACACAGATAACTATGCTGTGTTCCTTTTTTTCTTTCTCTGCCTGAAAGAGTTAAATATCAGGTATGTAAGTGGCTGACTCAGTCCTGACTCAGACAGGAAGTGACTACAGTGTGACCCTCACTGATAAGAAATTCCCCTTTTTTACCTCTTTCTTGCTCTCAGAAGCCATTTTCTGCTAGGAAAGTGTTTTATAGTTGGAATTTCTTATCAGTGAGGGTCACACTGTAGTCACTTCCTGTCTGAGTCAGGACTGAGTCAGCCACTTACATACCTGATATTTAACTCTTTCAGGCAGAGAAAGAAAAAAAGGAACACAGCATAGTTATCTGTGTGCTAGGCACTGTACATACACATGTCTATCTCATTATGTCACATTTCAGTTGTGGTATCCTTTAAAGCAAGGGGGGAGGGGGGGTAGTTATTTGCCTGACTGAATGTAAAGTCCAGCTTTCACTCAAGCTAAAGTTGCCATCCAGAAGGTGACGTAAAAATTCCAATGACTGCTGCCACTACAACACTATGAACTGTGCTGTGCTCTAGGGGCAGTTGTGTTTTTACCCAGGCCATTACTGCGGGACAAAGGCAGGTAGGATAACTATGTGGGCATAAATACATTAGGAGACAGTGTTGGTTTTTATTGTATATTATGCCACACTAATTCTACTTTACGATTTTTCTCATATGAAAACCCAGTTTCACCTTCAGACTTGCCTTTGAACGTTTGTGCAGCTGTGTATAAGCTTGTTACTTATTGAGAATTATTAGGTTATTTGTTATTCATTCCACATTAAGCTTCCTTGTAAGCAGTTATCCAATTTATTTATTCCTTTTATCTTTCTTCATTTAATGTTAATTGCACTTCCATTTGGTCATTCATAACATTTTGCAGAAGAATTATACTAGAAGCTGCTGTTTTGCAAGTCTCACGGGAACTGAGATCTAATTATTTTCTGTAATTATGCGCATTAACTGATTATAATGTTACATTTAATAACTGAGCAGTCTCTGGCTTCTGCTACAGGATGATTGGGTCAGGCTGTCTACAAATAGCTATAGTTGCGGATACTGTTTATTTCTGCCATCATCTCCTGTGGCAGTGTGTGAAGTAAGTGGCAACAAGGTGAGGGTTTTGTGTGCTACAGAAGTTGAGCTTAAGAGTGTATCTCAGAATCAGTATATGAACTGTGTAGGTACAGCATACTGCTGCCTCACCAGCTCTGTGTGGGATATCAGTTAGTATTTCACACCCAATATCCATGGGCCACACCCATCTTCCCACCTGGATAGTGTTGTATGTACTGAAAATGGAGCAAGAGTAGGTACACGGTACTCACAAAATTAGCTTGCCAAGGTAGGCAATCCACCGATAAGACATTTTGAGAACTCCCATCTCCTCATAGATGGACTCTTTTGAGTTGTGGTTACTCTCTTGAGTGAAAAAGTGGCCTCCAGTGCAGGCCAAGAGAGAGTAGACAATATAAAAAGTAGGAACGAGGCGCCCGGGTTTAAATAAGATGTGTTAAAAGCAATCAAAGGAGAAAAGGGAAGTAGCTTACCTCAGGGAAGGCACACAGCGGTGTAATTCTGGTGCCAGCAATAGCCGGTCCCCAAACACGCCTGTGGAGTCGGTACAAAAATCATCCAACTTCAATTTCAACTCCTCTGTTTATGAAACCACGACTCCAGGTACCCTAAATGGCTCAGACTCACCAGGGCTGTGGATTTGGTACAAAAATCATCCGACTCCTCAGTTTATGAAACCTCCAACTCCGACTTCAGGTACCCAACTTATCGACTCCGACTTCACAGCCCTGACCCCAAATTACTTCTCCCTCCACGTTCCTACGAGTCGGAGGGTTAATAGTAATTAATGCCGCCTGGTATTCCAGCAGCAGCAGGGTGAGCAGTCATTAGGCTCACCCTGCACCAAAGTGACCAGGTAGCAAATCGCATATACACTACGTTTAGTGGAAGAAAAATATCAGTGAAAATGAATGATATTCTACTATCATATTACCCATTGCCCAATAGTAGAATATAGGACATTTTACAGATATTCTACTGCCGGCTATCACCGGGGCCCAAATTATTCGGTGCCCTTTTAACATGTATGCTGCAGGTCCAGTAGAAACATTTAGAACGGGTAACAGAACCATGGCTCCTGAAGGGTCATTGTTTCAACAGTTTAGCGGCTAAACTTTAGCTTGTTGACTTTGTATGATCTCTGCTGTACACTTGGGTTAAATATTATAATTGTCATTCATTTGTGACATGAACACCACTGTTGCATTGGAGGTCTATACAGATGTAAACCCTAAAATTTACACCACACAAATAGCTCACGATTGCAGGTCAAGGCCTCTATAGGGGCCTTTTCACATAAAAAACTGACAGAAGGTGAGAGGAAAAGTCCCATCACATGCAGTCGGCCACTAGGTATGCAATATAGCGGTTTTCTACCAAGCTGTAACCTCACCACATGTTAACTGCTGGCACACCTGTGGTTACAGATGCTGCCATTTTGTTTTATTGCAGAGCACTCAGCAGTCCATATAAAATGGCCATTTCACATGCCTTATTCCTATCTGTTAATGCATTGTTTGAAGCAATAAGCTTCCTGCAATGTGGGCTGGTTATAATAGCATCATAAATACCATGAGAACAATGTAACCAACTGATAACTTAAAAAGAAAACCATCTAGGAGTGTTTCATAATCTCAACGTGAACGTTTATGTGAACGGAGATCTGGAGCTTACAACTGCAGACTGAATAGAGTACTGGTCAAGGGCACTGCCTTTGACATGGGAGACCAGGGTTCGAATCCTGGCTAGGTCAAGTACCTATTCAGTAAGGAGTTCAAGGCAAGACTTCCTAACACTGCAGGGTGGCCTCCTGAGCGTGTCCCAGTGGCTGCAGCTCTTGAGCGCTTTGAGTCCGACAGGAGAAAAGCGCTATATAAATGTTCGGATTATTATTATATTATTATTATAATTTTGAACTGGCTTTACTGCCATGTTCAGTGTTGTGGCACTGACTTACAAAATCTTATCAGAACTGGAAGGAATTCTTGTAAGAAGAAAATGGTGAGCTTCTGAGAGGAACTGATGGTGAGGTAAGTAGGCAATAATTATTTGCAGGTATATCATGTGTTTATTTTAATTAATTTGACTCGGTTCAGGTTCCCTTTACCCCTTTTCCCCAGTGGAATCCTAGTACTAATGTTCCAGTGTTCTAATGCTCCATGTTCTTATAAGTTAAGGATTTATCTAGTCCGTTATAAGTCTATGAAATTCAATTACTTCAACCAAAAGTATAACTGACACTTATTATACGAATGCAAATTCTTTGAGTGCCTGACTGAAGTTATGTACTGTCTTTAGATTGCATAGTTAAGCAATGTTGATGATAAATTGTGCAAGCGCGCACACACACGTGCGCGCTTTTTTTCTTTCTTTCTTTTTTTTTTCTTTTTAAGAACGCAAATGTTCAGTTGGAGCTACTTTTTTGTTGTTGTTTTCGTATTCCCTTTTTAAATAAACCATAAACTGGATAAATTAGCTCCTTCACTGAAATCTTCCAGCTGACAAAGGGCTGAAGTTTTCTGCAAGTGACATGGTCACTATATGTTTCTTTAGGAAAAGGACTATAAAAATACTGTAGCGCATTCTTGCAGAGCAAAACTTGGTACAACTTTATTGGCTCAAATACAAAAATGTACATATTCATAAAAACTTTTTGATCCATGAAATCATGAACAACAATTTGATATTTCCAAGCAAAGGACTTTTCATGAGACTGACAGACACTGTCAGAGCCAGAACTATACAGATAAATTGAGGGGCATCTGCACCAAGCAGATGCACAGAACACGATCCCACCGGCAGAAAAGAGCAACCATGCAGCAGTGTATATGGGAGACAATCCCCATATAGCTGCATGGTTGCTCTTTTCTGCCAGTGCGATTGTGTTCTGTGCATCTGCTTGGTGCAGATGCCTCTCAATTTATCCGTATAGTTCTGGTTTTTGTTGCTGACTGGGGTTTACAGAATTGTTTATACAATACAATACAATAACATTTGTAAAGCGCTTTTCTCCCATAGGACTCAAAGCGCATAGTTGTGTCTCAGATTAATACAGGGTTGCAGGCTGGGTTGTGTTACAGAGGAGATAGTCAGATGTTCATGAATGCCAGACTGAAGAGGTAGGTTTTCAGTTTAGACTTAAATGCTTCCAGGGATGGAGCTGTCCTGATTGGGTGTGGCAGGGAGTTCCAAAGTGTAGAGGCAGCATGACAAAAGGCTCTGTCTCCAAAGGTTTTGAGGTGGACTCTGGGGGTGACCAAGGTGTTACGTCCTTTTGATCGGAGATTATGGGGGGTGTGATGCAGTTGCAACAAGTCCTTCAGGTATCCAGGGCCCAGATTGTGCAAGGATTTGAATGTCAGTAAGCCAATCTTAAACAGAATTCTCCATTTTATCGGTAGCCAGTGGAGTGAGCACAGGGTTGGTGTTAAGTGGCAATGGCGGGGTTGGCTCGTTAACAGCCTTGCGGCACCATTCTGTACTAATTGCAGGCGGCGTAAGTCTTTCTTATGCAGGCCTGTGTAGAGGACGTTGCAGTAGTCTAACCTTGATGTGACGAAGGCATGAACTAGGGTTGGAAGATCCTCTGAAGGAATTAGGTGTTTAATCCTTGAAATATTCCTTAGATGAAAGAAGGAATGTTTCACAACAGCTGAGATTTGATTCCTGAAGCTTAATTTCCCATCAATCAGTACTCCCAGGCTGCGCACACAGTCTGAGTTGTTCAGGTCTGAGCTCCCTATCCTTATCGGTATTTGTTGAGACTGGGGCTGCTTTGCTGTTGAGCCCTGGCCCTCGATAACAAGAACCTCAGTTTTGTCAGCATTAAGTTTTAGCCAATTATTATTCATCCACTCCTGAAGCTCAGCTAAGCATGCGTTTATTTGTGGAGTAGGGTCTGTGACGCCAGGTTTGAATGACAAATATAGCTGGGTGTCATCAGCATAGCAATGATATGTCAGGCCATGTTTTTGTATGATTTCTCCTAGTGGCAGCATGTATATGGTGAAAAGTAAAGGGGATAATATTGTGCCCTGAGGTACAGGGTTGGAGAGGAAGGGCCCCAAGGCTACCCTTTGTGTTCTGCCAGCCAGGAAGGAGTTGAACCACCGGAGAACAATGCCATCTATGCCACAGTACTCTTGTAGCCTGTTGAGCAAGATTTCATGATCGACTGTGTCAAAGGCCGCTGAGAGGTCGAGCAAAATGAGGATGGAACATTGACCCTTGTCTCTTGCAATGAGCAGATCATTGCAAATCTGGGTGAGGGCTGTTGAACAGCTGTGATATTTCCTGATACATACAACGGCCTGATGAAGGGCACAAAATAGCCCGAAACTTAAATGTGTCGTTGCCTATTATTGTTTACCACATCAAGCCAGATTACAGTGTCTGTCAGTCTCGTGAAAAATCCCTTGCTTGGATATAATAAATTGTTCTTCATGAAGATTGATTTCACGGATCAGAAAGTTTGTATAAATACGTCAATTTTTGTATTTTTGCAAATAAAGTGTACCAAGTTTTGCACTGCAAGATTGCACTACAGTATTTTTATTGTACTTTTCCTAAAGAAACATACATTGAATGTGGGTGTGGTGGGTCACCTATTAAAAGGACTTTGTGCTTTTGCCCTTCCCCTTGAAAGTTAGATAAGATGACAAGACATTACAAAAAGAGTAGAAAGTGGAAGTCATCAGCCAGAGGTCAGAAGAAGCAGTAGCCCCCCGGGAGCTTGTTAGCTCTTCTTACACTAAATTCTAAACAGTTAAATGTGACATCATCTGAGCAGGGACGGATCACTAACTCATCGCCTGCTATTGGCTGATAAGGACCCGTGATATCATGACAAGCACAGTCTTTACTGCGCATGGCCTGGAAAATTCCATGTTCCAAGCACTGGTCACCTTGTTCTGAGGAGGCCATTGTTTAATGTACTTGTGAGAATATTTTCATAACTATGACTCATGTTTATGTTGTTCGCCGCCAGCTGGTCTGGCCTCTACACTGGATATCTCTGATACAGCCTTGGGAGTTCCAGTACAATGTTCTACTGAAAATCAGAACGGTCCTTATTTATCTCTAAGAGAAATTCTCCTTAAAGGGCGATTCTGCACATCAAGTCTTTTAAATAACTCAGTTAAAGTAACTGAGGCCTACGAATTCAAGCATATAATACTTAAATTCTAACAATAATGAAATAAAACTAATGATAGACCTGACCAGTGTGATTTGAATGATAAAACTTCATCATTTTCTTTTGAATTCTTTTTGATATGTGTGACTTGGGGTGTGGCTGGGCATGGCTAGAGGTGCCATAGGGGCAGTGTCCCTCTGTCTTAACTCAAAAAGTTTGGAAGTAAGTATAAATGCAGCATTATGTGAACTTCGTCAATAGTTATTGACAATTAATCCCAAACACTTACCATTACCTTTCTCTAAGCAATAACTTTAGCAGATTGGTGCGACAAGAGTGTGAGGGGTTAAAATTGTGCCACGCCCCTTTAGCAACTACTCTAAGTCTAGTTTAGGCAAAAACGCCTGCTTAAAGGGAACCAGAGATGAACGTTTCACACAAAATAAACATATCAGTACATAGCTTGTACAGAATAAATGCTCTACCTGATAATTTCACCGCTCTGGTGTGCCTTTTTTAGTGTTTTTTATTCATTATTGCTCCAGGAAAAATCCAATATGGCTGCCGGCTCATATCCCTTCTGCTTCCGGGTTATGAGTTGTTCTGGATGTGCTGTCTAGGCTATATGAGAAAGGCTGCTGCAGCCTTTCATCTGTGTGCTTTGATTTTGGTATGATGTGCAGCTACCTGTAGGAAGTGTCTCTCATAGGAATGAAACTGCACAGATAATAATGATGACGACTGCACAGTGCACACAGATCACACAACAGCCACACTTGTCTGTTGTTTCAGAGTTTCTCTCTCAGCAGCAGCCGCCCCTCCCATATCATCAGAGCTCTCAGTATGCAAAGCAGGAAAGCTGAGCCAGGAGGTGGCAGGCTTGGGCTTGAAAAGACTCCATAGAAGAGTGACTCAGCTATAATGATTCCAGGTCAAACCTAGGCTCAGTCGGGGATTCTTATCACAACCGATAACAGACTAATTACAAACTAATTAAGCAGATAAGAATGAAACTAAAAGCAGAGAAGGTGTTTACTGTCATGTTCCCGCTGATAAATGTAGTAAAATACATGAGGGTGCTTCGTTCCTGCTTCTCTCTTTGTGTGTAAGTAGATATGTAATGTAACTCCTAGTATTTTTACAGGCTTAGTGTTTTATTGACTTTATGATATTCAGTGGCTACTTTTTATTTCTTCCATATATGCATCATCTTGAAGACCAAAAACAAGGATTCAAAGGAGAAGGTGAATCGCCATCAGTTTGTTCTGGGGACCTACTCTGGTGTGGTCCCATGTTTGGTCTGTGAGAAAGCTCTGCTGGGGAAAGAGTCTTTTCAGTGTTCCAGTAAGTAACAAATCATGCCATCTTGTAATTGTAAATCACGTAAACCCAGGACCTGCATGCTGCATCCCTTTCTTAATCAGAAGCAAATTGGACATGCTGGAAATGATTAAATATTTGGAAATTTCAAGTTGCTCTGACAGGAAGACTGCACGACGGTGTGTACCCTGCCTTAATTCTATCATTACCATGGTTGTCTTGTAAAAATATAAACCATTTATTGACTAAATTTCTCTGCATATACAAGTCAAATATTTTATCTCCATATCCGGATGAAGGAGATAGATAGTGGTTCCCAGAGAATAGAATCTCATTGTTTATAAGGATTGTTTTTGTATCAGATTAAATCTTTTGTTTATATTTCCGTAACATAGTGTTCTGTTATCAGTGTTGTATTTCCTGATCACATTGTTTTTACTCTTTTTATTTACACGTGGTCACTCAGTGGAGACTTGTGTCCTCCCAAAGTCATGCAATATTTAACCAGAATTACAAAGTCAGGGTAGCCAGCGTTGTGGCTGTGAACAGTGCGAAGGATAACCAAGGTCACCTGTGTACAAGTTGTGTGTCATGGGGGGATTTCTCTTCATGAACAATACATAATGGGTTTATTTCCAGGTCAAACAGTATGGGCTTGATTCACAAAGCGGTGCTAACCTACTTAGCACGTCTAAATTCTTTAGACATGCTAACCAGGGTGCTAAGTAGGTTAGCACCGAATTTCTGAATCAGATAATTCGGTGCTAACCTACTTAGCACCCTGGTTAGCGCGTCTAAAGACTTTAGATGTGCTAAGTAGGTTAGCACCGCTTTGTGAATCAAGCCCTATATGTATTATGATAGCTGATTTTATAATCTCTGTGGACTAATGTGTCTCGCCTAACTGAAAGGCCATTTCAGAATTATGTCCATAACTGGGGATACCCAATTGTATTCCTATTACTTAATGAAAATTTGGTGCTGTGATCAAAGTGTTTGGATAAAGTTTAAGTTGACACTGTGCTCAGATTGCTGAAGGCTTGATATGCACAACAGTAACCCTTTTCTCTATTGAATGCTTAACCTTTAAATTTACCTTATAGTTGACTTTATCATACGGTAAGGGCCCGTTTACACTAGGGGAAGTTTTGTGTGATTTACTGCTCACTAATCCGGAAACGCAGCCTATTGAAATCAAAGGTTGCTTCCTAATTCGTGGAAAAAACTGAACTCTGAGACTGACGCTGGCACTTTTGCATCCAAATCTCTGTAGCCATGCCATGCAAGACTATGGGATTGGGATGCGTTGGAATCGGAATCAAATAGATGTGCATGGCATAGCTATAGGGATTTGGATTTGTAATCGAGCTGCAGAAGTGCTGGCGTCCATCTCAGAAACAAACACTCAGCTCTAGTGGAAACCCGTCCTAAGGCAGCATACTAGGTTGTTGTATCACTGATAGTTGCTGTGAATAAATAGCTCTACCGAGCTCTGGAACTTCCCTATAATGACATTGTAGTCTATGGTTTATTCTGCACTTGCCTCGCCCCCTCATGTTTCCACGTTGGAGATTTCCTTTGATCCAAGCACCACACTATCCCTCTACTTTGTATTGTTCAGCAGTGGAAATGTATGTCTGTTTTTATTTGTAATGGAAACTTTCTTTCTTTTCAGATTGTAATGTGAATGTACACAAGGCATGCAAGGATGCTGCTCCAGCCTGCGCAAAGGTAGCATAACTAGGTGTCTTGTATATTGCAGATGCTGTTCTCTACACTCTAAATATATTCTCTGTTTCTCAGCATTGGCTTTGGATATGATGATGGATATATTGGTGCTCTCACTGCTGACATTTTGGTGGAAGTTGCTTGTTTCCTAGACACAGTACTCAACCGATAGTTTCACAGATCTACTGAGTCACTTACCTGAGACAGACATGCAGCAGGGATGAGCAAGAACGCCTCTTGCAGACTTCGGAAAAGTTCCTCGAACTTCTGATCGTTACATTAATTTCTACCAAAGCTAATTCGCAAATTCCGTTAAAGCCAATGGGACTGACTTTAAATGTTAATCACAAAGCTTGTGCATGTAACAACCACTAAATTTGCTAGGTATGTTGAAGGAGAACAGCAGCAGAAAGGGAATAGATACCTTTCAAAAGACCTTGTGTTTTTTCAGAAAATTGCATGTAAAATGACAGCAGGCTAATAGGTAGGAATTTTGCATGACAGCACACAGAAGGCAGCAGGCAGGCAACATTAGGAAGCAGGACCTGAGCTTGAGAAACAGTGGCGCTATGCATCAGCTTAGCCCACTAGCAGCAGTCTCTGTCATAAAAACAGCAGAAGACCACATTGTTAGCTGGCATCATGAACTGGAGGACATCTGGTTCATCTAGTCCTGGTGTCTAGAAGTAGACCGAACGATAGAGGACTTGAGACTGAGCGGGGGCCAGCAAGAGCACTAGCGTGTGGCTTCTGGTCAGCTATTGCCAGCAATATAGTGGCGATAGATTAGTGCTGGTGCAACACTGTCCAACAAGTCCGTGTCAGTGAACAGTGAAATAAATGAACGTACAATGTGACATCTATGGTTCGTTCAGTGCTGCAATATTTTTTTCATCATCTGTCTTGTGTGATCATTGCTGGTGCAACTCTATCCAACATGGCAGGGTTTAACTGTGAAATAAATGAACATCAGAAAATCGGTGAAGTTTACTCCTCATTTGGAATTACAATATGGCATTACATGAAGTGGGTGGTTTCAAAAAAGTCCACCTCCACTTGTAGTATGATCTATGTAATTACGTGGGCCTGCACCTAATCAACTCATAACAATTGGAAAGAAAAAAAAAGGTGATTCGTTCCAAAAATATCAACTTTATTTTGGACAACCCTCAGCGGGAAGTATCAAAAGTACACAAAACATTTAAAAGACTATTTAGAACAGACCTGGAGTATCAAGAATGACTCCCGCACACACATCCCAACAGTCACCCTTGTATCTCATGCAGCTCTCACACTGTCAATTGGTCACACATAGGCATATGTGCACTATATTGCTGCAGCAATATGTTAAAGTGAACCAGAGACAAAGCATCCTCATGTATTTTACCATATATATCAGTGGGAACGTTAGAGAAAACGCCTACCCTGCTCTGTTTTATTTTTAACTGCTCAGCCTGCTTGTTAGCAGCCCTGATAAAAATCCCCGACTGAGCATTCAGTCTGGCTTTGCTCAGGAATCTTTAGCTGAGTCACTACAGCAGAGCCACAAGGGGACAGGCTTGGGCTTGAAAAGACATAAGAGAGGACAGGCCCAGCTATAATGATTCCTGAGCAAAGCCAGACTGAATGCTCAGTCGGGGATTTTATCAGGACTGATAAGAAGCAAGCTGAACAGTTAAAAATGAAACGGAGAGCAGGGTAGGTGTTTTCTCTAATGTTCCCGCTGATATATATGGTAAAATACATGAGGGTGCTTTGTCTCTGGTTCACTTTAAAGAGCAATGATTCGGCCAATAGTCTTACTTTAAAGAAAACCTGAGATGACAAAAAGAAAAGATTTGGGGCGTGTATGTACAGAAGAGACCGACTGGTACAACTGAGCTAGACTACCAGGACCAATAGGCAGAGGACGACGAGGGACTCAGCCGTGCTTATGGGGCTGGAGTAAGCCCCGGGTAAGTATCAAATATTTTCTATTTGTCGTCTAAGGTACACTTTAAACCGGTGTAGTGAAAAGCAAAGGTCTCGTATGGCAGTGGGCAAGCAGCCCTACGATAAGTCAGTCAATGTACAGGTACATAGTATAGCACTTACTGCAAGTCCCACATAGCAATGAGCAGTACAAAAGCAAACTGTTGGAACAGCTAACTGCACCAGTATAGTGGGATACCATGCTAAGACTACAATCTGTGGGCCCCCCTCTAACAGTTGTCACCCTAGGCATCTCCTTTGTTTGCCTATACCTAAGAAAGGCCCTGTATCCAACCACTTGATTAACTTGATCATATCATGGGGTTTGAACAATTCTTTTTGTCGTCATCAAGCAACAACACTGCATTAATGTATTAAAGTATTTGTATTTTTACTTTCACAGAAATACCCAGACCGATACAATTCAAAGCACAAATCAGCTGTCCCTTCCTGTAAGTAATGTCGTACTTAGTTTATTTTGTCTCTTGATCCTGTAGGGGCAGGCTCCTGTATGATAGGCCCAGACACATGCCAATTATAGAGTAATTCAGAACTAAGCTGCCAGTATTTCTGAAGCATTGTCATTTCTTTTAAAGCTGAAGTGAGACGAGTATATACTGTAGACTGCCATATTTATTTCCTTTTAAACAATACCAGTGGCCTGGCAGCCCTGCTGATCTATTTGGCTGCATTAGTGTCTGAATCACACCAGAAACAAGCATGCAGCTAATCTTGTCAGATCTGACAATAATGTCAGAAACACCTGATCTGCTGTATGCTTGTTCAGGGTCTATGGCTAAAAGTATTAGAAGCAGAGGATTAGCAGGATAGCCAGGCAACTGGGATTTCTTAAAAGGAAATAAATATGGCAGCCTCCATATCTTGCATAAATTGTCCTTTAAGGCCGGTTTTACACTTGAATTTTTTAGTGCCTTATGTCGAACTGCAGAAACCGGCCTTCACATGACTCTGTGCCACCGTGTAGTAACAGCGTCATGTGCGTAGGGCCACCCCCTGCTCAGTAAAGTTGTCCCTGCTGGGCAGGAAGTACATCACTGGGATTCTTGTCAGCCCGCATATGCGCGCCATGTCGCTTAGTGAAATGCATTTTTTCTGAGGTAATGCAAATTTTATGGTTGTATGCATCTTGAAAATGGACCAATCAGATACTGCAGCAGTGTATTTTTAAGCTGCATACAAGTACCATAAAATTTGCATCAGCACAGATATTTTATAGAACAGGCTGGTTGGCTCTGTTCACTGATCATTTGTCAGCTGTCACCCAAATTGATCACGAGAGATAGTTTGTAACCACATTCATTAACATGTGTATGTTTCTTTACATTTAAAGAAAACCTGTAACTTTAAAAACCTCCCCTGGGGGGTACTCACCTCGGGTGAGGGAAGCCTTTGGATCCTAATGAGGCTTCCCCCATCCTTCTCGGCCCCACGGCAGCGGCAATAAAACTCCCCAAACAGCGGGGATGTAAATATTTACCTTCCCGGCTCTAGCGCAAGCGCAGTATGTATCGGCTCTAGCGCAGGCGCAGTATGTATCGGCTCTCTGCTCAGAGATGGGCGGAAATAGCCGATCGTTGTCGGGCCGCTCTACTGCGCATGTGCAGGTCTCCTGGGCCTGCGCAGTATAGCGGACCTGACAGAGTTTGGCTATTTTCGCCTATCTCCATGCGCAGAGCTGCAACAGCGCCCCCGCTGGAGCCAGGAAAGGTAAATAAATCAGCACTTGTCAGGCTTGTCGAGGGAGGATTCCGGGACACTTCGGTGGAGCCAGCGCTGGACTGCCTGCAGCTACAGGGGTGGGGGAACCCTCATTGGGACCCTGAGGCTTCCCCCTCCCGAGGTGAGTACCCCCCAGGGGAACTTTTTTTTTTTGTTACAGGTTCTCTTTAAGGGCTTCTTTACATATAAATTGTTCCTGCTCTCTACCCAGATTCCTCATTCAAGGAGATTCCGCAGCCCATTCTCTCTCCATTGCCTCCTTCTACATCTGTGTCTGTTGGATTCACTGCTGGAAAGAAAGAGGCTGGCCAGTCTGCTCATCTAGTGACCAGGAGTATGCCTGTGGCCACCCTGGACAGGTCAGTGACTCACATATATGCAGGAAGCTTCAGAAATGACTCTTTTACACACCAATTGATTTTATAACCAACGCCTGAATAGTTATCCTGAGAAAATAAAGATATGGCTGCTGACTAAACCAGCCTTGTAACCTTTAAGGATAACTGCTTGCTTGCATGCATAGCTATAGGTTTATGCTGGACCCAAAAACTGCATCAGATCAGACCAATCTAGTATGTTCAGATACAGAGATCTGGCCGTTACAGAACAGTACGCTTCCAGTCCATGCTGGTAGTTGCAAAGAAAACCAGTGGCATTACCAAGTCTACTTTAACAGCAGTGTACAAGAGGTGGTCCAATCATCTGGTGGTGGGGTTTCCAGCATCATGGCTATAGAGTGCTCCTGTCTATCTTCTAACTTCTGTGGGTAGATGGGTGATCATATCACTTTTGCTTCAATTGTTAGCATGGACAGCCACTTTGGCTACACCTACCTCCGGACATCCTCAATAGGAGGTCTTATTTAGTTTTTTAATGCTCTTTGGAGAGCTTACATAAACTATACTTGTGCACACATAAGTATAGGTATGATTTAAAGTGCAAATGCAATGAAGAAAAAACTCTTCCGTTTCTAAAACTAGTAACTGTAGCTGAGAAAGAAATATCAGATGAAAGTGGCATATGTGTTTAAAGAAAACCTGAACTGAGTTATAAGGGCTGATTTTGAAAATCTTGTACACACACTTAGGCCCAGTTCACATCTGCGTCTTTTTTTTTTTTTTTTTGCAGAGTCGGCCGTACGCATCCGGCCAGCAGGATCAGGTTAAAACTGTCGGTTTTTACAGCCAGTGTGCTGTAAACTGTCAGTTTTATATTTGTTCCTATGTAGCTGCAAAACCTTCAGTTTCCGTTCCGCTGAGCAAAATGGTCCGGAAAAATTGGGTCCTGCTGCATTTCTTTGTCCGTTCAGCGGAATGGACAACGGAACCGTATGGCTGGTTCCATTGGCAAAAGCTAATGTCAGGATTCTCTGTCAAAAATCTAGCTTGTGTACTGTGACCTCAATGCGTCATTGAGAGATCCAGAGGTTCCCGATAATCTTTACCCAAACCCATTGTTCCCCTCCATAACCAGCCTGCTCGAAGATGCTCCGTTGTGCTAGTGATGCATCTGTGCAGATTTTGACCCCTGAATTACCATTCGAGGAAACAAGTCCTGATCCCTGGAAGTGACAGAAATTGTGTGTCTGTGTATATGCACCTTAAAGGACAACTGAAGAGAGAGGTATATGGAGGCTGCCATGTGTATTTCCTTTTAAACAATACCAGTTGCCTGGCAGCCCTGCTTAACCCTCTGCCTCTAATACTTTAAGCCATAGACCCTGAACAAGCTTGCAGTAGATCAGGTGTTTCTGACATTGTCATATCTGTAGAGCCAGGACAAGGTCCTCCAGCACCCAAGGCTGAGACAGCAAAGTGCGCCTCTCCATCCCTGCCTCCCCAGCCGCCACACACTGATTGCTATTAGACTAAGAGGCGCCACAGGGCCCACAACCTCCCAAACACCTTAATATCTAGTTATCTGGCTTGCAGTCACTGCCATGTATCCCCTTTTATTATTTCTTTCTGCTTCAAACACAATTAGGAATGACAGCTGAATGAATTCTGCGCCCCCTCCTACACTGCGCCCTGAGGCTGGAGCCTCTACAGCCTATGCCTCGGCCCGGCCCTGCATATCTGATGGATTAGCGTGGTTGTTTTTGGTGTTATTCAGACACTTCTGCAGCCAAACAGACCAGCAGGGCTGCCAGGCAACTGGTATTGTTTAACCACTTCACTCCAAGACGGTTTTTACCCTAACGGACAAGAGCGATTTTCACCTTTCAGTGCTCATCCCTTTCATTTGCCAATAGCTTAATCACTACTAATCACAATGAAATGATCTATATCTTGTTTTTTTCACCACAAATTGGGCTTTTTGGGGTTGATATTTGTTTTCAGTAATTACTTTATTTTCTATGCATTTTAAAGGGAAATACAAGGAAAAAATAAAAAAATACACTATTTCTCCAATTTCATCCCCTATGGTTTAAATATAAACAATGCTACTGTACATAAAACCCACACATTTTACCTGCCCGTTTGTCCTGGTTATCACAAGATTTTAATTATGTCCCTAGTACAAAGTTTTTTGGGGTTTTTTTGGTGTTTTTTTTTTTCCACGTGCACGTGCATGGGATGCACATGCACCCGCGAGAGCATGCACGTGCACCCTCGGGAGCGCGCACAGTGGCAGCAGCACTGTCTGACTTATAAAAATGTCCTGGAGCCATTAAGAGGCTCTAGCAGGATGTTTTTATAAGTCAGCACGTCATTAAGTGGTTAAAAGGAAATAAACATGGCAGCCTCCATAGTTTTCTCACTTCAGTTGCCCTTTAAGACTGAAAACAGCAGCAATATCTGAGTGATGTAAAATTTGCTTCATACTGCTGCAACCCACAAGAAATAACAGGCGTTGATCTTTACAGTCTTGTCTTATCAGGATTGCTTGCTAAGCCAAATATAAAGCGAAGGACACAAGCTGGACTGCACTCGGCCAAGGCAGCCATTTAGGACACCTCAGAATCTAGCATTTGTACAGGAGCCCCTAGACATTGTCCAGAGATCTAGCATGCCAGATGTTTAGCAACACCTGACCGGCCCCAAGCGCATTATTTTCCTACTCACCCTGCTGGCCAGAAGCCACTCTGTTGTGCACAATTCATCGTCCCTTCAATCCATAGCAACAGACGACTTGCTCCCTGCTAGGCTAGCGATGCTCCTGAAACAGACCATATTGAATTATTGATAAAGGGACTCATATAAAGTTATCTAAGCACACTTGGGTATAAATACCCTTACACTTTAAGCATAACCTTTTCTTCTGTTACCAGTGCATATTTACATTTATGGTTTTCCTTTCTCAATGCAGGCGATTAGATCAGTCACTTGAATCTGATGGAGACACAAGTGGCACAAGGTCCAGGTCACAGTCAGAGGAGCTGTTACAGACCATGGGGACCTCTCCATCGCTAGATGCTTTCCCCATTGAAGGTACAACTGCGATTATTCTTAATTATGTCAGTATGTTGTATATACAGATCAGTGTTTTTTAATTGCATCATTGTATTATTTTCTTATGATAAATCTCTCTTAATGATCCAGGTACCTGGTGTGAATGTCTCTGAGGTCAGGAAGGTCTTTTCCTCATGATGTAATATTAACAGTACAAAATCAGCCAGTGCACCAGTTTTGAATCCCAGAAATTGTATAGCAAAAGTCAACAATTATTTTGGGGACACAAGTGGTCCCTTTTGTCGAGGCAAGCGAACCACACAATGAAGGAATGTCAGGGTGTACCCCAGAATATAAGTGGTGTGCCCAACAATCAAAGAACAATAGTTGGCATAATGAACATATAAATGGCCATTTGACTTGATAACACCAAAGTCCTGCCAAAATGTCATAAGACGTTTCTGATGGCTAACCATAACACCCATCTTCCCACCCCCTTAGCGTAACCACTATTTGCGACCCAACCATAACATCATAATATTAAAAAGTAAAACTATGGTTAATTCCCAATCACCTAGCCCTCATGAACTATGTTTAACCTTCTCTATCAGTTTTCTCCACGCCTGGCACCAATTCTAAGGACCAGTCTCTGCTGGTGCCCGCTATAAGCACAATTCATAGCCAATGCCAGCCTTTTGTCCTCAGATGGTTGTTTTGGGTACCAGAAATATATGTGCAGCTGAACATTGGTGTCCAAAATGATCGGCATAAGCTATCCAGCAAGTGAGTGCAGATGCCCCCCCAAAATGCTGACACATTAAAGGGACTCCGAGCAGTGCAGAAACTATGGAAAGATGCATATCATTTTAAAGCTCTCTTTCTCCTCTTTCCAATGATATATAAACCGCTGCTGCCTACGCCTTTTAGTTTTCGCTATTTTCGCGATTGAAATTGCCGCGGCCGCAATTTCAATCGCGAAAATAAAGAAAACTAAAAGGCGTAGGGTGACGATTTAGGTGTCGCCAGAAAGAGGAGAAAGAGAGCTTTAAAATGATATCCATCTTTCCATAGTTACATTGTATAACACAGGCCGACTTTTTCTGCTGAATGGAGCTGCTGACACTGGGGAAAGTGTCGTCCTGTGTAATACAAGTAACTATCGCGGCAGCGATAATTTCAATCACGAAAATAGCAAAAACTAAAAGGCGTAGGGCAGCTGTTTATATATCATTGGAAAGAGGAGAAAGAGAGCTTTAAAATGATATGCATCTTTCCATAGTTTCTGCACTGCTCGGAATCCCTTTAACTAACTGCTTTTTTCATTGCTAAAATAACTTGTTGTCTTTTGGTAAATGCACCACACCATCCAGTGCCCTTTCTTCTTAAGGAGTAGATACGCTGCAGAGTCTTGCCCTGCAGAGTTAGCCCTCCTATGTCCAGGCATGTGCTTGTTCAGGTGAAGTATTATCTTTACTTGGCACCTTCTTCAATCAGAACTGAAGCAGTTGCTCTGCAAGAGTAATGAAATAAATGCCTGTTCTACAAAGCAAAGTTGTGTTCAGTTGAAGCGTCCTTATTTTTATATTCGATACACCATGACCTGCGAAAATGAGATCCTTCACAGACCGTTTGAGCATCTTATGGCATTCTTTTGTTGCCCTCTGTTGCTAGATGTTGTAGATGCAGTCCTGTGGAATTACTTCAGCAGTGATGCTATGGAGTTTGAAGCAGAGTCGTGGACATTAGTTGTCGATCCCTCCTTTTGCAGCAAACAAGAAAAAGATGTGATCAAAAGGCAAGATGTTATCTATGGTGAGTAGCTTTGCAAAGTTAGACGTGCATGTGACTTTCTGTAAGCAAGAAATCTGGCATACTGGATCTTTATGCGAATGCAACGGCCAAACGTTTGGTTTCCCTCTTTAGGGTATTTGTCAATGAACGGCTCGACCTCACCCACTCACACCCGAGGCGCTGAACACTGGAGTGCATACACTCTGTTCAGGATAGAACCTGCACACTCCGCACATAGCCCTGAGCTATGCTTAATGAAACACAGACAGAAACATGTTGGCCATCTCTGTCTCTTGAAACTGTTGGTGCCGGAAATACAAGATTTTTTGGGGACATTTTACTCCTCAGAGTGTGCGGATTCTGTCCTGAACAGATTGTTCCCCTCTTTACCCCGCCTTCTGAAAGCTGCTCCATTGTCTGCTGCTCCATTGTCTCTCCTCATAGCACAGTGCATGTTGCTCAGCTGTAGGCTTTATGAACTCCTGCCCAAAACTGTGGCCCTAGGGATAGAGTCTCAAACTTTATGGCTGAAAGTTTCAACGCATGTGTATGTAGCTTGTAAAATGTGGAACAGTAAAGACAATTCTGGATATTTAACTTAACTTTTTTCCCCATTTTCTATATATTTTTTAAGACCATATGACGCAGCTTTGTTCCTCCAAAAGTGGGGAGAAAACTTCACTGTGTCTTATAGTCCAAATGTATGGTGACCCTGAGTGCAGAGCACAACGGAAGCATTTATTTCCAACGGAGTCCTCTATCTGCTGCTCCTCCGACATAGCACCAGAGCACTTGGTGTCCCATCTTCTGCCTTCCTGTCTTCTGTCCCATCTTCCTGGTATTGGTGCCGCCAATGCGAGTCCTCCATCTTTAGCTGGTGCAGTTTAATATGATCAAACACAGCACCAGCATGCTCCGAGTCCCGTCTTCTGTTACGTCCTGGTACTGGTGTCCTCTCATTGCGTGACCACACCGGCGTCGCACAGTGAGATGGGGCCAGATGAGAAAGTAATAAAAGACGGGACTTTCTGTAGGAAACCCTTCCTAAAGCTATGTATCGCTGTGTATTGGTATGTAGCTCCACCCTCCCAAGAGGCTTAAAGAGGAACTCCAGTGAAAATAATTTAATATAAAAAGGTGCTTAATTTTTACAATAATTATGTATACATGATTTAGTCAGAGTTTGCTCATTGTAAAATCTTTCCTCTCCCAGATTCACATTCTGACATGTATTACATGGTGACATTGTTACTGTGGGCAGATTATGTAGCTGTTCTGGCTTTAACAGACAGCTATAAAAAGCCATTTCCTGTGTGTGTCATTGTTACATTGTGGCAGTTTGCCCAGAGTACCGTACGGTACCAGAGCCTCTTGTGGGAGGGGTTTCAGCACAAAATCAGTCATACAGCGCCCCCTGATGGTCTGTTTGTGAAAATCATTATATTTTTCATGTAAAAGTGGGTATCAGCTACTGATTGGGATAAAGTTCAATTCTTGGTCGGAGTTTCTCTTTAACCTACGCTGTTTATTATGAGGAATTAAACCCCTCCCCCTGTGCATTCTGGGAGACCAGAGATCTTTTCTACTGGCTTTAGAAAACTCAGTACTAAAAATGTTGCTGCCTGTAATACATTTCAGATTGTAAATTAGGGAGAAGGGGAGTTTTGCAATGGGCAAACTAACTAAATAATTTATAAATGTTGTAAAAAAAAAAAAAATGTATTCATTGTTATTTTGACTACAGTTCCTCTTTAAATAACTATAGAACAGACAAGTAAAATCTTCTGCCAATCCTCTTCTTGTTCTGTTTAGGTTTTATTTCACTTCAGAACACGCTTATTAAAGTGTACCTTTTTAAAAGCTGTGCAAGCTGCCCAGGTCAGATGAGCTGCCCATTTGCTACGCCTCAAAGCAATAACTGCTTTACTAATCAAATACATCTGTCATATAACTGCAAGCTATAAATGGGGAATACAACTTTTACATGTACTATAACGCAATTAACTGTCTAATGCTCTTCCAAGGGTAAAAAACGGCAGAGGAAATCCATTTCTCTGCATTCTCCAGGGCTTGTTCCTGTTTATGTTCTTCAAAGAGTCATTTTCAGATTCTCTCCAGCAGTGTTTACAGTTCTTTGTCAAATGATTTCTTTCCATTGGTGGAATGTAAATAGAGGATTATGGCATTTCTGGCATTGCTTTTACCTTTGGATAATTGTCTGGAGGCTAAAGCAGGAAATCCTGAGTTCTGATACAAGAGTTTACTGTTCAGGTCAAGAACAATTCAGAGCACCGAGCCTGTCTGCTTCTTCCCTGGCCTCCTCAGGGCTTGTGGTCGAATATACGGAGCCTGCTAGAGTGGCTTCTGAATTATATATCCGTCACTTAGGATGGAAGAAATCACAGCAGGTCCCAGTGCAGTGTGAGGAGTGTGACTCTGCCCATCTCTCACCGTGTTTATGTAGGCATCTATGCTATTAGGTTGAGACACACTCCTAGGGTCACTGGGAGGCAGAGACATGCTTCTGGGGTCACTGGGAGTCTGGGACACCCTTATGAGAACACTGGGAGCTGAAACGCACTTCTGGAGTCACTAGAAGGCTGAGATACACTTTTGGGGTGACTGGGAAGCTGAAAAACACTTCTGGGCAGCTGGCCCACGGCATCTGAGGCATAACACATGTCAAACTCTGGCTCGCTGGCTAAATATGACCCACAGAGCCATCAAATTTGGCCCTCATGTGGTTCCCCTACTTTGCATTATGTTTGGTCTTCTCTAGACCAACAGGGAAGCTACATTAGGGGTGCAGCCCTAGATCACCAGGTAAGCCATATGGGGAGGGGGAAAGGGTGACATAGATATCAGGAAACTGTATAGCGGGGGGGGGGGGGGCACCAGGGAACTTTATAAAGGAGGGAGTTGGCTACTAGACATTGATGTTGTCCTGCGACTTGATCCCCAGTGTTCAGTTTTGGCCTACTTTGAGTTTGACACCCTTGCTATACAGCAGGGGTGCCCATTAGGTAGATTGCAAAGGCCTTCGTGGTAGATCCCGACCCCACTACATTTTCCATTCTGTATATACCAGTGTGCTCCTAAAATTGTACATGGGTAGATCACTTTGACTTGCTAATTTTTAAAAGTAGCTCACAAGCCGAAAAGTGTGGGCACCTCTGCTCTACAGTAATAAAAATGTGATCTTCCACCGCCCACAAAATTGGACAGTACTTATCATCTGCTTGCTAAAAGCATAACTGCGAAGATGTTAAGTAAGTTTCAATCTTCACACTCTGCTTTCTAATACATCCTGTACATTACAGCAGTGAAGTTCTAGCTCTCCTGTAGAGAATATACAGTGTGTATGTTGTAATCTGTATTGTAGAATAAACACCTCTTGTGTTTCTTCCATTACTGATTCCACCATTAACATTGGGCTGCTATGAATGCACTTCAGGATGTATATCTGTGGAGCTCTAATAACAGCTGTCACATACCTCATCACTGTGACAGTGCTCTGTCTCCATAACAAAGCGCATGTCTAGGTCTGTTTTACATGTTATGAATTGAAAACTGGTGCACGTTGTCAATGGGCACTTGGTGATGGTGCTGGAGAGATTCTCGATACAGCTGTGCTAATATTTGTGTGCTTTAAACTTTCTGCAATGGGCCCTGATAATGCAACATTTCTTGCATTACTGTTTTCAGGCCCAGTATTTAAGCCCCTTTTACACTTGCAGGTGAAACCTCTGTTTTATTACCCTATTTTACTGCAAGGGGCCTCAAAAGCAAAGGCAGTCTATGGAGACTTTCATACTTATTGCGGTCCATTGCAGATGGTATCTGGATTCAACGCAAGGGCTGCGGCACATTAGCACAAGCACTGCGCTTAAAGAGAACCTGAACTGAAAATATAAAGTCAAAATAACCATACACAGGTCATACTTCCCTCCTGTGCAGTCTAATCCTCAATCTCTTTCTCCTCTCCTGCGTCCCATTTGTCCGCTGTGATCAATGGAATTCTCCGTCCTCCATTTTAAAAATGGCCATTACCCCATAACAACCTCCTGGTCAGCACACTGTTAAACTGTAATATCACCTACTTGAGCTATAGGGAAACACGGACATTACCTTGCACATTCAGTTTTAACTGACAGCAGCTGTTATATAACTGACAGCAACTGGTATATTTTAGTTCTGACAAAATATTGTCAGAACTGGAAGGGATCACTGTAAGAAGAATATGGTGAGCTTCTGAGAGGAACTGATGGTGATGTTAGCATAGAATATTCATTTGCAGGTACATTGTGTGTTTATTTTAAATAATTTTACTCGCTTTAGGTTCCCTTTAACCACTTGAAGACCGCAGTGTTAAACTCCCCCTTTAAGGCCAAGCTGCAGGGCTGCACAACACAGCACACGACTGATTCCCCCCCCCCCCCCCCCCCCCCCCCCGCGCCTTTTCCCCCACCAACAGAGCTCTCTGTTGGTGGGGACTGATTGCGCTCCACGGCTGTTTATTTTATTTTTTAATATTTATTTTATTTTTCTATAAAAATGCCTTTTTTTAATTTGTATTCCCCTGCTCCTTCCCTCCCTCCCCCCGCCAGCCAGTCAGGGTGATCAGCTGTCATAGGCTTTAGCCTATGACAGCCGATCACTGCCTAGCCTATGGAGGGGACAGCCGTGTCACACAGCTGTCCCCAGTACAGCGCTGCTGCAGATCGCAGCGCTGTACATGTAAATACGATTATGCCGTCTAACAGTCTCCGCCTGGAGACTGAAGGAAGGGCGGAGCTCCGCCCCCAAGCAGGAGATGCGCGCAGCCTGCATGCGATCTCCTGCATTAGCCGGCTCCAGGACCTGACACCAATTGGCGTTAGGCGGTCCTGGGGCTGCCGCCGCGGCCACGCCCGTTGGCGTGGAGCAGTCGTAGAGTAGGTAAATCACCACTATCATGAAAAAAGAAGGCAGTTAAAATCTGACAGAGATGGCAGATTTTGGGCCAGTCCATCTCCTCATAGAGGATTCTCAGGGTTTCCCTTGTTTTCAACAGCATTTCCTGAACAGCAGTTGTGAAGTTTAACTGACAAAATAGTGTGCAAGTGAGTAGGGAGGCTGGCTGGTATCTTACTATTTGGCAGATAAACTGCTGTTCAGGAAATGCTGTTGAAAACAAAATAATGCCTTTCTCTTTGAGGAGATGGACTGGCCCAAAACTTGTCGATTCTGTCAGATTTTAACTGCCTACTTTTTTCACGATAGTGGTCCTTTAATGCATGCAGCTTGGAGCAATGCAATTCTATGGGTGACACGTAGTGCAAACGACAGAGCGCGGTGTGGTGTGCATGCACGGATTAACGGGAATCCCAGTGATGTACTTCCTGCTCAGCAGGGGGTAGGTCACTGAATGGGGGACGGAACTATGCATATGACCCTGTTGGTGCATTTTTTCCACAGGATCATATGATTACTGGCCACATGAGAACCGGCCCTGCCTCCATTCAAGTGCTAATAGCATCTGCAAACAAGAAGTACAGAAGTACCAGCTGCTTAGGATTCCCTTTTCTTAACACTGGCAGTGATTTACTTTTATTTTAGAACAAAAGCAATAACGGCAATACAAGCTTGGTTCATCATAGTTCAGAACCTCATTATGAGTTATTTTAAGCATGCTTAAGTATGAATACACTGACGTAGTAAAGTATAAGTACACACGCCCTGGAGTCAGTAGAGCAGGATTCGGTTGGTGTTCCCTGTTTTCATTTTGTTTAAGTTGGTAATTGTAAGATAAGGTGCCATTTTGTCTGTGAGACGAATATATTGGCGTTTGCGTTACATGCTAGAACAGATTTAATTATCGGTCCACAGATTTATTTGTAGGGAAGTCCTACGTATTGGGTTGCTAATGAGCAAGTTGTTGATAGCATACTAATGTGATTATGTTTAAAGATCCAGGATTAAAATAGCTTAAATCAGTCAAAATGGCTGAATTAAGGGCCTGTAAGGAAATAATGTTTCACATTCTGCCACCAGTAGATTGATACATTTGTTTCCTGTATGACCAGATGTGATACATAGAAAAGGTTCATTATCTGCTTATTGTGTGTGGGGGGGGGGGGGGGGGGGGGGGAGTGTGTGTGTGTGTGTGTAGCACTCATGCAATTGGAGTGGTCAATTTTTATTCAGAACACCTGAACTGCATACTCATTGTCACTAGCTCAAGCTGAAGACTCAACTCGCGTCAGGAAGATGGATGCCAGCGACACATCCTATGACGACGAGCGCTCCCCGATCCTTCTTCCTGGCTCAGGGTATATGCTGCGTCACATGATGGGTCCAGACGAGAGTTCATGCAATCGCGGTACTTTGCGGGGGAGTCGTCTGGGGTCTTAAAGATCCACCGTGATGGCCATTACTGCCGCGTGTCGCTAAACGTCTGCATAATCGTGTGCCTGTACCCACGTCCCGAGACCATGGAAATGATCGCTCATCATTTAAATAATCACTGGTCGTCGGAAAAATAGCGTAGTGGGTATGGGCCTTTACAGTATTGGAGTTCGAGGGTCCAAAACACAGCCAACAAACTGTCATTGTTTGAAGTGAACCCACGCTGATATAAAAAAACAAACCACAAGTTAGTTACTCGCTAGGTAGAGGGAACCTTCTGGATAGTCCAGAGGCTCCCTGTGACCTCCTCGCTCCCACAATTGATGCGCACAGACCCTCTGAAAATATCCATCAAGAGCTTGTACGATATGTTCTCATGGTCGTGTGAGTACAGTGGGGCCTGTGCAGCAAGCTGAAGCCGCTCTCTAACAAGCAGCTTCATGCTACTGCACAAGTGCAGCTGTATTCACACAGGCTATTTTTGGAAGCTCAGATTTACTTTAAAAGTAAATAATTATGTCCACCTTTGTATCCCTTTAACTACAAGGTCACTTAAAGGGCTCTGCAGACAGGTTATTTCCACCCAGAACAATTTTTAGGGCCTGAGCCCGCTAACGCAGTTGTATCCGCTTCTGTCCGCTTTTCAGCATCTGTAACATTGATGTGTAACTGAAAAGTGGATACAACTGGATCAGTGGGCTCAGGCCCTAAGGGCCCTTTTCCACCAGCGCGTTTGCGCTGGCTGAATCGCAAAAACGCAAACCGCTAGCGATTTTACAATCGCTACGGTTTGCTTTTTAACATAGGAATCGCGGTAGGTCATTTCCACTACCGCGATTCGTTTTTGCCGGGAACGCGAACGCGCGGCGGAGCGATATTTGCAGCGATTTTGCTATGCAGTGCATAGCATAGCAAAATCGCGGCCGCCAACGCCGGGGAATCGCCGGTAATTGCGATTCAGCAATTGCTAGCGTTCAGCGTGAACGCTAGCGATTGCTAGTGGAAAAGGGCCCTAAGTGATTATTCCTGCTGACAGTTTGTAGGGTTGGTTGTTGTGCATACATGCATAGCCTGTTCTGTGCTCTGGAGAGGAGAGGTGAGACAATGAAGGGCAGATGAACAGGAGATGTAACACAATAGTGGTCATTCTTGTCAGTTAAGTGATCCAGCAGTATGGTCCATTCAGGAATTGAGACCAGGACCTCTAACTCACCCAAATCTCACTCCCATTGTGTGGTATGTGCTGGAGTACAAGTCTGATCCATGGTGGCCCCCACCTCTCGGCAGGACAAAGGATCTGCTGCTGATGCTGTGTACCAGATAGTACAGGACACCTGCGGCTGCCTTATGGAGTCCAAGCCTGGACTGGTCGTGGAAGAGTGGACAACTACTCAATGGTTGTAGTGTTTTGGCTGATTAATGTACATTCCAACATGACTTTCCTCTCTCTAAAACCTTACAAAATGATTTGGATGGAGCTGAGCTAAAGGAGGGTAAACCCAGATTGTCCTACAGAGTAGTCATGATGGCTTCACAACCCATACAGATGGAGTATTTAGGATATCTTTGTGGTGTCATTTATTTCAGTATTCGTGTACTATCCTGTTGTTGTTTATACTGCCTTGCAGAGCTCATGCAGACGGAACTGCATCATATCCAGACCCTGTTCATTATGTCGGAGATATTCAGGAAAGGGATGAAGGAGGAGCTGCAGCTGGACCACAGCACAGTGGACAGAATCTTCCCCTGCCTTGATGAGCTGCTGGAAAGCCACAAGAGCTTCTTTTACAACCTGCGGGAGAGGAAGCAAGAGTCCAGGGAGGGGAATGACAGGAACTTTGTCATTAACCGAATAGGAGATATCCTGATACAGCAGGTACTGGATGTGATTTCATTCTACACCCCTGCAAAAAAAAACCCCACAATGACTTTTTCCTAATGACCTTCACATAAGGTCAGATGTTAGACCTGAAATAATGTGGTGCTGAACAAAACACGTCTTGCTTAATACTGAAAATCCCAACCATATGGGGCTACTGTATATACTAGGGATAAAATGTTAGCCTAGTGTACAGCTTAAACTCCCCCTCAGTGACACCGTTCTGTAGTTCAATGCCTTCCCTCCTGCAGAAACCTTAAATCCTGAACTACATCTCTAATAAATGTAGTAGGGAAGCTGGATATTTTACTGGTAAGGCTGTTGATTTGATGTAGAGTTTGAGCCTAAACCAATGTTTAAATCCTGGCTCAAGCCAGTATGTAAAATGGTAAAGAGTCTTTGGGCAAGGCTTCCTAATTCTCCTGGTCGCCTGTGGAGCTGGTGCCTTAGTGGCTACAGCACTAAAAATGCTTCGAGTCCACCAGGAGAAAAGCACAATATAAATGTTGTGTATTGGCCATCATCCTCTCCGGGCTGAATAGAAACTTTTCACAGGCCTAAACAGATTTGAAAGGCTGACAATCAATACCTGTCAGGGCACTTTTCCATCGGCCAGGTTTGAGATCGTGTTTTCAGATCGCAGTGATTCACTACATTTTGCTGATCGTAAGAGCACAACGCTTAACATGTTCAGCTTTCGAAGTAGTCGATCGAACAACTGGTCGACCTACCAACTAGTACAGTGGCGGTGGTATGAGAACTTCCTCAGAAAACCACTAACCTCTCCTGTGTGTAACACTAATCTCTTCTCTCTCTTCTCTCCTATGCCTAACACCAACCTTTCCTCTGCCGAACACTAACCTCCACTCTCTTGTACTTAACATTACCCACCACTCTCCCTTTGCCTAACACTAACCTCCCTTCTCCTCTGCCTAACACTAACCTCCCTTCTCCTCTGCCTAACACTAACCTTACCTCTCCTCTGCCTAACACTGACCTCCCCTTTCCTCTGCCTAATACTAACCTCCTGTTTCCTGTTCCTAACACTAACCTCTCATCTCCCAGCCTAACACTAACCTCCCCTCTCCTCTGCCCAACACTAACCTGCCATATCTGATGCCTAACATTAACCTCTCTGATGCCTAACACTACCCTTTCCTTTGCTCAACACTAACCTCTCCTCTGCCTAACACTAATCTCTGCACTCCCATGCCTAACACTAACCTCCCCTCTCCTCTACCTGACCCTAACCTCCCAGCTGCCATTAAAAACACTATTAGCCTGTCCACTGTTAGGTCGACGGGCTAATAGGTAAGTTCCCATAATTAATACCAGCCTTGTCCATATGAACTTTTAAAATTCACTGTGAGGCTGACTTATCAAGGCGACTTTGAGGCTGTAAATGTAGAAGGCAGTTTCAAGTCCTACCCTTGCAGCTTTGTTAGTCATTGCCTGATGGCCGCAACCCAAACATTTTGTGAACATTTTTTACCACTAGATCTTCCAACTACCTAGAGTTATTTCACCATGTGTGGCTCCCGGTTTTATTTTGTTTTCCTCTGCTTAAGAAATAATCTTGAAAGCTATTTTCCCTCACAACATTTTATATTTTCTTCCCTGCCATCTAGTTTTCAGCTGAGAACGCAGAAAAGATGAAGCGGATTTATGGCGAGTTCTGCAGTCACCATATTGAAGCAGTTAACTTGTTTAAAGAATTGCAGCAAAACAAAAAATTCCAGAACTTCATAAAAGTATGTATTAAATGGAGTGTGAGCCATGCTCAGCATTTGTTTACTGCTATGATCTTCCATGGCCTCTAATGTCTGCTTTGCACACGCTGTGTTTGATTTAAAGAGGTTCTACAGGGCTGGAGAGCCTGTAGAACATTGGAGAACTTGAATGATAAAACAAATCTGCCTGGAGTTTCATAAAAAATTAAGCCCATGTCTACAAACACATCACTTCCCTATCAGTCTCTCACCGGTTTACCTAACACTAATGAGCCACCTCCCCTCCCCCACCCCCTCCCCTTTCCCCTATAAAATTCCCTATTGAGTACATTGTGATCTACCGGTAGATTGCAAACAACTTCTGGGTAGATCCCACATTGTCTGCCTGAGTGACATACGTATCGTACGCCGTCTCTTTGACTTGGATGACCTTAGTGCGATATGTTGTCCTGAAGTTTTGCACAGCGGTGAAGAGGATTATAATATTGCAAGGTGGGGAGCCATACATTTAGAAGCATTATGTGCTACTGCTGATTACAATTTTGCTTCCCACTGAGCATGATATTGTTACTCTATTTGATCAAGCACTGTTCTATTTAGCTTATTGAGGAGGACTCCATGATCTGCATCTAATTGACTAGCAGCTTGTTGTAATCATGGATGGACTGCCCCTGTGCATGTGCGGCAGTCGTGGCTTGTTGTAATCACTGATGGACCACCGCTGTGCATGTGCTGTAGTCGTGGCTTGCATCTGTGCATAGATTCTACCTGGTAGATTATTTCCAATTTGTCGTTTTCAAAGCGGCTCGGAAGCTAAAAAAATGTGGGCACCTCTGCGCCAAAGCTTCAGTGGTGAAATATGGCCCAAACTCTTGTAGTCTTTATAGGGTGGAGACATGATGCACAGTTAGAAGTTCTAACCACCATCTTCCATTCTGGTCAGTAGCCAGAGGTTTGGGTATGGCATAAGTTGAGACAGATGTAGGGGTGGGGCCAGTATTTTGGGTATGGTGTAGATATTTCTGAGATGACAGTTGGATTATCTCTCCAATTTTCTTCTGTTCACCCGAGGGGAGTGAAGATTGCCCCAAGAATGGAGACACTATCTGGACACTAGAAACCTACACTGGTGCGAGATAGAGCAGCGTAATCTGCTAGTGAGGTGGGGTGAAAGGTGGGGAAATAACATAGCTCCGAAATGGGAAGTTCTTTAAAGTGACTCTAACAAAATTTTCAGGCGTATTTCTTCTATCCTAGAAGTTCCTATACCTGTTCTAATGTGGTCTGTCTTACTGCAGCCTTTCCTAGTTGCACAGTGGCTGTATTATCTCTGTTATATAATCTAATCTTTTTTCAGCTTTGTTGGCTCAGGCAGGAATGTGCTGTTATGCTGTGATAGGTAGAAGTTATACACACCCTCTCCACGCCCCCTCCAGGCTCTGTATGAGTCACAGACTAAGCTTCTCTCAGCCTATCACATGCTGGTTAGCAGCCATGTTTTTTGTTTGTAAACACTGCCTAAAACTGGCTATTACAAGCCAGGATTGCAGCAGGGAGTGACAGAAACAGCACAGAGGGGCCCAGGAGAACATAATGAATAGAATGGTATGCTTTTTATTGTAAGAATTTTGGAGTACAGATTCTCTTTAAGATAATCATAACTGTGAGTCAGGTTTTGGTTAAGAAAAGCCTTTCTATGTTACGTAAAGTTGGTCAGGAGGGATGGAAAAAGCATTTTGGGGGAATGGGTTTTGACTGAATCCAAAAGCTAATTCCACTGTTTCACAGGCCCAGCTCCACCGTTGAAAGTTCCCAATTCAACCAGTCCAGATTCAGCAACCTGGCATGAGCATAGTGCACACTATGAGGGTTTTGATTTTTTTTTTAAGCGCTGGCAAATTTAGTAATTGCTCTATAAGCTCTTGTGCAATGATTTCCTATGACAGTGTTCACGTGTGTTTCAATTTTATCATAATCGCAAACGCGCTACATTGAGCGTTTGGGCTCAATGGAAGGTATAGGGAAATTGCAAAGCGCTTGAAAAAGTGCTTCGTACTGCGATTTCCCGAGCGCTATACATTGTATTTATTCATTTCTGGGTTAAAGAGTTCACTTCCTGACTGACGTCAGGAAGTGAAAAAACAATCGCTCTGCAAAAGCGCTTTTTTTGAGCTGAAAGCGCTTTCAAAACCACCCTATAAATATATTTATAATGTAAGGCCTTAGAAGGTCCAAAAACTTCATGCAATTATAAGCATGTTTATTCATTAACCAATGTGCTGTGCTGGCTCAAAAGAAAAACTATTTCATTTCTTGTCCCTCATGCTTACTTGTGGCAGTTAGTGCAGGGGCTTAAAAAACATCTAAGGAATGGTTGGGTTTATGCGACTCCAGATGTACAGATGTTCTGCTCCTCAAATACCGTTGTCTGTTAGGTAAATGTTTGCATATTTAGCAATCAAATGGCTAACATTTTGTTTTAAGATATAGGTCAGGTTTGTCGGATCACTTATGTTCTCTACTTTTTGGCTTTCCGTTTGTGATCAGTAATGGGTACAGTAAGGAATGAATTCTGCCTGCTCTCTGCTTCACTTTTAACTGAAAAATACAATTGCTATGGTGCAGCTCCACCCTGTGGCCGTCTGTGTGTATAGACACTGTTTATTCATCATTGACCATGGCTTAGTTAAACTACTGTGTGACTTTATATACAAGGAAATGCTGTATTACTGGTGAATAGTTTCCATTTATGGGCATGTGTGTGTGGCCTGATTTAAAGCTAGGTGTTTTTACATTAGAAACATATTTTGGCATAAAGGCTGGTACACACCATGCAATTTTTACTTCAGATACATTTCGAACTAGTGATCCGATTGATCTTCAGATCAGACATCGATCGGCTATAGAAGCTTGCTAGCATACACATGTATAAATTCCAATCAGATTTCTGATCATTTGTCCGATTGCATATCGCTCAAGAATGGATCAAGAGGATGTACACAGAACGATAGGCAGTATTTTGATCAATGTTTTCCCACATGTCTGATTTACTTCTTATCGAGAAACTGAACAATTCTGGGCTTGCGATCAGTCGATGCCAGTCAGTTAGCTGTATTTTTTTTGCCCAATCAAATCTTTTTATCGCTAGGACATAAAAAATGAAGTAAAACTGCTTGGTGTGTACCAGCCTTAAAGAGGAACTTTAAAGGATACGCGAGGTGATGTGACATGAGATTAACATGTATGTACAGTGCCAAGCACACCAATAACTACGGTATGCTGTATTCCTTTTTTTATTTCTCTGCCTGAGACAGTTAAAAAACAGGTATGCAAGTGATGGTTTCTGTCTGGGTCGGGACTGGGTCAGAACCCAGTCAGAATATAGAATAACCCTCACTGATAAGGAATTACAACCATAAAACACTTTCCTAGCAGAAAATGGCTTCTGAAAGCAGGGAAGAGACAAATGGAGTCAATGGCCTCAATTCACGGAGCATTATCAAACGTTTATCAAACGTTTGATAATTTACCTCATGGGTAAAATCTCATTTTAAATTCACTAAGGTGTAATAAATTTTTGAATGTTTTACCGATAAAACGTTCAAAAAATATAAAGCACCTTAGTGAATTCAAAATGAGATTTTACCCATGAGGTAAATTATCAAACGTTTGATAAAGTGTTTGATAAACGTTTGATAATGCTTCGTGAATTGAGGCCACTAGTTCATAGATTTTAGCTCTGGCATACTTCAATGTGTCATTGAGCAGAGACAATCACAATAAAAACTTAAAAAGTAGATTAAAATATAAAATAAAAACTGTGAGATATCTAAAAAATAACATTTTTAGGAGCAGGAGGATAGATACAATTGTTTATCTCATCAGTTCATTTTCACCTCGTGTTTCCTTTTGAGAGTACCAGAGATGGTACACTATCGCTAATTTATATTTACCTGGGGATTCCACTAGCCCATAAGCACTGTGGCTTCCCTCGCCTTCCTCTTCAGCCCCTCCGTTCTGGCGGTACGACTCCCGGTAATCCGGTCAGCCGCTGCCAGTCGAAGGCTTCTGGGCCATGCACGCCTCTGCCACGCTTCCGTCCCCTAGAGCGTTCTGCACTTGTGCAGTATTACTACGCAGGCTCAGAACGCCCCAGGGGACAGGAGTGCAACGAGGGGTGTGTCTTCAGCCGCTATGACTCCCAGTAATACCAGGAGTCACGGCCTTCTACACAAAGGGGCCTCGCTGCTGCTTATTGGGCTAGAGGAAGCCCTGGGTAAGTATAAATTAGCGATAGTGAACATCTCCGGTTCACCTTAACCAAGGATTGAACTTCATCCCAATCAGCAGCTGATACCCCCTTTCCTACAAGAAATCTTTACCTTTTCTCAAATAGATTGGTCGGGGGGGGGGTGCATTCAGCATGGCTGATATTGTGGTGAAATATCTACATTATAAATTAATATAAAAAAGCTATTTTATTCATTGTTATTTTCATTACAGTTCCGCTTTAAGAACGCCTGCTGTAACTTGTAGTCCATAACAGCCAGAGAGTTGTAGGTCACATCAACTTTAACTGAAAAAGCTTTATTTGTGTCATTTATCTTCAGGTGACAAACACGAACCTGCAGGCCCGTCGCCGAGGGATCCCTGAATGCATCCTCTTGGTAACCCAGCGAATCACTAAGTATCCAGTCCTTGTGGAGAGGATATTACGCTGTACACCTGGTAAGAAGGAAATAGCCCCTTTAAGGAGTCCTCAGCCACCTGTACATCTATCATGCTGATCGCTGCTTGCACGGCTCACATTGCAACATTTGTCATTTTACAGCCTGAGAGTCTGGCTGGTTTCAGACTGTAAATTGGCGTTTCCGATGCGGCCCGTCACACCGCATCGCCAAAAACAGGCCTTCAGGGAACACACCTTTAGTACACGGTGTTCCCCGTCTGGCAATCGGCCAAGCAGAAAGTGACGCGTGCTTGTGGTCACTTCCTGCTTCGAGTATGCGGAAGATCATGGAAGCGTATTGTAAAAATTTGCATGCGGGTCACAATGCCAACTTTAAAAAAAAAATGTACGTCCCCATACACTGACATGACTTCCGGGCTGCCTCAGGAGCCGCCCTGTAACCTAGTTCTGCGCTAGCGCTAATTCGGGCATCTCAGACGCAGCGTACCGCAACGTGGGAAATATGAACTTCCCCATAGGGTTTCATTGGGCTGCGGTAGCAATGCGGCAATCTGCCGCACCGCACCACACCACTGGGAAAGGGCCCTAGAAGTATACTGGAAGATAGATTTCATTTAATTAGTAAGGTAATAAATGATATCTATAGGCGGGGCGTACAAGCCTAGATATTTGCCCAATGTGAAAAACAGATGAATCTTCAATGATCTGAATCTGATCAGAAAGGGGTAGATTCCCCCCATCATGCCACACTGATTTTTAAAAGATTTTACCATTAAATCTAGTGACAATCCATCAAAATGCAGTGTCACATTGCTCAAAACAGTGCAACGCTATGGGCTCTTGGACTACCGCCGCTCCCCCGCTGTATCCGATCAACCAAAAATTTCAGTCCGATTGTAATTATGATCGATTTTTGCTGCAAATCGATCGAAATTCCGATCAAATCACTTAGTTCCGTCACAGGTAACCGGCATATTTGATTACGGTGATTGAATTTACTGTTAAAAATCCATACATGTATGTCCAAACGATCGGAAATCAGATCGGACCTGTCAGAAATAATCGCTTGGACCGTCTATCTGACGGAATATTGAGTCGTGTGTACTAGGCATAAGCGATAACTAGGTAGTTATGATGTCCTGTAAATCTCTTCATCCAGCCAACAGCCTAGCTAGCTGACCCTCATTATTGCAGATGTTAATTGTGCCAAGCAGATTATATTGTTTTAAAACCTATAATTAAGTATGATAAAACAGCGATATATGTTAATGATATATGGCCCTTCCCCCTCATATCCCCGCCTTCCTATGCCTAAGACCATTAAAGGCAGAATCACCAGGACAGCTAGGCAACACAGGCATAACGATCACCCCTGCAACCTCTGCCAATGGCTTTGGGAGAGGGGCCCTCCTCCTCGCTCTCCTTAACCGCAATTGCAGCCCATTAGATTAAAAATAAAAACCTCCCAGTTTGTTCACAACTGTCCCTGCCACCTCTTCCTACCATGCAGAGTGTGGGCATTTTTTTATCCTGAACACTCTACTGCCATTCACCTGCTCCCAATCCCGTGACCCTCAGGGGGCCCATGCTGTCATTTTTGCAGGGGGGGGGGGGGGGGGTGCTATTAAATCTAGTTATGCCCCTGCTAGGAAATCTGCATTGTTTTAAAGTAAATAAACATGGCAGTCTCCATATCCCTCTCACTTCAGGTGTGCTGTGAGAAATTTGGACCAGCCCATTCCATGAACACACAGGGCAGCAGACTTGGTGTGAACCGAGCTTCAGAGCTAGAAGATCACACATTCCCATTTCTTGTAGAATGTAAGAGTATTTGCTGAGTCTGTGGTTGGTAACAGAGCGGAATCTCATTGCCTCCATCTCTTCTTATGTCTCCTGTTAGAGGGTTCTGAGGAGCACAAGGATCTCTGCCGAGCTCTAGGCTTAATCAAGGACATGCTCGCTTCTGTCGACTTAAAAGTCAGCGAGTTTGAGAGAAAACAAAGACTTGAAGAGTTTGTGAATAAGCTTGAGAATAAGACATTCACCAAGATGAAGAACGGACATGTGTTTACAAAACAAGACCTGAAGAACACGGAGCGTGTGCTGCTACATGAAGGAGTTCTTCTGTGGAAAACGGCCACCGGGAGATTTAAAGGTATGTACTTTTACAGACGCTCTCTACTTTTCTTACTGCTAGTCAAGGGCGTTACTAGGATCCTAACAGATCCGGGGCACTTTTGGGCACTCCAGCCAAAAAAATGGGTGTGGCCATGCACCAGACTGTGGGTGTAGTCAACTTAACAGTGGTCTGAGTAGGTTTGCCCAGCAAAATGTTGGATGAAGCTCCCCTCTCCATTAATGCAAAAAACAAAAATGCAGCAAATCACATAAATAGGCAGTGTCACTTAAACATAACTACGCAGAGTTACTTGGCTTCTGTGCTGGCTGGTCTGGCTTTCTGTTGGGCAAACTGGCCTGCTGCCATTCCCCCCATAGCATTCCCTGAGCTTCTAGTGGACCCCTTCCCATGCTGCCACGGACCTCCCATTTAAGCACCACAACTCCTCGCATGCCCCCATAGGAGAACCACAGCACCTAGCATGGCATCACAGCACCCAATATGCCCACATAGAGGCACCATAGCACCCACCATACCCCCCATTGCTGTGTGCTGTGGTGCCATGTTGGGTGCTATGGTACATCTATGGGGCACGCTGGGTGCTGTGGTGCCATGCTTGGTGCTGTGTAGCCTCTGTGGGGCATGCTGGGTACTGTGGGGTGCCATGCTGGGTGCCTCTACTCTGGACATCCAAGGCACCCCAGAATAGATCTGGGGCACGTGCCACTGATCTTTGGGGCTAGCAACGCTTCTGCTGCTAGTCTTAAACCTTTGCCGAAGGCTCCACGCCTATTGGCATGAACACGGTGGCAGCCCTAGGACCACTCCATGCCATCTACGGCAGCACTTTACTGGGGACAGCTATGTGACATGGCTGTCCCCCTCGGAGGCCCTACAGCGATCTGCTGTCATAGGCTGATGCGTATGACCGTCAATCGTGCTGGTGGGAGAGGGATAAAAAATAGTAAAATTAAATATAAAAATAAAGATATAAATATTTGTAAAAAAATAAAAACGTTGTCAGCGATCACAGCCCACCAACAGAAAGCTCTGTTGGTGGGCAGAAAAGGTGGGGGGGGGGGGGATCACTTTTGCGCTGAGTTGTACAGCCCTGCAGCGAGCCCTTAAAGCTGCAGTGACCTTTTTTGTAAAAAAATGGCCTGGTCACTAGGGCTGTTTAATACCGTGGTCCTAAAGTGGTTAAATTAGCTGAGATTAATAAGCATTAATTAAACACAAAGTCACACCGTCAGTTCTCACAGAGGTCAGAGATTTAGAATCATTGTCATCATGAGCTCGGTTTTAAAGAGAACCCGAGGTGTGTTTAAAGAATGTTATCTGCATACAGAGGCTGGATCTGCCTATACAGCCCAGCCTCTGTTGCTATCCCAAACCCCACTAAGGTCCCCCTGCACTCTGCAATCAGACACAGATCACAGCCGTGCTGTGAGGCTGTGTTTACATCTGTAGTGTCAGTCTCAGCTGCTCCCCCGCCTCCTGCATAGCTCCGGTCCCTGCCCCCGTCCCTTCCCTCCAATCAGCAGGGAGGGAAGGGATGCAGGCGGGGACCGGAGTTCTGCAGTAGGCGGGGAGAGCAGCAGACTGACACTATAGAGATAAACACAGCTAGCTCTGACAAGCTGTTTGTCAGCAGCGTGGCTGTGATTTATGAGGGATTGCAGAGTGCAGGGGACCTTAGGGGGGTTTGGGATAGCAACAGAGGCTGGGCTGTATAGGCAGATCCAGCCTCTGTATGCAGAGAATATTCTTCAAACCCACCTCGGGTTCTCTTTAAATTGGTGTATGTGTGCGGGTCAGGCAAAAACGGTGCAGGAAATTCGGGCCCACCAGGCGTTGCCATAGGCCGTAATGGGAATTACGGCCATAGTGGCACTCAGACAGTAAATTGGGCGCTGTCAAGAGACAGAGCCCAAATTACTATAGAAACTGTGTAATTCGGCTGCCAGCAATATCTGGAAGCCAAATTACGTCTTACTCCAGAGTCCAAAGCGGCCTGGAGGGGAAATGGTAATTAACGCAGCCAGGACTTTTGTAGGACCAAGGTGAGACGTTTTTCGGCTTCTCCCTGCGACAAAATTTCCAGCCACCTTAATTACATGTACACATATACTGCAGTACTGTGATCCTCATATCAGAGCAACATTAGTCTCATAACCTCAGCCACCTTGAGTATATGTCTCTTGGTCACATGATCTCTTTGATTACCTGTCACAGATTTTACGTATTCCAATGTAATGCAATGCAACACAAGAAGCTTGTCATTAGATCATTAGATGTTTGAGATACGAGAACTCTGTTTAAAATATTAACCTTTTGCTTTATAAACCGCACTGGTAATAAAAAGTAACATGTTTAGCACAAGAAAATGTAAAAATCCACCCATCTGTGCGATGTCCGTTCCTCCTCTCATTCTCCCTGGCCCCCGTAAATCGCCCCTTGAAAATTTTGGGTGAAGTAGAATTTTCAGACAGGAAGAGGCAGGCTTGCCGTGGCGATCCCACTGATCACCCCCTATTCCCTGCTTTGCCATTTTCACACCCCTTAAGAGGAAGGAATAGGAGTGTAAACATTACGGCAAGCCTGCCTCTTCCTGTCTGAAATTTCCACTTTAGACAAAAGTCAGATTTTTTTTAAAGGTGTGATTACGGTGATCAAGGGAACGAGGAGACGAACGGACAACGCACAGAGGTGGACAGTACGTGGATACAGCATGAGCATACCTCTGTGCTTACCTCGGGTAGCTTTGCCTCAGGTCATGTATCCTTTAAGTAATGACACTTATTTAGCTGTGGAATCGGCAATCTGCCCTTTCTGTGATTTTGTACAAAACACAGAAAAAATGTCAAAAAAGGTCTGTTTAAAATGTATTCCAAAAATGTGGGGTATCAATGAGAGGGCATCCTAAAACATTTGGAAAACTAATATATACTACATGTTTACAGGCGGAGAATTCACATAGTAGGTTATTGTTGGGATGGCGACAGGCCCGGATTTACCTCACAGGAGCCTATAGGCACAGATGTCCTGGCACCCTAGAGTTCACCCTTCACGAACCTACAAAACCCCGCCAAACTGCAGTGCACGTGTGTTGGCCATCCCAGCTGTCCCTACAGGTAGCCAGAAGTACCCTCAATATTAATTACTTAGAGGTCCCCCCTAGTGTTAGGTAGCTAGAAAACCTCATTAATAGATAGGTAGATAGAAGTGCCCCTGACTGAAGGGAGATCTCCTCAGTGGAATGCTGAGAGCTGGGTGAGTAACCTCTCATTTACTCTTATCAGGACTCATAGGGGAGGAGGAAGGGAAGAGCCCAGGAAGGGGAATGAGCCGCCTTTCCATCATCAGCCACCTGTAGGCGCGTGCCTATAGTGCCTTATGGTAAATCCGGCCCTGGATGGCGATGTTTCCCTGGAATGAAACGTATAGTTGCAGCCAGTGTTGGAGAGAGAAGGCTAGTCTATTCATACTGCAGACAGGCACGCTGGCTGGGAGTGTCAGCCTGCACTGGCTGCGCCTCTGCTGTTTATGTTGGGAAGGTTTCTTCTTGGAAGAGAAAACTCACTATTTGGCTTTCCTGTTGTCTTTCATTCTGACTTAAACTAAATTAATATTTACTTGGAAAGTAAAGTTTCCAAACATAAAGTTGGGTTTATTAAAAAAAAAAAGTGTAATGTAATGAAACACTGTTTCTTTCTGCACTCCTTTTCAGATATACAAGCTCTCCTTTTAACTGACGTGTTGCTGTTTCTCCAGGAGAAAGACCAGAAGTATATATTTGCTGCAGTGGTGAGTTTATAGCTCGGGGGGGCCTTGGGAAAAAAAAGTGATTTAATAAACTGAAAGTGAAGAGAGGTTAGAGCCAATAAATAAAGATTTACTGGCAGCTCCAGATACTGTGCTGTTTCCAGGCCTTCTAAATGCGGAATGTTGTCCCCTTTCTTATTCCGATTTTCAGGAAAAGGGGCTATGCTTAAGGGTTGGGTATTGCAGACCTGTGTGATCTGTGAACGACTACTCTGCTGCCCTTAAAGAGACACTGAAGCAAAAAAAAAAAAAAATTCTGATCTAATGATTTGTATGTGTAGTACAGCTAAGAAAAAAAACATCAGCAGCAGAGACACAAGTCTAATAAAGTTTCCAGTAAAGGAAGAGCTAAGAAACGCCAGTTGTTATCTATGCAAATTAGCCATTGAGCTTCATGACTTTGAAAGTCGCAGAGAACTCTGCCAGACGCTTGAGATAATAAGCTTTAAAAGACAATGTATCTTTTTTTCCCTCTGCAGGGAAGATTGTACAGAGCAGGCTAGTGAACCTTTGAACCCATTTAGAATGCTGAGTAGTGTCTAAACTGCAAATATTAGAGACTGATACAATGTTATAAAAAAAAAACACTATAGAACTGAAAATAAAAATATTAGAATATTTTCTTTGCTACTATAATTCTAGTAATTATCCGTACTACACAACCAATTCATTAATTCATTATTTTTTTTTTCGCTTCAGTGTCTCTTTAAAGGACCACAATTGTGAGAAATTGTAAAATACAAGTGTACACATTCAGTACATTCCCCCAAACTAAAATGCTTGATAAATTACTTTTCTCCTGTGACGACTCTGGGCAGGGAAAATCTAGATGCATCAATGTAATAGATAGCGGAGATACCGCCGCAGAGGCAAGCGGCATGGCGGCTATCTCCGCGTATCAGCCGGCGGCCTCTGCCGCGCAGTTACATGCTGCTGCTTTGCCTGGTCCTTCTTTTGCACATAGATTGAGGGCTACGCGCGCGCCAGGCGACAGGACCTTTATGCGAATAGAAGGGGAGTCAGCTGATCTGACAAGTCAGCTGACTCCAACGGTACTTTGGATTGGCTGAGTGATGGGGCGGCGCTGTGGGGCATCTCTGTATATATAGTACTAGTCTGTCAGTTGTCCCGTGTCTGCTGTTGCGAATGCTAATGTGTTAGCGCTCAGACCCTAGTCAGATCCCAAAGTGTGCTAGAACCAGCTGGAGCTGGGGATCCACACTTAGCCAGATTCTGTTGATAGCTTAAAGTACTAATTGCATTGTATTATCTGTTATGACCTTCTGCTTCCTTTGACTACTCTCCTGCTTATTGATTCTGTACCTCTGCCCATCTGATTCCAGTTGCCGACTCTGCCTGAACTTAACACTGAATAAGCCTTCTGTCTTTGTACTTTATCTGTCTGTACGTTGCCTACTCTGCTTGTCTGACCTTCCTGTCCTCACCAGTGGGCCTAGCCACTGGTGAGGGATCTGTAATAGCCTTCACCTACCCCTCAGGTGAAGCTCGGCTGCAGCACTGTCTATAACACCTGCTCCTCGTGTCCGCTAGCTGCAGTATAGTCTTAATCGCCTGCTCCTCAGGTGATCATCCTTGCAGCTCAGTCAGTGGTCCCTGCCCCTCAGGTGTCCACTGGTTGCAGTACAGTCTGAATCACCTGCTCCTCAGGTGATCATTGGCTGCAGTACTGTCTGAGTCACCCACTCCTCGGGAGATCTCCTCTTCCTCATTACTGTTGCACCAAACACTATCTCACATTGGTTGTCCTGTGTCTGGCTATACTAGCATTATTGGTGATTCTGCAGATCACCACATAATCAGGTATAGCATCTGTATTATTGGTGATACTGCAGATCACCAATAATCAGAAAATCTGTTTTGCTGACACCAATCGTTACAATCAGGTTTTGGACTAGTCCATTTCCTTATGGGGGATTCTCAGTATTTCATTTATTCTGTACAAAAGCACTCCCTGGAATGGATCTATACAAACATGCCGACCTTCCTAATCACTTGTCTAGCAATTGGACTAAGCACCCTTCATGATTGCTTGTACACTGTAACGATTGGTGTCAGCACGCAGAGAGAATCTGATTATTGGTGATCTGCAGTATCACCAAGAATGCAGATATATACCCGATCATTGATGATCTGCAGTATCACCGATAATTAGATATATTGCTAACCTCTGGACACCTATAGGTATATGAGTGTTTGGTGTAACAGTAATACTTTGAGTAATGCACCTGCAGAGCAGGTGATAAGAAGCAGCCTGGAATACTGCTTTATGCTGACACAGGAATCTTCCAACAGCCTGAGATTCTCCAAGGGGTGGAGTCAGGCTGAAGGTATTAGGAACCTGCACAGGAGAAACGCCTGAAGGATGGATGTCACTAGCAGGTCAGGAGACTATCTCTTAAAGGAGAGCGATAGCTCCCAAGGTAGCAACAGATATCAAACAATGCCTAGTCTTGGTGTGAGGTCCGTGGTCTCTACACCCTGGAACTAGTCTGATGCACAACATAAATGATAATACAATTCTCTAGTCTTGGGTGTGAGTTCCGTGATCATCAACACCCTGGAACTAGTCTGGAATATAACACAAAGACAATACAGTTCCCTAGTCTTGGGTGTGAGGGCCTTGATCTCAACACCCTGGAACTATGCTAGAGAATACACAGAAGATAAACCGTATTCCTAGTCTGGGGTGTGAGGGCCTTGATCTCAACACCCAGGAACTGGTCTAACAAATAACAATAACAGCACAAGGAAATCTGGCTCAGTGTAAATTCCCAGGAAACCCTGGTTCAAACACACTGTAAGATCTGACTATGGTCTGAATGCTTCCACGTAAGTGTTTGCAATGGCAGACAACCAGTGAATGACCAGCACCCAGTATAAATAGCACAGCGCTCCCAGCGCCTCCCCTAAGTGCTGGACCAATGGGAACTGATTGAATCGTCAGCTGACCGCCTTGGTCAGCTGACTCCCTTCTGGCTGTCATAAAAGTTCTGCCTCCCGGCGCGCGCGCGTCCTTCTGAACCTGTGTGGACTATCAGTCCTAGCCACACCAGACATGTGTTGTGTACCACCCGCCGCGCTGGACGCGGAACCAGCCGCACCGCTATCAGGGCATGCGGCGGTTTCTCCGCGTTCGGCCATACTAGCAGATGTAGGCCTATGCGTGCAAACCGCGGAATCAACCGCCTTGTTCTGAGCACACGCGGCGGCTTTTCCGCGTTTTCTCACATACACTAGTCTAGCAGTTGGACTGAGCACCCTTCATGATTGCTTGTACACTATCTAGCAGTTGGAACGAGCACCCTTCATGATTGCTTGTACACTAGTCTAGCAGTTGGAACGAGCACCCTTCATGATTGCTTGTATACTAGTCTAGCAGTTGGACTGAGCACCCTTCATGATTGCTTGTACACTAGTCTAGCAGTTGTACTGAGCATCCTTCACTATTGCTTGTATACTAGTCTAGCAGTTGGACTGAGCACCCTTCATGATTGCTTGTACATTAGTCTAGCAGTTGGACTAAGCACCCTTCATGATTGCTTGTACATTTAGTCTAGCAGTTGGACTAAGCACCCTTCATGATTGCTTGGAAGAACAAAGAGAAATCGAGAGCCCAATATGGTGTAATATTGTTAAGTTGGTTGTGGTTTCAAGCAAAAAAATCTTAGATATACTCACAAACATGGGTTACCCATAGGCAGGTGGGGAGTATTAGAACCTGACCCCACTCAGGTTTTTAAGATGTCGCTCTCTGTAGATAGGAAACGGGGTAGCACCTCTCCACCGAGGGTGGAATCAAGATTTCAGCAAAGCTTGGTGTACAGAGTAATATTCAATTGAGTCACAATATATCAATACAAAAGAATGTTTTATTCAACTCTACTTAGTGCACCGCGTTTCGCGGGTGTGGTCCCACTTCATCAGGCAAACAGGAGTATAACTCAATGGGTCTAAATGCAGAAGTGAGCGCCTCTGTCTAGCAGTTGGACTAAGCACCCTTCATGATTGCTTGTACACTAGTCTAGCAGTTGGACTGAACACCCTTCATGATTGCTTGTACACTAGTCTAGCAGTTGGACTGAGCACCCTTCATGATTGCTTGTACACTAGTCTAGCAGTTGGACTGAGCACCCTTCATGATTGCTTGTACACTAGTCTAGCAGTTGTACTGAGCACTCTTCATGATTGCATATACACTATCTAGCAGTTGGAATGAGCACCCTTCATGATTGCTTGTACACTAGTCTAGCAGTTGTACTGAGCACCCTTCATGATTGCTTGTACACTAGTCTAGCAGTTGGACTGAGCACCCTTCATGATTGCTTGTACACTAGTCTAGCAGTTGGACTGAGCACCCTTCATGATTGCTTGTACACTAGTCTAGCAGTTGGAATGAGCACCCTTCATGATTGCTTGTACACTAGTCTAGCAGTTGGACTGAGCATCCTTCATGATTGCTTGTACACTATCTAGCAGTTGGAATGAGCATCCTTCATGATTGCTTGCACACTAGTCTAGCAGTTGGAATGAGCACCCTTTATAATTCCTTGTATACTAGCCTAGCAGTTGGACTGAGCACCCTTCATGATTGCTTGTACACTAGTCTAGCGGTTGGACTGAGCACTCTTTATAATTCCTTGTATACTAGCCTAGCAGTTGGACTGAGTACTTGTCAATCGTAAAAGAGTTTTAAAAATAAAGAAACCCCCCCGAGAATCCCCCATGAGGAGATGGGCTAGTCCAAAACCTATAAGATCTGTCAATTTTTACAAAGTATTGTAAGCATCAGCGACATGTGAACTGTAAAGTGAATTTTACACTGATGCAATTATATATATGCATACACAGGCATTTTCCATTTTTTATTATATATATATATTTTTTTTGCGATAGTGGTCCTTTAAACTGATCGTACACTTATAGAGCGATTCCCCCATACACTGCACACAGATTTTCGATAGATTTCACTCTGTGTTATTTAGAAAGCATTCGCCATCCCCAAGACAGTGGCCACAATGTTTTTTGGCTGCCTGGTAACCACAATGCCAACTAAACGCAGCTAACGCTTCCCATGTGTACTTTACCCAAAAGTCCATACACTGTACTATGGAGGGTGTTTTTCTACTAGCCAAGCAAAGATTTCTTGTTGGAAAAAGCATCAAGTCACTTGTGTGTGTTCTGAAAAGTTTTACTAAGAACGTACCTGTGACTATAATGACCTTACTCACCTATATAGGCTAATTTAGCATTCTAAGTAGTGTTGACCCTCACGCATAGTGCTGTGCTCACCCATCTGGTATTTTTGGTGGATATTCACCAGATTATTTCTACATTTTATTACAGGATCAGAAATCCCCAGTCATTTCTCTACAAAAGCTGATTGTGAGAGAAGTAGCCAATGAGGAGCGGGGGATGTTTCTCATCAGTGCGTCGTCGGCTGGACCCGAGATGTACGAAATACACACCAATTCCAAAGAGGAACGGAACTCCTGGATGAGGCAGATACAGGAAGCTGTACAGAGGTACTTCAGTCATTTCTGGATGCAGTTTGGTCAATGAATAGCTTGGATATGTACATCCAAAACCAGTACATTATGAAAGAAAGATAATGGGGTCATACATAACAAACAGTCATAGTTTTATCTAACCTTTGGCAGCCTTTCCATATTTTGTTCAGCTTGCATAGTAATGTGGACAGGACAGTTTCTAGACTTTCTGCTGCCGATGCAGCAGAGAGAGAGAGAGAAAGATTAGCAGTACTACTGTGCAGTGTTGCCTGGCATCTCCTACAGTTTGCTGCCTGAATCGTGTGATTCAATCGGCTTCATGCTAGGGCCGGCCCTGAATGTAGACAAATACTTCCCTATCAAGCAGCATTAGTGAGAGGGAGAGATGACCTGTTACAGGTCAACACAATTACCTGTCTATTTAAATGCCTTGTGTGCAAATCATGTTGAGCCACAAGGTTCTTTTTCATTTTCATTGTTGCTTGTTACCATTGGGAACACTTCCCTTCCAATGGTGGGTCAATGCAAATCATTTCAACCTTCACTCAACTGTCATGTAAATTGTATGCAGCCTGAAAACCAATCAAAACCAACAGGGGTGGTATTTTGATTAATCTAATTTCAGCATTCCTTCAGTTTGCTAGAAATTTGAAGTTGAAATCATTTGCATGTCAATGACCAATACGGTGCATGAACTTGGATTTTAAGCGTGGATGTAGGTCTCTTAGGGGCCGTTTCCACTAGAGCGGAAATTGGGCCGAATCCGCAGAGTTTCCCCGCAGGCAAATTGCGCGGAGAAACTCTGCCATAGGGGATAATAAAGCAGCCGTCCAAATCGCTTGCCCTAGCGATTTGGACAACATTGCAGCATTTTTCCATGCAAGTGGCAGTGAATTCCGTCATTTGTCTGTGTACTTGCTCAACAGGGAAGTGCCGCCGCCGCGCGTCTCACAGGATGCGGAGACGGACCCTTAAAGCGGATCCGAGATGAAAAACTAACTATAACAAGTACTGTAACTTGTCTATATATCTTATCTAAAGAAAAATCTAAATCTAGCTGCAAACAGCTTCAACAGTTTATGATTATTCCTGTGATACAATGAGAGCGGCCATGTTCTGTTTGTCACATTACACACAGGCAAGCTGCACTGCATCTCCAGCCCTCAGCCTGTGAAAACTTCACTCCACTCTCCTCCTCCCTCCTCCCCTCTGCCTCTGAAATCTCTGGCTAGTAACCTCCTCCTGCCCAGACTGAGCTCCCATAAGCCCTTGCTACTAAGGCTCGGAGTGCCAAGGCACTCTGCAGAAGCTGTGGGTGAGGCTTGTTTAGTTTATAGGAAATTAAGAGTATTAAAACAAAACAAAAAAAAAGTATTTGGCTTGAGGAATGCCCTATAAACTATATGAAAGGAACACAATTATGCAATGAGTAAAAGTTTATCTCGGATCCACTTGGAGTGAGGTGTGCGTGTATGTATATACAGTAAACCCCAGTTATCCTGAACTCAGTTAACCAGAAATCCCAAGCAACCAGAAACAAGTCCTGGATTTAAAGGATGCATAAATCTACTTTACACCTCTTAATTGAATGTAACAGGTTAATTACTGTATAAAGTCTGTCCTTTGTCTTAGTTTTAGTTTTTAATTACTGTATTTCAACATTAATAGTGAGTTGATGGTAAGTATACAGTGTGGGGTATAGTTTTTTAGCTATGCCTTTTTTTAACATCTATTTTCAGGCTACCAGAAACTACACTTATCCAGCATCAGCTAATCCCCGCTGGGGTCGGATAGTGGGGGTTTTACTGTAAATAGATATATATACTGTTTATCACTAATATTATAAATGCTACAGTTTGGATGTTTGTTACTCAATCACACAACAATGGCTGAACGGATTTTAATGACATTTGGCACACACAATAGTACATTACCTGGAATAACATATAGGATGCTTTTATCCCCATAACCAAAATGTGGGCGGAGACAAATACAAATTTCACTGGGAAAATGTAAACTGCAGCCATTCTTACACTGTTTATAGAAGGGTTCTCAAACGTTGCACCTTTGCACACAGGGGAGGACTGGGACCTTTTGGCCTGGGGGGACAACACAAACTAGAGGCCCGTTTCACGGCATCCCCAGCCCAAAGCCATATCTTTCTTGTGTGCAAATCTTCAAATTGTGATGACTAACAGCCCCAGCCACACACACACACACTATGTACCTGATGCCTAACCCCATTTCTCCGCACAATCTACCTGTCTGTGTCTGATGCCTAACCTTAAAGGAGTTATCAGGCTTTTTTTTTTAATGAAAATAAGTGCTACTTACCCAGGGCTCGTCCAGCCCCAAGCTCCCAGCATGTCCCTTGCCGCAGCTCTGCAGTCAGCTGTTCACTGCCGCTGCCTCCCAGCCCCCGGCGATGACGTCAGGCCAACTGCGCCTGTGCAAGCGGCGCTGTCAATCACCGCCACATGGACCAGAGCGTACTCTGCAGACGCAGAACTACTGCGCCTGCGCAGTACACTCCGGTCCAAGTGGCGGTGATTGACAGTGCTGCTCGCACAGGCGCAGTACAGGCCGACATCCAGGTCGGACTGGTGCTATCGCCAAGGACTGGCAGGCAGCGGCAGCGAATGGCTGACTGCAGAGCTGCGGCGAGGGACATGCTGGGAGCGTGGGGCTGGAGGAAGCCCCGGGTAAGTAGCATTTATTTCATTAAAAATGCCTGATAACTCCTTTAAACAACCCCCCCCCCCCCCCCACACACACACACACACACACACACAAACCTACCTACCTGGTGATGCCTAACCCCACTCCTGCCCACCCACCATACAAACTACTTGTCTGACACCTACTCCCCCCCCCCCCCTCCAACTACCTGTTTGACAGTGCCTAACTGCCTGCCTCCCCCCTCCCCTGCCGCCAATCATACCACAAGAAGAAAAAACATTTCCCCTCAGGCCAGGGTCAGAATGGGGATGATTATCACACAAAAAAAAACTCAGAGGGCACTGGCCTGGGCAGAGAATTGAATTTGACAGCAGTAGCAGGCAGGCAGCAAAGTGTGAGTAACTCAGTGACAAGAAGGGAGAAGAAGTACAGAAACAAAATTTATAAAAAACACCTTCTCCTCTGGCAACCTGGACCCGACCTCCTCTATCCTCCTGTCTCCTCAGTCCTACACCTCCTCCTCCTCCACAGCAGCAAGCAGCTATAGGTGGCATCTCCAACTCCCAGCCCCAAGAGTGTCCGACTCCTCCAGCCAGGACAGCCAGCCAGCCACTCGTAGCCGCAGCTCCAGGCCCCCAGCCCCCCCAGCACAGAAAGCTGAAGAGTGAGACAGCTCACTCCCACGACACCTCAGGCACAGCAGCACAGGGGAGGACTGTGTCCGACTCCTCCAGCCAGCCAGCCACTCGTAGCCACAGCTCCAGGCCCCCAGCCCCCCCAGCACAGAAAGCTGAAGAGTGAGACAGCTCACTCCGACGACACCTCAGGCACAGCAGCACAGGGGAGGACTGTGTCCGACTCCTCCAGCCAGCCACTCGTAGCCACAGCTCCAGGCCCCCAGCCCCCCCAGCACAGAAAGCTGAAGAGTGAGACAGCTCACTCCGACGACACCTCAGGCACAGCAGCACAGGGGAGGACTGTGTCCGACTCCTCCAGCCAGCCACTCGTAGCCACAGCTCCAGGCCCCCAGCCCCCCCAGCACAGAAAGCTGAAGAGTGAGACAGCTCACTCCGATGACACCGCAGGCACAGCAGCACGTTGCGGGCGGCAATGGCTCCAGGGGGGGTGCGGAGTCAAGCAGTTTCAACCCACCTGGCCGGAGAGGACCTAAGCTATTTGTGTCCTTGTGCCGCTCACATCCACCGCAGGCGCAGCCACGCACAAGGGCACACCACGGCCGGCCGCCTCAGCCCCTTATTTGATTGGATACTTCAACTTGCCGGGAAATATCGCGCGAGGTTGCGATCCCCACTGCGAACCTGTCACCTGTGGTATGTCTGCGGCCGCTGCGTATAGCAGCGGCCAGCCCTAATTACTTAAGATTCGGGCAGCCCGGGGGGCAATTGCCCCCCGTCCCCCTGGGCCAGTCCTCCCCTGTTTGCACAGTTGGTCACTGGGTGACTGGGATTAATATTCAGAAAAGTGGATGAAGCCTACAAAAGCCAATCAAAATTCATCTATTGATTTCCAAGGGGAATCTTTAATTGCTGCCATTCTTGCACTGCTAATGGCACAAGCCTCAAGCCTGGTACAGTTGGTCATTGGGTGACTGGGGTTCAAATTCAGAAAAGAGGGTGGAGCCAAATTCAGATTTATTTTATTTCAATGCAAATTATTAATGCCAAAGACTGCAAAGCTCACAAACTAGGTCACTGAGTATTTGAGTAATTGTGGGGTAGGGTTAGAAAAAGTGGGCATCAGCTATTATGTAATAGATTCCACTTATCTGCTGTGTGTCCCCCTGGAATGTGTGACCACTGACCAGCATGGCATGCCACATTACTAATTCTCTCATGACAATTTTGGATGATCTTTCTTTCGCTGCACATTTCTTTTCTGTAGTTGTCCTGAAGAAAATGAAGAAGGGAAGATGAATGAATCTGATGAAGGCAAACGTGCTGCAGAAGCACGAACAGCCAAAGCTCAGGAATATCAAGGTATGTAGATGCATTTGTTGCAGTTTCTTACTATCATAGGTGTTCTTAAATAGATTTATTATTAAAGACTTTACTCAGAGTCAGTTTTTCTTTACCTAACAGTCATCAGAAAAAAGGTCGGTAGTTACTGCAAGACCATAAAACTTTTAGCCTCATGTATGAAAGTCAGTGTGGCCAACATAAACCCAAACATAGCACTGTGACCGCGTGATTTCTTCACAGGCCCCTTGTAACAACTACTGTGGGAACCGTAATTGCTCACCACCACCCACTAAAATCAAGTGTGCCAAGCAGAACACCCACCACCATCACCATAACCAGTGCGGGCTGTTTATGCCCCCCCCCCCCCCCATCCCCTTCTTGCACCTCTGGCACTGTAGTTGCCATTGGCCGGTTTTGGTGCGCCGTATCGGTTTTTATGTATAGAGTGCTTGGGGGGGCCCAATGTAAAACTTGCATCGGGGCCCACAGCTCCTTAGCTACGCCACTGCCTGAAGTACATCTGTAGCCTGACAGAGGAAAGCAGAACAGTGGCCAGCTGAATTCAAGAGCAGTGGAGAGTACCTGGTGCAGCAGTAGGTATGCTGTGCTACTCTTCTAATTCAGATGATGATAGAGAGAAAGCCACCTCTCCCCCCTCCCATTACACCCCTGGTACCATACATTAGTAATGTGTACAGGTTATTCTGCCCCATTAAGACTTGCAGTTAAAGAGTTGGGGGAACAATAGAGTCGATAAGGAAAGAACCAGTAGCTGGAAATAAGGCCAGGTTCACAATGTACAAATCAAAAACTGATCTGTGGAATAAATCAGTTATTAATACGCATCAGTTTTTGATCCGCGACACTCTGGAAAGTTAGAGCACAGTCAATGCAATGCATCCGTTGTGCCGGATTTATAGTTGCCTCCCCAAACTTGCAGTCTGTTGTCAGAATGTGCTGATGGATCTGTTCTAGTAGATTGTGTAGAAAAGGTGCACATGATATGCTACTAAGGCTCAATGGAGTGCTCTAAAGCAGGCTGGGCACATGCACTTAAAATCGAATCGTATCTGAATCGGATCCGTTCTAACTGAGCAATTTGAATGGATCCTATTTATTAACATACTGTAGGTTCTTTCACTTCCATTAGGATCTGGTCCATTCAGCTTGTTAGAGAACAGACCATTTTTAGTGCCAATGTGAATCAGGCCTAAGGGAATTTAATTGATAGTGGCTGATTATCCTAACCTGAAAATTCCAGTGGGGGGTTTCCATCTGAAGGGGCTCTAACTCGCTCTTTGGTGTACTTAATTGTCACTTCTTTTGTCCTACAAGGAGGTTGTGGTGGCTGACTTCAGTCCTCTTTTTAAAATAAAATGGTATTTTAGAGATTATTATAGATTAACTGATAAGCAGATGATGGAATTGTTTTTCTCGATCTACCACAGAGGTCCTCACCATTCATGACCAGCAGATTTGTAGCTATTTGGAAGAGAAGCTGCAGATCTTCGCGGAGTTTGCGGCACTTTGTGGAACTGGCGATATGAAACTGGAGACACAACTTCTTGTGAAAGCCGATTCTGGAGAGATCCCTCCTGCTGCATCATTGCTGGAGGCAGCACTAAAAGAGAGTGAGTAATACATGCGGCTCAGAACAAGTTACTCCTACCTCTTCACCGAAGCACAAATGTTGCATGGTTACTCATGTTTATAGTTTTTTCTTTTTTTTTTTTGACAGCTGAAAGACTTTACATGATTTTAGCTTCACAAATGGAGAGTCCAGCTTGGCCATCTGAGGATCTTGAGAATTCTGATAGGTCAAGAGGGTATTCAAGCATGGAACCAGTTGAAGAGAGCCAGGAAATCCAATACAACTGTGAGTTCCTGAGACTTTGTATGCTCTTTGTGAGAGTGAAGGGCACACGGGCAGGACCGGGCCAAGGCAGAGGCTGGAGAGGCTCCAGCCTCAGGGCGCAGTGTAGGAGGGGGGCGCACAATTCATTCAGCTGTCATTCACAATTGTGTTTCAAGCAGAAAGAAATAAGAAAAGGGGATACATGACAGTGACTGCAAGTCAGATAACTAGAGATGAAGGTGTTGGGGGCCCTGGGGCACCTATTAGTCTAATAGCAATCAGCGTGTGATGGCTGGGGTGGGAGGGATGGAGGGGCCCACTTTGGTGTCTCAGCCTTGGGTGCTGAAGGACCTTGTCCCGTCTCTGCACGCGGGGGACTGCCTGTGGCATAGAAATGGAGGTTGCAGAGCTAGTGACTGCTACTTGTCCCCGCTTCACAGTGCTTTAAGCCACGTCTCCTGCCCCCTGCAACCTGTAAATTCACCTCAAATTCTCCCAAGCTGGATGACAGCCCCCCCCATCTGCATGATCTCCCCCCTCAACTTAATTGTGCTCATAGGGGGCCTTTGCACTGTTTTTGGCAGCATAGCAATTTGCCTGTCCTGCTCCGTTGCTCCATTAGTTTGTGTGCTCTCATCTTTCTCCTCACAGGAACACCTCTTCTTCATTACCCGACGCATGTTATTACATAATGGCATCCCAATGGGTCATAGGGAAGAGACAGCCAAAACGTTGCAGGGGCCCTGGGGAGAACAAATCTGGGGCAATTACCCTGTTGGGCTCTACATTAGCCACCACATCTGCTTTCAGTGGGGTACCATATACAGTATGTGTGCTTTTGAAAGTGATATTCCGATATATCCTTTTGGATCTTTCTTGGAAAACGGGTTGGTAGGGAGGTGAATAATACTGGGATGGGCCCTTATTGTCTGAATTCGCATTGGGCCCCATGTTTCTCAAGCTACAGTAATCAATAAATGCTCTCTACACACAGTTTCCAGTACTTAGCAGCTTTGGTGGTTCATGTAAAAATACTGTTCTAATTGACCTTGCTTACCTCATTTTGGCTGGTTGTTCCCCACTGGGAAAGACAAAAAAAAACCACTGTTCTGTTTCTGGCTGATGCTGACAGCCAGGAGGTAAAAGAAAAAACAAACCTCTTTTTGTTTTTATTGTACCTTATTCTCAAATGGCCACTAATATTTACGGTACTTACCGTAGCAATAAATGATACATTTTATCAGTGTGCTGATAACAGTTGTAAATTGTTTGTTTTAATTACAGAACTCCATAAAAAGTCATTGGTTTGGGCATTGAACAGTCATAACTTTTTATGTATACCTGTGAAACATTCTGGTCTTTCAGAGGTTAGCAGCTAGAAAAGTTTTAACATCCCTCAAACTCCCCAGTAGCCATTTGTCTGCCTTAGGCTATAGGAGGCTGAAATCGATTGAAGAATAGGTTGTCCCAATAAAGCCAAAATTCAGCCTCTTGTTTTTTTTTTAATGCATAAGATTTTGAAATGTTCACAATTAGCAATGCATTGCTGCATAATTGTGCCTCACACATACGTTCTTTTTGCAATAAGTATATTTATTATGTGTTGCTGGCTTTTCTTCGTCGTTCCTTTCCCCAGCACAGAGCTGATCACTTGACCCCTCCCACCTGCTCCCTCTGCTGATGAGAGATTAATGCTTTGTGACCAGCACCACAGCTCAGCAGCATCTTATCTTCTGTCCCAGCTTAATAAAAACATGGTTTATTCCCAAACTATCTCTGTGTTTGTAAAAGCCAGGAGTACCTCTCATCACTATGCTGTGCCTGCAGTAAGGAACTATTTTCACTGCTGTTTTATTTAACACTTCATAAAGCCACTAGAGGTAGTGTGAGTGGAAATAAATGCTTTTTTTTGTTTACCACCCTGAGCATGGAGAGGGAGATAAAACTCTGCTGAGCAGTGTAGCAGTGCAATGCTGACCACAAATAGTTAGTCTCTTAGCAGTGTGATGAAATGGGCAGAAGCAGATGACCAGTTCTTTGCTGATTAGTAAAAAGTGGATGGTGCGGTCCTCTTACTGCCTCATGTTGGTGATGATATGATAGGGGGAGGAGTTTGGACAACAATTTAAGACCTAGTATATTCAACAAAATTACTACATTGTCATATCAACATGAAAAGAAGCTACAGGGCCCAGCTACCCAGGTTATTTCAGTATATTTACTGAAGCAAGTACAGATGTGCAGTGCACAAAACATTTTACTAATGCTAATTTTACTACTACTATATGCTTTAAAAATGGGAGACTGGGCACATGGAGCACTATAACAATTTACAAAAGTTTCTAAGCCCGTTATATATTAATCCAAACTAAAATAAATGGAATGGAGTTGGGCTTTAAAGTGTACCCGAGGCAAACCTCTGGTACAAAAGGGCAAAGAAGAGGGTTCTCACACATTTATGACAGCTCAAATTAACTGTTGGGTCTGAATCAGGAAAGGTGTGGTCCATCAGGTAGAACACATTCCTCTCTTTCTCAGTCCATCCTAAACACGGGCATGGATCTGGCCCTCCAGGCCTGGAGTTCGACACCTGTGCTATAGAGGCTTCACACACTGTCCTCTCGTCCCCCATTTCTTCTCCTCTTCAGCCCTGAGGGTGGCCATACTGTGCCTGCACAAGTACAGCCACAGCTGCACAATGACCCGGAGAAGCTCATGCATGAATGGCTGCAGGTGTGGCCATGCTTTCCTTAATGCAGCATGGCTGCGCTCGTGACAGAAGAAGACTCCAGGCCCAAAGATAAGCAGGGTGGCGGGAGGACCAGGGATGCCTCTATAGGATCCAGATCCCTTAGGTGCGGTAAGTATTTCCTTTTTGACCCGAGTTTAGGGTTCACTTTAAATCCTTATATTAAAAAAAAATGCTGTGTATAAAAGGGAGACTTTCTCACCTTTCCCAATAAATATCAAAGCTTGTTGTTTGTTGTAAGTCTGGGTAAAATAAGGGTCCAATCAATAATGTAAAAATACTTGTAGTATTGATTTTAGCCTGGAAGGATGAGATGGGCATCTGACTCCTATTGCTTACCCTCCTTCAGTGATTGATCACCCACTCCTCCATCGGCATACACTGAGTATAGCCGAACTATCCTCCATTACATTAGTGGCTAGGCACAGAGAGTATGATGCTGGCTGCTCTGACAGGTGGATAGGGGTGAAGGAAAGGTCTGAACAGGCCGGAGGGTTAGGGTCCTGGCAGCTTCAACCACCCCTCCAGCTAACCCTGGAAGATAAGTCTCCTCTGGCTTGGGGGATGAAAAGAGAAGTGGGGCCGTGCATTGAAAAGAGGATGAAAATACTAAGGGTTGATTCACACTATGAGAGCTTTTTAAACGGCAGAGATTTTAAAAGCTCTTGCTAATGCAATCCCATGGGGGATTTTTACAAAATCACATTGCTCTAGTGTGAACACTCACAATAGGATCACATTAGCAAGAGCTTTTAAAATCACAAGTGCTGTGAAAAGCTCTTGTAGTGTGAACGGGCCCTAAGGCCCCATTAAACGCTGATTCACACTGCAAGAGGTTTTTTGAGCGTTAGTAATTTGAAAAGCTCTTGCTAATGCAATGCTATGGGGGGGATTTTTACAAATTTACATCGCTCCAGTGAGAATAGACACTTAGGATAACCTTACCAAAAGCTCTTAAAGTTACAAAGCGCTTAGAAAAGCTCTTGTAGTGTGAACAAGCCCTTATGCTGAGTACACACGATGCGATTTTCCGTCCGATCGATTTCTGATTAGATTCTGCAAACTTTTCTTATCTATTTCCATTTACTTCTATGAGAAATCGATCAGAGAAACGATCGAAAATAAGATCGGACATGTCGGAAATTATCTATCAAACGATCTATCTAACACAAAATCGAATGGTGTGTACCTAGCATTACACTTAAAGGGGCACTACCGGGAAAAACTGTAACATTTAAAATATGTGCAAACATATACAAATAAGAAGTACATTTTTTTCCTGAGTAAATTGAGCCATAAATTACTTTTCTCCTATGTTGCTGTCACTTTCAGTAGGCAGTAGAAATCTGACAGAAGTGACAGGTTTTGGACTAGTCCATCTCTTCATAGGGGATTCTCAGCAAGGCTTTTATTCTTTATAAAGATATTCCCTAAAAAGGATTTAAACAATGATGCTGGCCAGCTTCCCTGCTCGCTACACAGTTTTTTAGCAGTTGGACAGAGCTTTTGAAAATAAATATATTTTCAAATGCTTTTGAAAATAAAAATATCCCTGAGAATCCCCTATAAGGAGATGGACTAGTCCAAAACCTGTCACTTCTATCAGATTTCTACTACCTACTGTAAGTGACAGCAACATAGGAGAAACATAATTTATGGCTTATTTTACTCTGGAAAAATGTACTTCTTATTTGTATATGTTTGCACAAATTTTAAAATTTACAGTTTTTCACTGTAGTGCGCCCTTAATCAGTTACTCTCAGTTATAACTGAAAGGACAACTGATTTTCAAAGTAATGCCCATGTTTCCCAATGGTTCAGTTCACACTATACACGGTTTAACTGAAACATTTTTCTTAATGCACTGCTATGGAGATGAAAAAAAATTTACCAACTGATGAAGAGTAAATGGGGCCCAAGGGTGGTTTATCTTAACAACTGTCTCCTGACTGGACCACACCGTTGTAATTTGCGTTTTCGCTGTCCTGTAAGTGAACTGCACAGGAAGTGGAAAGGTGTGAAGAAAGACAATTTACAACAAGGGAAGGGAAATGCAATGGTTCAGAAGCATTTGAGTCGGGTATCTTCATACACTGACTGCATAGGTATGGGGTTACTGTGTTTTCCTGTGTTTTCCTGTGTGTGTGATGGAATCCTATGCCTGTCAAGCACCAGTACATAAATCTGCAAAGTATATACATAGTTTTCCTCAATTTGAAGAAAAGCATATTTCTTAATGGAAGTGCTAACTGCATTTGGGCCAGTAATACCTAATTTAGTATTTGTCCATCTTTCATGTTTTAGGCCAGTCTCCTGAACTACGAGATGACGACTCTTGTTTTGTGGATGCCAGTACTTCCTTGGGAACCAGTGATGCAGACATGTCTTCTCCAGAGGAAAGGGTAAATGTTATATACTGAGGGCTCATTTTATGTTTATAGCATAACAGCTAGCTTCAGTTCAAGCCTAAATTCACCCTTAGATTTTAACAAAATCAGGATCCATGCAATAGATACAATATTGGGAAATATCTCAGAGGGACATAGAAATTAAATCCTGTGAAGGCCTTCTTATCCATTCTGGCTGTATAAAAATAAGTGGCTGCTGCATGTGTGGGGTGATTTCCAGTCAGGAGGATGGAGAGCAATGCCCAGCGGCAAGTGGCCACAAAATAGGTGAGCTAACCCTCTCTGATGCTGGATGCAGTCACTAGCTGGCTAGTTCAGTATCGCAGAAGGCGAAACTCTGTTTCACGTATCACCCTCTCATCCCTGCTGGTCTGCATCTTCATTCCGGGTCAGTAGATACAAGTACTGGAGGCAAATGATCAGCAGGACAGCCAGGTAATTAGCATTGTTAATGACCATTGCATCCTCCATATCCCTCCCACTTCAGCATCTCTTTAAAGCTCTTTCCACAGGAAAAAAAATTATTCTTATCAAATTTAGTGCCGGCTCAAGCATCCGGCAAGCACATGTATGCGGCACCAGGCAATCCCCGCCTGTGCCAAATACCGGGGACTTTGCTATATACGGTGTGTGTGTTTGTGTTTGTGTGTGTGTGTGTACTACAGTGGAGTTGACCTTTTTTGCTTTTCTTATATACTCAGAAGTAGTGATGGCATGAACTGGTCGTAGGTTCGCAAAGTTCACGTTCACCTACAAACAGTTTGTGCCATTACTACTGAGAAGTTTATTTTTTTTTTCGGCACCACTACACTCCTCCAGCATTGTATCGGTTTATAGTTAGTGTATGATTTTTTTTTATTTATTTTTTTTTACATATACACAGAAAGTGGGTGCTTTTATAAATGTACTGTAATATACACATGGTGCCTGTGTATGTTCTGCTTCAACACTAGGTGGTGCTATGTGACCAGATTTATTACAGCTTTGCAGTGGATACCATCATTGGTTAGGCTAGGCACACATGATTTCATTACTCTTTGTTGCCCTTTCCTGCTAATTCAGATGCAGGAAATTGTATTGGCATGGTATCGCATATGTAAAGGACAGAAGATTACAGAGCTGGTGATTATTTAGAGCTGTTTACTAGGACATTTTTGCATTTAGCCTCCTGCATGTTGTTTTTTTATATAGTATGTCTATAAAAATACATTTGTTAAGTGCTTTTCTCTGGACTCAAAGCGTAAATTAAAAAGGATGTCTTCTGTTAGCAAATAGGTGGGAACTAAGCATCTCATCTGTTCTTCATTTGAGATATTATTGAGAAAGAAGCAGATGTGGGCAGCACGGTGGTGTAGTGGTTAGCACCCTCGCCTTCCAGCACTGGGTCCCCGGTTTAAATCCCAGCCAGGGCACTGTCTGCATGGAGTCTGTATGTTCTCCCTGTGTCTGTGTGGTTTCCTCCTACATCCCAAAACATACAGATAACTTAATTGGCTTGCCCCCTAAATTGTCCCTAGACTACGATACATACACTACAGGATACATACATAGACATATGACTATAGTAGGGATTAGCTTGTGAGCCCCTCTGAGGGACAGTTAAAGAGGAACTCCAGTGAAAATAATGTAATAAAAAAGTGCTTCATTTTTTACCATAATTATGTATAAATGATTTAGTCAGTGTTTGCTCATTGTAAAATCTTTCCTCTCCCAGATTTACATTCTGACATTTATTAAATGGTGACATTTTTACTGTGGGCAGGTTATGTATCTGCTCCTAGTTGTTTTGTCTGTTACAGACAGCTGTAAACAGCCATTTCCTTTCTGTGAACATTGTTACATTGTGGCAATTTGCCCAGAAAACCGCGGTACCAGAGTTTCTTGTGGGAGGGGTTTCATCACAAAATCAGTCATACAGCGCCCCCTGATGGTCTGTTTGTGAAATGCAATAGATTTGTCATGTAAAAGTGGGTATCAGCTACTGATTGGGATAAAGTTCAATTCTTGGTCGGAGTTTCTCTTTAAGTCACAAGACAACATACTCTGTACAGCGCTGCGGAAGATGTCAGCACTATATAAATACTAAATAATAATATTTTAATCAATATTTCAGGACTGAGGAAACCAACAACAAGTGTAGCTGGACTTTGATGATTAATACTATGTAAGGGTCAGTATCCTTGTATATTCAGTGTTTACTGCATATTTACAGATTTGTTTCCCTCCTTTGTAGGTTGAGTTGAATCACACTGTGAGCCGTACACCAGAAGAGGTAAGTAATGAATACAATCTGTCTTTAGCACTCAGTACAGTACATGTAAGCACACAGTACAGTACATGTAAGCATGTGTAAGCATGCAGTATAGTACATGTAAGCACGCAGTATAGTACATGTAAGCATGCAGTACAGTACATGCAAGCACGCAGTATAGTACATGTAAGCACGCAGTATAGTACATGTAAGCATGTGTAAGCACGCAATACAGTACATGCAAGCACGCAGTACAGTACATGCAAGCACGCAGTATAGTACATGTAAGCACGCATTATAGTACATGTAAGCACACAGTACATGTAAGCACGCAGTATAGTACATTTAAGCACGTGTAAGCACGCAGTACAGTACATGCAAGCACGCAGTACAGTACATGTAAGCACGCAGTATAGTACATGTAAGCACGTGTAAGCACACAGTACATGTAAGCATGCAGTATAGTACATGTAAGCACGCAGTATAGTACATGTAAGCACGCAGTATAGTACGTGTAAGCACGCAGTATAGTACGTGTAAGCACACAGTACATGTAAGCACGCAGTATATTACATGTAAGCACGCAGTACAGTACATGTAAGCACGCAGTACAGTACATGTAAGCACGCAGTACAGTACATGTAAGCACGCAGTACAGTACATCTAAGCACGCAGTACAGTACATGTAAGCACGCAGTACATTACATGTAAGCACGCAGTACAGTACATGTAAGCACGTGTAAGCACGCAGTACAGTACAGTACATGTAAGCACGTGTAAGCACACAGTGCAGTACATGTAAGCACGCAGTACAGTACATGTAAGCACGCAGTACAGTACATGTAAGCACGCAGTACAGTACATGTAAGCACGCAGTACAGTACATGTAAACACGCAGTACAGTACATGTAAGCACGCAGTATAGTACAGTATATGTATGCACAGTACAGTACATGTAAGCACACAGTACAGTACATGTAAGCACGCAGTACAGTACATGTAAGCACGCAGTACAGTACATGTAAGCACGCAGTACAGTACATGTAAGCACGCAGTACAGTACATGTAAACACGCAGTACAGTACATGTAAGCATGCAGTATAGTACAGTATATGTATGCACAGTACAGTACATGTAAGCACACAGTACAGTACATGTAAGCACACAGTACAGTACATGTAAGCACGCAGTACAGTACATGTAAGCACGCAGTACAGTACATGTAAGCACGCAGTACAGTACATGTAGGCACCCAGTACAGTACATGCAAGCACGCAGTACAGTACATGGAAGCGCGTGTAAGCACACAGAACAGTACGTGTAAGCACGCAGTACAGTACATGTAAGCACGCAGTACAGTACATGTAAGCACGCAGTACAGTACATGTAAGCACGCAGTACAGTACATGTAAGCACGCAGTATAGTACATGTAAGCAATAGGTACAGTATATGTAAACACACAGTACAGTATATGTAAACACGCAGTACAGTATTTGTAAACACACAGTACAGTACATGTAAGCACTCAGTACAGCATATGTACAGTGGGTTGCAAAAGTATTCGGCCCCCTTGAAGTTTTCCACATTTTGTCACATTACTGCCACAGACATGCATCAATTTTATTGGAATTCCACGTGAAAGACCAATACAAAGTGGTGTACATGTGAGAAGTGGATCGAAAATCATACATCATTCCAAACATTTTTTACAAATAAATAACTGCAAAGTGGGGTGTGCGTAATTATTCGTCCCCCTGAGTCAATACTTTGTAGAACCACCTTTTGCTGCAATTACAGCTGTCAGTCTTTTAGGGTATGTCTCTACCAGCTTTGCACATCTAGAGACTGAAATCCTTGCCCATTCTTCTTTGCAAAACAGCTCCAGCTCAGTCAGATTAGATGGACAGCGTTTGTGAACAGCAGTTTTCAGATCTTGCCACAGATTCTCGATTGGATTTAGATCTGGACTTTGACTGGACCATTCTAACACATAGATATGTTTTGTTTTAAACCATTCCATTGTTGCCCTGGCTTTATGTTTAGGGTCATTGTCCTGCTGGAAGGTGAACCTCCGCCCCAGTCTCAAGTCTTTTGCAGTCTCCAAGAGGTTTTCTTCCAAGTTTGCCATGTATTTGGCTCCATCCATCTTCCCATCAACTCTGACCAGCTTCCCTTTCCCTGCTGAAGAGTTGCACCCCCCGAGCATGATGCTGCCACCACATTTGACAGTGGGGATGGTGTGTTCAGAGTGATGCGCAGTGTTAGTTTTCTGCCACACATAGCGTTTTGCATTTTGGCCAAAAACTTCAATTTTGGTCTCATCTGACCAGAGCACCTTCTTCCACATGGTTGCTGTGTCCTCCACATGGCTTGTGGCAAACTGCAAACGGGACTTCTTATGCTTTCTGTTAACAATGCCTTTCTTCTTGCCACTCTTCCATAAAGGCCAACTTTGTACAGTGCATGACTAATAGTTGTCCTATGGACAGAGTCTCCCACCTGAGCTGTAGATCTCTGCAGCTCGTCCAGAGCCATCATGGGCCTCTTGACTGCATTTCTGATCAGCGCTCTCCTTGTTCGGCCTGTGAGTTTAGGTGGACAGCCTTGTCTTGGTAGGTGTACAGTTGTGCCATACTCCTTCCATTTCTGAATGATCGCTTGAACAGTGCTCCTTGGGATGTTCAAGGCTTTGGAAATCTTTTTGTAGCCTAAGCTTGCTTTAAATTTCTCAATAACTTGATCACTGACCTGTCTTGGACCTGTCTTGTGTGTTCTTTGGACTTCACAGTGTTGTTGCTCCCAACTTCTGAGGCCCTCACAGAGCAGCTGTATTTGTACTGACATTAGATTACACACAGGTGCACTCTATTTAGTCATTAGCACTCATCAGGCAATGTCTATAGGCAACTGACTGCACTCGGATCAAAGGGGGCCGTATAATTATGCACACCCCACTTTGCAGTTATTGATTTGTAAAAAATGTTTGGAATCATGTATGATTTTCGTTCCACTTCTCATGTGTACACCACTTTGTGTTGGTCTTTCATGTGGAATTCCAATAAAATTGATTCATGTTTATGGCAGTAATATGACAAAATGTGAAAAATTTCAGGGGGCCGAATACTTTTGCAACCCACTGTATGCACATTACAGTATATGTATGCACACAGTACAGTATATGTATGGACACAGTACAGTATATGTGATTCTGCAATTCTGAGGGCATACAATATAAGAATTCAGAGGAAGGCTTTCACAGTATGGATGCTCATGCCTAGGCAGGTTTCGTGCTGTCTCCCTCTTTTTCTCCAGAATTTTGGGTGAATGTTTACCATATTTTTCTTTTCGGCGTATAAGACGCACCTAGGTTTAGAGGGCAAAAAGCAGGGGGGGGAAATATACTAAACTTGGTACGTCCATGTGCCAGGAGCGTCTTGTAGATGCCCCCCCCAATAAATGTGTCACCGCTGTACCTCTTCTGTCCCCCATGTGTCCTCTTCTGTCCCCCATGTGTCCTCATATGTCCCTCATGTGTCCTGTGCTCCTCCATGTTCTCCTCTGCTCCCCCATAATCAATGCAAGCAGCAACAGCACGGCTCACCTAATCCATTGGCCTGTGACGATCAGAGACCCCTCCTCTTCCTCACTGTTCCCCTAGTGCTGATTGCGTGTAATGATGCGATCAGCAGAAACCGGCACTAGAGGAGCCATGAGGGAGAGGAAAGGTCTCTGATGGGCTTCGATGAGTTAGGTGAGCGTGCTTCCCCTGTTCGCGAGCGGAGGACAGAATGGTACACAGTACAGGGAGTCATCACGGCAGGTTCGTATCTGTGTTTGGAATTCAAGATGCAGTGAGTTTTTCTACCCATTTTTGGGGGAGAAAAAGTGGCTTATTTGCTAAAAAATATGATAATTTGCAGTGTACGGGTAGTTTCTGACTTACAAACTGCTCGAAAATGGGAACAAGCCATACATTTATTTTCCAAAAACACTTTGTAGTTTTTGAGAAAATTGATTTAAAAAGAAATTATAGGAAAAAATGATTTTTAAACTAGGTAAAATTCTATTTTGCTGCGGTATACTATACTACATAGTAAGTTCTGAGCTCTGCATGCACATTCTAGATATTAAAGCAAACCTGTGATCCAGCTTGCACCCTCTGGAAGTTTGTGTGGATTATGTGGAAAATTTGCGTGAGCGATATTAGCACATTACCATCATCACTAGGACAGAAGAAGGCACAAAGGGAGCCTGAAGGAGGTACAAAGGGGGAGGCAGAGATGGTACAGTGAAGGCAGAGGTGGCACAGATTGAGACCCTGAGGGGACAGGAGAACATAGGTGATGCAGTTGGGGGGGCAGAGGTGGCACCGAGGGACACAGTGGAGGCAGAGGGGGCACTGAGGCAACTGGGGACAGAGGTGACGCAGAGGTGGCAGAGAAGGACACCGTGGAGGCAGAGGGGGTACTGAGGGAACAGGGGGACAGAGGTGATACGCGGTGAACTACAGCGATCTGTGTTGGCCTGGAAATCATGTTAGTCTATGGCAATGCAGGGTTTTAAAAAAAAAAAAAAAAGTCGTCACGGCGCGCATGTGCCGAAGTGTATTTTTACAATACACTTAAGTGCACTTCCGCATACCATGAGGCAGGAAGTGACCGCAAGTGTGCGTCACTTCCTGCTTGGCTGGTGGGCAGACGGGGAACATCGCATACTAACATTACATAATTTGTAATGTGAAACCGGCCTGGCTCTTTTTTTTGGTACATCTGCTGCACAAAGGAAGTTTCAGGGCTTGCTGGGTTTTCTTTTTTTATTCTTTACTTTCCTCTCAGACAAAAACGAATGCAGCCTGATTGGCTGAAGCCTCTTACCCTCCCTTTTCCCCTCCCACACCTCTGTTCCTCTCTGATTGGCCAATATTTCTCCTGCTGAGACAATGCACTTTCTACTGCATAGCTGGGAGTGTCTGAAGACTGGGAGGAGGGCGGGCAATTATACACAGACAGAGTAAGGGAGGAAATTATGTCAGGATTGGCTTCAAGATAGACACAGTCAAAGTGGAAAATCCTAAGAAGGATTTTCTCTTTTTTTTTACTATTGAAAAATCACTAAAAACAAAATGTGGACAGTGCAATACATATGTTATGTAAGTTTTTATCTACTTATATATGTGTTTTTTTTCTGAGATAGTATGGCTGACATCTCCTCTTTGAAGCAAACCTGAAGTCAGAAAATCCACTTCGGGCTTGATACTTTCTTTAGTAGGGGGGGAAAGCTATGGATAGCAAAGAGTCTTCACATTTCTCTGTCCAGCTCATCATTACAGCACTGTCCTCCGGTGTAGCTATTCATCCTGGTGGCTCTTGGGAACTAGTCATGTCCCTGAGTAGTTCCGAGGTCGAACGCATCCCTACTGGACAGGTGTGGATCAAACTCCCAAATCCCCAGTAGGAATGCGCTCATCTTTGGAACTACTTAGGGCTTGAGCCCACTAACGCAGTTGTGTCCGCTTCTGTCTGCTTTTCAGCATCTGTAACATTGATGTGTTGCTGAAAAGCGGACACAACTGCGTTAGTGAGCTCAGGCCCTTAGTAATACGATAAAAGCTCTTTAACCTAGCAGGCTGAATAGCTACACCAAAGGGCAGCGCTGGAATGACAGGCCGGATGGAGAAATCACATTACTGGTCACTAATCAGTCAATCAGTGTTATGCGATTAATGTATTATTTTTGTTTCTTCTTTTTTTTTTTCCTTTAGGTTTTGCAAACAGTCCAAAACCTGACTCGTCTTCTGTACAGCATCCAGGTGTGTTCATCCAAATGTCTTTTAATACTGGTTTCTATATAAGTGTTAGGAAAGATGCTTGCTTGATAGCTGACTATTCATTTGGAGAAAGTGGGCTATTGTTTGACAGACACCAAACAAATTCAATGTAAAAAATCCAATAAAGAGAAGGGAGTTATCCATGCACTAAATTCTGCAAATCCCTAAATCTTCTGTTTCCACCTCATTAGGTGTAGCTATATCATTTTTGTTGTTTTCTTTGGGAACATGAGCTAGCATTGATGAGATCCACTCCATATGTAAGATAGTAGAGGGTGGCTTATTCCTGTGAATTGTGACAGTGGAAGTTAGGAAGGTCTCGTGTACACAGACCTTTGATATTATTAATTCATCTAACATTTAACAGGTGAACTCTAGCTTGAAGTCAGTACGGTTTTTCTGGCATATGCAGACCAGTCCACACACCTCCCACGCCAGCCACACCCACTCTCAGCCTCCGGGTGATAACATTGCCCAGCTCAAGTTCATTTTGATGTATAAAAATCTGCTAAATTAAATCAACTACTTTTTTTTTTTTTGTCTACACTTGACCTCAGCGTTCCGGAATGTTGCTATACTTGAAAAGTGCACAACAGCACATAATGTTAAGACGTCAAAAACCCTCCCAGTGATGTCACTTTTTGTAAGGAGGTTACTATCTGAGCTTTTAGTGAGAGCAGTGAATGTGAGCCATGCTGTAGCATGCATGTTCTTGTCTACTGTGAATGATGTCCTACAGCCATGTGCATAATACCTTCCTCTGTCCCCAACTATGCCACTAAATTTAATAACTAATGTCTGGCAGTGGAAGGGAAAAATAAAAAAAATAAAATATAGAAAAATAACATGTTAGGTATTTCCTCCCTTGATGTGCTTCCAATGGTTCTCAGTTGCCTCATTGTAGCCTCCATCTTTTCTCTTACAATACAAAGTTAGGTAACGCTTGTGTATTTTTTGTTTTACTGGTGTGTGTAGCGTTTTCACAGATGACAAATGTTTTTTCACATTTTATTTTTTAGGGTTCCGTAGCCATTCAGGACAGTCAGATAGAACTGAGCAAAGTGCTAAACCAGGAGCAGGACTCTGGAGGCAAAGGCTCTGCTCTCCGTGGAACTCACCTACAAGAACAGTACCGATATCTAGAGAAACATCACGGAGAGGTGGCAAAACTTCAGCAACAATTTCAGCAAGAACAACATCGCTGGGCCCGAGAGTGTGAACAAAAAGAGAAGGAGCTGGAGGAGAAGGAGAACATGATTCAGCAGTGGGAGAGGGACTGGCAGTGTCAGGTGCGTCTCCTGGAGGAGAAGAAAGATGAACTCACACAGCAGCTTCTGGAGTTCCAGCAAAACGTGCAGAGACTAAAAGAAGGCCAGAGACTGGTGGAGAAAGAGAGGGAGGACCTCTGCGTACAGCACAAACTCCTACGGCACTGGAAACACACTCGCCAGAACAGCCTGCCTGTATTTCCTCACCACAAGACAGAGGTAGTGATCAACAGAGAGCAGAGTTTACTTTTATAATGTTGTTGAATAAAGAGTGATATCCATTTCCACCATGACCAGCCTTGCTGCAGGTCCCACTAACTAGCTAAGAAATGTATCTACAGACTTCAGAGCTGTGATCGTAAGCACAGCCAGAAAGAACCTGATGGCTGCAGGCCAGGATTTACCTCACAGGAGCCTATAGGCACAGATGTCCTAGTACCTTAGATTTCCTCCCCTCCATAAACCTACAAACCCCCCCCCCCCAACTGCATCACAAGTGTGCTGACTGTCCCAACTGTCACTTCTACCTCACCTCCCTTGCTCGTCAGCTACAGGTGCCCCTTAGTATTAGGTAGCCAGAAGTACTCTCAGTATTAAGTAGCTAGAGGTACCCCCAAGTATAAGGTATAGAGAAACCTCCGTATTAAGTATCTAGAGGTGTCCCAACTGAAGGGAGATTTTGTCAGTGGAATGCCAAAAGCAGGGTGAGTAATATCTCATTTACACTTTCATCAGGACTCTTCATAGGGAAGGAGGGAGAGAGGCACTCTGGGAGGAGAGTGAGTCGCCTTTCCACAATCAAGCACCTATAGGCACGTGCCTACAGTGGCTTATAGTAAATACGGCCCTGGGGGGCTGTATTAGTAGATTGGGTTAGGTAGAGGGAGCATTCGCACACCACTTTCTGATGTCAATCATTCCATTGCTGTCACCTATGTGGAATAATTAGCAATTGCTGCTTTTGGGTTAATTTTTTATAAAATAAGCATTAATATTAATAATAATTAGTAGTTATTTGGGGAACAAGTATGGAAGGTTAATTTCAGAAAACTTGTCAGCTAGTGCTGCTTGTGTTCGGTCTGCCAATTTGCCAGCACGTGTCCAGAACATCCCTCGTACCTTCTCACCGTCCAGTCCACAAGAGCTCCTGCTGCCCACCTGCACCACAATATCTGGCCGAAGTGTTCTAGACTAAAGAAATCCCATGTAAAGGGAAATGCCACTGCTTATCGGTATCTGGGAGAAGAACATTCTGAAAACTCTTGGCCAGGCATGGGCGCAAATTCGGCTTCGGTGAGTCCGGATCGTTCTATCCGGATCTCACCCAGTAATGCTGTGCGGACTTGGCGGGGGGGTGTGTGTGTCAAGCTTACCTGTCTGATGTCTTCTTCGGTCGTCGCGCGTCACGTGATTACAAACACTTCCTCCTTCAACGCGGAAAGAGGAAGTGTTTGTACTCACGTGACCGCCGCTTGGAGCGCTTCGTGGGTGGCGCCGAGGGATGACCGATGTTTGTGATTCATGGGGGCTGCCATCTTTGTCATGGGGGCAGCCATCTTTTTGGTTGAAAGGAGGTGACAAGGAGCAGGAGACACAGTTCCAACTATCCTGTGTCCTGATTACCCCTCCCAGCTGCACACGCTAGGCTTCAAATGTCAAATTAAAAATGTTAAAAATAAAAATTGCACCAAAACAGCAGAACGAGAACAACAAAATCAGAAATCCCATCATGCTTTTCACAGCATCGGGGGAAAAAAGCCCGGGCAGTTTTCTTCTGTGCAGCTAAAAATGAAGCTTGTATAAGAGAAACAAAGTTCTGATGCTGTGAAACTGTTAAAGAAACACAAAGCCTTTTCAGTGCTGCTGAGTCGATTTTCAGTCCGGAGGTTCACTTTAAAGTGGACCCAAATTAAAAATTCAAGATTTCAGAAATAAAATCTATTTTCTAACTTATAATAATAAATAGCAGCTTTTTTCAGCTGCATGATGACCAATAAAAAATATTTTACATTTAGTAGAGAAACCCCTCCCTTCCTTTCATATTGCCGGGACAGAATCCAGCAAACTGTTGGAGTAGATGGTGTCCAGCAATGGAGGAATTGCTAATGGCTGCCACCTGTATAACTCTAGTTATAAAAAGAGAAGGGTGAAAAGCATGCACTGAAATGCTCATAGGCTTGAATGAGCGTTTATTTATCTTTGTATGTGTCAGAATAGTGCAACTAAGTATTTTGAATTAAAAAAATGTTTGGTTTAGGTCAGCTTTAAGATGGTCAAATTTTGGGGTCAACTTATATTTGAGTATATATGTGCAGTTCTTACATGAAGCTCAGTTGCATAGAATTCCCCAGCCTTAGCCAGTTGGCAACGCTTTTTGCCCCTGTATCAGATATGCTGCTGAATTATATAGCACCAAAGGCCCAGGCCTAGTGGCACACCTGAATGGAGTATGTATATCTTTATATTTGGTCTGTTGACTGATGTGTAAGCTTGTCTCCCTATTTGGCGGTAAGATTGTATAGAATACCCACAACACTGGTCTCAATGAGTTCTGGGAGTTACTCTGGGCATTCTGGGTTGGAACAAGGATAGTTCATGAGATGGAAATAATTCCAAGCTGATGCAGGATTATGCAAATGTATGCAGCTTGAAAATGGACCAATTAAATTCCATCTTATCAGAATTAGTTTCTATTCAATCTATTTTTATGCTGCGCGCATTTGTATGCAACATTTGCATAAACCTGCAATAACTTGGTAATTATTTGCATCTTATTGTCCATCGCTAGTTTGGAAGCCCAGCCACACCCTCCCATGCCTATGTCACACTTCTGACAACCCTTGCTACTAACACACATCTGGCCACACCCCTTCCTACCCCCTTGGTGAGGTTGTAATACTAAGACCTGGCCGAGATCACATGGGAAGGGAAGACTAGAGTTGAGACATAGTCGAGATCTGACTTCGGTGACTTACAGAGACTTCACTGTCTAGTTTGTCTCACCAGCTTGTGTTGCTAGTAGGGCTGTATACGTTACAATAACCCAATACAGGGTCTCTTCAAAACCCATTATGTTAGAGGTCTTGAAATTACATTTGTAGTCAGAATGATATAGGACACAGAGCTCTCGTTTGAAGCTCATAGACACTTTTCATGCACCTTACAGCTGCTTTTATTTGCCTAAAGCATTCTTTAAAGCACCGTGCCTATTATTAAACAGCTGAATGGTGGGAGGAATTTGTGCGCCTATTAAAAGGCATAATGACACGAGTTCAATTCTGTGCGCAGCTTCCATTTTGTCTGCCTGTAAAATTCATCATTTACCCATTTGTCTAAAGGTGTGCGGTGAGAAGTCTGACAATACAAATACCTCTGTAATTTAGAAACGGCACCATGGTTATTTATTGTCATTTGATTTTATGGTCCGCTCATTAAACTGAGAAATGTACCACAGCGCTGGGCGGGTGAAGCGTTTCACAGAGCTGGAGAGCCGTTGCCGTACATTAACAAATCTCCGACCAGGCAGACATTGCAGACGTTTAATAAAGTGAGGACAGAGGTTATTGCAAAAAGTGTCAGAAAAAATGCGGGCGTGTTAAGTCTTCCCTGGTTCTTGTAAACTCTGCTGACCTAACTCTCGCTTTCCTCTTCACATTACAGGGTGTAAGAAACCCCCAGCCTGACAGTTTACAATTGGAAGACTCCGGCTGCCTTAATAATGCGCTGGCTCAGATATCACTGAACAACATGGCTCCACAGCGAAGCTCTGCTTACTCAGACGCTTATGCGGATCACACCTCTGACTGTGTAGAGACTTTTGGGTCTTCCCCTGTGGATATCTCTAGTGAACCTTGGAGCGCCTTAATTTCCCGCCAGCACAGACCTGAGAGTTCCTCCCGGCACAGCAATAAAGATGCCTGTAATAATGGTAAATGCATAGTGTGCAATAATGACTGTTGTAGACCAGTTACCTTCATGCCTATACAGTATCTCACAAAAGTGATTAGACCTCTCACGTTTTTGTAAAAGCTTTACTATATATTTTCCTGGGACATCTCTGATGACACTTGAAAACGAAAAGTAGTCAGTGTACAGCTTGTGTACCAGTGTAAATTTGTAGCTCACAGCCATTAATGACTAAAGCACTGGCAACAAAAGTAAGTACATCCCTAAGTGAAGAATGTCAACATCATGCCCAAAATGTTAGTATTCTGTGTGCCCACCATTATTTTCTAGCACTGCCTTAACTCATTGGGCATGGATTTCACTAGAGCTGCACTGGATGCCACTGGAGTCCTCTTCCACTCCTTGAAGACATCACAAAGCTAATGGATCTTGGAGGCCTTGCGCTCCTCCACCTTCTGTTTTAGGATTCCCCACAGTTGCTTAATAGTCTTAAAATATGCTTTCCTAGTCCAGCACCTTTACCCTCAGTTTCTTTATCAACGCAGTGGTTGCTTGGAGGTGTGTTTAAGGTCTTTATCATGTTGGAATGATAGCCCAGCCCACTTTCTGAAGGGAGGTGATCATGATGCTGTGCTTTAATGAACTGAAGCTCCCTAGTGCCAGCAGCACTCATGCAGCCCCATAACTTGGCAAGAAAACTGCAGGCAAGACACACATGTCTTTGTTTTCCTCACCTGGTTACTGCCACATACGCTTGACACCATCTAAACCAAATAAGTTTATCTGTGTCTCAACAGACCACACAGTATGGTTCCAGTAATCCACGTCCTTAGTCTGCTTGTCTTCAGCAAACTGTTTGCACTTTAGAAAGAGTTTCCTTCTGGAACAACAGCCATGTAGACCAATTTGATCCAGTTTGCAGGGTATGGCCTGAGGACTGATGATCAGGCTGAACTCTCCCAAAGCAACACCCCAAACTGCTGTCCTAAGAAATTATATAATAAAATATTTACAAAAATGTGAGCCAGGTACTCATTTTTGTGAGACACTATAGGTGCATTAATGGGAACTGATAATGATTTTTTTCATTTATGTATTTATTTACTACAATTTCTATTAGTACTGACAAAAACATTTTTAATCAGGAAAGTAAATATTATCAATTACAAATGTGGCTAGGAAATGGCACTAGACCGCCTACACACAGCATCCTGCCAACATTATTATTTGGAACCGATGTCTCTTCATTGTTCTCCCCAGAATTTTTTTCCAGCTGGGTGGCATGAAAAAGTGCCGGATGGGGCGCGGCAAGGGAATGCAAGGTCGTTGCAACTGTAACAATAACAATAACAATAATATTTATATAGCGCTTTTCTCCCTGGGGACTCAAAGCGCTGCGACCCTGCATTATGCAGTCTCAAAGGCTCGGGAAAAGAGGTGAGTTTTTAGCCTTTTCTTAAAGCTGTCCAGAGAAGGAGCCTCTCGTACTGATTGTGGAAGTGAGTTCCATAGAGTAGGGGCTGCATAGGAAAAGGCCCGAGCACCAAATGTTAAGTGTATCCTGGGAATAACCAGCTTCATCTTGTTGGCAGAGCGGAGGGTGCGTGAAGGGGCATAAAGTTCCAATAGATCCGCTATGTATTTGGGTCCCATGTGGTGTAGAGCCTTGAATGTCAGCAGGCAGATCTTAAAATTGATTCTCCATTTTACTGGCAACCAGTGAAGAGTTTGCAGTACTGGGGTGATGTGTGAGCTGCGGGGGGCATTGGCTAGGAGTCTGGCTGCAGCATTCTGTACTAGCTGTAAGGGGAGCAGAGCCTTATCTGTAGATCCGATGAACAGGGCGTTGCAGTAGTCTAGGCGGGAGGATACAAATGCATGAACCAAGGCAGGTAGGTCTTCAGCTGGGATAAGGTGTTTGATTTTCGCTATATTTCTTAGATGGAAGAAGGAAGACTTGACGACAGCTGATACCTGCTGTCTGAGTTTTAGATTTCCATCCAGGATCACCCCAAGGTTACGCACAGAGTCTTTATACTGTACAGTATCTCCCCCAATTGCTAGTTTGAGGTGGTGAGCGTTTTGAACTTTATCCATCATGTGTGGACCACCTACCACCAACACCTCTGTTTTGTCAGAGTTCAGCCTCAGCCAGCTGGTGTTCATCCAATTTTGTAAATCCACTAGACACGCATTTATGGATGCTGATGGGTCTTGGGTGCCAGGCTTGAAGGACAGATACAGTTGTGTGTCATCTGCATAACAATGGTATCCTAGGCCATAGTTCTGGATTATTTTGCCCAGTGGGAGCATGTAGGCTGCAAAGAGTAATGGTGATAGTACAGAACCCTGTGGAACTCCATAGGCAAGTGGCACTGGATTAGAGTAGTGTGTGCCCAGACATACTTGCTGTGTCCTGCCAGATAGGAAGGTCTGAAACCATCTAAGAACAGTACCCCTTAGGCCACAGTAATTCTTCAGTCGCTGGATAAGAATTTCATGATCCACAGTATCAAATGCTGCTGACAAGTCAAGAAGAATCAGAACTGAGCAATCACCCTTGTCCCTTGCAGTAAGTAGATCATTCATTACTCGGACTAATGCTGTTTCAGTGCTGTGCCTTTTCCTGAATCCTGACTGAAAAGTATCAAAGATGTTGTTATCTGTAAGCCTGGCTTCTAGCTGGTTGGCGACTGCTTTCTCGATAACTTTTGATAGGAATGGTAAGTTCGCCACAGGTCTGTAGTTGGTTACAGAATCAGGATCTAGTGATGGTTTCTTCAGGAGGGGTTTTATGATTGCTTTCTTTAGTTCTTCTGGGAAAAGACCACTTTGCAAGGAGCACTGAGTGATTTTGTGAAGTGCTGGCCTGATCAGCTCTGAGCACTGCATTAAGGATCCAGTTGGGCCAGGATCCAGGTCGCAGGTAGTGGGGCGGAGACTTTGAATGAGAATTCCAAAATCTTCTACACTCAGAGTGTCAAAGACTTGCCATGGTGGTACGGTAGTAGGCATATGCAACGTCCAGTGGTCAATTGATGTAGTTGGTGTAATGCTGGCACGGATGGTAGACACCTTGTTTGTGAAGAAGGCAGAGAATTCTTCACACCTTTCCCTGGAGTATGTGGTTGGGGCTTTTAGGCAGGAAGGATTGCAGAGTGATTCCACTGTGTGGAAGAGTTGAGCAGCTCTGTTGTTGGCTGTAGATATTTTGTGCGAGATAAAGTCTGATTTTTTCTTGGTTATTGCTTGTTGGTATTGTCTGAGGTGTTGAACTAGGCTAGATTTGTGCTCCTCAGACCCTGATTTACGCCACTGTCTTTCTAGTCTGCGCCCTTTCTTTTTTAGATCCATGATGGTTTTGTCAAACCAATTAGCTTTCTGCTTTTTGGTTGCTGATTTGGTGCGCCATGGGGCAATACTGTCAAGTGTTTCATATATCGTGGTGTTGTACTGGGTTACTAGAGTGTTTGGGTCCATTTGACTGTGGAGCAGATTTGTAAAATCCAGGTTGGCAGTTATCCTCTCCGGTGTTAATTTACTCAGGGGACGGGTTTTGATTGTTTCTTTAGGGAGCTGCTTGATAGGGTGATGTTCAATAGTAAACTGTATTATGTGATGGTCTGACCACACCACTGGGTACTTACCGCATAGGAGGAGGTGGAGCACCTGGCTAAATGAGCCTGGGGAGAACACTGCTCTTTGTAGGCTAGAAGAGATAGTGTAGTTGGTTTCAGCCCTTGCACATCCTGTGCCTTTAAATTTGCCAAGAAGCTTTCCCTGCGGTCATTTGTAATCCAGCCCACTCCAAGCTAATCGCTTGTGCGCTGTCTGGATCTTCAGCAATCCACCTCGCACAGTCCTCCAGTCAGCCCAGGCCGGCTGCATTTGCAGTAGTACAGCGCAATCGCAGAACTGTCGCGGGAGCGTGATGGGGACGCATGCACGGCCGGGCCACGCATGCGCAGTATGTCCCAGACCGGAGGCTGTTGCGGGGTGGATTGCTGAAGATCAGATGGTGCAGAAGGACGGCGAGGGAGTGATTAGCCTGGAGGAAGCCCCAGGTATGTATATTTTTTTCTTACATGTCCATGTCAGGTTCTCTTAACCACTTCAGGACGAGAGCAATTTTCACATATCAGCACTGCTCCCATTTATTTGTCGATAACTTTTTTCCAGGACAAATTAGGCATTTAGTGTGTGAAAATTTTATTCAGTAATTACCTTATTTTCTATGCATTTTAGAGGGAAATTAAGGTAAAAAAATAGGAAAAACACACAATTTCTCCATTTACATCCAATATAGCTTTACAATAAACAGTGCCAAGTATACGAACCCACAAATTGTATTTGCTCATCCATCCTGGTTATTACAACATTTAGATTATGTTCCTAGCACAATGTATGGTGACATTATTGTATTTGCAAACAAAGGTGTCTTTTTTCTGTTTTGTGTTTTTTGCTTTCTCATTGTACACTATAAATGATTATGAGACCTTATTTGCAAAAATAATAGTAATATACCCTCATGACATATGTAGTTAAAAGGCCAAGTTCCTAAGGTAACAATACATGTTTTTTTCTCTTATATTCTGTCACTTTGTTTTCATTTTACAAGACTTTTATTTTAATACAGAATATGCAGAAATTTAATTGCTTTTGATTCAGTTTGTGACTAAAAAGAATACACAAAACATGGGCCTCAACCCTAAAACTGTCTAAACTCCATTCTACAACTTATCACGGTTAAAATGATACCACATATGTCTCTGAGTACAATAGGCTATCCGAACCCAATATCCGCTTGGATTCGGATATCCGGATTGAAAACCGGAAGTGGTCTTTAAAATGCTTCCAAACCATTTTGGAAGCTAAAACTCTCTCTCTCTCTCTCTCTCTCTCTCTCTCTCTAGCAGGTGGGGGGATGCCCTAACTGTTCATGTATGTCAAAAGCAAGCTCACATACATTGGCCAGGAATCAAAACCAGGTCAACTGCTTGGAAGGCAGCTATGCTCACCACTATACCACCAACACTACATGCTGAAGCCAGCCTAGCATGTACCATTGTGATATACCCAAGAGAAAATGAGCTTGCTTATTTGCCTAATTTGCTAGATGAAAGCAGTGGGACACATGGTGATACTGCTTACAGGCTTCAATTCAAGACTTCAGAAAGATCATGTGCCCCCCTGGATGATGCTGGTGTAACACACACAGCAAAGGATGGCAATTTGTAGTCTGGAAGATTCCAGGGCAAGGGTGGGAAGGATGGAAAGCTAGGTGGCCATGCAACCCTTCCTGCTAACCTAAAGCTTACTTGTGTCTTACAACACATTGGCTTAAGACTTTACCAAATCCAATGCTCCAATATGGGGAAGCTTCTCTGTTTGCTGTTTTTTATGTTGTGTTTTTTAAGTGTGGTGTCACAGTTCACTCATCTCTTCAAATGTAAGCAGACTGCAGAGTGGCGCAGCGGAAGTGTGCTGGGCCCATAACTCAGAGGTCGATGGATCGAAACCATCCTCTGCTAGGCATTTCATTTTTGCACCTCGCTTTATCTCATGGGCAAAACGGTTTTCATAGCCCTGTAAGAGAAAGTGTAATAAGGGCCCTGCCGTAACATAGATATTACTGTAGCTAAGACTACTCCTGGGCCTTTCTTGTAGTTGAAGAGATGAGTGAACTGTGACACCACACTTTAAAAAACAAAACAAAAAAAAAACCGCAAACAGAGAAGCTTCCCCATATTGGAGCATTGGATTTGGTAAAGTCTTAAGCCAATGTGTTGTAAGACACAAGTAAGCTTTAGGTTAGCAGGAAGGGTTGCATGGCCACCTAGCTTTTCATCCTTCCCACCCTTGGCCTGGAATCTTTCAGACTACAAATTGCCATCCTTTGCTGTGTGTGTTACACCAGCATCATCCAGGGGGGCACATGATCTTTCTGAAGTCTTGAATTGAAGCCTGTAAGCAGTATTACCATGTGTCCCACTGCTTTTATCTAGCAAATTAGGCAAATAAGCAAGCTAATTTTCTCTTGGGTATATCACAATGGTTCATGCTAGGCTGGCTTCAGCATGTAGTGTTGGTGGTATAGTGGTGAGCATAGCTGCCTTCCAAGCAGTTGACCTGGTTTTGATTCCTGGCCAATGTATGTGAGCTTGCTTTTGACATCCTACAAATCCCTGGAAGACGAGAGATTTTTTTTTTCAGCCAGAACGGAAATTGCACTTTCCGATCATAACTAATTTTGGCTTCTGCTCAGATATCTGACATAACTATCCGCCCGGATTTCGGATTTTAGATGGGAAATCCGAGTTTGCTCGGATAGTCTAATTGTTTTTTAAAAAATATCCGAATTGCTATTCAAAGTTCGGATAGTGGAAAAATTTCGGATTATCTGGGTAGTTTGGATATCCGAAATCCGGATGAGCACTACTGGTTCTAAATAGTCTGTCTTGGTGAAGTGGAATGGATATGAAGATCAATGAAGTAAGCCATTTAGGATGGCAGTGGGGGCAGAGCGGGTTCTATTATAGGATAGGATATTCTTCTGACAAACATCACTACCCATAAGGCAATGCAAAGCAAAAAGGTAGACCGCTACACTTACATGTGTACACAGATAGGAGCAGGGAGATCAATGCCAAAAGTCCATAAATATCCAAGGAAGTCCCGCTTCCTTGGATATTTAACTACCCATAAGGCAATGCGGATAAGGGTTTACTAATATACAGCCACTGATCAACATCATCTGGTGGGCAGGGCTTGCACCTTATAGGGTGAAAAAACAAAGTAATCTCAATTCAATGCTAGGAAATACCCGGTTTTCCCCTATAAAGTGGACCTGATCTACACTTAGGTGGTGAGTAATTTAGAACTTTACAGTTCACTGCCAGGCAACTGGTATTGCTTGAGGAGGAAGTAGAACAAATAGGCGCCAGGAAATTTGGGCGCATCATGCGCCACCTCAGGCTGTAATGTGGATTATGGCTATAGCGGCGCACAGAAGGTAATTTGGGTGCCGACAAACGATGGAGCCCAAATTATACTAAAAACAGCATAATTCAGCTGCCAGCAATAGCTGACAGACGAATTACGTCTTTCCCCACACTATCTATGGCGACCTGGAGGGGGAATAGTAATTAACACCGCCAGGACTTGTGCAGAAACAGGGTGAGACGTTTATCGGCTTTTCCCTGTGCCCGAATTTCCCTGTACCATTTTTACATGTATGTGCCTGGCAGCTGTACTGATCTATTTAGCTTCAGTAGTGTCTGGATAACACCAGAAAACAGCATGCAGCCAATATTGTCATATCTGACAGCAATGTCAGAAACACCTGATATGCATATGCTTGTTCAGAGTCTGTGGCTTAAAAGTATTACAGGCAGTGGATCAGCAGGAGAGCCAGGCAACTGGTATTGTTTAAAAGGAAATAAATATGGCAGCCTCCATATCCCTCTCACTTCAGGTTCCCTTTAAATGTGAAAGATCAACTCTTTTTGGCTAGATGTTTGACTTATGGCCTGTTAAGTCATGCTGAAATATGCTGCAGTCATTAAATCAGGCTTTTCTGCGTAGGATTTTTAAACTTAAAACCACCCGGTCATAAACTTGGTGTTGTCTTTTATTCTTATTACTTGTGATTTATGTTCTTCATAATTCCGTATGAGATCACATTACAGGCAATAATGTATATGGTATGCCTCTCGTTCCAGACCTGAATGCAGCCAGTGTCATCTACTGCGGGACATTATTGTCTTCAGGATCTCAGAATGCGGGATCCCCACTGTCACCTCGATCAGACACAACCAATGCACTACACACTGACACTCCAAACAGTATAGAGAACGGGCGGATAGAAGAGAATATCATCTACCTGTGATCAGCTTCACTCCGGAACTTGCAAAGCTGACAGACTGTGTACATAGCGCTCCCTCTCTATATATAGCGCTCCCTCTCTATATATAGCGCTTCCTCTCTATATATGTCCATAGGATCTGCCATTGATTGGCGGTATTTGAAAACATTGCACATGGATGCACATATCCATTTTTGTGATATCTGCTGTTATTATGGTCAGTGACTGTAATCAACCAGTGCGGGATGGCATCCAGTATATAATATTTCAAGAGGATTTCCGAGGATTAAACAATGGACTGATTGACAATTCATCATAGTAGACAATTTAACGCATGCTATATAGCAAGATTTTCATGATCGTTTGTCCGCTGGCACTGGAGAATTTGTTATTTTGTACCCTTTCATTAATAAGGGTAAATGTTATTGTTGTATTTTTTTTCTTGTGGAAAATAGCTAAGTTATTGTTTTGTATGTATGCAGTTATCAGTGATGGCTTTAGCACCTTTCAGAATAGTGAAGTGAGGAGCGGGATACAGGAGGAGGCGCTGTTGTACGCCCGCTCCCGGCCAGTGACTGAATCAAGGAGGGGAATCGGGGATCAGGATGCTCCGCCCCTGGGGCGTGCACACATTTAGCAGGGGCAGGCTTCTGTCCACACATGTTAACATGCCAAGTTTTTGTAACCTCTGGATACATAAAATAGGTGGAAATCTAGCAAATGAATCACATTGGGATGAGTGTGCGTGTTCTTTCTGTACTTTCTCAGCAACTTTCATCTGAAACTTTGTCAGCAATTCGTATAGTCATTGAGATGCCACTAATTATAATTCAGAGTTGATACAAATGTTATGCCAATTTTATGCAAATATGTTCAGCTTGGAAATGGATCAATACAAACCAGTCAAGCTGCTGCATTTGATTGGTCCATTAATTATTTTGAAGCTGCACACTATTTGCATCAACTCTGAATTAATTAGCTACTTCATTTGATTTATTTCTGCATACATTTGCATAAAATCTGCATAAACTTGGGATTATTAGCATTATACGTTACCAGAAATAATCAGCAGGTTTGAAGGGTATGAAATGTGTCACCATTTTTACCCTTACATGTGTTTAAAGTGCCCTTGTGCTTACATCTAGCTGTGCTTAAAACTGTGACCTGGTCAATAATGCATTATACAGTTGGCATTATGCAGTTGGCTGATGGTGTAACGGTTAAGGGCTCTGCCTCTGACACAGGAGACCAGGGTTCGAATCTCGTCTCTGCCTGTTCAGTAAGCCAGCACTAATTCAGTAGGAGACCTTTGGCAAGTCTCCCTTACACTGCTACTGCCAATAGAGCGCGCCCTAGTGGCTGCTGCTCTACTCTGGCGCTTTGAGTCCGCAAGGAGAAAAGCGCAATATAAATGTTATTTGTCTTGTCTTGTCTTGTCTACTTGCATTATTTATTATATCCACGGTTTATTGTACTGACAGGCCACTCCCAGTATGTACAGCATAAGTGGTTACCTGGGCCTGTACTGTCTGTACAGTGGATACAGTGTATGTTGATCCCTGCTTCACTTCTGTGCTTCTAAAATGCTTCTAAAGATTTACATCCCTCCTCCCTTCTTATAAAATGTCTTTCTGTATTTATCACCCCCTTTACAGATTTTTTTTACAGATCTTATTAATCCAGTGAATACTTAAGGTAGCCATACACTGGTCGATTTGCCATCAGATTCGACCAACAGATAGATCCCTCTCTGATCGAATCTGATCAGAGAGGGATCGTATGGCTGCCTTACTGCAAACAGATTGTGAACCGATTTCAGCCTGAGACCGTTCACAATCTGTGGTGGTGGTGGTGCTGCCGCCGCCCTACACCCCCCCCCCCCCCCCCCCCCCCCACCGGCATACATTACCTGCTCTGCCGGCGCGACTCCCCAGGTCTCTGCTGTCTTTGTCTCTGGTCTGGTCTGGTCTCCGGCATGCTTCACTTCTTCCTGCGGTAGGAAAAAGTGAAGCATGCCGGAGACCAGACCAGAGAAGACAGCAGAGACCAGGGGACTTGCGCCGGCCGGAACAGGTAATGTATACCCGCTGTATTGCGTCGGTCGTCGGGCATTCGAACGCCCCTATCGATGCACTCCCGACCCGCCGGCGATCGAGAAAAATCTTCCGCATCGGCGGGAATCATTGGGAACGATCGATTTCGGACGGAAATCGATCGTTCTGTCAGCGGTGTGCGCGACTATTTCACAGCCGATTCGATCACTGTGATCGAATCGGCTGTGAATCGGCGGGAAAATCGTTAGGTGTAAGTGTGTTTACACAATAAAATGACATGCCCAGGACCTTAAGGCTGTGTTTCCACTTGTGCCCGACCACATGGCCAGCAGGAGCGGAGAGTGTTGTGTCCACTCCGATGGTCCTCCAAGGTCTGGCTGGAGCACGGGTCAGATGCATTACCCCATAGGCTATATGGGGGAACATATCTGCCTGGCCTGGGATTATCGTGGGCTGCACATAAGTGAGATCTTCTATCAACAGATCCCACAAATCTGTTGCAGCTTTTATAATATAGGAGCCGTTCACTGTACGTTTAGCAATGAGCTGAGAATGGCCAATTAAATGTCCACTGTCGGGCACAAGTGGGAATATAACCTAAAGCAGGGCTAAGATCAAATCAGTAAATAACACATATCACATTATTGATCAATCCTTATTTCAACACATTTCAACTACACTATGGTATAAGAATACTAACACTTAAAGGAATACTGTAGGGGTCAGGGGAAAATCAGTTGAACTTAACTGGGGCTTCTAATTGTCCCCCGCAGACCTCCTGTGCCCATGCAGCCACTCACCGATGCTCCGGCCCTGCCTCCGGTTCACTTCTGGAATTTCACATTTTAAAGTTTGAAAACCACTGCGCCTACATTGCTGTGTCCTCGCTCCCGCTGATGTCACCAGGAGTGCACTACGCAGAACTACTGCGCTTGCCGCAGTCCACTCCGGCCCACGTGGCGGTGATTGACAGCGCCGATCATGCAGGTGCAGTCATCGCTGGGGACTGGGTCGGAGCTCCGGCGAACGGCTGTGGGGAGAGCTGCGGCGAGGGACGTGCTGGGAGCTTGGGGCTGGAGGAAGCCCCCGGTAAGTAGCGCTTATTTTCTAACTTTTTGCCTGACAACTCCTTTAAAGGGAACCAGATATGAACGTTTCACACAAAATAAACATATCAGTTGATAGCTTGTAAAGAATAAATGCTCTACCTGATAATTTTGCCGCTCTGGTGTGCCTTTTTTAGTGTTTTTTATCCATTATTGCTCCAGGAAAAATCAAATATGGCCGCCGGCTCATATCACTTCTGCTTCCAGGTTATGAGGTGTTCTGGATGTGCTGTCTAGGCTATATGAGACTAGGCTGCTATCTAGGCTAAATGCAGCCTTTCATCTATGTGCTTTCATATTGGTATGATCTGCCTGTAGGAAGTGTCACTGATAATAACTGCATTTTCATTCCTATGAGAATCTAGTGCACACAGAGCACACAGGGATCATATTACAGCCACAGAGCTTCTCTCTCAGGAGCAGCCCCCTCCCAGTCATCACAGCTCTCAGTATGCAAAGCAGAAGATCTAAGCCAGGAGGGGGAAGGCTTGGGCTTGAAAGGACTTCACAGAAGAGTGACTCAGCTATAATGATTCCAGGTCAAACCTCGACTGAATTGTCGGTGGATTCTTATCACAGTTGCTAATAGACTAATTAAGCAGATAACAATGAAACTAAAAGCAGGGTAGGTGTTTACTGTCATGTTCCCACTGATAAATGTAATAAAATACATGAGGGTGCTTCATCTCTGGTTCTCTTTAAAGTCTGAAATTCCAGAAGTGAACCGGAGGCAGGGCCGGAGCATCGGTGAGTGACTGTGCTGGCACAGGACATCTGCGGGGGACCATTAGAAGCCCCGGGTAAGTTCAACTCATTTTCCCCAGACCTCCCTACAGTATTCCTTTAAAAAAAGATGACAAATATTTTTCATAACTGAATCAGAATCAATTTATTTTCACCAAGTAAGTTTGCACCTACAAGGAATTTGTCTTGGCAGTTGCTTAACAAACACAAACAAAAACAATACAAGGACAGACAGTGTGTATATTACAAGTCAAGGACATTATAAGTATAGTGGCAGTAAGCAATGTGAGAACTGTTCATTTTCAGTTCTGTGCTGATTACTTTCAAGTCCTAGCAGCTCTAACGTGGTTCAGCATTAAGTAAGTAAAAGCTGTTCTTGTGTCTAGAGGTTTTGGTAGCGATTGACCGGAATCTTACGCCTGAAGGCATGCGCTGTAAGATGGAGTGAGCTGGGTGAGAGGGGTCAGAGGCAATCCTGGTCACTCTTTCTGCACCTGCTAGCGTAAAGATCCTGCAGGGAAGGTAAGCTACAGCCAATTATCCTTTCCGCTGATCAGATGATGCGCTGCAGCCTCCCCTTTTCTAATGCTGAGCAGGAGCCGAACCATACAGTCATAGATGTTATGGTGGATTCGATGATTGCGGTGTAGAACTGCACCATAAGATTTTGAGGTAGGACAAACTTTTTCAGCTGCCGTAGATGGTACATCCTCTGTTGCGCTTTCTTGACAATAGTGGCAATGTTGTCCCATTTTAGGTCGTTTGAGATCGTGGACCCAAGAAACTTGAATGACTCTACCTGGGTTATTGTGGATCCATTTATGGTTAAGGGGAGGTGCTTGGGGGGAGATCTCCTAAAGTCTATTATCATCTCCATAGTTTTGAGAGCGTTTAGTTCCAAGTTGTTGCTGCTGCACCAGGAGGAAAGCGGTCCCACCACATGCCTGTATGCAGACTCGTCTCCGTTTTGTATAAGACCAACTACTGTTGTGTCGTCTGCAAACTTCAGAACCTTAACAGATGGATCTGTGGAGATGCAGTCATTGGTGTAACGTGAGTAGAGCAGTGGGGAAAGCACACAGCCCTGGGGTGCACCAGTACTGACTGTCAGAGAGCTTGATGTGAGTTTACCAAGTCTAATACACTGTCTTCTGACGGTTAAGAAATCTGTTATCCATTTGCAGATGGATTCAGGTATGTGTAGCTGGGAGAGCTTGCTGTGTAGCAGTGCTGGAATTATGGTATTAAATGCAGAGCTGTAATCTATGAATAAAATCCTGGTGTAGGTTCCTGGGGTGTCTAGATGTTGTAGTACATAATGCATACACATGTTCACGGCATCGTCTGCGGATCTATTAGGCCTGTAGGCAAATTGCAAAGAGCCCAGCAGGGGACCTGTGATGGATTTCAGATAAGTCAGACTCCCACCGTGTGTTTATGTTTTTCTTGCATGTTTTTGGTTTGACATCTCAGGCAAGGAAGACTTAAGCCTGTGTTCAGCGACAGAAACACTTCTCTGTGTTATCTCTCCCTCACAAGCAGTAAGGGCTTGTTCACACTAAGGGCATTTTCACCTTTTTTCAAGCACCGGCGATTTTCAAAATAGCCCTAAAAACGCTTTTGCAATGATTCCCTATGAGAAAGAGTTCACATCTGAGCGGTTCGTTTCCGCTCAGCAAAAGCGTTGCCTGTACCTTTTTTGAGGCGATTCCGCCTCAATGGAAGGTATAGAAAAACCGCAAAACGCTCACAAAACCGCTTTGAGCTGCGATTGTGTAAACGTTTTTAAGAATAAATACATTGTATGTATTTTTTTCCGGGTCAAAGAATTCTCTTCCTGACTTGCGTCAGGGAGTGAATTAAAAAATGCTCTGGAAAAGCTATTTTAACAAAAACACACCGCTCACCCAAATGCTGGGAATCGCTAAAAAAATTGTCAAACACACAATGCTAACGCAATCGGAATGCAATGTGAACCAGGCCTTAATGGATACTGCTGTACAAGTGCAACTTCTGTGGCTTTTGAACTTTGAGAGATGGAGGTGAAACCTTCCACAAAGAATTCGTTTTCTAAGGCGCTCTTAAAGAGAACCAGATATGAAATGAAGGAAAGATTTATACATACCTGGGGCTTCCTCCAGCCCCATATGCACGGATCGCTCCCACGCCGCCGTCCTCCGCTGCCTGGATCTGCCGGTACCGGGACCCGTCATTACCGCCAGTCGGCCGGCTGGATGCGGCCAATTGTCCGCATCACAGGGGCTCCCTCCATATACCTACGCGTGCGGCTGCATACTGCGCAGCCGCATGCGTAAGGGTATGCTGGGAGCCCCTGTGATGCGGACAATTGGCCGCGTCCGCTGGAAGTGACGGGACCCGGTACCGCCGATACAGGAAGCGGAGGATGGCGGCGTGGGAACGATCCAGGCTTATGGGGCTGGAAGAAGCCCCAGGTATGTATAAATCCTTTTCCTATTTTAGCTGGCCATTCGTCTCTGGTTCCCTTTAACGTACACTACTTCATAGTTAGCACTCTTGTAGGACAGCATTTATTTTTTGGCCAAAATTCTGCTCTAGACAGAAGCACATCCACAATGTATGCCAAGCTAAAGCAAACACTTTTTGGGCTGCAAAATAAGCAAAGTATTATATGATAATGTACATCTGATCCTGATTTCAACTGCAATCATGTTAAATTGTGCAGTACTTCTATAATGCTGGAGACCAGTTGCTAGGTAGCACATAAATGTAAGCAGGACACAGGAGATCTAGACTGTCTGATCATCTCCTCTGAGTGCCAACGGAGTACATTGTTCTCCCTCCTTACCCCTCCCACCCTGTGCCGCTCTGTTGGTTGCCATCCCTTGATAGCAATCGTCTGTACATCATTGGGCCCTGAATTATCACCAGAGGGATGACAGTACTCGTATGTTTGTGTGTGTGTGTGTGTGTGTACTTTAAAGCCTCGTACACACTGTTGATTGAGGCTTTAAAGTACACTCACACACGCATGCATGCACACACACTGTCATCCCTCTGGTGATGGTTGCTATGGATGGTTGCGGAGGGACAACACAGGTGTGTACACAGAGGGCATTGACCCACAAGCCAATCGCCCAGAGGATCAACTCACCCCAGCAACAGCTTATTCTTTTGTGCCCGTCACTCTCCGCCGTGTGACCGCACGCCCCGCTCTGTCGTCTCTCCGTAAAGCAACAGAATGCGTAGTCTGTTACACAGTTGACTTTCCCGCCAGTGCAGCCTGGTCTAGCGATGTCGCCCAAGGGGGTTGGGCCCTGATCCCGAAGCGCGACATCCGTCAAAGATGTGTACACATCTTAAGTCTTGACCATAATTACATGGATGATAGCAGATTGGGATTGTTCACATGGGTGTAGTGTGGCTAACCACTAAGGGTTATTGGGCATTCAAACATTTTCTTTTAAATTTGCCGATGGGCAGTTGAAGAGCTTTCGCAGAAATTTCTCTAAGGCCTTGGGAAAGCAGTTGTCACACAACCGGCTATTTCCGGTCCTCCAAAATTCTTTCCAATGCCCCTCCCCAAAAAAGATTTTAAAAAAAAACTAGCATAAAAATGGTCAGTGTAGACAAGCCTTAATTCCCAGTTTTCCCATTGGCAATGATTAAGGGATTAACTTTCCATCTTTTCTTTAAAATAACTTTTCAACACTTAATGTAATTATACAAGCATCAAAAAGTTAGGTGAAAAAGAGTTATCAAAATTATTCTTAGCATTTTCTTGCTTGCTGCTGGTTTCAAAGGCATTTTATTGAAAAGTTGTGAAAATATCACTTGGGGGAAAACTCTGGAGAAAAGTGAATGGCATATGCTCTAATGCGCCTTATTTAATTCACTTTTTCTCTCAGGTTGTATTTTCACACCTTTTCAATGAATTGCCTGGTAATCCCTCAGCAAGCAAGACAATACTGAGAATAATTTTGACGGTACTTTCTCACCTACTGGTACTTTTTATATAGCATAGTGGTGAAAAGTTATTTTAAGCTGGAGGTGAAAATATATCTCCTAGGAGAAAACTGAAAAGTCAATTGAATAAGGGCCAATGGGCCATATCCTATTACCTTTTTCATGAGTTTTCACACCTTATCAATAAAATACTTTTAAGGCTCCCACCAAGCACGAAATTACCCAAAATTAGTGTTGTTTTTTGTTTTTGTTTCTTTAGATGAGATGAAAAAATATTTATTTGGAGAAAACTCAAGAGAAAAGTTAATAGGATAGAATAAGAATAGGATATAGCCCAATGTGTGTTTATCTCCCAGGAATGAATGTGCATCTCACTTAGTTTGCTTCACATGACAGAATGCATGCTGCTGCTTAAATACCTCTATTAAAGTGGACCTGAACTCAGAACTTTCTCTCTGCTCTAAAAGATAAGCAACAGCATAATAACCTTTAACCACTTGCCAACCGCCCACTACCTATGGGCGTCGGCAAAATGGCACCCCCAGGACCGCGTAACGCCGATCGGCGGCAGTACCTGGGGGGACTGAGTAGCCGGGGATTGCGCGTATAGATGCGCGTGCATCTGCCGGCATTAGGCTCCTCCCAACAGACGTCAACCCGCCGGCCAATTAGCAGCGCTGGCGGGTTGTTAACCCCCGATCTGCCACTTACAAAATGTATTATACAGGCTGCCTCCTGCCCTGGTGGTCCCAGTGATCAAGGGACCACCATGGCAGGAGGCAGCCCTTCTAGTAAAAGCACACCCACACTGATCCTGCCCCCTGATCGCCCACAGCACCCCTCAGACCCCCCCTGATCACCCCCTCAGACCACTGTTTGCACCTAATCACCCTCCTAATCACCCATCAATCACTCCCTGTCACTATGGCTTCAATTCATCAAAGGGTGTTCGATAACAAAACCCCAGTCCTTAAAATACCGCATTCGGTATTTTACACTTCACTGTGCTAATTCATCAATATTTTCCCATGTGTGGTAGAGGTTCGTTAAGTTACCGAACTACTAGGCTTCAATTCATCAAAGGCTGTTCCATAACTGCAGAGTGGTGCAGAGCAGCTTGGAATGTCCGTGTGTTGTTACAAGCTGATAACAATAGAAGGCATCCAGACATCCCTTTGTGATGTAAAGGTGTTATAGTTACTGTTATTTATACTGCCTCTGCTGCTCTGAATCTGTCGATCAGTCTTTCTTAACATTTTATTTATTTGCCACAACGTAGATGAACTTCCTGGAGACATTACAAATGCCATGCTTGGTGATTTCACCACCAGCATCTTTGCATTATCAAACAGGGCCTGAAAGGGTTACACCACCGAAGGGAATCTGGGGATATATTTTGACCCGTTCTCTCTGCTCACTGCTTGGGGGGTCTGAAAAGCTTGTGTGGAGAAGCCTGTGTGACCTATCAGCGGCACTTGCAGGAGAACAGGGGCTGTTTCTATTGGCTGCCTGCTCCTGCTAATCATGAAAACATTCACACAGAAGGCTTTCGAAGCCTGTAACGACAGGGGAGAGCTTGAGATAAACACCGAATGTGTTAGCGAATGTGGGAACCTTGATGAATTAACATTTGTTGAGCACATGTCGGTAATTTATCTCATTGCTGTGTCATTTCAGCTTCTCATTCGGTAACAGCTTTGATGAATTAACATTTTCTAAAGTGCTTCGTTAAGTCAGCTGTTTTCAGCATTACCGAATGCGGTAATGCTTGATGAATTGAAGCCTATCTGTCAACGCCATATTTTAGATTAGGTCCTAAACTGCCCCCTGGGGGCTCCTGATCACCCCCTACACCCTCAGATCCTCCCCAGACCCCCCCCCCCGTGTACTGTTTACATCTATTCTCCCCTTAACCACCCACTGATCACCTGTCAATCACCCCCTGTCACTGCCACCCATCAGATCAGACCCTAACCTTGCGGGCACCTGATCACCTGCCCACACCCTCAGATCGCCCGCAGACCCACCCTAAGATCACCTCCCAAGTGCATTGTTTACATCTGTTCTCCCCTCTAATCACCCCCTGTCACTGCTAACCGTCAGATCAGACCCTAATCTGCCCCTTGCGGGCACCCAATTACCTGCCCACACCCTCAGATCCCTCTCAGACCCCCCTTGATCACCTCGCCAGTGCATTGCTTACATCTATTCTCCCCTCTAATCACACCCTGATCACCTATCAATCACCCTGTCACCACCTGTCACTGCTACCCATCAGATCAGACCCTAATCTGCCCCTTGAGGGCACCCAAACACCCGTCCACACCCTCAGACCGCCCCTGATCACCTCCCCAGTGCATTATTTACATCTGTTCTCCCCACTGATCACCCATCAATCACCACCTGTCACTGCTACCCATCAGATCAGACCCTAATCTGCCCCTTGCGGGCACCCAAACACTCGCCCACACCCTCAGATCGCCCTCAAACCCCCCTGATCACCTCCCCAGTGCATTGCTTACATCTATTCCCCCCTCTAATCAGACCCTGAGACACAAATGAATCACCCCCTGTCACCCCCTAGCACACCTACCCATCAGATCAGGGCCACACCTACCCATCAGATCAATTTTCCCAGTGTGGGCTCCTGATCACTCGGCCAAACCCTCAGATCCCCCTCAGACCCCTTCCAATCACATCCCCAGTGCATTGATTGCATCTATTCTCCCTTCTAATCACCCCTGAGACACCCATCAATCACCTCCTGTCACCCCCTAGCACTCCTATCCATCAGATCAAGCCCTAATCTGCCCCCTGCGGTCTTCTGATCACCCGGCCAAACCCTCATCCGCCCCACCGCAGTGACAGAATTTTTTTTCTGATCACTGCTAGTCTCTACGACTTAATTGTGGCTGAGACCAAGCGTTATGCCACACAATATGCAACCGCCAATCCAAGAAGCTACCACGCCCAGCCTTTTTGGTGGAAACCACTCCAAGTTTCTGAACGTAACATTTTTTGGGGCCTTCTCCTTAACATGGGTCTAGTCAAAAAGAATGTATTGCGGTCTTATTGGTCTACGCACCCAATACATCACATGCCCATGTTCTCTGCTGCCATGTTCAGGTCACGAATTGAGAACATCCTGCGCTTCCTGCACTTCCTGCACTTCAGTGCCAATACAACCTGTCATCTAAGAGGCCACCCTGCTTATGACCGGTTCCACAAAATTCGGCCCCTCATAGACCACCTGTCATCAAAATTTGCAGATGCTTATACCCCTGAACAGTCATTTTGAGGCATTTGGTTTCCAGACTACTCCTCACAGTTTTCGGCTCCTAAAATGCCAGGGCAGTATAGGAACCCCACAAGTGACCCCATTTTAGAAAGAAGACACCCCAAGGTATTCCGTTAGGTGTATGATGAGTTCATAGAAGATTTTATTTTTTGTCACAAGTTAGAGGAAAATGACACTTTGTGACAAAAAACAATAAAAATCAATTTCTGCTAACTGGTGACAAATAATAAAATCTATGAACTCACCATACTCCTAACGGAATACCTTGGCCCAAAGTCCTATGAGTACCTTTAGGATTTTACAGGTCATTTTGAGGCATTTGGTTTCCAGACTACTCCTCACGGTTTAGGGCCTCTAAAATGCCAGGGCAGTTTAGGAACCCCACAAGTGACCCCATTTTAGAAAGACAACACCCCAAGGTATTCCGTTAGGTGTATGATGAGTTCATAGAAGATTTTATTTTTTGTCACAAGTTAGAGGAAAATGACACTTTGTGACAAAAAACAATAAAAATCAATTTCCGCTAACTTGTGACAAATAATAAAATCTATGAACTCCCCATACTCCTAACGGTATACCTTGGGGTGTTGTCTTTCTAAAACGGGGTCACTTGTGGGGTTCCTAAACTGCCCTAGCATTTTAGAGGCCCTAAACCGTGAGGAGTAGTCTTGAAACCAAATGCCTCAAAATGACCTGTAAAATCCTAAAGGTACTCATATGACTTTAGGCCCCTTAGCGCACCTAGGCTGCAAAAAAGTGTCACACGTGGTATCTCCTTGTCTCATGTCACTAAGGATGATATAAGCCAGTGATTAGAATGTAAGATTCTAAGGACAGTTACATAAATCGCAATGGCTGACGCCAGCAGTTTGCAATTTTGTGCACAATTTGTTTTAGCTGTCTGCGCAGTAGCAATTTTTTGTAAAGTGCTTTTCTAAGGGCTTTTGCAAAGGGAGTCGTTTTTTCACTCCCTGACGTCAGTCAGGAAGTGAACTCTTTCACCCAGAAATGAATAAATACAATGTATTTATTCATAGAAGCTCTCAGGAAATCTCTGTACAAAGTGCTTTTTCAAGCATTTTGCGATTTCCCTATACCTTCCATTGAGCCAAAGTACTCAGAAAATGGTACAGGCAGCGTGTAGGTGAGCGGATCGGACTCGAACCACTCATATGTGAACACTCTCATAGGGAATCATTACACACACGCTTTTAGGGCGATTTCTGAAATCGCCAGCGCCTAAAAAAAACAAAAGCTTTAAAGGTGTGAACAAACCCTTCGTGTCATAAGAAAGGGATTAGAGTTCAGAATATTTTTACTTTAGGGTGTGTCCTGTGTTCAGGGGTCGGAGTTTAGGGCACCAGAAGGCTTGTGCCTACAGGCCTCTGAGTTGTAAATCCGGCCCTGACTCTTCTGCTTTTGCACGCCCCTTGCAGAAAGCAGAATATTTTCTGCTATGGCCATTAATGGTTCTTTTCTTCAGACAGTGTGATATTTGAGCCGCAGAGACTTTAATTGTAAACTATACAATTGTAAACACTGTGTGGTAATTGTAGTTTAAAAAGCAGATAGCAGAACTTTCTATCACTGCTAAAGTAAAGATTACTGCTAGGAACACGTGCGCACTATCGTGACTGACAGGAGTTTCCTGTGAACACCTGGTTTTCATACAGTCCAGCCATTCAGTGAAGTGCACACTGTCCAGCATTAGCCTGTTGCCCACCGCTGCAGCAGGTTAGGAACATTTCATTAGCAGAAACAAAGTACATACAGACCTGGAAACGTGAGATAAATGAGCTGCAGAGCCTTTTTCATGCCTTTATCTGCCTGGCACGGCATGAAGCCATTTATCATTGTGGCTATAGGATCTAGATGAGGTAGTCACAGAAGGGAACTGAACTACATAGCTGGCATTTCTCCCAGGAATGACATTGTCCCCGGTCACATGGCTGGATTGTGCTTTCCCTGCAACTGATGGGCCCATCGCTGTGGGTGAATTCTTCATGGGGAATTGCAGGTTTCACTATATGTCCAAGCCTTTAGTTTAGTCATTCAGTAAAATCAACATTAGATTCATTACTTTGGAATACACAGAGTTAAAATTGTGTGTTCTGAATTTCAAACACTTTTTTGCCACTTGCTACACCCAAGTTTCCCCCATGTAGGTTAGGTTTAGGAATCTGTGAGGAGGAATAGTTATGGTTAGGCATTGTTGGGGGGGCAGGTCAGTTAAGGTTAGGCATTAGTTTGGGGGGTGGGATTGTTCATGGTTAGGCATCGTGAAAGGGGGGGGGTTAAGGTTAGGCAGCTGTAGGGGAGATTTGTTAGGGTTCAGCATCATTAAAACTTGGGGCCAGCAGGATAACTTTGTGTGGAACTCTGCACCAACATTCACTCCCTTTCCTTTGCCCCACCGCCTGGAGGCCTAGCTGCTGGGAGTTTTACAACATCAACATTTCCAGAACCATAACAAGATCTGGAGGATGGCCCACCACAGTTTTATATCAAGGTTTTGATAACATACATAAAGCCAGCAGTGACCTCTGACAACAGAAGTCATGACTTTGTCATATGTGACCACTCTTCCTCTGAGGAACAGATGTACTATATAGCAGTTTATAAGCCTTCTGTAGGAATATTATCCTTTGAGGGATTTAAGCCTTCTCTCTTGTTGGAGTCATAAGCAGGGTGCTGGGATCATTATTTGTCTGCCCTTTGTAGCTTTTCCTGGGCGGCTTCAGGTACAGCATGCTAGTAGGGGTACCAAGTAAATTTGGGGACCGGATGAAGCTGCTAGTAGAATACCAGCAATATTGCCTTCTACCTGCTTCTAACACTAATCCTCCGCCTAGCCACTCCTAAAAATAGCTCTATTGTAAACCCTGCACCTAACAAATTCAGGCTGTGGCTGTGTCTAACGCCCAGATTGTACACTGAGTGCTCCTATAGTCACAATTAAATATGGCGGTGCCCCAAAATACCAGGCGCGCATGGTGCCCAAATAAACTGTGTCATGCTAGGAGTGGTGGTGCTGTATAAGCTTCTGTATAGCAACTCATCACAGATCACTCCCTATTAGCTAGGAGAATTGAGAGATGATTGTTACTGGTTCCTGCATTCTGCACAGTATTATTATTATTATTTAGTATTTATATAGCGCTGACATATTACGCAGCGCTGTACAGTGTATATATATATATATATATATATATATTGTCTTGTCACTAACTGTCCCTCAAAGGAGCTCACAATCTAATCCCTACCATTGCCATATATCTATATTATGTAGTGTAAGTACTGTAGTCTAGGGCCAATTTTTAGTGGGAGCCAATTAACTTATCTGTATGTTTTTGGAATGTGGGAGGAAACCGGAGTGCCCGGAGGAAACCCACGCAGACACGGAGAGAACATACAAACTCTTTGCAGATAGTGCCCTGGCTGGGATTCAAACCAGGGACCCAGTGCTGCAAGGCGAGAGAGCTAACCACTACGCCACCGTGCTGCCCATAGTACTGTTCTAAGTACCATTACCATGGACCTAAACATCCACTGTCCTTGCTTTTCTCAAAGGCCCATACTGACTTTATACTCAAGTAATTTATATGAAGTGTCATTATGCCCAGTGATCTGTTACGGGCATACGCACATTTGGTATAGCTGACCACCATGTACAGTACTGCAGAGAGGGAAGGAGGAGAGAAGCACACTGGGGGAATACAATGGTACTGAAAAAATTCAAACTGGCTGACTGCTATTCATCTGAGTTATACTGGCTGCCGTAGACAGGAAATACCTGTACAGACTGTCATTTGTGTTCATGAATGTTCGTTCATACACACGTGCTGACCACATAGTCAGTTGAACAACAGTTGGTCAAACAGATCTGTCAGTTGGATCGTCCGGGAGCAGATTTCTCAGTTACTCGGCTTGTCGTCCACACGCCCAACTCAAAACAACTATTGGAATTGCCAGATAGATAGCAATATACTTCTCAATATATAAAGCTTCCTACCTAAACTACATCATCCCATTTGATTCATGAGTATTGAATAATGAGAATAATTGAATTCTCCATAAAACACTTATTGAAACAAAGAGCCAGCTTCTTGAGGCCATTGATGATGTATAGAGATGAGCTTGAATTCTGATTTTCAGGCAATTTTTTTCTCCACAGGAAGTGGAATTCACCAGGGCAGAGCCAGAACTTTGCAAAGGGCTAATCAGATTCGGAATGCTAATTAATTGCCTGTCAACTGATCAAGTAATCAAGCTAACAGGTGTGGAACATTAGCCTTCCACATCGCATTGCACATCCAAAGGTCCAGCTCACCCCAGGGCAAGTGAGATTTCAGCTAACCCTTCTAATGAGGTCTATAACATAGTTCTAGAAACCGCAGATGAGGATTGTTCCAACAAAGGATGATGAATGGAAGTATTATGGTTTTTCCTGTTAGTGGACTATCAGCACAAGCACATTGATACAGGGGCGTTGCTAGGATCCAAAGAGATTTGCGGCACTCCAGACCGAAAATGGGTGTGGCCATGCACCAGAATGTGGGTGTGGTCATGGGTGGAGCCAAATTTACATGAACTTAACAGCAGTCTAAGTAGGCCTGCCCAATAAAATGTTGGATAAAGCCCCCTATCTCCATTAACCACTTGCCAACCGCACGCTTATACCGTGCGTCGGCAAAGTGGCAGCTGCAGGACCAGCGACGCAGTACTGCGTCGCCAGCTGCAGGCTGATTAATTAGGAAGCAGCCGCTCGCGCGAGCGGCTGCTTCCTGTCAAATCACGGCGGGGGGCTCCGTGAATAGCCTGCGGGCCGCCGATGGCGGCTCGCAGGCTAAATGTAAACACAAGCGGAAATAATCCGCTTTGTTTACATTGTACGGCGCTACTGCGCAGCAGCGCCGTAAGGCAGATCGGCGATCCCCGGCCAATCAGCGGCCGGGGATCGCCGCCATGTGACAGGGGACGTCCCGTCACTGGCTGCACAGGACGGATAGCGTCCTGTGCAGCCTCGATCGCCGGGGGGGCCAGGTAGGAGAGGGAGGGGGAGGATTTCGCCGCGGAGGGGGGCTTTGAGGTGCCCCCCCCCGCAACACCCAGGCAGGCAGATGAGATCAGACCCCCCCTGCACATCATCCCCATAGGGGGGAAAAAAGGGGGGCAATCTGATCTCTCTGCCTGCAACCTGATCTGTGCTGGGGGCTGCACAGCCCACCCAGCACAGATCACTCAAAACAGCGCTGGTCCTTAAGGGGGGGTAAAGGGTGGGTCATCAAGTGGTTAATACAAAAACAAAAATGCAGCATGTGGTATCACATAAATAGGCAGTGTCACTTAAACATAACTAGGTAGAGTTACCTGGCTTCTGTGCTGGCTGGTCTGGCTTTCTGCTGGGCAGGCTGTCCTGTTGCCCGGCAGTCCCCCCATATAATTCCCTGACTTTCTAGTGGACACCCTCCCATGCTCTCACGAGCCTCCCATTGAGGCACCACATCTCCCAGCATGCCCCATAGGAGAACCACAGTTCCCTGCATGCTGCCATAAAGGCATCACAGTGCCCAGCATGGCACCACAGCACCCAGCATAACCCAGATTGATGTGCCACAGCTCCCAGCACGCCCACCCTTGAGGCACCACAGCTGACTCACTCACATGCCTGGGGGACATTTGGGGCACCCCAGAATATATCCGGGGCACGTGCCACTGATCTTTAGGGCTAGCAACGCCCCTGCATTGATATATTATTGGTCTGACTCTGTACAGTGCTATATGGCCCACTGTAAAGCGAAACACCAGTCAGCCTAACAATTCTTATCACCTGCTCCTAGTACCTTAATTCTCAAGTTCCGTAAGCACCCTTGATAAATCTTGACCAAGGCGACCAATAACAACCCTCTCTGCTAAGAATCCAGTGTGTTTGCAGCAGCCTCTACCCCTCTTGGCCTCCGATCCATCAATGCTCTAGAGCAGAGTTCCCCAACCCTGTCCTCAGGGACCACCAACAGTACATGTTTTGCAGAAAACCACAAAGATTCACAGGTGAGGTAATTAGTGTCTGCAGAGCTGATGAACTACCTCTGAATTTCCACAAAACATGCACTGTTGGTGGGCCTTGAGGACAGGGTTGGGGAACACTGTTTCTAGAGCATTGTTCTCCCCACTTACCCCGCCCACTGCATGACATCACTCCCATCTCTTCTGTACCCCTATAGGAACAGAACATGTCACTAGCCTGCAGGCTAGCAATGCATCTTTATAGTGTCTGATCTGCAATGTCGCCCAAGGCATGAGGTGCTAATCCCTGCCAGACTACACACCCCATACAGTGATGTGAAAAACTATTTGCCCCCTTCCTTATTTCTTATTCTTTTGCATGTTTGTCACACTTAAATGTTTCTGCTCATCAAAAACTGTTAACTATTAGTCAAAGATAACACAATTGAACACAAAATGCAGTTTTAAATGATGGTTTTTATTATTTAGTGAGAAAAAAAACCTTTAAAATCTACATGGCCCTGTGTGAAAAAGTGATTGCCCCCCTTGTTAAAAAATAACTTAACTGTGGTTTATCACACCTGAGTTCAATTTCTGTAGTCACCCCCAGGCCTGATTACTGCCACACCTGTTTCAATCAAGAAATCACTTAAATAGGAACTATCTGACACAGAGAAGTAGACCAAAAGCACCTCAAAAGCTAGACATCATGCCAAGATCCAAAGAAATTCAGGAACAAATAAGAACAGAAGTAATTGAGATCTATCAGTCTGGTAAAGGTTATAAAGCTATTTCTAAAGCTTTGGGACTCCAACGAACCACAGTAAGAGCCATTATCCAAGGCGCAAACAACTTTTAAGCAAAAAGAACATTAAGGCTCGTCTCAATTTTGCTAAAAACATCTCAATGATTGCCTAGACTTTTGGGGAAATACCTTGTGGACCGACGAGACAAAAGTTGACCTTTTTGGAAGGTGCGTGTCCCGTTACATCTGGCGTAGAAGTAACACAGCATTTCAGCAAAAGAACATCATACCAACAGTAAAATATGATGGTGGTAGTGTGATGGTCTGTGGCTGTTTTTCTGCTTCAGGACCTGGAAGCTTGCTGTGATAGATGGAACCATGAATTCTACTGTGTACCAAAAAATCCTGAAGGAGAATGTCTGGCCATCTGTTCGTCAACTCAAGCTGAAGCGATCTTGAGTGCTGCAGCAGGACAATGACCCAAAACACACCAGTAAATCCACCTCTGAATGGCTGAAGAAAAACAAAATGAAGACTTTGGAGTGGCCTAGTCAAAGTCCTGACCAGAATCCTATTGAGATGTTGTGGCATGACCTTAAAAAGGCGGTTCATGCTATAAAACCCTCAAATAAAGCTGAATTACAACAATTCTGCAAAGATGAGTGGGCCAAAATTCCTCCAGAGCGCTGTACAAGACTTGTTGCAAGTTATCGCAAACGCTTGATTGCAGTTATTGCTGCTAAGGGTGGCCCAACCAGTTATTAGGTTCAGGGGACAATTTCATTTTCACACAGGGCCATGTAGGTTTTGAGTTTTTTTTCTCACTAAATAATAAAAACCATCATTTAAAACTGCATTTTGTGTTCAATTATGTTATCTTTGACTAATAGTTAACGATTTTTGATGAGCAGAAACATTTAAGTGTGACAAACATGCAAAAGAATAAGAAATCAGGAAGGGGGCAAATAGTGTTTCACATCACTGTACATGTGTACGAGGCTTTAGTCAGAATGAGGCCATGTGATTAGCATAATTAGACGGTTGCTCCATGGGTAAATGGCATGAATGCACATGTAAACTTGAGGGTACACAGAGGAGAATCGCACCTGCGTAGAGGTGGGAAGGACAGGTAAGAAAACCACACCTACACATTCTGTTATTTCAATTTAGTCTGGAAGTTATCATTAAAGGACAACTATCACGAAAAAAGTAGGCAATTAAAATCTGACAGAACCTACTGGCTTTGGGCCAGTCCATTTCCTCATGGGGGATTCTCAGTTTTATTTGTTTTCAACAGCATTTCCTGAACAGCAGTTGCAAAGTCTAACTGACAAAATAGTGTGCAGGTGAGTAGGGAGGCTGGCTGGTATCTTACTATTTTGGCAGTTAAACTGCCGTTCAGGAAATGCTGTTGAAAACAAAGAAAACTCTATCACCACTTTGTATTGGTCTTTCACGTGGAATTCCAATAAAATTGATTCATGTTTGTGGCAGTAATGTGACAAAATGTGGAAAACTTCAAGGGGGCCGAATACTTTTGCAAGCCACTGTAATACAGACAGTGGTGTACACAAAATATAGACATTGGTACATAATACAGAATTGGTAGATATCACAGTAATTACAGTGACAAATGCAACATGATCAAAATGTATAGCACATTCCAAGACACAAAAGGGTGAGAGAACCCTGGCCTGGCGAGCTTACAATCTAAAGGAATAGAGTTTAACTATTTTATTTAGCATTGTTTAAGGCTGCAATGTCCCTGGGTAGGAGTAAAAATCTATTAACGCTTCGCACTCTCGCATGCAAATGGTGTCCCAGTCCGACCCTGGTTACAACAAGGGCCCACCAAGGAAGTTTCAGCCTGGGGCCCACCCCCCTCTCCTCCTCCCCCCCCCTCCTCCCTCCCCCCCCCCCCTCCTCCCTCCCCCCCCCCCCCCCATTTTGGGCTCACATACACATGTACTCTAGAAATTTTGCATGACTTTATGGTAGGGAATAGATTGTGAGCAATTCTGAGGACAGTCTCCAATAGGGATATGTCTAAATGCGAAACTAAATGGGTGTCACCACGCACTGGAACATCGGCGTGGTCATGATGAGTCATGGGCAGACTTAAAAAAAAAATACAAAACACAAAATAAGTAGCGGCGTTATTCACAGAGATTAGGTCCGACCAGATACATTGTAGATAAAATATTCAAGTAGTTACATGCCTCATAATTCATCAAGTAGTCAAATGGCAGCAGATACCCCCACAAAATGCAATCAGGTTGACGGCAGATACCCCCACACAATGCAATCAGGTTGGTGGCAGATACCCCCACAAAATGCAATCAGGTTGACGGCAGATACCCCCACAAAATGCAATCCAAAAGTCACTTATCTATTGCAAAGTGGCAACAGCAATTTAAACTAAATAAAAACGTTTTAACTCATACATGAACATTATGGAAAATCCAAGTTGAAAATAAACTGTGAATTTCATCCATCCTACTCCTGAAAAATGTATTCTTTTTTTTTTATTTTAGAACCTCCCAGTTTTATTTTCTGTTTTAAAAAGCTAAAAAGTAGCTATTGTCTCATATGATGATGATTCAGCCTTTTCCATAGTCTCGCAGTTAGCAATCATGTGACCCTCAACAAGACAAATTCAGCAATCATGAGGTCCCCCGTCAAGACAAAATCAGCAATCATGAGGCCCCTAACAAGACAAATTCAGCAATCATGAGGCCCCCAACATGACAAATTCAGCAATCATGAGGCCCCCAACAAGACAAATTTAGCAATCTTGAGGCCCCCAACAAGACAAATTCAGCAATCATGAGGCCCCCAACAAGACATTCAGTAACCATGAGGCCCCCAACAAGACAAATTCAGTAACCATGAGGCCCCCAACAAGACAAATTCAGCAGTCATGAGGCACATAAATAAACAGCATTTCACATAAATAGGCAGAATGCCCACTTAATATGGTATACACCTCTCACCTGGCTTCTGAATTCTCCTCTACTGGCTGCTGTGCCAGGCAATACTGTTTTTGGCTGGATTGGGGATGATGTGTGGGCTGAAAGGCCTGGCGGTGATGCTGTGGCCGGCCTGGCGGTGATGCTGGGCTGTACTTGGCTGGTTGAAGTAAATGTTGGCCTGACTGTTGGTGGTGATGCTGTGGCCTTTTTGACAGTGATTCTGGGCTGGTTGGCTGGTGGTGATGCTGGGCTGGCCTGGATAGTTTAGGTAGTGACAGGTGCACCCTAGTTTAGGTAGCACCAGGAGCCTCCCAGTTAAGGTAGTGACAGGACCCCCAAGTTTAGGTAGCGACAGGAGCTCCCCAGTTTAGTTAATGACAGATACCCCCCAGTTTAGGTAGTGACAGGAGCACCCAGTGTTTGTAGTGACAGGTGCCCCCCAGTTAAGGTAGTAACAGGTGCCCCCCAGGGTATGTAGTGACAGGAGCCCCCAGTTTAGGTAGTGACAGGGCCCCCCAGTTCAGGTAGTGACAGGTGCCCCCAGTTCAGGTAGTGACAGGCGCCCCCCCCAGTTCAGTTAGTGACAGGTACCCCCAGTTTAGGTATGACAGGAGCCCACAGTGTATGCAGTGACAGGGACCCCCCCCCCCCCCAGTGTATGTAGTGACAGGAGCCCCCAGTTTAGGTAGTGACAGGGCCCCCCAGTTCAGGTAGTGACAGGTGCCCCCAGTTCAGGTATTGACAGGCGCCCCCCCAGTTCAGTTAGTGACAGGTACCCCCAGTTTAGGTATGACAGGAGCCCCCCAGTGTATGCAGTGACAGGGACCCCCCCCCCAGTGTATGTAGTGACAGGAGCCACTAGTTTAGGTAGTGACAGGGCCCCCCAGTATAGATAGACAGGTCTATAGGTGTCCCCAGTTTAAATAGCCAGATCTATAGGTGTCCTCAGTGGCAGCGGAGAGAGAAGAGAAGCGGTGGGGAAGGGAGGACGTTTCCCCCTCCCCCTTCCCTCACCTTGGGGCTCCCCCTCTCTCGCTCCCCCCTTTAGAATTAAGTGATGCGGCAGGCAGCGCCGCTGTGCCTGCCACTTCTTTTCTCTCTCCGCTGCCACCCCAGGGCGGGCGGGCCAGCCACGTCCGGGTAGCTAGGGGGGGGGCAGCAGCTAGCCAGGGGAGTGCGCATGCCCCATTTTGCCCTATGTAGGGACGCCCATGGCATGGTAGGCAGATAGGTAGCCGGGTAGGCAGTTATGTAGCCGGGTGGGAGGGTAGGCAGATAGGTAGCTGGGTGGGCAGTTAGGTAGCCGGGTGGGAGGGTAGGCAGTTAGGTAGCCAGGTGGGCAGATAGGTAGCTGGGTGGGCAGTTAGGTAGCCGGGTGGGAGGGTAGGCAGATAGGTAGCTGGGTGGGTAAATAGGTAGCCGGGTGGGCAGATAGGTAGCCGGGTGGGAGGGTAGGCAGATAGGTAGCTGGGTGGGTAGATAGGTAGCCGGGTGGGCAGTTAGGTAGCCAGGTGGGAGGGTAGGCAGTTAGGTAGCCGGGAGGGCAGATAGGTAGCTGGGTGGGTAGATAGGTATCCAGGTAGGCAGATAGGTATCCAGGTAGGCAGATAGGTAGCCGGGTGGGCAGATAGGTAGCCGGGTGGGAGGGTAGGCAGTTAGGTAGCCGGGTGGGCAATTAGGTAGCCGGGTGGGAGGGTAGGCAGATAGGTAGCTGGGTGGGTAGATAGGTAGCCGGGTGGGAGGGTAGGCAGTTAGGTAGCCGAGTGGGCAGTTAGGTAGCCGGGTGGGAGGGTAGGCAGAAGGGTAGCCGGGTGGGAGGGTAGGCAGAAGGGTAGCCGGGTGGGCAGTTAGGTAGCCGGGTGGGAGGGTAGGCAGATAGGTAGCTGGGTGGGTAGATAGGTAGCCGGGTGGGCAGCCAGTTAGGTAGCCGGGTGGGTAGATAGGTAGCCGGATGGGCAGTTAGGCAGCCGGGTGGGAGGGTAGGCAGATAGGTAGCTGGGTGGGTAGATAGGTAGCCGGATGGGTGGGTAGGCAGTTAGGTAGCCGGGTGGGCAGTTAGGTAGCCGGGTGGGAGGGTAGGCAGAAGTGTAGCCAGGTGGGAGGGTAGGCAGTTAGGTAGCCGGGTGGGCAGTTAGGTAGCCGGGTGGGAGGGTAGGCAGATAGGTAGCTGGGTGGGTAGATAGGTAGCCGGGTGGGCAGTTAGGCAGCCGGATGGGAGGGTAGGCAGATCGGTAGCCGGGTGGGTAGATAGGTAGCCGGGTGGGAATGTAGGCAGTTAGATAGCCGGGTGGGCAGTTAGGTAGCCGGGTGGGTAGCCAGTGGGGGCCCCGACTCCTTTGCTCCCCCTCACCTGGGTGTCCCCCCTCCTATTACAAGCCGCGGGGAGGGCAGCTCTTTTCCCCGGTGGGGCCCCCTCCTATCCTCCCCCTCCCTCACCTCGGACTCTCGGAGGGCCCCCCTCCTATTACGAGCGGCGGGAGAGCGGCGGGTACAGCAAACTTCCGGCGAGGTAAAGCAGAAGATAGAGGTCCAGCTGCCTCCCAGTCGCTGTCTCCTTTGTAATTGCCGCGCACTAAACCAGGAAGCAGTGCGAGCGGCATAGAGGAGACAGCGTAGCCCGGGAGGCAGCTGGACCTCTATCTTCTGCTTTACCTCGCCGGAACTTTGCTGTAACCGCCGCTCTACCGCCGCTCGTAATAGGAGGGGGGCCCTCTGAGGTGAGGGAGGGGGAGGATAGGAGGGGGCCCCCCCGGGGGGAAAGAGGTTTTTAATGAATTAAAAAAAAAAAAAAAAACCGTCACAACGCTAGTGCCCCCCTCCCTCTTAGCTCTGGGGCCCCCAGGAGGAGGGGCAGTCGGGGCCCACCGATGGGATCATCGGTGGTTCGGCGGCTCTGTCCGAGCCTGGTTGTAACAAATGCATTCACAGATTCACTCATCCAGGCACAACTGTTATCCCTACAGCTAAGTTAAAAGCCGGGGTCTTAGTTCACAGAAGAATGCATTCTTATGCTTAGTCACCTATACTGCGCATAGGTACCCAGGTAAACATGTGCCTGGATATATGTGTTGTTTTCCTGGGTAGGAGTAGGTTCATACTTGTTCTAAAAACGTATCCGTGACTTTTTGGCCCGGATCAAAACCGGAGTCACGAACACCAATGTTAAAAATAGCGGCCCTCTTCACTCAAATTAAAAATGGATTTGTCTGCATTTAGGGGGATCCGTGTTAAAAAACGGAATGGATTTGCAGGATTTTCACGGACCACACATGGAGCCGGATACACGGAGGGGTAGTGAAATTGAATGGTTCCCCTCTACACAGGCAGCTTTGGACACAGAAACGGATCCATTTTCTGTGTCCCAGCCTGTGAGTGGGGAGGGGGTTTGCCATGGTGGAGGGGGTAGCAGCTAGGACGGGGGTGACAGCGGGTGGCGGGGAGGAAGGTCGGCTGCCTCTCCCTCACCTGGGTTCCCCGTCTCCGCTCCCCCTCCAGCTATTTGCACAAAAGTTGTTAAAATGTAATGTAGGCAAGGAGCGGGGAACCTTCCTCCACTTGTCACGTTACTTCCTGCAATGCCGCCATCTGAAGTATAGAGGGTGACATTGCAGAAAGTCAAGTGGCGAGCGGTGGAATGCAAGGAAAGAAAGTAAGGTACCCCGCTCGCTGCCTACATTAAATTTTAACAACTTTTGCACAAATAGCTGGACGGGAGCGGGGACGGGGGACCCAAGTGAGGGAGGGGGCGACCCGCCAACCACTGTCACCCCCTTTCTGGCTGCTTTCCCCTCCAGTTCAGTGCCCCCCGACACACACACACACGGTAAGGACTGGGCATATGTTTCCATGGACTGGAAGCGTAAGCTGCAAATATATAACTTAACAGCAAAAATGGAGAGAATAAAAAATACCAAATCGGATCTGTTTGAAACAGATCCAATCTGCAGCGGACAATTGTGGACCTAGCTTAACATGGTTTAAAGTTGTAATGTCTCCCCTATCTATTGTACAGCGCTGCTTAATATTTTAGCATATTATGTTAATAAAGTTTAATAGTAATAATAATACAGATTTGACTAGTGAAGTGTTTTCTGCACACAACCTTTTACTTAGAAAAACAAATAATAACCCAGAAATGGAATTGGCTATGATGTAAATACATAGTATAATTATAACCACTGCATATGGAGCTTAACAAGATCTTTTGGATAACCGTGTGGATTTGTAAATGCACAAATAAACTCTAGACGGGTTGCCCCATCAACAGTGGTTAAGCGTTTCAAAGTTATGATTTAATCAACATTACCAGACAATTACATTATTCAAATGGTAACTGAATAAACCAGGGGGAAAATGCTCTGCTTGGTTTGGTCACTTCAAAGAGAGCAGATATTATAAAAGATGTGCAAGTTTGAATACACTTGGGAAATAGCGATCATAATTTTGTAACATTTGATTTGGTAATTAAGAGAGTTGTGAGCAAGGGGATGACTATACATTTTTAAAAATGACGACTTTAATAAGCTCAGCAACTCACAAAGTCTTGTATACTGGAACAGAAAGTAAATTACAAACTCTTAGGCCTCTTGCACACTGCAAGTGATTCAGATTCAGATTCTGCTTTTTAATCAGTATTTACATCCGATTCAGATTCCGATTTGCAGTTTGCTCCCTGCACACTGCAAATCGGAATCTGAATCGGATGTAAAAACTGATTAAAAAGCGGAATCTGAATCGGAATGACTTGTAGTGTGCAAGAGGCCTAAGACATTCTTAATAACTATTGTAAAATGTCATTACCTTGTGGAAATAAGAATTCTAAACGGAAAAAAAAAGCCGGTATGGATAAATAATACAGTTTTTGATATGTTTATTTGTAAAAGAAATGCCTGTAGGGCACTAAAGCATGAGGGGAACTCCATCTGCATTAAACAAATACAAGGAATGTAAAAATAATAACTGTAAAAAGTAATCTGACTTGCAAAACTGGAAGCTGAAAAACAACTCCCTGGAGATATAAAGTCAAACCCCAAAAAGTTTTACAAATACACTGAGAAAGAAAGAAGGCTGAGAATATAGAGCTTGTAAAAAAGTCAGGACGGGAACTTAACTGTGGATAATAAAGCTAAAGTTGAAATCTTAAATTCCTGCTTTGCTTCTGTCTTCAGCAAGGTGATGCACTTGTTTCATCTAAAAAGAAACATACACATAAGTTCATTGGCTTCCCCTAAATTGGCTCTAGACTGCGATCCAAACACTGCACGATACATACATGGACATATGACTATGGTAGGGATTAGATTGTGAGCCACTCTGAGGAACAGTTAAGTGACAAGACAATATACTATGTACAGCGCTATGGAAGAGGTTGGCGCTATATAAATACTAAATAATAATAATAAAGAAGATGGGTTGTTCCCACTATACATCATTCAGCATGAATTGCCTACGCAGGAAGGTGTTCAGGGATGTTTAAATAAGATCAAGATAGATAAAGCTCCAGGGCCAGATGGCATCCACTTCTGAGTAAAAAAAGGAGTTGAGTTCAGTTATCAATAGGCCACTTTACCTTGTTTTCTGTGATTCTATTTCAAGCAGGTCAGTTCCCTATGTCTGTATGCTTTTATGCCTTTTCCCATTATTCAGAAAAGGAAAAAACTGAACCCAGAAACTGCAAACAGTAAGAGTGACTGGTAAGCTAATTTAAAGTGCACCTAAGACGGGGGCTTAAAAAAAAAAAAAATACATACTGGGGTATCCAGCCCCCTCCAGACTGATCGCTCCCTCACACTCCTCCTGGACCATCTGGATCCTCCGCAATTTAATCCGTAAAGTCCTTCAGTCAGGGTCAGTCGGCATAGGTGCAGTCCAGCTGTGTGCGCTTCTGTAGCCAGGAGTGCTCTGTGCGTGGTGCGCGCAGCCGGGCTGAGCATGTGTAGTAAACCCCAGAAAGTATTTTCTGGGCCAAATTGCGGAGGATCCAAGTGGCATAGGAGGACGGCAAGGGAGCAATCAGCCTGGAGGGGGCTGGAGAAAGCCTTTAACATCAGATGTGCATAAAATGGTTGAAGGTATGTAACCTAAGGGGGTTATATACAAAATGTATAGCACAGTATGATCACATTTCAGTTCACCTTTATGGGTTTACTAAAGACAGGTCTTGTCTAATGAACATTGTTTTGAAACTGTTTTCAGTGGGGTCCCGCACGGGTCAGTATTCAGTCCAAACCTTTTCAATCAATGTCAATAATTATCTAGTAGGTGGAAAACAGAGTACTTTGCCATCTTCACAAGTGATACAAAATAATGCAGAATAATCAGCTTTAATCAGGATATTACATGATCTTGACGAGATCTGTTGGTGGGGAGAAAAAGGGGGGGGGGGGGAATCACTCGTGTGCTGTGTTGTGCGGCCCTGCAGGCACAAGGAATCACACTAAACCGTATGGACGTGCATGCGCACATGTTCAGACACTTAAAGGACTTACGAGGCGACATTAAAAAAAAAAGTTCAGTACCTGCATGAAATTTGAATGCACAGAGGACGCCATCCTCCTCCGTGTAGTTCCGCCGGGTCCCCACTGTTCAATTGCTCCCTGGGCCGGCTCCCAACCCCACAGCCCGGATCAGGCTCTCATGCTTTTTTAAATATGACCGCCGGAGGTTGCTGCAGCTGCGCAGTCCGCATGGATGCGAGTGCGGCTGTGCAGCTCTAGGGCCTCCCCCCGATCCACGCTACAGACTGTCTACTGTATTGGGGGGAGGCCCTAGAGCTGCGCAGCCGCACTCGCATCTATGCAGACTGCGCAGCTGCGGCAACCTACGGCGGTCATATTTGAGGAGGCATGAGAGGCATGAGAGCCCGACCTGGGCTGTGGGGTCGGGAGCCGGCCCGGGGGGCAAACAGCGGGGAACCGGCGGAACTACACGGAGGGCATGGATGGTGTCCTCCGTGAATTCAAATTTCTTGCAGGTACTGAACTTTTTTTCAAAATTTCACCTTGTAAGTCCTTTAAGACGTACAGACGTGCAGGCGCCTGCTTTATTTTGTCTGTGATACGTCCTGTTGGTCTGTCAGAAGACCTCTTGTTGTTCGTACACACGCACTGACCACATGATCTTGAACGACAGTTGGTCAAACATATCCGCCAGTTAGTTTGTCCAGGAGCTGTATTATCAGTCGATCGACTAGTTGTCCACACGCCCGATTAGTCGTGCAAACGTCCTGTCTGAAGGACAGTTGGTCAAAAAAATCAGGCGTGTGTATGAGCCTTTCTTTCTCAATTAGGTGTGACTACCATCTGAAAAGTAGCATTTGGCTTGTACTGTGATAGAGGTCTCTGACTCTGCTGGGAGCAGATATAAAATAAATGTATGGTATGATTTTTGCCGGTTAAAAGACATCGTACATATGATAGGTATGAAAATTCTATCATATTGTTGGTCAGGATCCGCTCAATATTCTAATATCAAATTTATGCCGCTTACATACTCAGCAACCACGTTAATCAGCTTCTCAGTATCAGAACATCTTACAATACCCATGTATAGTAACAACTTAATGTATATTTTTTGAGGATTAGGAACTTGTTATTATTTGTGTGCATAAAACGTGGGCTGGAATATAGAAAATGTCATATTTTTGGGACTTAGGCTTACCGCCCAAAGTATAATAACGCCCAGTCCAGCCCAGGGGCTGACTCTGAGATCCCGTCCTAACAGCTGGATTATTTATAAGCCAAGGACTGAAATCTGAGTCCAGTCCTCCCTTGTGTAACATTACCTGATTGAGCCAGCCAGAGAACCAAGGAGCCATCTTGCTTGAACTTTTATTTTGAAACAGAGAACTTTTTCATGTGCTTAGAGTTTCCACAAAGGACATATTTCTTCCGAACTTTAAGTATCCGTTTCTTTATTTTTTCCCTTTTTAGTTTACATTCTTCTCTATCGTTGTTACTTTTAATGATTTTCTGTATATATTATTTATATTGGATTTATAATAAAACGACTTTCAAGTCATTTTGAGGCTACAAACCTGCTTTTCAGCCAAACTGAAAGAATCCTAGCCTTTCTGAAGATTTTCTACCCGGAAGTATTGTATTGTTATGGCCAGAGTAGAGTGTTTTACCCATTTTGTTATTTGCAGGTTTTAGAGCCGGTGAGAATAGGTCCTCTTTCTTTTACAGAGGTGGTGGCAGCTTTGTACCCTGAAATAGTGTGTAGTTTGTATTTCTGTAGCTCGCAAGATCCCTTCTAGACTGTCTGCTAGAAGAGTGCACGAAATTGGATGGTCTGTGTGCTGAAATAGATTGGAAGGCATTTAGCGGCCCGGCCACTATGGGGCAGTGACAGGCCCCTATATTATTTTAGAATTTGAACTGTTATCATTATTAACACAGTTGTGACTTTACTGAATGCTTTATTCTGTCCTTTTTATGTATTCATGTATTTATCTTACAATTCAGTATTCATGGTGTTATGATGGTCTCTGCCATGCTCTATGTCTGCAGCTAGGCCTTGTCTCTACCAGTGTACCCCATGAGCATAATGACTGGTATACAACGAGGACCTGAGGATACAATTATACCTGCAGGGAGTATCACCTCTGCCTGACCCTGTGTGCTATTATCTGAACACCTGCACTAGCCAGCACTGCTCTGTGTAAGGTGATTCTTTCAGAGGTGCACTGCAGACACCACACTTGATTAATATAATTTACCTACCTCCAGTGGTGTAGCAATAGGGGATGCAGAGGTAGCATCCGCACCAGGGTCCCTGGGCCAGAGGGGCCCACAACGAACCCTCCTTCATCCATCTTATTAGATTTGCATTGGTGCTATGTGGGTAATGAACACCTATGTATGTGCATTGCATAGTGGTTTTCCTTAACAAACTGTTTCCTTACTCTGATTACACCTCTCTGACTCTGCAGCTGTCCTTGGTAAGTATTGAAGCCCCATATTAACAGAGTTCTTGGGGCCCCATGTAAAACTAGCACTGGGGCCCCAAGCTCCTTAGTTATGCCACTGCCTACCTCTGCAACATCTTCCCTTTTTCCACTGTCACTCCCATCATTATCATGATAGCAGATTTCAGAACATGTTTAGGGAATGATTGAAGATTAATAAAAGCAAACAGTGTGACTAAGTACACCTGTCATAGACTTTGCTATTGAGGATACATTTACTGTATATACTCGAGTATAAGCCTAATATTTAACCTAAAAAAGTGGCCCAAAAGTCAGCTTATACTCAAGTCACTACTCTTTGAGTAACTCCCACAGTGCCCCCACTATATGCACAGTGGTGCATCATCTGAGCTAGCCCACACACTTGACATTTCCATGGGAGGTCCCAGCTAACCTCACCTCGAGTTGTAGCCTTGGAAGGCAAACAGGAACAGTGTTTACTGAGTGGTGAGAATCCTTCTTGCATTCCTATATCAGGTTTTAGATACATGACTATGTGGTGTAATGATATGTGTCAGCAAGTAACAGAGTTTTGATTATAAGGTGATCAGCAGTATCACCTATAATACAGATATATACTTGATTATATGGTGATCTGCAGAATCACCAATAATGCAAGTATACCAGCAGCTAATGAGATAGCAAGTATAGTCCTTGGTGCAACAGTAGTACTGATAGGTTTAGCTATACCTCACGAGAGGAGCTGGTGGGCACTAACAGTACAGAGCCCCTCAACAGAGACAAGGGCCCTCTGGTGAGAGTAGAGTGGCCAGACTAATCGAGTTGGCAACAGACAGACAGATACGGTACAAACTCAGAAGGAAAAGGCAAGAAGGTTTTAACAGGCAGAGTCGGCAGCAGGATCAGATGGGCAGAAGTACAGAATCACTGAGAGTAAGAGTAGTCAGAACGAGCAAGAGTCATACACAGATAATAACAGTATTCAGATTATAATTATAGCTATCAATCCTATCACTGTGTGAAATCCACGGTTTCCTCCCGGATCAAAGCACACCGGATCTATCTAAGGTCTGAGCGCTAACACAAAGTATTCGCAACAGCAGACAAGTTGCGAGTGAATCAGCAAAGCTTAAGAAGCAGAGGAGACCCCTTCGGCACGCCCACTCCCATCAATGAGGAGTGGCGAGCGTCTCCTCTGACGTCAGCCGACCGGCCGGTAAGCTGACGCGCCTTCTCCCCGCATAAAGGTCCCGTCTGTGCGCGCGCGCGACAATGCAACCCTGTGTGCTGCTGACAAACCTGTCCTCGGTGTGCTAGACGCCCGAGGCCCGGATAGATCGCTAGGCAGGGAGATGGAGGCAGCTGCGGTGGTATCGCTGTTCATCGCAGCTGTCTCTTCTATGTTTGTTACATGTGGCTCTGCATTACTTGCTTTATCTGTATGCCAGCTGAAACTTTGCAACAGGAGTTCTTTGCATGTCCATCTCAATTGTAGGCTTATGTTCTTGCTTATTATTGCAATCTGCCGAATTTATGCTGCTTTTGTAATACTTGGTTGTGGCCAGCCATGGCTGTGAATGGTGTTGTAGTTGTGACTTTTGCCAGCTGCGGCTTATACTCGAGTATATATGGTATAATAGTAAACCCATAAAATGGGTTACTTTTAAAAGAAACTGCAAGCCAAAATTCACATCCGACGCAAAAAAAATGTAACATTTGGGCACTCTAATAACCAAGCAGTTAGAAGATGTTTTTGGATCTGTACCTGGAGGTAGGCTTTAAAACAAACCTGAACTGAAAATATATTCAAGAAATAATTGAATGTTCATGTAGTATCCACATTGTTTGCTCAGCCAGATAGTTTTAAGTATTTTGTGTTTGATTACTTTTCAGGAGAGCAAGCTCAATTCCATTTTTTGTAACCACTTGTCATGCAACAAATGGAAAGGATGTTAGTAAGATTGGTCAATAAAATGCTAATAATTCACAGCTGATGAAGGATTATGCAGCTCTTTTATGCAAAACAAACAAACAAACGTTTATATCGCACTTTTCTCCTGGCGGACTCAAAGCGTCAGAGCTGCAGCCACTAGGACGCGCTCTATAGGCAGTAGCAGTGTTAGGGAGACTTGCCTAAGGTCTCCTACTGAATAGGTGCTGGCTTACTGAACAGGCAGAGCCAAGATTCAAACCCTGCTCTCCCGTGTCAGAGGCAGAGCCCTTAACCATTACACCATCCAGAGCTTGAAAATGGACCAACAAAGCCAAGGCACAATGCAATAGTGTCTTCTTGAGGATTGTGATGTGCTTTTTTAACCTGCTATAGCCACACGCATATGTATGTCACTTAATGTCACTGCGGTAAAAATAGAGCAGACGCAAGCTGAAGGTCTATATGAAGCAAAACAGCCAAGACTACAGATTCCATCCATCATGCTGTCACACGGAACCGTTAGTAAAATAAAATACAAATCTTTACGGAACAATAAAAATCCACAGACCAGTTTAATGTAATTGCGGATAAGTGCTTTTCCTCTAAGAAAGACCTGTACTGTGTCCTTGTTGTTTCCACTGAAGTTAAAGTTATATTAAAAAAAAAGTGCTCAGTGCCAAGGCAAATGGCTGTCAGGATGTGAATGAGTGATTGGTTCTGAGCAGGGCTCCTGCTGGCACCTTAACCGTGGCCTTTTCACCAGAGTACAATAGCGGGATCTCACTGATTAGTGGGTTGCAGAAGCCCATGCAGCGCTACTAATAGCTACTTGTCCAATGTTATACTGAACAACTGTACGTGTGCCCACACAGTGCCCCCGGTAAATACAAGGCTTCTAAAAATGCCAGCAGCTGAGACTTCACACTTCTGTCACAGACTGGCATCTACCAGCTGTGTCAGAGAACTGTGTTCCACGTAACTGCAACAGAAGTGGCCTACAAGTTTAAAATGAAGGAAGTTTCTTTTTTTTTTTTTTTAAACTGCGGCCTTGTGTGTTAGCCAATTAAGTGCATCTTCTTTTTTTTTCTGTTTAAAGCATACCTGAAGTGACCTGTGACTCCATGAGATAAACATAGGTGCATGTAGTACTAATCCTAATAAGAAATTTAAATAGTCCCTTTCTGTTTTCCAGTACAGCAAGAGTTAAACAACTTGAGTTGTTATATAGGCATGAGTATGAGCTTGGAACAGCTGGTTGAATTCAGTATGGTTTCCTTAAAAGTAAATAAAACGCAAAACAGCTGTGAAAGAGATGAGGCTTCTGATAAGGTCTTAGGGTCGGGGTCGGGAAAAAAGGGGGCGCAGGCAGCTAGTGGACAAAAAGGGCGCAGCCATTCTTTCCCATAGTAAATAACGTTTAATGGGCGCCAAGCAGGAAAAAAGGGCGCCGGAGATAAATAACGTTCTATAAACGGCGCCCGGAGCTTTTTAATGTTTTATAACTGTGCTTGTGATGATTTACGTTTACAAAATGCACCCGTGACAAATAACGTTTATAAAAATACTAAACATATTTATCCTATTTATAACTAAAACATTATTTAACATTTTATCCCTTACTGTTTGTAAAACATTATTATTCATAAAATAAAGCAATCAGTACGTAACGTAAATTGCAATATATTTTTTACAGTAACTATTTGTAAAACATTACTATCCACATAATAAAGCAAACACTAATGGGGGTTCTTAGGTTAAGGCACCACCAGGGGGGTCTTAGGGTTAGGCACAACCAGGGGCAGGGATGCTGTCACGAGTAGATTCAAGTGGCCTAAGCACTCGAACTCGTGATTCAAATGAGCAATAATTAATGCAGGTGAGGAGCGGGACATAAGGGGTTATTTACCCATAAGGCTGCGTGCTCCCTGCGCTCCAAATAGGATCCATACGTGTCCTATTCATCGCATTACAAGCCTCGCTGCAGGCACTTCTTCCGGCTTGAAGGAGGAAGTGCCCGCAGTGCCTGCAGCGAGGCTTGTAACGCAAAGAATAGGACGCGTGTGGATCCTATTTGGAGCGCAGGGAACACGCAGCCTTATGGGTAAATAACCCCTTATGTCCCGCTCCTCACCTGCATTAATTATTGCTCATTTGAATCACGAGTTCGAGTGCTTAGGCCACTCGAATCTACTCGTGACAGCATCCCTGACCAGGGGGGTGGTTAGGGTTAGGCACCACCAGGGGGGTTCTTAGGTTTAGGCACCACCAGGGGGTTCTTAGGTTTAGGCACCACCAGGGGGGTCTTAGGTTTAGGCACCACCAGGGGAGTCTTAGGTTTAGGCACCACCAGGGGGGGTCTTAGGTTTAGGCACCACCAGGGGGGGTCTTAGGTTTAGGCACCACCAGGGGGGGTCTAGGGGTTAGGAATAGGTACAGGGAGGGTTCTGTGTGAGAGTAGGGTTAGGTATAGTTACAGTACAATATACACCACCAGGGGTGGTTAGGGTTAGGCACAACCAGGGGGGTCTAGGGGTTAGGGATAGGTACAGGGAGGGTTCTGTGTGAGAGTAGGGTTAGGTATAGTTTTATTAACATTTTTGTAATACATAATAATTTTTTTACAACACTTTTTAGGAACCTACTTATATATATCATCATTATAAACAATATTTTCAGATTTTATTATAAGAAGAAACGATAAATGAAGATTATTCACAATAAGATACAATTATAACGATTAAACTTATATTAATGATTTTTTTAACAAACTTAATTATAAGTTTCACTTTTTAAAGAGGGAAGATTAACGATTTAACAATTGCCGATTTCATACACATTATTTAATGATTTATAAATTTGTAAATCATTATTTGTAAATATTTCTATAAACGATATTTACACCCCACGCCCTTTTTGTCCAGGCGCCCTTTTTGTACGTACGCCTTAGGGTCTGCTTCGACTTATGCTAGCGTCCGTCTCCAAGATGCATACCGGCACTTGTGTTGACGCGTCAAGCCGCGACATCCATGGCTATGGGGATTCGCATGTGATATGTTCAAAAAAATGCTGCCAGCCGGGTTTTTTTTTTTTTTTGGAGTACGAAAAATCGCTCAGAAGTTAGTGTAGGCTGCTGTAGTGCAGCCTTCCTTACATCTCTGTTATATGGGGCGGTGCCCCTTGTTTAAATTATACGCAGAGATCACAGGTGCCCTCCCAAGTCCCGACGTCCCAGCCCAAACATCAATCTGATGCAGGAACTGCTGCTTGGGGAGTCTAACCTTACATGTGCGGAGACCTCATTTTGTCTATACAGAAATTTACATATAAGAATGCCCTCTGGATATGTAATAATTCTTCCCACTAATGAGGGATTCCTCTGAGATGCTCTACAGCTGAGACTTTGCTCATTCTGCCAGCAGCTTCCCTCTCTGCCTTCTTCAGTCACCCAGGTCCACATCCTGACAACATCAGTTAAAGTCCTTCTTTCATCTATATCACACAGGGGACTCTATCGTGGCAATTAATCACTATCCACGTTACAAATCACCTTGGCCCATGGCATTTTCTATTGTTTAAATCTGTCATTCTCACGGTGAGAATCTCTTAGTACTGGAGACACTGGCAACAAACCCCCTCAATCAATTCCACGTTGTGCTCAGGATTTGTGCTGTCCAGGGCACCTTTGAGTGAAAATAACCCCCCACCACCACAACCACCACCAAGTATGCCAGTCAGGGTCAAGATTGTGGAGTGTTTAAATGGCAAGCCAGGGGCTCTTCTGACAGAAAGAGCACAATACAGGAAGCAATAAGTGGACATGAGGATTTTATGATATGCACATTTGAATTTGGATATTGTAAGTGCACTGGATTTTAAAACTTTTAATAATAAATACAGAGTTACGCTATGTCCAGCATTTTTTGAGTCCTTTTTAGAGCCTGTCTATTAGAGGAGAGCTGGTGTTTGGAACTACATATAGAACGATTACTGCTGGTCTGTGCTGGGTCAGCCGATAAATCCAGTGAGAGGCTTGATCATACTGCATGAAAGCACGCTGGGTGTAAAACGGGTGTTTGCCAGGCTGCACTGGTGAGGTGGAGATGGCGGACCTTTTTGCCTATTTAAAGCAGTATTACACTATTGCTATGCTTCTGTTTCTCCGCTATATAAATATGAGCTATGAAGACTTTATGCTGAAGAGTGAGGAGTGTTGGCTAAGCCAAAAACGCACATGCTGATCTGGTTGAGACGGCCTGAAATTCTGGTGAGCGTTTGTGGTTTTATATATCATTTGGAAGATTTTATATGTTGCATGAAGTAACTAACAACAAGAAAACCACAAGGGACTGTTTCACTTCAAAAAACTTTGTGGACTTTTGGGCTTATGAGTAATATTGTGTATTACCAGTGACTGTTGAGTGCCATACTAATGTATTGTTTGTAGGAAGCAATACTGGTTGTAAGTTCCTCACAGCTTTCAAAGGAAACTCGCCAAATAGCCTCCTTGGGGCGTGGTCCGGGACATGCATGCACAGTAACCCCACACAGGCAATATTTTGTAGGAACACTGCGGCGCAGACTGTGAGGAAACTGAGAGACCTTTAGGGCTATGGGGGCTGGAAAAAGTGCCAGGTAACTTCACATTTCACATTACTTTTAACTTAATTTGCATACGAAGGCCAGTACGAAGAAAACATACATGTAGGCCGTTGTTTTTTCTGCAGAAAGATCAAATGTGAACATTCGTACTGTCGTACAAGGCAAGTTAAATTTGATTCCATTGGCTTGAATTAGATGCATGAAGAATGGGAATTTGCAAAAATGAAAAACGAACACAAATTTATGTCAGAAGTGCCTAAAATTCTTTATAAATCACAGATCTCAGCACTAGCAAAACCTGCCTTGTCATACAGATTGTCTGTGGAGTTTTTGACAGCAGTCCGGTAAAATGCATTTTGGGTTGGCAACCCTATTTCTGTCCTGTTATTTCAATAACAATTCTGATGACGTGGAAAAGCAACAGCCAACTATGTCTGTGTACAGAAAGGTTAGCTTTGCATTTGTGGGTATTTATACAAAAATACTTTAATCATAGTAATAAGCGATAAAAGCATACTACTACTACTACATACAATATTCTACTGCCACCACGAGTTGTTTTAAACATGACATTCCCAAAACAGCCACATGATGTCCTCAGTGTTCAAGGAACTGTACAGAGCAAGCATTTAAATGCTTTTTACTAAATCCTTGCTTTAAAGTGAGTCTAAAGTGAAATAATAATAATAATAATAATAAAAAATACTTACCTAAGGAGAGGGAAGGCTCTGGGTCCTATAGAGTCTTCCCGCTCCTCTCTCGCCCCCCCTCGTTCTAGCGCTGTTCCCATTGGTAGCAGTCTCCGACAGATGGGTCGATGACTGCTCTGAGCTGCTCAGGGGAGTCTTCAAAAGTGTTTTTGGATCCTGAGTGCAGGTAGCTCTGTTCTGCTGCTCCTGCGTGAGTGCGCTGTCTTGCATAGTCAGGAAATTTGAACTAGGGGTGATAGCGCTGCAATGGGACCGTGGGAAGAACAGGAAGGCTCTATAGGACCCAGCGCCTTCCCTCTCCATAGGTGAGTATCTAATTTTTTATTTATTTTTTTAATTTTCACTTCAGCCTTGCTTTAACCTTTTGGGGACCATGGACGTTGAATCAACGTCCAGCAGGTGGTGCTACCGTTCTGACTGGACATTGATTCAACGTCTGCGCTAACGAACCGTCTCAACGCGATTGTGCGCACCGGAGAAGGGAGATTAAGCTGTCATATGACAGCTGGCATCTCCCCTCAGTGATCAGGATCCATCGCGTATGTCTGTTGATCACCTGATCACTATGATCGCCGGCGGATCGTAGTGATCACTTTGACAGCGGCGGCGGCAGGGGGGAAAAGAAGAGGATCCACTTACCTCCCTGCAGTTCCAGCGACGATCGGCGCCCCCTTCTGCTTTGGCCGGCATCTCTGCTCCGTCTGACGTCAGAGCCGGGTCCCGGCTTGATGACGTCATCAAGCCGCGACCCGACCTGAGCCTCATTTGGAGCGGAGATGCCGGCTAGAGAAGAGGTGGCTACTGCAGCTCATCACTGGAGCCTGGAAGGTGAGTGAAAGCTGCCACCTACAGGGGGGACACTTGCCACCATGGGGGACACCATGCCCAGCCAGCCACAGATGGGATCCGGCCGCCCAACCCCCCCAAACCTGCGGGGGGCACGTTTGGGGGGGTCGGGCGGCCGCATGCACATTGCCCTGGCCCTTAAGGGGGGTTAGGCGGCCGGTCCCGAAATGGTTAACTGAAGTGAGATGGGTATGGAGGCAGCCATATTTATTTCATTTTAAACAATACCAGTTGTCTGGCTATCCTGCTGATCCTCTGCCTCTAATAGTTATAGTTTTAGCCATAGCCCCTGAACAAGCATGCAGCAGATCAGGTGTTTCTGACATTATTGTCAGATCTGACAAGATTATCTGCATGCTTGTTTCTGGTGTGATCCAGCACTACTGCTGCCAAATAGATCAGCAGGGCTGCCACTTCACTACTGAGGGGTTTTTGCCCTTCTGTACCAGAGCAATTTTCACCTTTCAGTGCTCCTTCAATTCATTCACCTATAACTTTATTACTACTTAGCACAACAAAACCATCTACTGTATATCTTTTTTTCGCCGTTAGTTAAGTTTTGTTTGGGTGGTACATTTTGCTAAGAATTATTTTATTCTAAATGCATTTTAATGAGAAAAATAAGAAAAAAATTGCAAAAAACAAATCAATATTTCAATACGGTAAATAAAACCCACACATGTTATTTGCCCATTTGTCCCGGTTATTAAAAAGTTTTAAATATTTCCCTAGTACAATCTATGGCACCAATATTTTATTTGGAAATAAAGGTGCATTTTTTCAATTTTGCATCCATCACTAATTACACCTCATGATTTTAAAGAGAGTCTGAAGACTTAAAAATATCCTCTATGTACTTGACATTTATGTTAAGCAATATGTACAGAGCTAAAACACCGCATTTCTGCGTCAAAACGATGTAATTAAACCCCCCTAAATCCCCCGGAGCAAAATTTGGGGCTCCTTTCTGGTAGAGGCAGAGCTTTAGGCAGTAGCTCTGCTTATACTCGTGTCAATCTCTGCGGATCTCCGCCTCTCCCCACCCCTCTCAGTCTTCTTTCACTGAGAGGGGTGGGGAGAGGTGGAGATCCATGGAATTTGATGCAACTGGAGGCAGAGCTACAGCACAAAGCTCTGCCTCCCCCGGGCAGCGAAATCCACGACCTGGAAAGTTGTGGAATTTTGCTCCCGGGATTTGGGGGGTTTAATTACATCCTTCTGCCAGGGGAATGCAGCGTTTTAGCCCTGCACATATTGCTTAACATAAATGTCAAGTAAAAAGAGGAATTTTAAAGGCTTCAGACTCACTTTTTAAAAAATAACATTAATATATCCTCTTGACATACATATTAAAAAGTTCAGTTCCTAAGGTAACTATTTATATATTTTTTAAATGTCTTTTTTTATATACATATACTTTATTTTGGTATCTTTGGGAGTGTGGGAGGTAAGGGGTTAATTTTCAATGACTGTGGGTCTTTTTATTAAAATAATTGTATGTAGGTGTAATTTTACTATTTGGCCACAAGATGTCCTTGCACATTATGTCCTGTTAGTGTACTATCAGTACACGAACAGGAATTACATAGTTACATAGTTACATAGTTACATAGTTATTTTGGTTGAAAAAAGACATACGTCCATCGAGTTCAACCAGTATAAAGTACAACACCAGCCTGCTCCCTCACATATCCCTGTTGATCCAGAGGAAGGCGAAAAAACCCTTACAAGGCATGGTCCAATTAGCCCCTAAAGGGAAAAATTCCTTCCCGACTCCAGATGGCAATCAGATAAAATCCCTGGATCAACATCATTAGGCATTACCTAGTAATTGTAGCCATGGATGTCTTTCAACACAAGGAAAGCATCTAAGCCCCCTTTAAATGCAGGTATAGAGTTTGCCATAACGACTTCCTGTGGAAATGCATTCCACATCTTAATCACTCTTACTGTAAAGAACCCTTTCCTAAATAAATGGTTAAAACGTTTTTCCTCCATGCGCAGATCATGTCCTCTAGTCCTTTGAGAAGGCCTAGGGACAAAAAGCTCATCCGCCAAGGTATTATATTGCCCTCTGATGTATTTATACATGTTAATTAATGTGTAAAAGAAAGGAAAAACACAATTGAGAGCCCCAATAGTGTATTTTTGATGATAAAGGAATGCCAAGGTAGCAGCAATAAGAAATATACTAACAAGTATGGGTTGCCGGGTTCTGGCGCTGTACTTGGCTACACAACTTCTGAGTTACTCCTGAGGAAGCGGGCTAGAGAAACGCGAAACGCGTTGCATTTGTTCTGGAGTATGAATTAAATCTTGTTTAAACCATACATAGTGGTTGTGTTTGGTTTTGGGGAGGTAAGTCCACCCTTGCACCCCAACTTTTATCTGTTTTTACCTATGATCAATTTTTACTCTGCTGGCACCTCTGTTTCCGTTGCAAGAAAGTAATGTGTGGACGTGGTACCAGTTTAGCGCAGTCTCACTGAATATTACTGACATGATGAAATTGTGGCTTTAAGTATAAGAAAATGTTCTTAGATATACTCTTAGGCAAGAGAGGAAGTAAAAAGAGGTAGAGAAAAAGCTTTGAATCTTTCCATACACTGCAAAGCCTGCCAGTCAGGCCTGCATGTGGTGTTCTATGGAAATATCACATTTTCAGGTGTGATATTTAACATTTTTTGCTTGTGAAAGTAAATCAAATTCACTACACAACCCCTTTAAAAGATGGGAATTATAGTTATGAACAGCACAAATAGGGCCTCTTTCGCACGGCTGGCTGAAGGCATGAAGTCACCAGCTGTCAGCTGCTCCAGTGCACCGGCCGGGTGCTTGCTAGCGGTTGGCATGGGCGGTGAAGAGCACTCCTCATGGTGTCACATCTAACAACAGTGGCCGAAGTGCTAAAGCAGAACAAGTCTCTTTTTTGGGCTGCCGGGTAACGCCACTGCCGCTGCGTGTGTCAAACAATGACATGCATGGTATTACAAACACTGCCCTTCGGTTGCATTTTAATTACACTTGAATGGCACTCATGATTGGCAGGTGGGATACTGAACTGCCCCACAAGTGGCATAGTTCCCTTACCTCGCCATCAGTTTCTTTCAGAAGCTCACCATTTTCCTCTTACAACGATTCCTTCCAATTATGACAAGATTTTGACAATATAGCAGTTGCTGTCAATTATATATCAGTTGCCAGAGCTGGGACAAGGTCCTTCAGCACCCAAGGCTGAGACACCAAAGTGCGCCCCCCCATCCCTCACACCTCAGCCGTCACACAGATTGCTATTAGACTAATAGGTGCCCCAGGGCCCCCAACATCCCCAGCACCTTAATCTCTACTTATATGGCTTGCAGTCACAGTCATGCATCCCCTTTTCTTATTTCTTTCTGCTTCAAACACTATTGGGAATGACAGCTGAATTAATTGTGCACCCCCTCCTACACTGCGCCCTGAGGCTAGAGCCTCACCAGCCTCTGCCTTGGCCCGGCCCTGTCAGTTGCTGTTCGTTTCGTGGGATGAGAAAGTCTGGGCAACCTTGTTAATTGTCATGATTTTCCTAGTTGTTATGATCAAAAATGTCAGTTAAATATATCATATAGGAGACACACACAGTGATATTTGAGAAGTGAAATGAAGTTTATTGGATTTACAGAAAGTGCACAATCATTATTTAAATAAAATTAGGCAGGTGCATACATTTGGGCACTGTTGTCATTTTATTGATTCCAAAACCTTTAGAACTAATTATTTGAACTCAAATTGGCTTGCTAAGCTCAGTGACCCCTGACCTACATACACAGGTGAATCCAATTATGAGAAAGAGTATTTAAGGGGGTCAATTGTAAGTTTCCCTCCTCTTTTAATTTTCTCTGAAGAGTAGCAACATGGGGGTTTAAAAACAACTCTGAAATGACCTGAAGACAAAGATTGTTCACCATCATGGTTTAGGCGAAGGATACAGAAAGCTGTCTCAGATTTCAGCTGTCTGTTTCCACAGTTAGGAACATATTGAGGAAATGGAAGACTCAGGCTCAGTTTAAGTTAAGGCTCTAGGTGGCAGACCAATAACAATCTCCGACAAACAGAAGCGACGAATGGTGAGAACAGTCAGAGTCAACCCACAGACAAGCACCAAAGACCTACAACATCATCTTGCTGCAGATGGAGTCACTGTGCATCGTTCAACCATTCGGGGTATTTTACACAAGGAGATGCTGTATGCGAGAGTGATGCAGAAGAAACCTTTACTCTGCCCACAGCACAAACAGAGCCACTTGAGGTATGCTAAAGCACATTTGGACAAGCCAGTTTCATTTTGGAATAAGGTGCTGTGGACTGATGAAACTGGGCATAACAAGGGGCGTTATGCATGGAGGAAAAACAACACAGCATTCCAGGAAAAACACCTGCTACCTACAGTAAAATATGGTGGTGGTTCCATCATGCTGTGGGGCTGTGTGGCTAGTGCAGGGACTGGGAATCTTGTCAAAGTTGAGGAACGCATGGATTCCACTCAGCATCAGCAGATTCTGGAGATCAATGTCCAGGAATCAGTGACAAAGCTGAAGCTGTGCCTGGGCTGGATCTTTCAACAAGACAACGACCCTAGACACTGCTCAAAATCCACTAAGGCATTCATGCAGAGGAACAAGTACAACATTCAGGAATGGCCTACTGTAAATCCAATAAGCTAAATTTCACTTCTCAAATATCACTGTGTGTGTCTCCTATATGATATATTTAACTGACATTTTTTATTGTAAAAACCAACGATTTATACAGGAAAATCATGACAATTAACAAGGTTGCCCAAACTTTTGCATCCCACTGTAACTGAAAGGACAACTAATGAACAAGGTAATGTCTATGCTTCCTTATGGCTGACCAGAAAGCTGTTATGGGGTAATGGCAATTTCTAAAATGGGGGATGGTGAATTCCATTGATCACAGTGGACAAAAACGACACAGGAGAGGAGAAAGAGATTGTTGATAAGTAGACTTCATGGGAGGTAAGTATGAATTGTGTGTGTTTATTTTGACTTTTAATTTTCAGTTCAGGTTTGCTTTAAGGTACCAAATTCCTGACAGGTCCACAGGAGTGGGAGATGTGAAGTAGGGGGAAGAGTTGTCTGGCAGGGTTATGATTAGTAATAGACACAGGAGATGTGATAGGTTTGTATTAGGAAGAGGTTAGGGAGGAGAGGTTAGTGTAAAGGTGCCCATAAATAATACAATCTTCATTGTACAATCTTACCACTTCTTTGTAATATGATGGAATACCTAAAGTATGCATACAAAGTGTATTCACTCAGTTTACCCTTCCACTACGTAGATTTGGCAAGATTGTATCACTGATGGGTACCTTCAAGCTAGTTTGGGAAGATTAGGGTTAGGGCAGATAGGGAGCACCTAGTATGAGGGACAGACATTACAGCCAATAACCTATGCTGAGGTAGTACCAATAGGAACCAGTGCTGAATCCACACACTCTTTGTTCTGTTACTCTGAATTGTAGAAAATGGTGAATTCTGAAGGTAGTTCATTCTCCAGGGACAAGTCACAGAAAGGCGAAATCATTTACCATGTGTCATTTGTAACGTTTGGTATATTCGACTCATTTTTATTTAAATCGTCATCGGTATGAAACATACTTTCCTGAAATCAACTGAATCATTTGGGAAATAAAGTGAGGCCTTTGCTCTCCACAGAAATACCCAGCACTAAATGAAATCCGATGAAAACATATTTAGTTTCTGCTTCCAGAACAGGAAATTGTTGTTGTCCTCCGAACTACGTTTGAATGAACTTTATTTATGTCATACACTATTTTCATTGCTCACCAAAATGCTGAAGTTGTAAGGGGAAAGTCCATTCCTGGGAGAACAGATCCAGTTTAAAGGACAACTGAACTGAGAGAGATATGAAGGCTGCAATATTTATTTTCTTTTAACCATTTCAGCCCACAGGTTGTTTTCACCTTATGGACAAGAGGAAGTTTCACATTTCAGCGCTCCTCCCATTCATTCCCCTATAACTTTATCACTACTTATCACAACAAAATGATCTATACCTTGTATTTTCCACCACCAATTAGGTTTTCTTTGGGTGGTACATTACCCTAAGAATTAATTTATTGTAAATGCATTTTATTGGGAATAATGGAAAATGGAAAAAAATTCATTATTTCCCAGTTTTCGGTCTTTATAGTTTTAAAATAAAACGTTCTACTGTGGATAAAAGCCACATATTTTATTTGCCCGTTTGTCCCGGTTATTGCAACGTTTAAATTATATCCCAAGTACAATGTATGGTGACAATATTTTATTTGGAAATAAAGGTGCATTTTTGGAGTTTTACATCCATTACTAATCACATGCCCATAATTTAATAATAATATACCCTCTTGACATGCATATTGAAACATTTTTTGTCCCTAATGTATGTAGGTGTAATTTTGCTATTTGGCCACTAGATGTCCTTGCGCATTACTTCCTATAAGCGTACAATAAGTATGCTTAATAGGAAGTAATGCGTAGCTGAGTTACTCGGAAGTGATGCAGGCATCTCATTGATGCCTGCGATCACGTTGGCCTAGAGGTGAGATGAATGAATGGGAACAAATAAGCGGGAGGCAGCGCGGTGGCACCAATTGAGAATGATCACTGTTTTTGAACAAAATATGCACTGATTGGCTCAGGGGACTTCTGCCACCAATCCCCCCTGTTGACGGGACCATCGTGATTGCGAGCTTCCGTCCGCACAATCACGCGCACAGCCCCTACAGACTGCATGAACGTGGGCCTTACGTCCCTCCTGCTGCAGCAGCACCTGCCGCAAACGTGAGGCCCATGTCCGTGCGGCAGAAATGGTTAAACAATTGCAGTTGGCTGGCAGTCCTGCTACTTATCGGCTTGTAATACTTTCAGCCATACACCTTGAACAAGCATATGCAGATCAGGTGTTTCTGACTGAAGTTTGACTGGATTATCCACATGCTTGTTTCAGGAATGTGATCCAGATACTGCTCCAGCCAAAGAGATCAGCAGGACTGTCAGGCAACTGGTATTGTTTAAATGGAAATAAATATGGCAGCCTCCATATCCCTCTCAGTTCAGGTGACCTTTAAGTAAATCAAGAAGCTACAGTTTTCTTTTTTATACACATTTAAGAGATTAACAATGAAAATAACATTTGGAAAGTGTTTTTCTCGCATAGGACTGAAAACCCATTGACACATTTGGTGTGTTTGATTCGCCCCCTATACATCATCATTGAGCTAATTTTAACCCCTTACCTCACAGTCAACAGGCACATGGCAGCCAATAAGCTAGCATCCCTTCCTGGACCTCCCACCCCCTATAAAAAAAAACAGTTGGGGTGGCCATATTGGATTAATTCTCTGCTGGCTGCTGACTGTTAGTGAGAGCAGGGTCAAACTTGCTGCAGATAGATAGGGAAAGTATTAGCTAGTAGGGATGGTCGCTGGATTCCACAGAATTAAGAATTCCGTGATTCTGCCGGAATTTGGTGATTTCGTTCCGTCGTGACGGAACGGAATTGCTATATCACTATACATTGGCCAGGAATCAAACCCAGGCCTACCGCTCTGTAGCCTGCTATCCTAACCATTATACCACCAACACAACACACTACAATGCTACATGCTGAAGCCAGCCTAGCATGTACTATTGTGATATATCCAAAAGAAAAATGAGCTTGCTTAGGGATTTGCAGGATGTCAAAAGCCAACTCACATACATTGGCCAGGAATCGAACCCAGGCCTACCGCTCTGTAGGCTGCTATCCTAACCATTATACCACCAACACAACACAGTACAATGCTACTTGCTGAAGCCAGCCTAGCATGTACCATTGTGATATATCCAAGAGAAAAATGAGCTTGCTTAGGGAATTGTAGGATTTCAAAAGCCAGCTTACAAACATTAACCGAGAATCGAACCCAGGCCTACCGCTTGGTAGGCTGCTATCCTAACCATTATACCAGCAACACCACATGCTGAAACTTCTTGGAGCAGACTTGCTTCCTTCCTCCAAAAGACACACATACATCCCCATAAAATCATTCAACAGCAACGGTGTGCACAGTATTTGTGGTACACAGTCTCTGTGGCACAATTGGTTAGCGTGTTTGGCTGTTAACTGCAAGGTTGGTGGTTCAAGCCAACCCAGGCATGGCCTTGCCTTTTGTGTTCAACAGTTGTCCGAAGAGAACCCCAGATAGCCATGTAGATTCATATCTCTCTCTCTCGCTCTCGCTCTCGCTCTCGCTCTCGCTCTCTCGCTCGCTCTCGCTCGCTCTCGCTCTCGCTCTCGCTCTCGCTCTCTCTCTCTCTCTCTCTCTCTCTCTCTCTCTCAGGGATGGTCACCGCTTTCCGCGGAATTGTATTTTCCGCAATTTTGGGTGGAAATTGGTCATTCCGTTCCGTTTGGTCGGAACGGAATTGCTTTTTCAATCCGGTGGAATTCCGAAATTGCCTGTGAAATACTGCCGGTATCCGTTGATGGTTTTAAGCTGAAAATTCAGTTCAATGGCATCAAGTCCTAGAGAGAGAGAGAGAGAGCTCATTTTTCTCTTGGGTATATCACAATGGTACATGCTAGGCTGGCTTTAGCATGTAGCATTGTAGTGTGTTGTGTTGGTGGTATAATGGTTAGGATAGCAGCCTACAGAGCGGTAGGCCTGGGTTCGATTCCTGGCCAATGTGTGTGAGTTGGCTTTTAAAATCCTACAATTCCCTAAGCAAGCTCATTCTTCTCATGGATATATCACAATGGTACATGCTAGGCTGGCTTCAGCATGTAGCATTGTAGTGTGTTGGTGGCATAATGGTTAGGATAGCAGCCTACCAAGCACTAGACCTTGGTTAGATTCCTGGCCAATGTATGTAAGCTTGCTTTCGAAATCCTACAATTCCTTAAAGTGAACCTCTGGACTAAAAATCGACTCAGCAGCACTGAAAAGGCTTGGTGTTACTTTAACAGTTTCACAGCATCAGAACTTTGTTTCTCTTATACAAGCCTCATTTTTAGCTGCACAGAAGAAAACTGCCCGGGCTTTTTACCCCTGATGCTGTGCAAAGCATGATGGGATTTCTGATGTTGTTGCTCTCGTTCTGCTGTTTTGGTGCAAGTTTTTTTTTTTACATTTTGAATTTTACATTTGAAGCCTAGCGTGTGCAGCTGGGATGGGTAATCAGGACACAGGACAGTTGGAACTGTGTCTCCTGCTCCTTGTCACCTCCTTTCAACCAAAAAGATGGCGGCCCCCATGACAAAGATGGCAGCCCCCATGAATCACAAACATTTGCCTGTTTTTTTAAAACAGGGTGGGTAAGAGATTATATTACCTATCTATTCTAATTAACATAACTAATGTAACTTGATGACAGTATTTTTGTTTAGGCTGAAGTTCCCCTTTAAGCAAGCTCATTTTTCTCTTGGGTATATCATAATGGTACATGCTAGGCTGGCTTTGGCATGTAGTGTTGGTGGTGGTATAGTGGTGAGAAAAGCTGCCTACCAAGCACTAGACCTGGGTTTGATTCCCGAGCAATGTATGTAAGCTGGCTTTTGAAATCCTACAATTCCCTAAGCAAGCTTATTTTTTCTCTTGGATATATCACAATGGTACATACTAGGCTGGCTTCAGCATGTAGCATTGTAGTGTGTTGTGTTGGTGGGAATAAAGTTTAGAGTCAATCACATTTTTTGTAGAGAAATATATATATATTTACATAGAAAGAGGGACAAAGGCCTGAAAAAGGGACAAATTAGGAGGAAAGAGGGACAGGGCTCCCAAAGAGGGACTGTCCCTCCGAAAGAGGGACAGTTGGGAGCTATGCCTACTGACACCCAGACCTGTGCATAATGCGATTTCTGCCCATTAGGGTTTAAAACCCAACTTTGCGTCAACTCTGTAATTTTTGGTGAGACTTTTGGCATGGATCCCCCTAAGACATGCCCCTGCCCAGGTGTTACACCCCTTGAAACAACTTTTTCATCACTTTTGTGTCCAGAAACTAGTTTTAAAATTCACCTGCCCATTGAAGTCTATGGCGGTTCGCCAAGTTCGCCTGTTCACGAACATTTTGCGGAAGTTTGCGTTCGCCGTTCGCAAACAGAACATTCAGTGCAGACAGGAAGATGGAAATAAAAATGAACTAGGCTATGCTGCAGCATTGAGGGGGCCAGGGGCCACTGTACACACATTAGAGATCAGGCAGAGGTGGATCTCATTGGCCTGCTCTGCTGAGAACCATCATAGGTGTTTACACAGCTTTATCCATACTTTTCTGAACTGCCTAATCACTTATGAGAAATAATAAGGCATTTAATTCATTTATTTATTTGCCACTTTAATCTAGTATCTTTAAAGTGAACCAGAGAAGAAACACCCTCATGTATTTTACCATATATATCAGTGGGAACATTAGAGCAAAAACCTACCCTGCTCTCTGTTTCATTCTTCACTGCTCAGATTGCTTCTTATCAGCCCTGATAAAATCCCTGACTGAGCATTCAGTCTGGCTTTGCCCAGGAATCATTATAGCTGAGTCTGTCTTCTCTGATGTCTTTTCAAGCCCAAGCCTGACCCCTTCTGGCTCTGCTCCGGAATCATTATAGCTGAGTCATCATAGCAAAGAGAGACTGAATGCTCAGTTGGTGATTTTATCAGAGCTGTTAAGAAGCAAGCTGAACAGTGAAGAATGAAACAGAGAGCAGGGTAGGTGTTTTCTCTAATGTTCCCACTGATATATATGGTAAAATACATGAGGGTTCATAGTCTCTGGATCACTTTAAAGGGAATATCTGAGGTGATTAAAAAAAATAATCTACTTAACTAGGGCTTCCTCCAGCCCTGGCAGCCGTCCTGTGCCCTCGCCGCAGCTCCGGTGGTTCCCGGTCCCCTCTGGTGCAGATGCTGACCTCGCCAGGTCAGCATCTACTGGGCTTCAGCGTGCAGCTTGCAGAGTCTAAAACCTGTCGGTTCTGTCAGATTTCTATTACTTACTGTAAGTGACAGCAACATAGGAGAAAAGTAACTTGTGACTCATTTTACTCTGGAAGAAACGTACTTCTTATCTGTATATGTTTACATATACTTTAAATTTTAAGATTCTTGTGACAGTGATCCTTTAATTGTCCCTCAGAGGGGCCACAATATAATCCCTACCATAGTCATATGTCTATGAATGTATTGTGTAGTGTATGTATCATAGGCTAGGGCCAATATATGGGGAAGTCAATTAACCATTTAAGTACCAGGGGATTTTTTTCTGATCGGTGCTGCGTGGACTCTCCAGCCCGCAGCACCGATCAGGAAATAGCCAGGGCGATCAGACTTCCCCCCTTTTTTCCCCACTAGGGGGATGTCCTGCTGGGGGGGTCTGATCGCCGCCGGCTACCCGCACTTTCCGGGGGGGGGGCTCTTCAAAGCCCCCCTCCGGAGCGCTTTCCGCCCTCCCCGGCTTTCCCTCCCTCTCCCTTACCCTCTGAGCGGCGCAGGACGGATATCCGTCCTGCGCCTGATAGGATAGGCTTCTGCCTATCAGATGCCGGCGAGCCCCGGGGAACGCCGATCTACGTCACGGCGCTGCTGCGCAGCAGCGCCGTATGATGTAAACAGCGGGGATCTCTTCCCCGCGTGTTTACATTTTGCCGGCGAGCCGCGATCGGCGGATCTCCGGCTGTTCACGGAGACACCCTCCGTGAACTGGCATGGAAAGGCCGCTCGTTTGAGCGACCGTTTCCATGCTATACCACTAACGACCCGCCGACGCCTATGGGCGTTAGCTGGTCGTTAACTTATCTGTATGTTTTTGGGATGTAGGAGGAAACTGAGTTCCCGGAGGAAACCCACACAGACACAAGAAAAAGATACAAACCTCATGCAGATATTTCCCTGCCTGGGATTTGAACCGGGAGAACCACTGCTGCAAGGCGAAAGCACTAACCACTTCACCACCATGCTGCCACTCCATAAATACAGGAGAACAACTACATTTTAGCTCAGAAACAGTACAGCCTGTGCTTTCACACTATGCATATTGTGATGTGTTATAACATAGATTTAATTGCACAGAAACATGCTTCAATGGTACCACAATGTCCTATTCACATTTATGCGTTGACTCCGCAGTGCACTGGGTTCCTATATAATAATGCAAGACGACCTGTGCGCTACCGGGCAGCTCACACATGGTGCAAATGAATGGCAACAAGCTAACAAGTGTTGTGACGCAACAGATTAATAGTGTTTGATCTTACCCTTAGGAAGGGTTCACACGTATCATTGAGAAAACAATTTTTTGCATTCAAATTTGCGTCCAATTGAAATTTTACCGCGGCTAGATGAGATTCTTCACTGACTTTCATTAGATGTGCTGAAAATGCATTTTCACTCATCTACTAGTGAAATTTACACCAATTCAGGTCTCCTGTGTTTATGGCCATTACTATTATGAGCCTAAGTCAAGTTTTCTAATGTTATGGACTAGCTGTTGCTATTATTGTTGCTTTTTCCAAATGCCCTGTGTTTAAAAACTGCACTATCTCCTCTTGGCGGTAGACACAAAGTATTTAAAGGTTAAACAGCGTAAACATTTAGGGCCCATTTCCACCAGCGCGGAAACCAGGCCGAATTCGCAACGTTTCCCTGCAGGCAAATCGCGCAGGGAAACTCTGTCATAGGAAACAATGGCGCTACCGGCCGAATCTCTTGCCCTAGCGATTTGGCAGACATTGCCATCCGTTTCCGTGTGGGAGGCATCGAATCCCATAGCTGTGCATGGCAAGGCTTCTGGGATTCGTCTGCGCACCCTCAGACCAGGAGGTGCCACCTCTCGCAGCTGCGTGCGGCAGAGGCTAGTGGAAAGCCTAAATGTACATCTCAAGCCTGACCACCAGGGGGGGGGAGAGGCTTTCACATGACTTCAAAAAATGACTGTAAGTAAATATGAAATTCCCTTATTTGGTAGATTTCCTAATTAGATTCCAACACATTTTAATAACCTTGCAGAACTGAGCTTGGGAAGACAAATTTAATGAGCCATGTAATCAAAATAAAATGGAAGCAACTTAATCAAATTGTGGAATGTATAACCTAATTATTATATATTTCTGTCATGATATTATGTTTTACAGATTCTTGTTAGTGTTATGAATATCAGTCTGTGTTCATTACCAGAAGTGTTGATTAGAGATGGTAGAGTTTTCATACAAGTACTATGTATGGGCAAGATGAACTTGCAGCTTTTGTGCTCTGGTTGGAATGCTGAGTCCTCAACACTACACTAAACACTGATATAGTGGTATATAACTCAGTATTTCCTCTTTGCTCTAAAAGTTTATTTACAGCATACAATCTACTACACAAAAAAAAGTACAGCAGAACAGCATTCAAACACTTAAACACAGCACTTAGTTCTTCACTGGAAAGCTCCTTGCTTCCGTGGGCAGCTTCTGACCGCATGCAAAGAGGTGATAACATTACCTTTTATTTACATTCCTTTGTTAGATACATTTACTAAACATTAATAAACTGTTGAAACTGAGTTGTTCTGAGCTGAAAAGCAGAAAGAGCTGAGAAGTGATCACTAGATAGATTTTAATTTATAAATACAGCAGCTATACAATAAAATGCAATGACAGCTTTCAGAGCAGATAAACTGTACTTTGGGAACTTGTAATTTGTAAACAGACAATATTACTTGTGCGCAAAAGCAAATATGGGTAATAAAAAGTAGGAAAACACATTTTGATTGAATGTTATGTGAGAGTTTAATCCCACTTTAAGATATGGATGGATACTGTTACATCAACCTACCTCTAAATGTACAGAATATGTTTACCTCAGTCTTCAATCTGATGATCTTACTGATGCATTGTGCAGATTCTATTAGACCATGCCAACTGCTCCATTTTCTTTCAAGTCAGATCACTAGATAATGCAGCAGGTAGAATAAGAAATGAGCTCTTAAGGTTGCACCTGCTGGTAGAAGGGTTGAGCGTACAAGGAACAGGGCCATTTCTTGGGCAGTGCGGGCAGGGCGACCGCCCTGGGTGTAGACCGGCAAGTAGAAGAAGGGGGCGCAGGCAGAAGGACATAACCGCTAGGGTGACACACGGTGCAGCCAAATAGAAGAAGGAAGAAGATTACCAGCGCCGTCACCTTCCTTGACTCCTCCTAGGCTGCCTGCGTCAGACATCAAGTCATCATCACGTCACCACCGCGTGATGACACCTGATGTCCTGTAGTGGTACTCCAGGCTGTCAGTGCGCAGCGCCCATGGAGGAGTCGGCTTTCTGGGTTCTCTTCACCTGCATGTTTTCCTGGTCTCTACTTCCTCTTGGATGGGCGGCTGGTCACTAGTAAGTAGACAGATCTACTTGTGACCTGTGGCTGTGTCACTGTCTCTAAAAAGTAAGGGCTCACGAGTCCACGGTGTTGAGGGGAAGGGTTGCACAATTTGTACACCCTCGACCTGGGTGCAATTTAGCCTAGAAACTACCCTGACAAGAAAGTAGAGAAAGCTGGCACATTGTCATCATCTTCCCATGCATAAAATATAATTTTTAGACCCCCATGGCCCAAAGTTGATGCTACAGTCCAAACTATTTTTTTTTTAGCTTTTGAAGCAATTCTACAAAAAGGTCTATTATCAATGTCTGTGGTTCATTTGTTTCTTAACCCTTCAGCAGCCAATTTATTTAGAGGCTTGCAAGTGCTCCAGGCCAATTTATTTTTGGAACATTTTGATCTCTTATTTGTTACATTTTCTTGCTTCTAATTGCTGTAATGTGTATTTATGGCCACTTGTCACTAGGGGCAGTGCGTGACAATAACTGAGGACTTCTGCTTTCAGTGTCTATATTTACTGCTAGTAGAGAGAGAGAGAGATCAAAGCATTCCAATAATTCAAAAGCAGTGAACTTATCTCAAATGAGATAACTCGATTGAAGCTGCAAATGGGTTAAATAAAAAAATAAAAGTGTACTTACCGTACATTTGTTTTAAAAGGTGGCCTTCATTGTCTATTCTGGCTGTTTCCTGATTATGGAAGACAGACATCTCATCATATATTGTGAAGCCAGAGACCTCCATTGTGCCGCTCTGTTACATGAAGGTCCAAGAGTATGGAAGAAAGTTCCTTGAAGCAGTCATATGTCTATTGATTCTAGGACTAAAATAATTTGAGTAAACTGTTTTATTTTTAACAGGCTAAAATAAATGAAATAAAACGGTAGTCTTTATTGTTATTGTTGTTATCCCAAGGCTAATGAGACAGCTTCAACAGGATTTTCATTCTGCATTCTAGAAAATGTTTCATTATTAAGTGGCTTCATCGTTTCAAATCTTTTATATAGCTATTTATACGCTTTTAATAACTGATTTATCACCCAAGTGGATTGCTTATGATCGTTTCTATTAAAATTCTGGGAAAGCTGGTTGTACAACCATGGCAAGTACACTCTATGGCAGGGGTAGGGAACCTATGGCTCGGGAGCCAGATGTGGCTCTTTTGATGGCTACATCTGGCTCACATACAAATCAGTAGGGGTTGATTCACAAAGCTGCTCTGCTCAAGCAGCACAGTTTAGTGTGGCAGCGCAAGTAAAATTTTCAAAGTAGGCACGCTACTGCTGTAGAACAGCGAGGTGAATGCCAGCACATACCACTAAGGCTGCATCTGAAATGACCACCAGCTTAGTGTGTAGCACCTAAATAGATTTTCTGCACACTTCGCATTCAATTCAGATGCAACTCATATGCAAATCTGCTACTACTTATCATGCAAACAGGAAACTCAGGAGGAGGGGCTGGGAGCAGCTAACCTGACAGTTACATAGTTACAAAGTTAAGGAAAGGTGGGGGAAAGGCTGCGCATCCCTAAACACATGCCGCAATTGAATGGTTAATCGCACAGGCATACACCGCCTCCGCCAGACTGAAAAATGCATGCCCTGCATCCAAGACAAATGCTAACATTTATTAAGCTAGGAGGAACTTTAGCTTCCAATATGGTTTGCATGCAAAGTATATTATACTAGACACTTGCGCCACGGTGAGGCAGACCTCCGGGCAAGTGACCTAACCTAAATTTAAAACCTTGGGAGCAGCTAAGCAAAAAAAATGTGTAACTTACATTTGGTAGAACAGCGAGGAGAACGCCAGCGCATACCACTAAGGCTGCATCTGAAATGACCACCAGCTTAGTGTGTAGCACCTACATAGATTTTCTGCACACTTCGCATTCAATTCAGATGCAAATCATATGCAAATCTGCTACTACTTATCATGCAAACAGGAAACTCAGAAGGAGGGGCAGCATGCAGCATGTGTTTAGGGGGTGTGACGAGAGAATGGAGAGGACCGGAGCTGCGACGAGGGACACTTGTGACTTGTAGGGGCTGGAAGAAGCTCCAGGTAAGTAATCATCATTTTATTAAATCACCCTGTGCGTCCTTTAAGCTGTGCCTGGAGATTAATTAGAAATGGAAGGAACTTGCTTAGTAAATAACAAAGCAGACACTAGGTGGTCAGGACAGGTTTATATTCTACAGGAATGTAGCTACATTTTGAATAAATATATATATATTATACCATTGAATCAGGTAGGGCTATATTTGAAGACGTTTCCCCTGGGCCTACTTGTCAGTCAGGCTGTGCAGTGTGTGTTTTTTTCCTGAAATGGGAGTTTTTCATGTGATATTTTAGAGCTGTGTCCCTCCTCTGACATCCAGCCTAATGCTTCCGTTTAATGAAAGTCCTCTACTAAGATTCCGAGAGCGGCAGAGAAAATTCATTCCTGGTGCAGCATCAGCTCGTAACTCCTTTCACCAGTTATGTGAACCCTCCAGTATAATCTCTCCGGCGCTCATTGTTTGATGCAGGATTATTTGTCTCATTTCTGGAAAGGGTAACGTCATGTTTGGCAAGACTTTTTGACATTTAAAGGTGTAGCGGGAAAGCTTGTGTAAACGGCGGAGTTAATGATCTGTCTCCAGTGCACACATCTCTATTGTAATGACAAAATTCACTAAACTGTGTGTGCAGCCATGCTAAGGCAAACTTTCAATTACCTCTATGGAGAGAGCTACCTGCTTCCTAATGCAAAGGCTTCTGAAACACAGAACCAATTTGTGTACCACAATGCAATGTAAAAGGTGAAGAACATTGAGTAAAATAATAATGTTATCAGTGGCATAGTGTAAGGCTTGGTGGTGTATTCTCCACAGTCAGCATGCAACGCATGAGCTGACGTGAAGGAGGTACACACACTAGCACAAGGAAACAGGCTATCCCTAGTATAGTGGAGGGGAGGACTGACTCCAATAGGAGATTGTGGCGCACAGAGCCGGTGCAGATCCGAACAGCCACAAACAATGCTTTCGTGATAACGTCTCAGCGCAAGGTAGCGCTGAGCGCATAAACCAGAACTGAGGAGATCAGGACAAGTAGACAGAATGAACGCTTGCTAGCTAGCCGCTACTTAGTGACAGCAAGCATCCACAACAAGACAGACAGGAATGAGGCAGCCAATGCATTACAGCGATGGCGTGCCTCACGAAGACAGGACAGGATAGTCAGGAAATAGCAGGATCAAGATAGATGAACGTAACACAGACAAATATACAATAAGTATGTTTTCCTAGCGTATTACAATTACAGCTATCAATGAAACTATTTGTAACGTCTGACTAACATATGTATATATCGGCAATGAACCGATATATGACATAAGCAGGAACACTGACTAGGACTGGAGTAATACAGGGAACAGGACTCAGAAGGATTCGTTATCTCTTCGCAGAGATGAACGCAATCCACAAACAGAACCAGGAGCAGGAAACCTAACTCAGCACGGGTGATCACGATACACGCAACCTACCAAAACGTGCTGGAAAGCTGACTAACTGAACACAGGATATAAACAGTTCGTGTACGTATACATCAGCGACACTGATGTATCAACGTAACACGAATACAAGGAAAATAATAAACGTGCTGGTATGCATATATATTGGCAATGAACCAATATATGATGCAAGACCAGCAAAGTATCTTTAGAACAAGAAACACGCTCTGGGGCTGAAGCAACAGCAAGACAAGCTTAAACTGAAGCTATGATAACCCAAGGAGTCCTGCAGGAAGCAGATCTTTATACTGAGGTCATCCAATGGGAGCAGACATGCAGATTCCCACACAGGTGAATGATAATCAGTCACAAGCTGACAGCAGGGAAAGGCAGACAAAGCTATGCAGCTTGCATGGAAAGAGATCAGAACTGCCTGAGCTGCAGCACTACTACTTCTAGCAATACCTGCTGCAGCAGCGATCATGACAGTACCCCCGCCCTTAAAGGCGGATACCAGACGCCTCTCAAAACTGACATTCCCAAGGAGACAACCTAACTGATAATTCATGATGACCAGGACAGCCCGGCAAGACCAAATTCCAGAATCGGTCATCACAAGAGTGGACCCATCAGAACCAGAACCTACAGAACCATGCCCATCAGTACTACAAGTCCCAGTGTGACACCCATCAGAACCATGATTTCCAGAAGAAAGCCCCCCTAAGCTCTCTGAGCGATACCCACTGCCTTCCAGGGACCGTCCAAAAATGCCAAAGCCTTTGCAATGCCCACCGGAACTGTCTTTACCAACACAAAACCCACTGTTGAACCAGTCCAAGGTACCAGGACAAGCTTCCTCAGAGATCTCCCAGAACACTTTAAAGCTCCAAAAAGATCCCAAAAGGTCAGAACGCCCTTTAGGCTCACATGGAGAACTATCAAGAATCCCCATGGAACCTATGGCAATTCCCGAGTCAGGGTTACAAGGACAAACATCAAGATCAGGGCTTTCAGGGACCAGAACCATCTCTGGGCATGCAGGCAGACTGGCAACATCAGAACATGTCTCCCCTAAGGAAGCATCTGAGTACGCTAACACCTTAGACACACTTGGGCATTCTGGCACACAAAGCACATCTGGGCACACTGGCACAAGAGAAACCTCTGGGCATGTCAAGGAACTGTGAACCTCAGGGCCAGCTAAGATAGGACCGAAACCAGGACTGGACAAAAATTCATCATGACTAGACTTCACAAGCACTGGACTCTCACTAAAGAATGCAGGAACAGACTTGGATGTCGCTGATTCTAGCAAGGTTAGTAACAAATCAGGTTCAGGGGCATAAACAAGACAGGACAAGTCTTCTGATGTATGAACTGAGCTAGATAGGGATTCCACAACTTCCTCTGGACTGGACAGAGACTCATCTAGTACCTGGGATTGGGGCTCCAAAGTAGCTGCAAAACAAGTCAATATTACAGCATCCCCCACTGAACTGGGCAAATCTGAGGAATTCCCTGGACAGGAAGGTAACTCCGGAATCTCTGCCACACCGGCCAGAGAATCAGAATTTTCCAAGATACCAGGCAGGTTTTCAGGAACACTTACTAAATCAGACTGAAATTCTGAGACTTCTGTTATTTTGACCAGAGAATCAGAATTATCCATGTTACAGGGCAAGACTTCTGAAACATTCAGAGGACAGGGCTGGAGTTCCTCGGCTGTTACAACACTGGAGAGGGACTCAACAACATTGGTTAAAACAGACTGTGTACAGGGCAAGGTATCTAAGACACTTGCTGACGAGGACAATATTTCAATGACTTCTGCTTCATCAGACAAAGATTCATCAAGTTTATTTAGAGTGGACTTTAATTCTAAGACAGCTGCTAAACAAGTGAATATTGCTGCAACACCCACTGAGGTAAGCAGTGCCTCAGAGTCTTCTGCTAGAGGGTTTGAAGTATCCAAAGTACTGGGTGATGCATAGGACTCTGCGACTCCAGCTTCACTGGACAGGATCACTGAACAGTCCATATTGCAGGGCAAAACCATGGAAGCACCTGCTGGACAGCATAAGGATTCTGTGACCTGAGCTTCATAGGAGAGATCTACTGCACAATTCATGGTACAGGGCAAATTTACTGGAACATTTTCTGAACAAGGTAATAATTCTGCGATTTCAGGTTCACATAGCAGATGCTCTGAGCTATTCACAAAACTAGAGCGAGGTGTAGAAACAGGAAGATCAAGACACAATGTTTGCGCATCTGAATCACCATTCAATTGTAAAATTGGGAAATTCAGATGCTGGGGTTCTGAGGTTTCTAGACAGGATTGCTGGGACTCAGAAGATAATGTAATGCATCTATTGACATCTGCTGGATCAGACAGGAGTTGAACTTTATTAACACAGGTAATTTCTGCAGAAGTGTTTGCAGAGGCAGGCAAGATTTTTCTGATGTCTGTTTCACTGAACAAAGAGTCATGAGTACTGACTAGGCTGGACTCGGAAGTCAGCAGGACCTCTGGATTCTCTGCTGAGAAATTTGCGCAGGGCAAGGTTAAGAATGTATCAGTGGCTTCTGTTTTACTGGTAAGTAACACTGAGTTATCCATGGTACAGGGTGGAATTGCAGGAACTTCAATTTCACACAAAAAGAGCTCCGAATCACCTGCTGAATCAGCCAAAGGTGCTGAAGCAGGCGGGTCAGAACGCCAAATTTGCGAATTCGGAGTCACATAAAAATCATCCAAAATCAGTTCCCACACATCAATCAAAGGAGCCACACAGTCATACCTACACACACCAGTCTCTATTAGGTTATAGGCTGACTTAATGCATGCATTCAATACCATTTCACTTTTTGCACTGTAAAATTGACAAAATGAACTTGAATCATTCTTCCATTCACAGACCAGGGCTTCCATCTCTCCCTTCTTGAATGGGGGATCCCATGCATACTTAGCTGAACATTCAGGCTGATCACAGTTTGCAGATATGATTGTGGCAGGGACATGTATTGGGTTAATTAGCAGGTGATTGGCAGATTCCTTATTCTTTAGAATCTCCAATACCTGTAGCAAGTGTTGAACTGTAGTGTATGCAAACTTCCCTTGCTTCACAAATAAGTTGATTTGTTCAATACTCTGTAATATCTCCTCATAATCATACTCAGATAATTCTTTTAAACAGAAATCTTTATTTTCCCTAGCCAGGGATGAAAGTTCATTAGTAGTTTCATAAGTCCATTTAACTCCCCTGAAAGACAATTGCATTTCATTATCCGTTAATGGCAGAATCTCATTACAGGTCTGATGTGCAGTCGCTAAAGGTAACGATTCTGCAGATCGGACACGTTTCTTATAACGTTTGCGTTTGGCCTTAGACCCTGCTGCCTTTGGTGATTTATTCAAAGCTGCAGGAAAATTATCAGCAATACTCTCTGCTTGCTGATCATTTTTGCAAGCAATTGAAGGAGCAGCTGATTGGCCTGCTGCTGTCAGGAGTTCATTAAAAGGGTAAGGCAAATTAGTTTTGCGCAGTCAGTTATGGATCACAAACGCTAGAAATTCCAGCGGTCTCTCTTTCAAATTGGTATGATCGAGGACATCAAATGCCCACTGAAACAATTCCCCTTTAAACAAAATATAACTTAGCTGGAGTGCCCAAGTTGAAACAGGAGTCGCTTGGAGATCGGGATTGGCCAGGAACCTGGCACATTCAGAGAAAAACTCATTTTCTGTTTCAGAGTTAAGTTCTTCAAATTTCTTAAAGGAACAGGAACCATAATTAACAGTGTCATACTGTCTGGGAATCCCCCCCCCCCCCACAATGGGGATTGGTAATGGGGTTATCATAATGTAAGGCTTGGTGGTGTATTCTCCACAGTTAGCATGCAACGCATGAGCTGACGTGAAGGAGGTACACACACTAGCACAAGGAAACAGGCTATCCCTAGTAAAGTGGAGGGGAGGACTGACTCCAATAGGAGATTGTGGCGCACAGAGCCGGTGCAGATCCGAACAGCCACAAACAATGCTTTCGTGATAACGTCTCAGCGCAAGGTAGCGCTGAGCGCATAAACCAGAACTGAGGAGATCAGGACAAGTAGACAGAATGAACGCTTGCTAGCTAGCCGCTACTTAGTGACAGCAAGCGTCCACAACAAGACAGACAGGAATGAGGCAGCCAATGCGTTACAGCGATGGCGTGCCTCACAAAGACAGGACAGGATAGTCAGGAAATAGCAGGATCAAGATAGATGAACGTAACACAGACAAATATACAATAAGTATGTTTTCCTAGCGTATTACAATTACAGCTATCAATGAAACTATTTGTAACGTCTGACTAACATATGTATATATCGGCAATGAACCGATATATGACATAAGCAGGAACACTGACTAGGACTGGAGTAATACAGGGAACAGGACTCAGAAGGATTCGTTATCTCTTCGCAGAGATGAACTCAATCCACAAACTGGACAGAGACTCATCTAGTACCTGGGATTGGGGCTCCAAAGTAGCTGCAAAACAAGTCAATATTACAGCATCCCCCACTGAACTGGGCAAATCTGAGGAATTCCCTGGACAGGAAGGTAACTCCGGAATCAAACCAGAGAATCAGAATTTTCCAAGATACCAGGCAGGTTTTCAGGAACACTTACTAAATCAGACTGAAATTCTGAGACTTCTGTTATTTTGACCAGAGAATCAGAATTATCCATGTTACAGGGCAAGACTTCTGAAACATTCAGAGGACAGGGCTGGAGTTCCTCGGCTGTTACAACACTGGAGAGGGACTCAACAACATTGGTTAAAACAGACTGTGTACAGGGCAAGGTATCTAAGACACTTGCTGACGAGGACAATATTTCAATGACTTCTGCTTCATCAGACAAAGATTCATCAAGTTTATTTAGAGTGGACTTTAATTCTAAGACAGCTGCTAAACAAGTGAATATTGCTGCAACACCCACTGAGGTAAGCAGTGCCTCAGAGTCTTCTGCTAGAGGGTTTGAAGTATCCAAAGTACTGGGTGATGCATAGGACTCTGCGACTCCAGCTTCACTGGACAGGATCACTGAACAGTCCATATTGCAGGGCAAAACCATGGAAGCACCTGCTGGACAGCATAAGGATTCTGTGACCTGAGCTTCATAGGAGAGATCTACTGCACAATTCATGGTACAGGGCAAATTTACTGGAACATTTTCTGAACAAGGTAATAATTCTGCGATTTCAGGTTCACATAGCAGATGCTCTGAGCTATTCACAAAACTAGAGGGAGGTGTAGAAACAGGAAGATCAAGACACAATGTTTGCGCATCTGAATCACCATTCAATTGTAAAATTGGGAAATTCAGATGCTGGGGTTCTGAGGTTTCTAGACAGGATTGCTGGGACTCAGAAGATAATGTAATGCATCTATTGACATCTGCTGGATCAGACAGGAGTTGAACTTTATTAACACAGGTAATTTCTGCAGAAGTGTTTGCAGAGGCAGGCAAGATTTTTCTGATGTCTGTTTCACTGAACAAAGAGTCATGAGTACTGGCTAGTAGTGTTGGGCGAACAGTGTTCGCCACTGTTCGGGTTCTGCAGAACATCACCCTGTTCGGGTGATGTTCGAGTTCGGCCGAACACCTGACGGTGCTCGGCCAAACCGTTCGGCCATATGGCCGAACTAAGAGCGCATGGCCGAACGTTCCCCGAACGTTCGGCTAGCGCTGTGATTGGCCGAACGGGTCACGTGGTTCGGACCCGAACGCGCTCTGATTGGCCGAACTGTCACGTGGTTCGGGTAAATAAATACCCGAACCACGTCATATCTCCGCCATTTGTCTGTGGGTTTAGCTTTGGGTAGGCAGGCAGGGTAGTTCGCGCTCCAGCCACGCTAGCCAGGGTCCCCCCCAGTCATTGTGTGTCACTGCTGGGAACAGTAGTACACCGCTCGTTCAGCCACACTATATAGCATTCTGTGTACTGTTCTGTGTCTGCTGGGAACAGTAGTACACCGCTCGTTCAGCCACACTATATAGCATTCTGTGTACTGTTCTGTGTCTGCTGGGAACAGTAGTACACCGCTCGTTCAGCCACACTATATAGCATTCTGTGTACTGTTCTGTGTCTGCTGGGAACAGTAGTACACCGCTCGTTCAGCCACACTATATAGCATTCTGTGTACTGTTCTGTGTCTGCTGGGAATAGTGGTACACCGCTCGTTCAGCCACACTATATAGCATTCTGTGTACTGTTCTGTGTCTGCTGGGAACAGTGGTACACCGCTCGTTCAGCCACACTATATAGCATTCTGTGTACTGTTCTGTGTCTGCTGGGAATAGTAGTACACCGCTCGTTCAGCCACACTATATAGCATTCTGTGTACTGTTCTGTGTCTGCTGGGAACAGTAGTACACCGCTCGTTCAGCCACACTATATAGCATTCTGTGTACTGTTCTGTGTCTGCTGGGAATAGTGGTACACCGCTCGTTCAGCCACACTATATAGCATTCTGTGTACTGTTCTGTGTCTGCTGGGAATAGTGGTACACCGCTCGTTCGCCACTGTATAGCATTGTGCTCTGTGTCGCTGCTGGGAATAGTGGTACACCGCTCACCCGTCACTGTATAGCATTGTGCTCTGTGTCGCTGCTGGGAATAGTGGTACACCGCTCACCCGTCACTGTATAGCATTGTGCTCTGTGTCGCTGCTGGGAATAGTGGTACACCGCTCACCCGTCACTGTATAGCATTGTGCTCTGTGTCGCTGCTGGGAATAGTGGTACTGTATAGCATTTCTGTACTGCCACTGTACTGCTGCCAGTCAGCGTGTACTGTAAGGATAAGTGAAATGAGGAAGAAATCCGGTGAAAGAGGGAGGGGCAAGGGAAGAGGTGTTTCCCCTGACGGTTCACGTACAGGCCACAGGGGAGCACCCAAGAAAACCCACTCAATACCGCCCATGTTGTCCAGGACAACAACCCTCACAAATCCAAAAGAACAGGACCAGATAATTACTTGGATGACCTCTCAAGCGTCCAGCAGTGGGTTAAGCAGCACCAGCACATCACGCACGAGGTCCGAGTCCTCAGCCAGTTACAAGGAGCCAGTGGGCACAAAGCTGACACAACCGGCAGCGACACCACGCACACAACTGCCAGATAACCAGTCCGATGAATTACCTCAGGACACAATGGGGTATTCGCAGGAGCTATTCCCAGCCCAACAAACTTCCACCTTTCAAAGGTCAATGGAGGAACAGCCAGAAATGTTGTGCCTGGATTCACAACCGTTAACTGTGGGAAATGCACCGCGCACTGAAATACAAGGCGAGTCCGAAGAGGACTCGGAAACCCAAATCCCAGAGCAATTTGGGCAGGAGGGGTTGCAATTGCAGGAGGTCGGCCGACAAGATCTGGAAGACGACGTTGGAGTGTGCTGCGCAGAGGTTGTTGTGGGGAGCTCTACTCCACGCCGGTGGCCCACAATGACATATGACGAGTTTGAGGAGATGGAAGAGGAGGGTATGGACAATGTGGACAGAGACCCAGATTTTGTTTGTGAACGAGAACATCGCCGTCGTAGCAGCAGCACAGATGAGTCTGTTGAAGAACACACTGCTGCACGAGTTCGCCTTGTGCCACAAGGTAGGCGGCGCGCAATTTCAGGCACCACAAGCGTGGAAGTTCAAGTGAGAGGCAAAAGAGGAGCAAACAGAAATCGCCAGCAAGGAGGCAGGTGCTCCAAAGTCTGGGCTTTCTTTGAAGACTGCACTGAGGATGTTACCATGGCGATTTGCAAGGTGTGCAAGACCCGCCTGAGCAGGGGGAAAAATATTAACAACCTCTCCACCACCAGCATGAGCCGTCACATGCTATCCAAACATCCCACTCTTTGGGCAAACGCGTCAGGACAGGGTACCAGAAACAACACTGCCTCCCTTGGGTTCACCAGACCCGCCTCAGCAGCAGCAGTAGCCCAGCCATTGCGTGGTTCACAACATTCACAAACATCAGACGACGCTGACACTGTCACTTTCCGGAGTAGTGCTCTTGAGGTCTCCCAGTGTTCATCAAACACAACAACCAACAGCCCTTCCGTGTGCAGCGCTACGGTTCAGTTGTCTGTGTCGGAGATGTTTGAGCGCAAGACGAAATTGCCAGCAAATGACCCCCGGGCCGTGGCAGTAACAGCCAGCATAGCCAAGCTTCTGGCCTGCGAAATGCTGCCATATCGATTGGTGGAGACAAACAGCTTCAAGGGCATGATGTCAGTGGCCATCCCACGTTACGTGGTTCCCAGCCGCTACCACTTTGCACGCTCTGCAGTGCCTGAGTTGCATGAGCACGTGGTCAGCAAAATAACCCGAAGCTTGAAGAATGCCGTTGCCTGCAAGGTTCACCTCACCACTGACACCTGGACGAGTGCGTTCGGCCAGGGTCGATACATCTCCCTTACCGCGCACTGGGTGAACCTTGTGGAGCCTGGCAGCGATTCCTCACCTGCTACGGCACAGGTGTTGCCCACGCCACAAACAGCTGCACCGCCGTCCCTCCCACTGGATAACAGCAGCACCTACCTCTCTGACTCCTTCTCCTCCAACGCATCTCAAAGCTGTACCTCATCCGGAAACGCTAACCCAGCAGCAGTAGGATCGTGGAAGCAGTGCAGCACAGCTGTTGGCATGCGTCAGCAAGCGTTGCTGAAGCTAATCTGCCTTGGGGATAAGCAGCACACAGGGGAGGAAATTTGGAGGGGAATAAAGGAACAGACGGATTTGTGGCTGGCACCGCTGGACCTGAAACCGGGCATGGTTGTGTGTGATAATGGGAGTAATCTCATTCGCGCTTTAAGGTTGGCTAAGCTGACACACATCCCTTGCCTGGCGCACGTGATGAACCTAGTAGTTCAGCGGTTCCTGAGGACATACCCAGGCGTGCCCGATCTGCTGTTGAAGGTGCGTCGAGTGTCCAAACATTGTAGAAATTCCAGTACTGCTTCGGGGGCACTCGCCAAGATGCAGGAGCGCTTCAATCTCCCCCACCATCGCTTGCTGTGTGATGTCCCTACGCGCTGGAATTCTACGCTGCACATGCTAGCCCGCTTTTGCGAGCAGAAGAGTGCAGTGGTCCAGTACATGACGGCGCAGTACCGAGGCGCATCCGGCCAGCTGCCAAGCTTCTGTGGATCCGATTGGGCCAACATGTTGGACCTCTGCCAAGTCCTCCAAAATTTTGAGCAATCCACGTTGCTTGTGAGCAGTGACAACTCTTCAGTCAGCATTACCATACCACTGCTGTGTTTACTGAAGAGGTCGATGTTAAAAATCAAGGAAACAGCTGTCATGATGCAACTGGGGGAATCTGAAGGAGAAAACGATCAGCGTGATGGTACCAACATCAGGCCATCCGCCTCAGGGAACGCTGGCCCCAGCAGCTATGACGAAGAAGAGGAGGAGGAACAGCTGGAGTTGGAGCAGGAATTTCATGCCACCACTGACGAGGGCCAGAGCGGTGCACGTTGGACTTCCACAATTCAACGCGAATGGTCAGCAGAAGCAGACCAGGAGGAAGGTGACGACTATGATGCATCACAACAACTATCACAACGCTCACAAGAGGATGATGAGGATTCTGGTAGGACTCTGGCACACATGGCTCAATTCATGCTAGACTGCATTGAACGTGACCCACGCATTGTGCGCATTCTGGACAACACCAATTACTGGGTTTATACCCTTCTGGATCCACGGTACAAACACAATGTTCCAAAACTGCTTGAAGAAAGAGTCAGACAGGTCAAAATGGAAGAATACCAGCAGGCCCTTGTGGAGACTTTAGAGAGGAGATTGACATCCTCCCCCTCCTCTAGCCAGTTGTACGCAGACAGACTGACTTCCGCAAACCCAGGACGACCAGGAGGGCAGCAAACAACGCAAGCCGCAGCTAGTACCCAAAAGGGAATGGTATCGGCAGTGTCCTTGGAGTGGGAAAATTTTCTGACACCCATGCAGCCGCAGCCCACTGAACAGCAAGCGTGCAGATCCACCTCCAACACCGATCGCCTGGAGAAGATGGTCAAGGACTACATGTCAGATGGCGTAGCTGTGTCGAACCATCCATCTGCACCCTTCAACTATTGGGTATCGAAGCTAGACACCTGGCACGAACTGGCAATGTACGCAATAGAGGTGCTGGCTTGCCCGGCAGCCAGCGTTATGTCGGAACGCTGTTTCAGTGCTGCCGGAGGCATCGTCACAGATCGGCGTATCCGCCTCTCTACAGAAAATGCAGACCGTCTGACTCAAATTAAAATGAATCAATCCTGGATTGGAAATGACTACGCAACACTCCAGGACCCCAACCAAGTAACATGACCAATGAACATCTGGGATGGTGTTGCGTTTCCGGGCCCTGTTTATTGAACCTCTCATCTGTATTACATTTATGACTGCATGGCGGCAAAAAGCATTGCTGCTATATCCGCACGCTTTTTGTCCACATGCAAGGCCTGGGTTGTTGTGTCTCACAAAGCGTGGCCTTCTCCTCCTGCGCCTGCTCCTGTTCCATCACGTCTGCTGCTGCTGGGTTAGCGTTGCCGCGTGGTCCCTGTTTATTGAACCACTTATCTTTATTACATTTATGACTGCATGGCGGTACAAAGCATGCTATCCGCACGCTTCTTGCCCTCATGCAAGGCCTGGGTTGTTGTGTCTCACAAAGCGTGGCCTTCTCCTCCTGCGCCTGCTCCTGTTCCATCACGTCTGCTGCTGCTGGGTTAGCGTTGCCGCGTGGTCCCTGTTTATTGAACCACTTATCTTTATTACATTTATGACTGCATGGCGGTACAAAGCATGCTATCCGCACGCTTCTTGCCCTCATGCAAGGCCGGGGTTGTTGTGTCTCACAAAGCGTGGCCTTCTTCTCCTCCTGCGCCACCCTCCTCCTGTTCCATCACGTGTGCTGCTGCTGGGTTAGCGTTACCGGTCCCTTTTCCTGGAACCTCTTATATGTATTACATTTATGACTGCATGCCGACAAAAAACATGTTACCTGTGCAAAGAAAACAGACATTTCCCGCATTTAAAAGACAGTTTTCCCTTTGAAACTTTAAAATCGATTTTCTCAAAAACTATAAGCTCTTTTTGCTAATTTTTTTTTCCTCTTGTACCCACTCCCAAGGTGCACATACCCTGTAAATTTGGGGTATGTAGCATGTAAGGAGGCTTTACAAACCACAAAAGTTCGGGTCCCCATTGACTTCCATTATGTTCGGAGTTCGGGTCGAACACCCGAACATCGCGGCCATGTTCGGCCTGTTCGGCCCGAACCCGAACATCTAGATGTTCGCCCAACACTACTGGCTAGGCTGGACTCGGAAGTCAGCAGGACCTCTGGATTCTCTGCTGAGAAATTTGCGCAGGGCAAGGTTAAGAATGTATTTTCCCTAGCCAGGGATGAAAGTTCATTAGTAGTTTCATAAGTCCATTTAACTCCCCTGAAAGACAATTGCATTTCATTATCCGTTAATGGCAGAATCTCATTACAGGTCTGATGTGCAGTCGCTAAAGGTAACGATTCTGCAGATCGGACACGTTTCTTATAACGTTTGCGTTATCTCTTCGCAGAGATGAACGCAATCCACAAACAGAACCAGGAGCAGGAAACCTAACTCAGCACGGGTGATCACGATACGCGCAACCTACCAAAACGTGCTGGAAAGCTGACTAACTGAACACAGGATATAAACAGTTCGTGTACGTATACATCAGCGACACTGATGTATCAACGTAACACGAATACAAGGAAAATAATAAACGTGCTGGTATGCATATATATTGGCAATGAACCAATATATGATGCAAGACCAGCAAAGTATCTTTAGAACAAGAAACACGCTCTGGGGCTGAAGCAACAGCAAGACAAGCTTAAACTGAAGCTATGATAACCCAAGGAGTCCTGCAGGAAGCAGATCTTTATACTGAGGTCATCCAATGGGAGCAGACATGCAGATTCCCACACAGGTGAATGATAATCAGTCACAAGCTGACAGCAGGGAAAGGCAGACAAAGCTATGCAGCTTGCATGGAAAGAGATCAGAACTGCCTGAGCTGCAGCACTACTACTTCCAGCAATACCTGCTGCAGCAGCGATCATGACACATAGCTAAGGAGCTTTGGCCCCAGTGCAAGTTTTACACTGGGCCACGAAGAATTTGTCATATGGCGCCACAAAACCTTCCAAGGATACCCACACAGTATGAGACATGTAAGCAGAGGGGAAGAGTTTGTTATAGAGAAACTTCAACCAAGGATTGAACTTTATGCCAATCAGTAGCTAATACCCCCTTTCCAAGATAAATCTTTACCTTTTCTCAAATAGATCGGGGTGGGGGTCTGTATGGCTGATATTGTGGTGAAACCCCTCCCACAGTGTGATGTCATGACCATGCTCCTTGCATTTGCTGTCTGTGAACCTTATTGCATTGTAGGAAACAACAGCTTTTTCCAACTTTTTCCATCTGCCAAGCAAGCTGTATCTCCCTCTGAGCATAGAACTCGCAGTATCGAACATTCCGTACAGATCACCTGGCAGAACTATAGATGTCACCACCAGGGATACATTTTAGAATGTACTAAATCAGGGAGAGGAAAGATTTTAAAATGGGCAAACACTGACTAAATAATTTATAAATGAATATTATAAAAATAAGCAATAGTATTCAACGTGTTATTTTCACTACAGTTCCTTTTTAAAGATTACCACTAATACTCAGTCTTAAAGGATACCACAACAAAAGGGTTGTGGTAATAATGATTGCAGCACTGTGTAGGTAGTCATCAGCACATACCTCCTGTTCCTCCTGCCCCCCTCCGTCTTGTGCCGTTCTCATTGTATCCATCCCGGTGTTGGGCGACTTTACTGAACTTTGCCCCGGACATACTGCGCCCTGTGTGCACAGTATGTCTTTCCCCCTTCACTTCTGGCCGGCGCATAGTGCGAGGCTCAGAAGCACGCTGTCCCTTCTGTGCTGCGTGTGCGCTCCATTACACCGAGCGTCACAAAGTTGGTTATAATTTATAAAAATGGCAGAAGTCTCTCAGACTTTCAAAGAGGCCAAATTGTTGGTGCTCATATGGCAGGCGTTACTGTAATAGAAACTGCCCGAATGCTTGGCATTGCAAGAGGTACTGTCTCAAAAGTAATGACTGCCTTTGAAAGAGAAGGAGAAACGTCCTCGTCCTCGGCAAAGCACAGTTGTGGCTGAAAGTTGAAGTTGTCTGAGAGAGACCGTCTGACTCTAAATTGAATTGTTACCACGGCTCCTAAAATCACTGCAGAGCTGAATGAACACCTACAGAACCCAGTTTCCACAAAAACTGTTCGTCAGGAGCTGCACAAATCTGGATTCCACGGAAGAACTGCAATTAGAAAACCTCTGTTCTCAAAGGCAAATGTTTCAAAGCGTTTAGAGTGGTGTAGAAACCACCAAAATTGGTCCCTCGAGCAGTGGAAAAAGTGATTTTCTCTGACAAATCATCGTTTATCTTATTTCCGACCTCCGGACGAGTGTACATTTGGAGACAGCCCGAAAGAAGCATTTCATCCAGACTGTCTTCTTCCAACCGTAAAACATGGCGGGGGTTCTGTGATGATCTGGGGTGTTATTTCTTGGAAATCCGCCGGGCCAATGAATTCCTTTCATGGAAGAATTAACAGCCGAGACTAATTAGGAATTTTGGGCGACCAATTTCATCCTATAGTTCAAGAACTGTTTCCCGAGGGGAATGCCATCTTTCAAGATGATAATGCCCCAATCCATACAGCTAGAATTGTTAAAGAATGGCATGAGGAACATTCTAATGAAGTTGAGCATCTCATCTGGCCACCACAATCCCCAAACCTCAAGATTATTGAGCATTTATGGTCGTTTTTAGAGATTCAAGTAAGAAGTCGCCATCGTCTCTAAAAGAACTGTAGGGTGTTAACTGAAGAATAGGCTAACATTCATTTGGAAACAATTCAGAATTTGTATGAATCAATACTTTGGAGAATTGAGGCTGTAATTGCCACAAAAGGTGGACCTACACCATATTAAAATATATTTTGTTGATTTTCAAGGTGTTTCCATTATTTTGTCCAACCCCTTTATATATGCATTGGGATGCGAAAGTTTGGGCAACCTTGTTAATCGTCATGATTTTACTGTATAAATCGTTGGTTGTTGCGATAAAAAATGTCAGTTAATTATATCATATAGGAGATACACACAGTGATATTTGAGAAGTGAAATTAAGTTTATTGGATTTACAGAAAGTGTGCAATAATTGTTTAAATACAATTAGGCGGGTGCATAAATTTGGGCACCACAAAAAAGAAATGAAATCAATATTTAGTAGATCCTCCTTTTGCAGAAATTACAGCCTCTAAACGCTTCCTGTAGGTTCCAATGAAAGTCTGGATTCTAGTTAAAGGTATTTTGGACCATTCCTCTTTACAAAACATCTGTAGTTCATTCAGATTTGATGGCTTCCGAGCATGGACAGCTCTCTTTATCTCACACCACAGATTTTTTTATTATATTCAGATCTGGGGACTGAGATGGCCATTCCTGAATGTTGTATTTGTTCCTCTGCATGAATGTCTTGGTGGATTTTGAGCAGTGTTTAGAGTCGTTGTCTTGTTGAAAGATCCAGCCTCGGTGCAGCTTCAGCTTTGTCACTGATTCCTGGACATTGGTCTCCAGAATTTGCTAATACTGAGTTGAATCCATGCGTTCCTCAACTTTGTCAAGATTCCCAGTCCCTGCACTGGCCACACAGCCCCACAGCATGATGGAGCCACCACCATAGTTTAATGTAGGTAGCAGGTGTCTTTCTTGGAATTCTATGTTCTTTTATCTGCATGCATAACGCCCCTTGTTATGCCCAAATAACTCAATTTTAGTTTCATCAGTCCACAGCACCTTATTTCAAAATGAAGCTGGCTTGTCCAAATGTGTGAACAATCTTTGTCTTCAGGTCATTTAAGAGTTGCTTTGAGACCCCCATGTTGCTACTCTTCAGAGAAAATTAAAAGAGAAGGGAAACTTACAATTGACCCCCTTAAATAGTCTTTTCATAATTGGATTCACCTGTGTATGTAGGTCAGGGGTCACTGAGCTTACCAAGCCAATTTGAGTTCCAATAATTAGTTCTAAAGGTTTTGGAATCAATAAAATGACAACAGTGCCCAAATGTATGCACCTGCCTAATTTTGTTTAAACAATCATTGCACACTTTCTGTAAATCCATTAAACTTCATTTCACTTCTCAACTATCACTGTGTGTGTCTCCTATACGATATATTTAACTGACATTTTTTATCGTAACAACCAAAGACGTATACAGGAAAATCATGACGATTAACAAGGTTGCCCAAACTTGCGCATCCCACATCCCACTATCTATCTATCTATCTATCTATCTATCTATCTATCTATATATATATATATATATATATATATATACAGTGGGTTGCAAAAGTATTTGGCCCCCTTTAAGTTTTCCACATTTTGTCACATTACTGCCACAAACATGCATCAATTTTATTGGAATTCCACGTGAAAGACCAATACAAAGTGGTGTACATGTGAGAATTGGATCGAAAATCATACATCATTCCAAACATTTTTTTACAAATAAATAACTGCAAAGTGGGGTGTGCGTAATTTTTCAGCCCCCTGAGTTAATCCTTTGTAGAACCACCTTTTGCTGCAATTACAGCTGCCAGTCTTTTAGGGTATGTCTCTACCAGCTTTGCACATCTAGAGACTGAAATTCTTGCCCATTCTTCTTTGCAAAACAGCTCCAGGCAGCTCAGTCAGATTAGATGGACAGTGTTTGTGAACAGCAGTTTTCAGATCTTGCCACAGATTCTCGATTGGATTTAGATCTGGACTTTGACTGGGCCATTCTAACACATAGATATGTTTTGTTTTAAACCATTCCGTTGTTGCCCTGGCTTTATGTTTAGGGTCATTGTCCTGCTGGAAGGTGAACCTCCGCCCCAGTCTCAAGTCTTTTGCAGTCTCCAAGAGGTTTTCTTCCAAGTTTGCCCTGTATTTGGCTCCATCCATCTTCCCATCAACTTTGACCAGCTTCCCTGTTCCTGCTGAAGAGATGCATGATGCTGCCACCACCATATTTAACAGTGGGGATGGTGAGTTCAGAGTGATGTGCAGTGTTAGTTTTTTGCCACACATAGCGTTTGGCATTTTGGCCAAAAAGTTCCATTTTGGTCTCATCTGACCAGAGCACCTTCTTCCACATGGTTGCTGTGTCCCCCACATGGCTTGTGGAAAACTGCAAACTGGACTTCTTATGCTTTCTGTTAACAATGCCTTTCTTCTTGCCACTCTTCCATGAAGGCCAACTTTGTACAGTGCATGACTAATAGTTGTCCTATGGACAGAGTCTCCCACCTGAGCTGTAGATCTCTGCAGTTCATTCAGAGTCACCATGGGCCTCTTGACTGCATTTATGATCAGCGCTCTCCTTGCCTGTGAGTTTAGGTGGATGGCCTTGGCTTGGTAGGTTTACAGTTGTGCTATACTCCTTCCATTTCTGAATGATCGCTTGAACAGAGCTCCTTGGGATGTTCAAGGCTTTGGAAATCTTTTTGTAGCCTAAGCCTGCTTTAAATTTCTCAATAACATGATCCCTGACCTGTCTTGGACCTGTCTTGTATGTTCTTTGGACTTCACGGTGTTGTTGCTCCCAATATTCTCTTAGACAACCTCTGAGGCTCTCACAGAGCAGCTGTATTTGTACTGACATTAGCTTACACACTGGTGCGATCTATTTAGTCATTAGCACTCATCAGGCAATGTCTATAGGCAACTGACTGCACTCAGATCAAAGGGGGCTGAATAATTACGCACACCCCACTTTGCAGTTATTTATTTGTAAACAACGTTTGGAATCACGTATGATTTTCGTTCCACTTCTTATGTGTACACCACTTTGTGTTGGTCTTTCATGTGGAATTCCAATAAAATTGATTCATGTTTGTGGCAGTAATATGACAAAATGTGGAAAACGTCAAGGGGGTCGAATAGTTTTGCAACCCACTGTATATATATATATATATATATATATATATATATATATATATATATATATATATATATATATATATATATATATATATATATATATATATATATATATAAAACGCAGGCTATATAAATCATTAGGCTGCCTCTGAATTCATGTGCAGGCAAAAAAAACGGATGGTTGTAGCTGTACATGGCATGGCTAAAGGAATTCGGATGGTTTCTCGCATACAATAAGAGTCGCAAGATGCACGCCAGCACAGTGCAAACTCAGCCTTAGGAGAGCACCTTGATTTCTATACAATGAAAAAAGCACACTTCATCATTGCTTCTTGTGCCAACTTACACAATGCAGCACAGGATGCTAATTAATTGTAATCTGTTATTCTGCTCTTTTGTCTTTTTCGCCTTCCTTGCAGGCTTTTTTAGTTTGGCTGATGATTTTGATTTGCCGATACTTTAGATATAAATCACTGAAATGATTTCTTTCAGCCCCAGAACAGTCCAGATATTGGAGAGAGAAAGAAAGGAACAATTTGTCAAATCCTACATTTGGAGTAATGAAATTGTCAGCTGCTAAACAGAGCTGTAACATGAGCATGAATGAGGACTTATTAGAAAACTCTCGGCTTATTGTGAAACATGAGGATGCATTTAACGTTGACACGGTCTCTTGGTGTGCTGGATTCTGCAGCTACATTATTTGTGGCTTTGCCTCTACATTGCTCATATTGGATCGGGGCTGACGTAATTAGATTTTGATTGCAGCGCTTTCATAGTGAGCCTATACAATCTATCTGCTCAGAAGCCACCGGTCTGGCCTTGCGCCTCTTATTACACAAGCTTTCCAAACAATCACACGTATTTAGGCGCATGTCTGATTTACTGCCCAACGACGTTTATTTCCTGTCCCCTAGTTGTTAATAATCACTAAACTTATATGAAACACTGAATTTATATTGTAGGCACCAGGCAGCAATGATGGAAATAACCTGCAGAATAAGGACAAATACTTGGCTTAAAAAATTACCCAACGCTTGTATTATTTAAAGTGCAACTAAACTCAGAACTTCCTCTCTGCACTAAAAGATTAGCCACAGCATGTTAACCTTTATGGAAAAAAATCGTGATTACCATTTATGAAAATCTTAAAAAACCCTGGAGTCTTGACTTAGTTTCACTGTACAGGGAGCACTGAAAGGGTTAAGCCTCAGCATTTACTGATTGAAGAGAGCAACCCTGGCAGAGCTCCTGTTGCCTATTCACAGATGCTGATAAGAGCTAATTAGAAACTTTGATCTGGATAAAGAAACACAAAGCAGTGCATTTCTTCAGCAACTGTATGTGGAATAAAGACTGTTCATTGTGTGCTGTGCAAGAGTTTGAGTCTGCTTTAAGCTGGCCTGAATTAGGTTGCATTTTCCATATAAAATTTGACGTAGACCTACGTTTGATTGACTTGCATTGAAATCTGTATGTGACCATTTTGTTTAGTCACACTATTTAAGTTATATGCAAAGTCCCTGAACATATATTTTCACCAAAACTGTTGAAGAGGTCAGGGTGAGCAGCTTTGTTCCTCCATTATAAGTGTTTGGGTGGAGATGTTTAGATATATTCCAGCTGATGTGGCACTCAGGGCGTTAATGTCTGGAAGTACTTTGTACTGGTTGAACTCGACGGACGTATGTCTTTTTTCAACCAAAATAACTATGTAACTATGAAGTGAAGAGACCCCTCAAGAGGTATTCTTTTTTATGTTGGTGCTTGTATATAACGTTGCTGATACCAGCACACAAGAGGTTGTTGGAAATAGAATTTTTTCCTCAAAGGGTATGTATTGGATTAGAAGAGGTCTGTCCCTAGCATCTGCATTTTGTGCCAGGAGGACGATGATGGAAGGAGAGTATTGGCTATAGCACAGGTGTCAAACATAAGGCCCGCAGGCCAAATGCGGCCTTCCTTGCCATTTTATTTGTCCCTCCAGAGCTTTAAATTCGCCTCATAGTAAGCAGTAAAAGAACGAAAGCACTTACTGCCTTCCCAGCCAGAGAAGCACATTGGAAACATTGTCAGTTTGAGCCGGGGAGCAACAACAACCCATGGGACCTCTCATGGGACCATCCTTTGGGGAACAAAACCCTCTGGGTTGGCTGGTAAAACACCCTCTCCCGCTCAACTCCTCAACTTATTAAAAGACTAAGGGAGAGGGAAGACATGCATCTTGCCTTGGGCCATATTTCATCTTGATCCTTTTCTGCTAAAGTATTACTGGCACAGGTAAATATTAAGCAGCTCCACTGTGCTACTCTGCAGAAGGGGGGTTGCTATAGTTCTGCCACTTAGTTTGAGACTGTAATTGTTAAATCTTAATAAACAATTTGGCCCATGACTTAGACTACAGTAGGTTTTAGATTTTGGATCCTTATGTGATTGAGTTTGAAACCCCTGATTTAGAGATATGGATCTTTTGGGATAGTTAGCAAGAGGGAATTAGTTAGAAACAAGTTAATTTATTGGTAATGTAAGAGTGGACAGAGATGCCAGCAGGATAAAAGGTTCTAAAAGGCTTACAATCCCTCAGGAGGTGGTGGTGGACTCGCCTCCCCGAAGCAGACAAGATACCGTCAGTTTTATGACAACAGGTTTATTAATATACTCCAAAACAAACAGTGCAACGCGTTTTACGGGTATGTTCCCGCTTCCTCAGGCAATAAACAGATAAGAGTACACAGTATAGTCTCAAGGTCACAAATAGCGCCTCTGCCTCTACAGACATACCCGTCAAACGCGTTGCACTGTTTGTTTTGGAGTATATTAATAAACCTGTTGTCATAAAACTGACGGTATCTTGTCTGCTTCGGGGAGGCGAGTCCACCACCACCTCCTGAGGGATTTTAAGCCTTTTAGAACCTTTTATCCTGCTGGCGCCTCTCTCCACTCTTACATTATCAATATCCACCCCTGGTGGAGGGGTTGATCCCCATTTTTCCCTATCTACAGAGAGCGACTGTAGAGAAATGCCAAAAAAACCTTTTTAAATAGCCAAATATCAGCTATAGAAGTTAGAGCAGACAAATCATTCAGTTCCAGCATTTTCTTCTATGTAAGTTCCATCAATGTTTGTTTTTTTACTGCACTTTTATAGAGTGTATACATAGGATGTTGGCATATCTGGTATTCTCTAGGGTAGAAAAACTCAGTCCCTATCCATATTAGGACCTGGGGTCTCTTGTGTCTGTTTAAAGTGCGTGTTGATGACAACAGGAGTGAAACCGCCAGGCCTGAAAAAGGGCATTTTTTTCCACTTGGAGAGGAGAGTGGAACAGCAGCAGCAGATGCAGGGCACCAGAACATGCTGCTGTGGTCATCTATGAAAGTATCCAAGGGACTTCGTCATCTAAACAAGAATCATGATTAATGTATTGGTTGCCTTTTCACTGGGATCTGTTTTCACACTCTACTTAAAGCAGACCCTATGGTTCTGGTCAGAGGGCATGTTAGATTTGTTCACAACTTCACATGCCAACATTCAGCATCAAAGATGGTTCAAACTGCTTCCTCTGACCATTAGTATCTCTTCAGAGTGCGTCAATGTGCTTCATAACACTGTCATTCTTACTACTTGTGAACAGGCCCAAAGTTCTCCTTACGTCTGTTCCAATCTGCGGAATTGGGGCTGAGGAGTTAGACATAGACTTTTCATGCTAGATAACCTCTGGTTGTGCAGTTAATCACTGTATGTGCTAAGTTGGTATTTTGCAAGTTCAAGTAAGGGTCATTCAACGTACAAGTAACCAATAGATTCTGATCAACACAAAAAATGAAAATATTTTGAGCTGTGTGCAGGCTAGGGAGAAACTGGCACCCTCATTCACTGTCTGTGAACCTTGGGGCATAGCTAGAAATCATGGCCCATGTCCCATGGCAAAAACATTTTTTTTGCCCAATGTAGCCCCCCCAGTATAGGTAGCCAGATGTGCCCCAGTATAGGTAGCCAGATGTGCCCCAGTGTAGGTAGTCTGAGGTAGTCCCCCAGAATAGGTAGCAAGAGGCTCCCCCATATAAGTAGCCAGATGTTCACCTAGTGAAGGTAGCAAGAAGCAGCTCCCTAGTTTAGGTACTGTAGCCAGATGTGCCCTCCAGTGCAGGTAGCTTGAAGAAGCCCACCAGTTTAACAAGAGGGGGCCCCAGTATAGTTAGCCAGATGTTCCCCTCAGTGTAGGCAGACTGAAGTAGCCTCACCAGCACAGATAGCAAGAAGAGCCCCCAGTAAAGGTAGCCGGATTAGCCCCCAGGTATAGAATCCCGCCCCCATATTCAGAGTAGCAAGCATAGCACTGGAAAGCACTGACTCACTTCTCCAGGCTCCATGGATTATCTACCTTCTCCAAGCATCCTCTTCTCTATCATTACTGGCCATCTCCCATCATGTAACCCACATAATGAGAGAGGGCCCTGTAGTCATGGATATGGGAACCCTAGGAGGAAGGTATATTATTAGTAGTGCCTTGGAGAGGTGAGTCACTCTACAGCCCCCCCCCCCCCCTTTTGTTACTATGGTGATCCTTATGCCACTGTATGAGTCGCCTAAGCAGCTACTAGAACTATAGTTGCACCCATATTCTGTGCGTTGCTATTGCACTAAGTCTAATTCCCTGTCATATCACTGGCAACAGGAAGTGAATAAAATCTGTCTTATAGGAGACAAGAATTGCAAAATAAACTCGACAGAGCTTCTAATGCTTCACCACTGTATTCAATACAAAAGAAAAGTTTTGGATGATCTGCCTTATGTTGCCTATATTTCTCTGTTAGCTGGAAGTATTCAGCTGCACCTTGTTCAGCATCTGCTCTTTTGCAATTTGTCCTTTTTCCCAATCCATCCATACAGAACATTTGTTTGGACTGCAATCTGTTGTGGAGTCAGTGAATCTTTTTCCCTTTATGGCAGAATAATACAGGGAAGATGCCAATGTGGAAAAGACAGCAGCTGCTCAAGTCACAGCCTTGCCACAGCTGAAGGGAGTCCAGGCCTGTCCATGAGAACCCTAAAGAGGCAGCAGGTGACAGAGGACATGGGAAGCCCAACAGAAACATTGTGACAACAACATCTCCCAGTGACAAGACTGGAACAGCGTAGATAGCTGCAGAGGAGGATCCAGCTGTGTGCAATGTACAATGATGGCATAGTCACTCAGCCTCCGTGATATTACTGTGCCATAGTCTTGTATCTCTTGTTAGTCTACAAAGGACAAGGCCGTGAAAATAGGCCAACAAAACAAATCCAAGCAAAGCTCCACAATGCAGCAAGTTCTGTTTATTTTATAGATACAAAGGAAAATCCATGTGTCTATTTTGTCACGTAATAACGTAACCTATAGGAGCTTTTATACCTTGCATATAAATAATACTCCTGGAAAAAAATAATGACATGGTTTGTTTTCATTTTGGTGACTCCTTCCTTTGATAGCTTAGATCTATGTCTGAAGGCCGGTAAGATCTCTCTTCTCTAAGGTCTCCCAAGAGACCATTCTGTAGATCTGCTTTCAGACGGCCTAACGAGAAACAAGCTTCTGTCAACATTGTTTAAGGAACATGATTAATTGGCACGGGCAAGAATCTCTGCAAACCCAATCCTTATTACTGAGGCTGGAAGACCATGGTTCAGCGAGCAGGATTTGTCATAGACGCTCACAAGTGCGGCTATTCTGAAATGAGAGAATAAATTCCCCTAATCCTGAAATCCAGCAAATAGGCAATTACATTGCATAGCTCAGCACTCGTCTTCAAATTTCAAGCTGGGGATTAGCTTTGTTTATAGCTCAGCATTACTGGTTCTTTTTAATAGCTGCTATTGTTTTTAACCATTTTCTAGAGCATAGTGTAAATGCAGCATAGAAGACATAGCTCAGGTGATTGGTGTTTTGGCTTACATTCACTGTAATGGTGTGATATGAAAGTGGATTTTTTATGCCAGAATTGGGCTCTTCTGCCAACTGCTTAATTTTTTATACTGGCATAGTGCTCTCTCCAGGACTAATGACACCCCACCCCTTCCTGTCTTATGAGAGGGGGCGTGTCCTGGACTATCATAGTGCAGGGTTCCACTTGGCAGTCTGACTTGAGGACAGGGCCGGTTCTAGCAATAGTGGGGCCCCCGGGCAGAATTAATCCCCCCCCAATAGACACCCCCCCCCCAACCAACAAGCGGCATTAGAGGCCCTTTTTTGCAACAAATTTCCCTCCTGGGCCCCTGAGCTGGCTGCTGACCCTCCTTCCCAATCACCACCCAACTTAACTGTGCTCCCTGGGGCCCCTGCAGATTCTGCAGTGTCGTATCTCACCTGCCCTCCAGCACAGGTGAGACGCTGCTCTGCGAAAGACTCTGCAGAGAGCCCCACAGAGAAACAGTTAAGATGGTATCGAGATGCCTTGAGGGCCGCTACATGCTCTGGGGCCCTGGGGTAATTGCCCCTTTTGCCTCTATGGTAGCACCGTCCCTGCGTGAGGAAGATATGGACACCACGAACACTGATTCCAAATCGGCATTTCTGATCGGAAAAACGGAAATCAGATATTATTTGCAGCCCAATACTCGGTATTTGCAGCCCAATCACAGAACTCAAAAGCACTGGACCAATTAGAGAATGCAGACTCAACTCGGAAGTACCGTATTTGGCCAATCAGAGAATGAAAAAAAATTACTTCTCAGAATCAGATATAGGAATTTAAAAACAGAGATCAGAAATCCATGGAATCAGTAACCGGCATTGTTGTAAATCAGAATTTTTGCAAAATCAGAAATAGGCATTTCGACCATCCCTCCTTACCACTGCCCTGTCTATAACCAAGATCCAGTGCTCTATTTTATCCAAATTACAGGATTTGTTATAACATAATATAACAAATCAATGAGTATACATTAAAAAGCTGTAAGCCATTAAACCACAATATGATTGTATTGTTCTCTGTGAAACGAAATTGAGATTTTCAACATGTTTAGCACTAAATTCATTGAAAAATTAGTATTCTTATTTAACATTGATATTCCTAAGGGATCTTTGAGTTTATTTCACTGCTTATCGTGACCTTGAGACTGTACTGCGTGTACTCCTATTTGTTATCGCCTGAGGAAGCGGGAATATACCTGCGAAACGCGTTGCATGGTTGTCTGGAGTATATAAATAAACCTGTTGTTGTTAACAAGTTGACAGTATCTTGTCTACTTCAAGGAGGCAAGTCCACCACCACCTCCTGAGGAATTTTAAACTTTTTAGTACCTTTTATCCTGCTGGCGCCTCTGTTCACTCTTATATTTTTTTCACTTATGTACTTCATAGCCAAATATTATAAAAGAAGTTATCATTTTTTAAGAAACTAGGGTACATACAATTTAATCTACTGCATATTCCACCCTAGAAGCCCTGCATTTTAGATATCCTTATTAGTTAGCCATTAAAAGGTATTATTTTTTTACAAAACGTTGTTTTTTTCTACCTAGATATCCTTACAAAATCCTGTTTTCCAATTACTGGTTTACAGAACACGATTAGCTGTCTTTTGTGTTTGACTTCTCTGCAGAATGGCTTCTTAGAGCCTGGAGGGTAAAACAGGAAAGATGACATTCTGGCGCACATTACCAAAGGTCAACTGTGGTCAGATGGACATTAGTGTGCACTGAAGACAATTAAAGTGGACCTGAACTCAGAACTTCCTCTCTGCTCTAAAAGATACGCAATAGCATAATAACCTGTAAAGAAAAACATTTCTTTGTTACAGCTAATAGTGTGATCACACTAAGCATTTATTTTTAGTATGAGGGCTTTCTGTATAAGTGGATATCCATCATTCAGGCCGAGCGCAATCTCCTGCAAAACACCCCCACAGGACCTTACATTGATCGGCATTAGGTGGTCCTGGGGCTGCCGCCATGGTCATGCCCATCGGCGTGACGCAGTCCTGGAGTGGTTAAACTTTAACCAGAGATGTGTCTGAGAATAAAATCATTGGAATAAAAAGTGTCTTTTATATCATAGGTAACCTTTCACTGTTGTAAATCACAACCCTGAGATTCAGATATTTTGCCCAACGATCCTGATGACATCCCACATTTTCCACTAGCAGCTTGTTTTCACAGCTTTGATGTTAAGTAGCAGGTGCCTGCAGTAAGCCCTTCCCTCTCAGAACCTTTCCACTCGCTATTCCTATAGACAAGCGTATAAAATGAGAGTGATAGCAGGGGAGACATGACTTAGCAGCTGAGAAAGAAATCCCCCTGATGACAGAATTATGCAGATAGAACAAATTACTCAGCAAAGAATTAGCCCACAGACTTTGTGTTGTTGTTTTTTCTGCAATGATAATTGACACAGGGTGAGAGACAGACAGATTTATTAGGCTTGCCATGTGTAGAAGCTATGCACTGATGAAGCTGGTGTTTGCTGCTAGGAATTGGTGTCTGAATGTGACAGCTATGTGGTGGTAGCTTTGTGTGAGTGGTGCAACATTGGTTTGTTTATAAGTAGTGGCATAGCTACAAAGCTATGAGGCCCACTGCAACCCCCATTACCCCAGTGCTACCACATGATACAGACCGCCAAAACCAGCTTTCCAAGGACAGGACAGCCACTGTTAGAGAGAGGTGTAAGCAGAGGAAAGGAATGGTTTGTCAATAATGACTACTCATACCGCACATGTAGCATAATACCTCTTAACTTTTGCATCCAGGAAAAAGGGACACTATGAACTGCACCTAAAAAGTGGGTGTGGTCATGATATACAGTGGGTGGAGCTGAATGTACATGAACCGACTAGCTGGGTGCCCCCTGTCCTTGAAGAAAAAAGAGACAGACATATTGCCACGAAGGATGGAGGAAGCTGGAGCTTGTTGGAGCTCATTGGAGCTAGTGTTTTGAATTTACTGGTGAATGGAGAGCGGACGGAACTGATGATAGCAACGGGAAATAGCGGTAACTTTGCATCGCCTTACAAACTGCATGACTCTTACATGCATAAGGCTACTTTGAAAGAGTTAGGGCTAACTATCTAAATCTGTCGTTAATTTGTTCATTACATCAGGAACAAATGGACAACAGATTTTTACATAGGCACACACATTACACAGCATTGAAAGGGCTGGAGGGGAAGAGAGCCCTAAGCAATTGGCCTTACAGTCTAAAGGTTTAAGGGATAGGACAATAGGTGAAGAAAAGTTGTATATGAGAATGGTAAAAGAGGTCATCAGCAGCCAAGGTGCCTTAGGTAAGAGAGTATGCTTTCCTGAAAAGGTAAGTTTGCAGGTTGCGCCTAAAAAAGGTAAGTGTGGGTAAGTAGTGGCTGTTATGTTCAGGGAGGGAGTTTCAGAGGAGGGGAGAGGGGTGAGATAAATATTTTAAGTGGGAGTGAGAAGAGGTGACTAGAGAAGAAGTCCCAACGACATTGTTAGTAGAGCGGAGATTGCATGTTGGGTAGTATCTGTAAATAAGTTTACTTAGATAAGAAGGAGCTAGGTAGTAAAGAGGCAAGAGTCAAGAGTTGTATCCTTTGTGTAACTGGCAGCCAGTGAAGAGACTAAAGGTGCTTACACACGCACGACAGCAGCCAACGACGGGTCCATCGGCACCTCCCGCTGGGCGGGTTTTCAGCAGACTGTAGAGCGTGTGTACGCACTGTCGGCGGACTGATAAGGCTGTTCCTGAATGATCCGTCCGGCGTACACACGCACTACAGTCTGCTGAAAACCCGCCCCGCGGGCGGTGCCGACGGACCCGTCGGTGGCTGCTGTCGTGTGTGTGTACGCACCTTTATGCTGGGAATACACCATACAATTTTCTGTTAGATTTACCTGCCAGATACATAATTTCCAACATGAGAAGACAATGCCCCAGAGATAATGACCAGTCTCTACAGAAAATAATCTAATTATGCATCCTTATGCCGGGCATACACGGCACGTTTCTGGATGCAATTATGCGCCGGATCGGTCTGCTGGCTCGATGCCGGCGCATCCCCGCTCATCCGCGCGGATCGATTCCCGCTCGTCCCCGCCAGCGCTCCTTATCAGCAGCTCATTCCCCCGCTATTGTCCACCGGCGGGGATCGAGCGGGGAATCTATCCGGCAGGTCATCGGACCTGTTGGATATTATCAATCGAGCCCATCAGCGGCTCGATTGATAAGGAAAGAAAGTGCCGTGTATGCCCAGCATAACAGAAACATCTAACAGAAGAATCTAACTGAAAAATGTATGGTATATCCCCAGCATAACAGAGGGGGATTGAGCTGGAGAAGAGGTGAATGAGTTGTGTAGCATGGTGGACTGAAGCAGAGTCAAACAGTTAGCAGGGAGGCCACAGAGAAGAGTACAGTGGTCTAGTCGTGAAATAATCAGGGCACACACCAGGCGTTTGGTAGTGTCTTGTGTGAGAAAAGGGCGGATGCGAGAGATGCTTTCTAGTTGGAGACGACAAGAGGAGGATAGTTTGTCAATGTGTCGTTTGAATGAGAGACTCGAGTCCAGTATTACACCTGGGCAGCGAGCCTGGGGGATGGGCATAATGAAATGCCATCATCAAGCAGGTAACATATACAGTAATATGGTGAACAATAGGTATAAGTAATGTTGGTGATATTAGTACAAATAAAAAAATGTGACAGTAGATGTGTGTATTTGTTGGAGCAGAGTGGCCTGTATACGCAGATAGGCACTCAGTATAACAAGTTAGAACTCTTTACTTTTGAAAACGTGCAGAGATTAAATCGCACACTACCATCAGGAAATGCAACTAACTAAAACAGAGTAGAACACACAGAATGAACACAGGAAAATCACAATATCATAGAGATCATCACTGCACTTTACATACATAGTGACATCTTGTGGATGATTTACTATACTGCAGTTTAGCTAATGATGTTGTTAAACCTCTAACGGTATTGTGGCAGGATAATTTGTTTAAAATTTGCTAGCCCCACACTATGCAGCCACGTTATATACATCACTCCCATGCTACTCACGTTCATCTATCCGGTCAACACTATGTAATTTTTTTAATATCTAAGAATTTTGCTTTCAGTCCTGTATACTGATGCAGATATTCCTATAGTGTCTTTGTTAGCTCTCTGTCTGGCAGCTCTGACACCGACAGGGATTACATAACAGAATAGAGCTGGGCCTGCAGATTTGGAAATACTTAGGTAAGGTGTTAAAACCGTTAAAAAGATTAATTTGAAGAACATTCCCAACCTGCAGAAACAGAAAGCAGAAATGTGATGCCAAACACATATTTATGGTGAGGTTCTATTGATAAATAATGAAATGTGCCCAGTCTCACTTCATAGGCACTCCATCAGCGTACGTGTGAGAGCTCTATTCACACCCTGAGCATGCTGAGCTGATCTCATTTGTATCCCATAAGCTGATAATTTAGGACTTCTACACAACAGCTCTGTCATCCGGGACTTGCTGAGAAATCTAATTGTTCAGGTCGCTGATAAAGAGAGCTGCTGAAATGTAATCAGGAAGCCAGCTTGATACAGAGTATCATGAACGGCATAAATCCTAATAAAATGACAAATAACAATGGCAGCACTAACGTCCCAGCTGATTGACTTTACTCGCATTATAAGATAAGACAAATATTTTTCACAAAAGAAAGAAGACTCTTTACTGAGGTTTGGCCGTACTTAGTAGATGGCTGCTGACCAGATACTGATGTGAATTGTGCAGGAGTTTGAAGACCTGGAACACGGTGACCACAATATGATAACACTTAAGCTGAATACTCACCTAATGATGGATCAGATAACCTTACAGTGACGCCTCCCAGTGAATGAGGTTACCCGATCCATCTTCCTCCCCACGGGAACACGCGAATCAAGTGGTGGCACAGGACAGGCACAAACAAGAGTTCAAACGATCATGGAAATTTGCGCGGGAGTCGTCTGGGATCTTAAAGATCAGATCCACCATGATGGTCGTTATCAACGGCCATTGCAAATCGTTGATCGCCAAGTCACGCGCCTGTACCCACCTCGCGACTTCATGGAAACGATCGCTTGTCTAAAAAAAATCACTGGTCGCCGGAAGAATCACGCGAACAATCGCGAAGAGGGTATGAGCCTTAACAATAGTGTTTAAAGTGAATGAGAACCACATGGGACTTCCAAATACCCTTTCGGTGGGGTATTGAAATGGGGGGGGGGAGCCAGCACTGGATAAAGAGCACTGAGAGAGGAGACGGAAGGTTCTATACGACCAAGAGCCTTCCCTCTCCTTAGGTAAGTATTTGCTTCATTTTTTTAAAAACATGGCTCCCCTTCACTTTAAGGGCATTTACAACCAAAATACCGAAACATGCATACAAGCTGCCAGTAGTGATTACCATATGGTGTCAGCTACATTTTGTATGAAGATTGTGGCAACTAAAGATTTTGCAAAAATTTCAAACTGAATTTAAATATTTGTTTTAAAGCTTCTTCTTCTTTTTTCTTGATCAGATAAGCACAATTCTAGTATTGAAGTCACTTTGCAATAATGTAACTCCTTGGTTATCAGAGTCATCTTAAGAAAGAATGGATATGCCGAAACAAAATGGTGAAAGGATAACTTTAACAAAGTCTGGTAAAATCAGGAGAAACAATTGTAGATTCCATAAATATCAAGGTGTGCTTAGCACTTGGTCTGGTATCAGCCAAGGAGAAATCAGATAAGCCCTCAAGGCTCAGAAAAATGGATGACACCACCTTAATAATTTACTGGACACATAAGAACTGAGTCAGCTCAGCATATGAGGTTAAGTTGAAAGGTTCACAACAAGGTCAGAAGTCCAACCTTTTTGTGATCACTGCCTGCCTTGCTGCATGTATCAGTGTGGGTTAGGGAGACCATGGGGGATTAGTAGTAATTAATTAATAGTACAAAAAATGCAGAGTATCAGGAATGCTTTTTTCCAGGATACTGCACCTACTCAAACCCCTGCCTATGTTATTTACGCTATACATCTTTGTATACTGTGACTCTTTAATAACTGATAGTTATTAACATTTAAGTTTTTGTAAGGTTACTTTGCATGCTGGCGGTGGTACGTTTGCAACTAATCATACATCTCATTGTTGTTTCTAGTACGTGGTTGTTCCATATATAGTAGTGTACACCAGGGGCGGCGCCAGGGGGGTGCAAGGGAGTGCTCGAGCACCCCCTAGAATTGTCCAAGCACCCCCAAAGCACCCCCTGGAGTGAACTGACTTCAGGCGTCTAAAAGACGCCAAGTCAGTTCACACAGCGGCAGCACGGAGCAGCAGGCAGGGCTACGGTAAGATGGCCGCCCGGAGCCCTGCTCTGCAGACTTCGGGCGGCCATTTTCCCGTAGCCCTGCTCTCTGCATGCAGGCAGGAAGTCTCGTCGTGACGTCGGGAAGGAAGAGGATCGTGGGCGCGCGGGCGCTGCGCGCCACAAGGAGGTCGGGACAGGAGGTCGGGAAAGAAGGTCTTCGGCTGTAGGTGAGTAAATGGGTTTTTCTTTTCTTTTTCAGGTGGTGCTTATTGGGGTCATATCTGCTACGGATTGTGCATATTGGGGTCATATCTGCTACGGATTGTGCATATTGGGGTCATATCTGCTACGGATTGTGCATATTGGGGTCATATCTGCTACGGATTGTGCATATTGGGGTCATATCTGCTACGGATTGTGCATATTGGGGTCATATCTGCTACGGATTGTGCATATTGGGGTCATATCTGCTACGGATTGTGCATATTGGGGTCATTTCTACTACAGATTGTGCATATTGGGGTCATATCTGCTACGGATTGTGCATATTGGGGTCATATCTGCTACCGATTGTGCATATTGGGGTCATATCTGCTACGGATTGTGCATATTGGGGTCATTTCTGCTACCGATTGTGCATATTGGGGTCATTTCTGCTACGGATTGTGCATATTGGGGTCATTTCTGCTACGGATTGTGCATATTGGGGTCATATCTGCTACGGATTGTGCATATTGGGGTCATATCTGCTACGGATTGTGCATATTGGGGTCATATCTGCTACGGATTGTGCATATTGGGGTCATATCTGCTACCGATTGTGCATATTGGGGCCATATCTGCTACCGATTGTGCATATTGGGGCCATATCTGCTACCGATTGTGCATATTGGGGCCATATCTGCTACCGATTGTGCATATTGGGGCCATATCTGCTACCGATTGTGCATATTGGGGCCATATCTGCTACCGATTGTGCATATTGGGGCCATATCTGCTACCGATTGTGCATATTGGGGCCATATCTGCTACCGATTGTGCATATTGGGGTCATTGGATGTGTTTTTTGTTAAAATCTGCTCACATTACGTGTATTTTCTTGAGAAAACCTGCACAATTATGTGAATTTTCTGGGGAAAGGATCACCAAAACTTGGGCCCTCTGTCTTTGCGTTGCACTTTTAAAGGGAACCCGAGGTGAGAATAATATTGAGGCTGCCATATTTATCTCCTTTTAAGTAATACCAGCTGCCTGGCTGCCGTGTTGGTCCTCTGCCTCTAATTTTTTCAACCATAGACCCTGAACAAGCATGCAGCAGGTCAGGGGTTTCTGACAATATTGTCAGAACTGACAAGATTAGCTGCATGCTTGTTTCTGGTGTAATTCAGTTCACTACTACAGCCAAATAGATCAGCAGGGCTGCCAGGCAACTAGAATTGTGACCACGCCCATTTAGGTTGTAGCCACACCCACAGGTCGTCAGCTCCCCCAAAAATTGGTCCAGCACCTTCATAGCACCCCCTAAAAAAATTTCCTGGAGCCGCCACTGGTGTACACATGCGTTTACCAGGTGTCTCTACAGGACCTTACATTTTTCCGACCATGTCACATTTATTCATACTTGGATGTTGTCAGGCTGGTTCTAGACTTTTTTTCTGCCTGAGGCAAACTTGTGAGGATGCGCCCCCTCCCCCCGAATTGGGATTCTCGCACAGCACCCGACAATTTGCACCACACGTTATAGTTGAAGTGAGGCCCCAAAACACAGCCTCAGTATAAGTAGGTAGCCAGTTATAGATGCCCCCAGTGTTGGTAGCTAAGTATAGTTGCCCCCAGTATAGATTTGCCAGGTACAGTTGCCCTCAGTATAGGTTTGCCAGACACTCTCTTCGCTTCCTCTTTCTGCCCGGTGCTGCCCTCAGACTTCTGCCGCCTGAGGAAGTCGCCTCACTTGGCATCATGGGCGTACCGGGCCTGGATGTTGTTACTGCATTTGTGATTGTTTTTGCAATTGCTTTCATTTATTTTGTTTATAGATATTTTTCCCATCGTTTACCCCTGAGGGAGAGATCCTCAGAGATCCCAAAATGTTGAGCCTTGGTGACTTTCTTTATAAACATTTAATCCTTCAATTAACCTTGAAAAGCCATCTCAATTGATATGTACTTAGTCAACTGTGAATCCCAACAACAAAGACAAGACACATAACATTTATATCATGATTTTCTCCTGGTGGACTCAAAGTGCTCCAGAGCTGCAGCCACTTTGGGCACATTCCACAGGCGACCAGGATCAATTAGAAAGTCTTGCCCAAAGACTCTTTACTGTTTAACGTACTGGCTTGAGACGGGATTCAAACCCCAATCAAAGGCTCAAACCCTACATCAAAGACAACAGAAAGACAACAGAAAGAATGTGTGAAAGTCAATCAGGAGGTCAAAAAGGGTTCAAGAAGAGATCAAACGGGGGGGGGGGGGGGGATCTGAGTCAAGTGTCACTTAAGGAAAGAGCCCCTATGACCGCATGGTTTCCCAGAGTTGTTTTTGCACCTGATGTGAAGGATGCCTTCCAATACTGAGACCATTCTTCACATCAGGTGTTTTTGAGGATATACTTGTTCTGGGTGGGAAGATTATGATGGCCGCCCTTGTTTCATGACCCTTGAAAGATAGGCCACCAGGTTCAGAATCACCAAGGAGAGGCAAGGAAGTAGGTTATAGTTACTCCTCTCTATCTAAGAATACCAAAAATACTAGCTTCATCCAGGGGCGTAACTAGGAGCCACCGGGCCCCCCTGCAGAGATTCCGACGCCCCCCCCCCCCCGGGGTGCCGCTCAGGGCCGTTTTGGGGTGCTGGAGGGTTCGTAGCATGAGGGGAAAGCCATGGAGTCCCTAACCTCGGGCTCTCCCCTCTGCGCTCACCTCCAGCTTAAATTTGTGTCTGGGTAGCGAGCAGATACATACCTTCCATGCGCTCCACCGGGAATGTTCCTCTTTCTAGCGTCTGACGTCACTTCGGTATGAACAGGAAGTAGCATCAGACACTAGAGCGAGGAGTATCCGCGGTGGAGCGCATGGAAGGTATGTATCTGCCCGCTGCCCACTGCTGCCCAGACACAAATTTAAGCTGGAGGGGAGTGCAGAGGGGAGAGCCCGAGGTGAGGGAGGGCGGGACCATCCCCCCTCCCCACCGAGTGTGGCCATGGCTTTCCTCTCATGCTGCGACCCCTCCAGTACCCCAAAACGGACCTGAGCGGGCACCAGGGGGGCAGGAGCAGGGGCTGCAGGCCCTATTGTTACGCCCATGGCTCCATCTTAGATATTCTAAATTCTGAATGTAAGATTGCAATCTTTGCACATGGCAAAGCAAAAGACCATACAATCCTAGAATCAATAGAGGAAGTGGAATTGTGCAGGACATACTCTACACAAACAAGAAGGAGTCATTGAAGAAACAGATTGGGATTGAAACCCACAAGCTTCTAAAAAAGGAGACCTATCAACGATGATTTGGAAAAGAACTATAGAAAGAGGATTTATAAATTTAGGAGTGCTGAAAAGACCCGTACAGAAGTGAAGGCACTAATCAAAGACAGACAAAATTAGAAGAAAGTCCTTCAGTGAGATTTACAAGAAATACGTTAAAAAACAAAACATATTCACGAGTTCAGATCCATCTGGCATCTACTGGTACTGATATCAATTTGTTTGGTGTGGCACAACCCATGTATGCCATATCCTTGTAAGCATTGTACATTATAATGTCCTAAAGCCACCGAGCTTGCTACTAATGTGATTCAGACAAGGTTTGTTATTTGATCTGAGGAAGTGGACTGTGCTATGCAAAACACATTATCGTCTAGTGTCTGATTATTAAACCTTACTTTGAACTTGGCATTGCCCCTTCTTTTTAGAGGTACGCCAGTCCTTTTACATATATATTTTTTTCTATCACATTCATCATTATTTTTGGGGTGCCTTCTCCCTCCCAGTTATAGCTTTTACAGCCCCCCTGCTCCTTTGGAAGTTGTCATTTGTTTGTTGTACCTGAACAATTGTTTTTTCTTGGAGTGTGACCCACACATTTGAAGATCAAAGAAACCGAGTGAGGATGGGATTTTCTCACCCGCTATTACACTGTGGTTGCTTATCTTGCAACCCACACTTGTGAGTACCATTACTTCTTTCCACTGTCGTAAAATCAGATTATAATATGCTGCTACACCATAAAGGGCTCCTGGTGTCTGTGCTTTTTCCATTTTGTATCCTTTGAAAGTCCTTGAACTCCTCTGGACAACACACATACCCTAAAGCCCCCGGTGTTCCAGGGAAGGCTATGCCAATCACTCTCACACATTTCATTCTTCACAAGACAAATAACAGGAAACAGGGGTGTAACTAGAAACCACTGGGCCCCCCTGCAAAACTTTGGATGAAGCCCCCTCCCTCCAAAAGAAATCTACAAATCTTTGTCTACAAAACTTTGCATGATTCATTATCAGTGGCTGAGCAGATGTAGTCATGAGAACAATTGTGCAGTGAGCAGAACGTTTTTTTCTTTCCTACCTCTCAGTTGTCAGTCTCTCAGGACAGGGCCCCCTGGGGCTTCTGGGCCCCCCTGCGGCTGCATCCTTTGCAGGGTCTATTGTTACGCCCCTGACAGGAAATATACTGTCACAATAAATCCTCTATAGTACAATAGTAGAAAAAAAAATCATGTTTTAGTGGTTGCTTGGTCAGCAATGTTTCCCAACTAGAAGACATCGCTACATCTGTAGGTAGAAGGGGATCATCTCTCATAACTACCTGCCACCTCGTATTACATTCTCCAGCTTCTCCATCTCATCAAACCCTTCATGAAAAATGCATTAGCCTCATTTCCCTAAAGGACATTCAATGAAACATTGGCAGTACGAATATTAACTTCACTTATTTATCTACCAATTAAGTCAAGTCAGAATGAAGAAAACAATAAAGTGGAAATAATTATATTTTAATTGGCAATATGAGCTATTTTTCAATGCGGAAGAATATGCAAATGAGGTATTAACTTTTAATTATTTTCCCTCACATTGAAATACTCTCCATTTTATGACACTTAGCGACGTGGCTCCTAAAAATGAAGACGGATTTACATCATCGGCATTAACTTGGATTCAGGAGCCGTCAGTATCTAACAGATATGAATTATGGGAAACCAACGTGTATCTGAAATGTCGGAGGAAGATGAATGGAACTTTTATTGTACTCAGTTTTTACAATGTCAAAGAGAATTCTCTCTAAGAGGGATATTTAAATCAGTTAATTTTAACGATGAAGTCGCCATGTTGGAATTGGCACAGATACACACAGCCAACAAACAATTAATCAGGTCAGATTACGAGGTCATTCAGAAAGTAACAACTGTTGGCTTTTCTCTGAAACACAAGGGGCTTGATTCACAAAAGAGTGCTGTTAGCACGGCCGTTTTCACGTGAATTTTTGCATTGCGCGTGATCGCGAATTTTCACGCGAAATGATAACGTTTTCGTGCGCAAATGCAAATTTCCGCTCGGAATCGATATTGTTTTTGCTCAAAAATTCGCATTTGCGCGCAAAAACGTTATCAATTCGCGCGAAAAATCGCAATCACGCGCAATGCGAAAATTCACGTGAAAACAGCCTTGCTAACAGTTAGCACTCTTTTGTGAATCAAGCCCAAGGTATTCTTTCTAAGTAATATAACTTGCATCTGGTAGGTTAAACTGTCCTCTCTTTGCATTGCTTGTCATGTGACTGCAGAACTCTGGTAATTGCTTATTCAGCATAACATGAAGCCACTCTTCAAATCATCGTTACCATAGGTGAGTAGTGTGATGCTACTACAACAAAGGGTTTAAAAACCTTGTAAGTAGATATAATACATGCTTAAAGAGACACTGAAGCGAAAAAAAAAATATGATATTATGATTTGTATGTGTAGTACAGCTAAGAAATAAAACATTAAGATCAGATACATCAGTCTAATTGTTTCCAGTACAGGAAGAGTTGAGAAACTCCAGTTGTTATCTCTATGCAAACAAGCCATTAAGCTCTCCGACTAAGTTAGTCGTGAAGAGGGCTGTTATCTGACTTTTATTATCTCAACTGTAAGTTAACTGTTTACTTTTCCTCTGCTAGAGGAGAGGTCATTACTTCACAGACTGCTCTGAAAGAATCATTTTGAATGCTGAGTGTTGTGTAATCTGCACATATTATAGAATAATGCAATGTTAGAAAAAACACTATATACCTGAAAATAAAAGTATGAGAATATTTTCTTTGCTGCTAATCTTCTAGTAATTATTCATAGTACACAACCAATTCATTATATCATTTTTTTTTCGCTTCAGTGTCTCTTTAACCACTCCACCACTACAGGTTGCGTTCCCCTTATGGACCAGAGCAATTTTCACCTTTCAGCGCTCCTCCCATTCATTCGGCAATAACGTTATCACTACTTCTCACACCAAAATGATCTACCGTATATATCTTGTATTTTTCGCCACCAATTTCTTTGGGTGGTACTTTTAGCTAGGAATTATTTTATTCTAGATGCATTTTAACTGGAATAATAATAAAAATATAATTATAATGTTAAAATAAAACATGCTACTGTGGATAAAACCCACACATTTTATTTGCCCATTTGTCTCAGCTATTACAATGTATTTTCTCCCTAGTACAATGTATGGCGACAATATTTTATTTGAAAATAAAGGTGTATTGTGTAAGTTTTGTACGTGTTTAAACTATATTACTAATTACAAGCTCTTATTTGCAAAAAATATTTTGGCAACAATGGGAGAGTGGGGGTGGTAAGGGATTAATTAATGGAGTATTAATTTGTATTTAATTTAATGTATTGTGTGTGTGTATTTTTACTATTTGGCCACCAGATGGCACCCTACTTTATACCTGTGTACTGTGAACAGTATACAGGAAATAATGTGTTTATGCTTTTACTTTAGTAGAAGAAATTGGGGGTAGTGAGCCCCTCAAGGCGCGATCTGGCCACCTGAAAAGTTTTGCTCGGCTGCTCCCATAAACACTAGGCATGTAGAAGAAACAAAGAAAAGGGAGCGCTCTGAGAAATCAGTCAACAAGAGGCAGAAGAAAGGTGGAATGGTCTCACCTAGTTGTATTGTGGCCAGCACAGCGTGCTCAGCCGCGATAGGCAGTTGTCCCTCTAAGCCAGCCGGGGACCGGGCTTTCCGTAACGACAGGGCGGAGATCCGTGACGTCACCTTCCCAGTAGTCCTAGCGATGGTTGCTATGGGGACCTGGACGCTTCCTCTAACACGCACGGAAGCGTGGTGAGCGGCGTCTAGTCCTCCGTAGAGGCTGGGAGGCAGAGTGAGGGGGGTTATAGTGCAAGAGGCACATATGCAGGGATGAGGTAAAATAGTTTAATGTACAAGCATAGACAACGCGTTTCACGGGGAAACAGTCCCCGCTTTTTCAAGTCAAAGCTTACAAACAATAGGGGAAGCGGCCCCTTATATATAGACCAATCAACTCTTTCTATGAGGTATCTACGGAGTCCCAGTGGGATAGATACCTCATAGAAAGAGTTGATTGGTCTATATATAAGGGGCCGCTTCCCCTATTGTTTGTAAGCTTTGACTTGAAAAAGTGGGGACTGTTTCCCCGTGAAACGCGTTGTCTATGCTTGTACATTAAACTATTTTACCTCATCCCTGCATATGTGCCTCTTGCACTATAACCCCCCTCACTCTGCCTCCCAGCCTCTACGGAGGACTAGACGCCGCTCACCACGCTTCCGTGCGTGTGTTAGAGGAAGCGTCCAGGTCCCCATAGCAACCATCGCTAGGACTACTGCGAAGGTGACGTCACGGATCTCCGCCCTGTCGTTACGGAAAGCCCGGTCCCCGGCTGGCTTAGAGGGACAACTGCCTATCGCGGCTGAGCACACTGTGCTGGCCACAATACAACTAGGTGAGACCATTCCACCTTTCTTCTGCGTATGCTTTTACTTTAACTTTGTTAATGATCACAGGCCGCAGCAAAGAGCAAAGGACTGGCCAGAGTGGTAGGTCTGCTGCTCCATCCTGCCCAGCACCCACAGACCTTCTCCCTTCAGGGTCAGTTTAAGGGGCCCTATGGCCCTGGGACAAACTTAAGCGGGGAGGCTTCTACTCCACCCACATGGATAGTCACTACCCAACCGACTGCTCCCCAGGGCCCCTGCACATGTAGCTGTATTATTCCCTCACCGTCCATGCAGTCTTCAGCCATGCTGTCTGCCTCTTCTGTATCAGACCCATCATAGAGAAGAGGCAGACAGCATGGCTGAAGACTGCACGGACAGTAAGTGATTCATGCAGCTATATGTGCAGGGGTCCGGGGAGCAGTGGAAGGAGAGCACTTGGCAGGGTCTGGGGGACCAGTGGCTCCTGCAGAAGTCAGGGGCCTGGAGCAATATCCCGTTGTGCCTGTATGGCAGTGCCGACCCTGCCTCTATTCTACATAGATACAAAACATGTTGTTCGCTGTTGACTATTGACACATCTGTACAGTATTGGGGCCTCGCAGTGTCACCCGCAGGATCGAGTTTGATTCTTGTGGACAACACCAATTTAGTCCAAATTGTGTCTGTGTATGACAGGGACTCTGGATTATGACTGTGGTAGGGATTAAAGAGAATCTGTACTGTCCGATTTGTACAATAAAAAACATACCAATCGAATCACTGTGATCTCCTGGATCCCTCTTTGCAGATTCCGCCGCTCCCCACCACGCTCATGGCTTGTAATCGCCAGTTTTATGGTACTGTTTACAAACAAAAAACATGGCCGCTAACCAGGAAGTGATATTTGTGTATATATATATATATATATATATATATATATATATATATATATATATATATATATATATATATATATCATGTTACAGTACAGTAATGTTACAGTATACTACAAGTTTTTATTACATAGTGAATTATCTGCACTCCAGTCAAGGTTTCTCAGCATGGGCAGTTCCCTACCCCCTCAGACAAGCTGAAATTGAGAGCAGAGACCTGTCTGTGACTAATAAACAAAAGCACACACACACACAGAGCCTGCAGGGGGCATGCATAACTTCTCCCTATCACAGCAGAGGCAGTGCATTCCTCTTTGTGTCGACAAAGCTTGACAAAGAAAAGAAGATTAGATATATTACAGAGACAGCGCAACTAGAAAAGGCTGCAGTAATCCAGAGCACATTAGAAGAGGTATAGTAACTTATAGGATAGAAGAAATAAGGCTGAACATTTTGTTACAAAGTCTCATTAAATTGAAAGCTCCTCTTAGGACAGTTATTGACACCACTTCAGACACTGCTATATGCATAAACTGTATATATATATATATATGCAGTGGCTTGCAAAAGTATTCGGCCCCCTTGAAATTTTCCACATTTTGTCACAATACTGCCACAAACATGAATCAATTTTATTGAAATTCCACTTGAAAGACCAATACAAAGTGGTGTACACGTGAGAAGTGGAGCAAAAATCATACATGATTCCAAACATTTTTTACAAATCAATAACTGCAAAGTGGGGTGTGCGTAATTATTCAGCCCCCATTGGTCTGAGTGCAGTCAGTTGCCCATAGACATTGCCTGATGAGTGCTAATGACTAAATAGAGTGCACCTGTGTGTAATCTAATGTCAGTACAAATACAGCTGCTCTGTGAAGGCCTCAGAGGTTGTCTAAGAGAATCTTGGGAGCAACAACACCATGAAGTTCAAAGAACACACCAGACAGGTCAGGGATAAAGTTGTTGAGAAATTTAAAGCAGGCTTAGGCTTCAAAAAGATTTCCAAAGCTTTGAACATCCCACGGAGCACTGTTCAAGCGATCGTTCAGAAATGGAAGGAGTATGGCACAACTGTAAACCTACCAAGACAAGGCCGTCCACCTAAACTCACAGGCCGAACAAGGAGAGCGCTGATCAAAAATGCAGTCAAGAGGCCTATGGTGACTCTGGACAAGCTGCAGAGATCTACAGCTCAGGTGGGGGAATCTGTCCATAGGACAACTATTAGTTGTGCACTGCACAAAGTTGGCTCTTATGGAAGAGTGGCAAGAAGAAAGCCATTTTTAACAGAAAAGCATAAGAAGTCCCATTTGCAATTTCCCACAAGCCATGTGGGGGACACAGCAAACATGTGGAAGAAGGTGCTCTGGTTGGATGAGACCAAAATGGAACTTTTTGGCCAAAATGCAAAACACTATGTGTGGCAGAAAACTAACGCTGCACATCACTCAGAACACACCATCCCCACTGTCAAATATGGTGGTGGCAGCATCATGCTCTGGTGGTGCTTCTCTTCAGCAGGGACAGGGAAGCTGGTCAAAGTTGATGGGAAGATGGATGGAGCCAAATACAGGGCAATCTTGGAAGAAAACCTCTTGGAGTCTGCAAAAGACTTGAGACTAGGGTGGAGGTTCACCTTCCAGCAGGACACCGACTCTAAACATAAAGCCAGGGCAACAATGGAATGGTTTAAAACAAAACATATCCATGTGTTAGAATGGCCCAGTCAAAGTCCAGATCTAAATCCAATCGAGAATCTTTGGCAAGATCTGAAAACTGCTGTTCATAAACGCTGTCCATGTAAACTAACTGAGCTGGAGCTGTTTTGCAAAGAAGAATGGGCAAGGATTTCAGTCTCTAGAAGTGCAAAGCTGGTAGAGACATACCCTAAAAGACTGTCAGCTGTAATTGCAGCAAAAGGTGGTTCTACAAAGTATTGACTCAGGGGGCTGAATAATTACGCACACACCACTTTGCAGTTATTGATTTGTAAAAAATGTTTGGAATCATGTATGATTTTCATTCCACTTCTCACATGTACACCACTTTGTATTGGTATTTCACGTGGAATTCCAATAAAATTGATTTATGTTTGTGGCAGGCAGTAATGTGACAAAATGTGGAAAACTTCAAGGGGGCCGAATACTTTTGTGTATATATATATATATATATATATATATATATATATATATATATATACACATATATATTCTTAATAATAATACTCTTGCTTTTGTGTATGTTAATATGTGTAGTTATTACTAAATGCTGATCCTGATTCAACACTGAGTTTTCAGCTGACATTGAATCCATTGGTAGATGTATAACATTTTATTTCCATTCCCTTTTTTAAAGCCTTGCCTACATTTTACATAAAAGGGGGCAGATTTATTACCCAGGTTGCAAGCTATGGGAAATGTGTCAGCCAGGGTTGAGAACAAGGCTGTCACTCCTTAAATTATTAACAGAAAAGATGCTTTTCATCCAGGACCCCAGCGACCTTGTCTTCTTCCTGAGACGTCTCTGACTTGTGTCAGCTGTGGCTGTGAACTTCACTGAAGAAGGAGAAAACACTCAAGTTTATGATCAGCCAAGTGTGCTAAACATATCTGTGGCCGTAGTGGACTTACACCGCTTGAAATATATTACCCATTCACTCCTGCAGCGAGATTTGTTGATTTCCCGTGTGATGTTTCCCAGGAGTAACATGCATGCAAGAAAGAGAGAATGACTCGTAAATTGGAATGAAACATACAGTATAGTTGCTATATGTTTGCTGAGGTAAAATTATATTTTCTCTTTTTATTTATTTTAAAGTGACTCTGAGGGAAATCTGGCCAGTATGAGCAAAGCATGTGATGAAAATCTCCAAAAATGTGTTTACTTTTGCTAATATTTTTACAATTTAATAATTTAAAAGTTACTCCATCTTACCTCCTTATTCACTATCCTTTTTTGCTTACGAATAAAGCAGAAAGGTTTACCTGCACAATGATAAGCCTGAATTCACACATACAGTCACATGATCGGCCTATCATATGAGAATGGCAACCAATCATGGAGCTTTATTCATGGGGGCTCTAATAGCAATCAGTATGTGACGGCTGGGGTGGGAGGGATGGAGGGGCGCATTTTGGTGTCTCAGCCTTGGGTGCTAGAGGACCTAGTCCCAGCTCTGCTTTCAGGATTCCAAGATCATTCTGGATTTTCTCCTATCCCTGCTATCTGCTTACTGCTCTTTCAATTTACATGAAACACAATCACATAAGAGAGTTACAGAAAAGCCTGGAAGCTATGTTTCAGGTCTTTCTTGTGTGGATTGAAGGACGGAGTCTATGGTGGTTCAACGTCACGGGCCTGTGATATAGAATCACATTATATACTTCAGCAGAGGCTGCAAGGTTTTGTATTATTTATTAAACAGTAAAGAAAGACGGGGGTCAGTGAGTCACAAGACAATCTAAATCTTTCCCTGTTACAGAGTACCCAGCAAGCTCATGGTAAACCAGAACTCCTACTTGAATTGACCATAACTTGGTCATGATAATGAAATTATATAATGTTTATAGATTGTACTATTTGCCCAGAGAGTGCCAGCCTGGCATTCATGCTGTTCCTGTTTCTCAGCTACCCTGGTCTGCTCCTGTTTCCCTGCCTGGCTTTCACTCTAGTCTGCAATCTGTCCCTGCCATGCCGGTGTTGTGTCTGATTACGCTGCCTGTGGATTTGCGCTGCCCCGCATGCTCAGTAGGAGACTGTGCAGCCACATTTCCTATGTAATTATGCTGCTGGTAGTAAAATACAAAATATCTCTGCTTCCACACATCATACACTCCCCAAATTTTCAGGGTAGGGAGGGGACCCCCAGAACTAACTATATGCCAAATTGCAGCCCCTGAGACCAGCTGGTTCCCGAGATAGGTTTCTGTAAACTATCTCCTGAACCAGCGGGGCTCGGGGGCTGCAATTTGGCATAGAGGTCATTCGGGGGATCCTCTCCCTTCCCTGAAAATTTGGGGAGTGTAAGAGGTGTGGAAGCAGAGATATTTATTATTTTACCATCAGCAGCATAATTAACTTCACACTGAGCATGCGTGCTACTCAGTGTGGAGGGAAGCTTCCTGGCAGCGCAATCAGACATTACACCGGTCAGTCCCGTTACCCTGTCCAGCCTGCATCCTGTTCATGTCCAGCCAGCCCAGCCTGCCTAGCCTGTTATTCTGCTTTGCCTGCTGACTGTTCAGCCTGAAATCTGTATTCACCCTCCTGTTCTTCTCGCCACTGGTAGGCATAACCTGTGGGGTCAAAGCATGGTGGCCACTTGCAGCAAAGTAGCCTTTTGTCTGCTTGGAGTAGCACTATTACCACTTTGAAAAGGAAACATAGAAATCACAACCTTGGCTAAGTCACAAGGTCATGACCAATGATGGTGACCTTGAAAATGTTGTTTGATGGCAGGGGCTGAGCTTAAGGCCCTATCTACATCACTAATCTAAAGGCTGGCCATTTGGTTGTGTTATTAAAGTGGTCAGACCATTTTATATTCCCAAATGCTGAATTAGAGCTTAAAAGATCCCGAAGCTACACTCTCATTGGCCAATATCACCGGGCAAGTTGTGAAATTTGTTATTGGCCTAGACCAGTGAGAGGTTTTCTTAATTTTCCACTGTTTTGTTAAAAGCAATGCCCCATAGAGCAACCATTAGTTTTCTAGTTGCTGTGTTCTAGTGTAGAGATGGCTCGAACCATCTCTAGGTTCGCGAACCTCGAACGCGAACTTCCAAAAAAAGTTTGGTTCGAGCGAACTTTTCGAACCGCAATAGACTTAAATGGGAAGGTGAACTTTGAAAACTAGAAACATTTATGCTGGCCACAAAAGTGATGGAAAAGATGTTTCAAGGGGTCTAACATCTGAGTTTTTGCATGGCGGAGTGGGATACATGCCAAAAGTCCCGGGGAAAAATCTGGATTGGACGCACAGCAGCGTTTTAAGGGCAGAAATCACATTGCATGCTAAATTGGAGGCCTAAAGTGCTCTAAAACATCTTGCATGTGTATACATCAATCAGGTAGTGTAATTAGTGTACTGCTTCACACTGACAGACCAAACTCACTGTGTAACGTACCACACACAGCTGTTTGTGTAGTGATGACCGTGCTGGACTGGTGCGCACCATGACGAGAGTGCTGGGTTCCAGCCCATATGGTCGCCGGGCTGAGGTAGCTCAATGACAGAACAGTGACTGTCCTGCTGATCGAATTTGGTCTGTCCACAATGAAGCAACAACCTTACTATCATGGATGTGCCCCCCCCCCCCACCCGAGACACTCATATAGCCGTCAGTCATTGCTTCATTGTGATACGCAAGTCCCTTCACCGCGGCCAGGTAACTATCACAAAGGGGAGTTGACACATGTACATGCCTTTTGTTTTGTTGTTGCAGCTGCTGTGCAGCCAGAAAAATTAGGCAGGCATGTACACGCACCAGAAAAATTATTATAGCGGACTTAAAAATTCAGGAATCCGCCTGGAGTCCTGGACCCTGTTGGTGGTGGCGGAGAAGGCAGTCAAGCGGCCTGAAGGCAGAGATGCTGTGTGGGGAGCGACTTAGTCATGGGGCAGGCAGTCACATGGTGTGCAGGCAGAGATGCTGTGCGTGGGGACTGACTTAGGGCTTGATTTACTAAACGGTGCTAACCTAGTTAGCACGCCTAAAGAATTTTGGGCGTGATAAGCATTGCACTAAGTAGGTTAGCACCGATTTGAGGGAAAAACTCGCGCAAAGTCCGGTGCGCGCAAGTTTTTATCACGCCTAAGCTGAGTTTATGCGTGATAATGGGCTTTTCACCAGCGTGCTAACAGTTAGCACGGCTTTGTGAATCAAGCCCTTAGTCTTCGGGTGGGCAGTAGCCCTCCGGGATCCATGCCTCATTCATTTTGATAAAGATGAGGTACTGAACACTTTTGTGACCTAGGCGACTTTTCTTCTCAGTGGCAATGCCTCCAGCTGCGCTGAAGTTTCTTTCTGACAGGACGCTCGAGGCAAGGCAAGACACAAGTTGGATGGCAAATTGTGACAGCTCTGGCCACAGGTCAAGACTGCACATCCAGTAGCAGAGCAGGGACAAGGTCCTCCAGCACCCAAGGCTGAGACACCAAAGATAGCAAAGAAATGAACAGCGCTACTTAAAAACAGATGAATGCTTACCTGCAAAAAAGTGCAGACCCCACTCATGGGATACAAATACACAATGAGCACACATACAACCTGTCTACCACTTGGAGGATGTTAGTTTCCACTAACAAGCTTGCATGCAATTTGTTAGGTACTCGTCCCTCCCACTGTCGAAGAAGTCTTTCCTCCATGGGAGGGGACCTAACACTAACTAAATCCTACCTATGCATATGCATAGCCTGGGCGCGCTACCAGTAAAATTATGAATTGCGCAGAAAAAGTGGGATCAGCGCATCACCAGGCCGCCTCCGAATGGCCTCAGCTCAGAGATGCGCTGAGCCCCCCCAGAGACTACAAACGCACCTTGAACCCAAACAGAGGCTCTGCATATACACCAAAGAAAAACTAACAAGTGGGAGCAGCTGACCAGAATTAAATCAAACATAGCAAAGAAATGAACAGCGCTACTTAAAAACAGATGAATGCTTACCTGCAAAAAAGTGCAGACCCCACTCATGGGATACAAATACACAATGAGCACACATACAACCTGTCTACCACTTGGAGGATGTTAGTTTCCACTAACAAGCTTGCATGCAATTTGTTAGGTACTCGTCCCTCCCACTGTCGAAGAAGTCTTTCCTCCATGGGAGGGGACCTAACACTAACTAAATCCTACCTATGCATATGCATAGCCTGGGCGCGCTACCAGTAAAATTATGAATTGCGCAGAAAAAGTGGGATCAGCGCATCACCAGGCCGCCTCCGAATGGCCTCAGCTCAGAGATGCGCTGAGCCCCCCCAGAGACTACAAACGCACCTTGAACCCAAACAGAGGCTCTGCATATACACCAAAGAAAAGACACCAAAGAGCGCCCTTCCATCCCTCCCACCCCAGCCGTCACACACTGATTGCTATTAGACTAAGAGGGCCACAGGGCCTACAACCTCCCCAACACCTTAATATCTAGTTATCTGGCTTGCAGTCACTGCTATGTATCCCCTTTTCTTATTTCTTTCTGCTTCATACACAATTAGGAATAACAACTGAATGAATTGTGCGCCCCCTCCTACACTGCGCCCTGAGGCTGGAGCCTCTCCAGCCTATGCCTCGGCCCGGCCCTGTCCAGTAGTCCAGGGGTTCATCGCTGCTCACAGTGTCTACATCCACACTTAAGGCCAGGTAGTTGGCTACCTGCCGGTCCAGGCGTTGGTGGAGGGTGGATCCGGAAGGGCTAAGGCGAGACATTGGACTAAAGAATGTACGCATGTCCGACATCACCATGAGATCGCTAGAGCGTCCTGTCCTTGCCTGCATGGACATGGTAGAAGGATTACTGGCAATGGTACCTTTATTCCGTTGTGCTGTGACGTCACCCTTAAATGCACTGTAAAGCATAGTTGCCAGCTTGTTCTGCAAGTGCTGCATCCTTTCTTCCTTCTGGTGATTTGGAAATATCTCTGCCACTTTGTGCTTATACCGAGGGTCTAGTAGCGTGGCCACCCAGTACAGCTCATTCCCCTAAATTTTTTTATACGGGGGTCCCTCAACAGGCTGGACAGCATGAAAGCCGCCACCTGCACAAATTTGGATGCAGGCGTACTATCCATCTCCTCTTGCTCTTCCTCAGTGATGTCAGGTAAGTTCTCCTCCTCCCCCCAGCCACGAACAATACCACAGGAAAGTTGAGCAGCACAAGCCCCCTGCGACACCTGCTGTGGTTGTTCTTCCGCCTCCTCCTCCTCCAAAAAAACACCTTCCTCATCATCTGACTCCTCTTCCCCACACGTCACTTCCTCCTCCTCCTTCCCCTCTGTGCTGCCGCAGGTGTTGAGGAATCATCTGCTTCTGCTGAGAATTGATCCCACAACTCTTCTTCCTCTTCCTATTCCTGTTCACACTCCTCCACAGCTTGATCCACCAATCTACGCATGGCATGCTCCAGGAAGAAAGCATATGGGATCAAGTCGCTGATGGTGCCTTCACTGCGACTCACCAGGTTTGTCACCTCCTCAAATGGCCGCATGAGCCTGCAGGCGTTTTGCATGAGTTTCCAGTACTTTGGCCAGACCATCCCCATCTCCCCAGAGCATGTCCTTTGACTGTAGTTGTAGAGATACTATTTGACGGCTTTCTCCTGTTGTAGCAGGCGGTTGAACATCAGGAGCGTTGAATTCCAGCGAGTCGGGCTATTGCAAATCAAGCGTCTCACCGGCAATTTGTTTATCTGCTGAATATCGGCGAAGCATGCCATGGCCGTGTAAGACCGCCTGAAATGCCCACACACCTTCCTGGACTGCTTCATAACGTCCTGTAAGCCTGGGTACTTAGACACAAATCTCTGAATTATTAGATTCAGCACATGTGCCATGCAGGGTACATGTACTTTCCCAAATTCAAAGCCGAAATGAGATTGCTGCCTTTGTCACACACCACGTTGCCGATCTCCAGTTGGTGCGAGGTCAGCCACTGATCCACCTGTTTGTTCAGAGCAGCCAGGAGAGCTGCTCCAGTGTGACTCTCCGCTTTGAGGCAAAACATGTCGAAGATGGCGTGACACCGTCAAACCTGGCATGCAGCATAGGCCCTGGGGAGTTGAGGCTGTGTAGCTGGAGAGGAGATCGCAGCACCAGTAGAGTTGAACTGCCACTCAGCCGAGGAGGAGGAGGATGACAGCGAAGAGGATGTAGCAGTAGGAGCGGAGGTGGCAGCAGGCTTGCCTGCAAGCCATGAAGGTGTCACAACTAGGTATGCTGCACAGCCACGTACTCCCTGATTGCCAGCGGTCACCAGGTTCACCCAATGGGCTGTGTGAGTAATGTACCTGCCCTGACCGTGCTTGGCAGACCAGGCATCCCTGGTCAGATGGACCCTTGACCCAATGCTGTGTGCCAGAGATGACACCACTTGCCTTTCAACTTCAAGGTACAGTTTAGGTATCACCTTTTTTGAGAAATAATTGCGGCTTGGTATCTTCCACTGTGGTGTCCCAATGACCACACATTTTCGGAAGGCCTCAGAGTCAGAGGCGTAGCTAGGGTTTTCAGCGCCCGGGGACAAAGACTATTAATGCGCCCCCTAAGGTGAAGGGTCGTGACCAAATGTGGGCGTGGTTATGGGTGCTCCACATTTGGTCACGCCCCTTCAAATGTACATGGAGGTTAGCAGGCTCACGCGCACCCACCCTCCCTCAGTATGTACCTTCCAGCGTGTTCCAAGACAAATTCAGCAATCATGAGCCCCCCCCCCCCATCAAGACAAATTCCGCAATCATGAGCAAACTTGAGGCCCCCAACATGACCAACTCAGCAATCATGAGGCCCCCAACAAGACAAATTTAGCAATCCTGAGGCCCCCAACAAGACAAATTCAGCAATCATGAGGCCCCTAACAAGACAAATTCAGCAATCATGAGGCCCCTAACAAGACAAATTCAGCGATCTTGAGGCCCCCAACAAATCATGAGGCCCCCAACAAGACAAATTCAGTAACCATGAGGCCCCCAACAAGACAAATTCAGCAGTCATGAGGCACATAAGAAGACAGCATTTCACATAAATAGGCAGAATGCCCCCTTAATATGGTAGACACCTCTCACCTGGCAGCAGTTACCCAAAATACACTCAATCTGACAGCACTGCTTCCCCAAAAATAGGTAGCCCCAGGTCTATAGGTGTCCCCAGAATAGGTGACCAGCAGTATAGATGTCCCCAGAACAGGTAGCCAGGGGTAGAGATGTCCACAGAACAGGTAGCCAGGGGTATATGTGCCCAGTATATGTAGGCAAGGGTATGTGTCCCCAGTATATGTAGCCAGCGGTATATGTGCCCAGTATATGTAGCCAGGGGTATATGTGCCCAGTAAATATAGTCAGGAGTATATGTGCCCAGTATATATAGCCAGGGGTATATGTGCCCAGTATATGTAGTCAGGGTTATATGTGCCCAGTATATGTAGCCAGGGGTATAATATGTGCCCAGTATATATAGTCAGGGGTATATGTGCCCAGTATATGTAGCCAGGGGTATATATGCCCAGTATATGTAGCCAGGGGTATATGTGGCCAGTATATGTAGCCAGGGGTATATATGCCCAGTATATGTAGCCAGGGGTATATATACCCAGTATATGTAGTTAGGGGTATATGTGCCCAGTATATGTAGGCAGGGGTATATGTGCCCAGAGTAGGTAGCCAGGGGTATATGTGCCCAGAGTAGGTAGCCAGGGGTATATGCCCAGTATATGTAGTTAGGGGTATATTGCCCAATATATGTAGGCAGGGGTATATGTGCCCAGAGTAGGTAGCCAGGGGTATATGTGCCCAGAGTAGGTAGCCAGGGGTATATGTGCCCAGAGTAGGTAGCCAGGGGTATATGCACAGTATATGTAGTTAGGGGTATATGTGCCCAATATATATAGGCAGGGGTATATGTGCCCAGAGTAGGTAGCCAGGGGTATATGTGCCCAGAGTAGGTAGCCAGGGGTATATGCACAGTATATGTAGTTAGGGGTATATGTGCCCAGAGTAGGTAGCCAGGGGTATATGTGCCCAGAGTAGGTAGCCAGGGGTATATGTGCCCAGAGTAGGTAGCCAGGGGTATATGTGCCCAGAGTAGGTAGCCAGGGGTATATGTGCCCAGAGTAGGTAGCCAGGGGTATATGTGCCCAGAGTAGGTAGCCAGGGGTATATGCACAGTATATGTAGTTAGGGGTATATGTGCCCAATATATGTAGCCAGGGGTATATGTGCCCAGAGTAGGTAGCCAGGGGTATATGTGCCCAGAGTAGGTAGCCAGGGGTATATGCCCAGTATATGTAGTTAGGGGTATATGTGCCCAGAGTAGGTAGCCAGGGGTATATGCCCAGTATATGTAGTTAGGGGAATATGTGCCCAGAGTAGGTAGCCAGGGGTATATGTGCCCAGAGTAGGTAGCCAGGGGTATATGCACAGTATATGTAGTTAGGGGTATATGTGCCCAATATATGTAGCCAGGGGTATATGTGCCCAGAGTAGGTAGCCAGGGGTATATGCCCAGTATATGTAGTTAGGGGTATATGTGCCCAGAGTAGGTAGCCAGGGGTATATGTGCCCAGAGTAGGTAGCTAGGGGTATATGCACAGTATATGTAGTTAGGGGTATATGTGCCCAATATATGTAGCCAGGGGTATATGTGCCCAGAGTAGGTAGCCAGGGGTATATGCCCAGTATATGTAGTTAGGGGTATATGTGCCCAGAGTAGGTAGCCAGGGGTATATGCCCAGTATATGTAGTTAGGGGAATATGTGCCCAGAGTAGGTAGCCAGGGGTATATGTGCCCAGAGTAGGTAGCCAGGGGTATATGCACAGTATATGTAGTTAGGGGTATATGTGCCCAATATATGTAGCCAGGGGTATATGTGCCCAGAGTAGGTAGCCAGGGGTATATGCCCAGTATATGTAGTTAGGGGTATATGTGCTCAGAGTAGGTAGCCAGGGGTATATGTGCCCAGAGTAGGTAGCCAGGGGTATATGCCCAGTATATGTAGTTAGGGGTATATGTGCCCAGAGTAGGTAGCCAGGGGTATATGTGCCCAGAGTAGGTAGCCAGGGGTATATGTGCCCAGAGTAGGTAGCCAGGGGTATATGTGCCCAGAGTAGGTAGCCAGGGGTATATGCACAGTATATGTAGTTAGGGGTATATGTGCCCAATATATGTAGGCAGGGGTATATGTGCCCAGAGTAGGTAGCCGGGGGTATATGTGCCCAGAGTAGGTAGCCGGGGGTATATGTGACCAGAGTAGGTAGCCAGGGGTATATGTGCCCAGAGTAGGTAGCCAGGGGTATATGCACAGTATATGTAGTTAGGGGTATATGTGCCCAATATATGTAGCCAGGGGTATATGTGCCTAGAGTAGGTAGCCAGGGGTATATGTGCCCAGAGTAGGTAGCCAGGGGTATATGCCCAGTATATGTAGTTAGGGGTATATGTGCCCAGAGTAGGTAGCCAGGGGTATATGTGCCCAGAGTAGGTAGCCAGGGGTATATGCACAGTATATGTAGTTAGGGATATATGTGCCCAATATATGTAGCCAGGGGTATATGTGCCCAGAGTAGGTAGCCAGGGGTATATGCCCAGTATGTGTAGTTAGGGGTATATGTGCCCAGAGTAGGTAGCCAGGGGTATATGCCCAGTATATGTAGTTAGGGGTATATGTGCCCAGAGTAGGTAGCCAGGGGTATATGTGCCCAGAGTAGGTAGCCAGGGGTATATGTGCCCAGAGTAGGTAGCCAGGGGTATATGTGCCCAGAGTAGGTAGCCATGGGTATATGCCCATTATATGTAGTTAGGGGTATATGTGCCCAGAGTAGGTAGCCAGGGGTATATGTGCCCAGAGTAGGTAGACAGGTCAGGTGTCCCCCTCCCCAGCAGGAGGGGAGCAGCGCAGAGAGGAGGAAGAGCTGCTCTCCCTTCCTCGCTGTCCCCTCCAATGTCCGGGTGGCTGGCAGCGGCGGGCGGAACTTACCTCCGTCTCTCGCAGCGCCGGATGGATCTGCCGCTACTCTGGTCTGGTCCAGACCAGAGCAGCGGCTGCGCACCCGAACTTCCGGCCGGCGCTGGAGCGAGACGGAGGTGAGTTCCGCCCGCCACTGCCAGCCACCCGGACATTGGAGGGGACAGCGAGGGAAGGAGAGCCCCTAAGGTGAGGGAAGGAGGGGGGAGTTGGCCCCCCTTCCCCACCGTCCGCACAGCTCTCCCTCTTCTCTGCGCTGCTCCCCTCACCCGCCGCAATAATTTTTTTTTTTTAAAAAAACCCAGATGCTCAGCTGGGCGCCCTTGGGGACCAGGCGCCCCGGGGCACTTGTCCTACCCCGACCCCCCCTAGCTCCGCGCCTGCTCATAGTCCACCAGCTGGTATGGTAACAGCTGGCGAGCTAACAGCTCTGCCAAGCCAGCTGTCAGACGGTGGGCAAGGGGGTGACTGGCAGACATTGGCTTCTTCCGCTCAAAGATTTCCCTCATGGACACCTGGCTGCTGCTGTGGGCAGAGGAGCAGGAACTGCTCAAGGTGAGAGGCGGAGTGGAGGAGGGTGGCTGTGAAGGTGCAAGGGAGAAAGCGGCTGAAGATAATGCACCTGAAGGAGGATGAGGAGAAGGAGGGTGGCTTTGCTTTTGTGTGCTGCTTTTCCTCAGGTGGTCTTCCCATTGCTGTTTGTGCCTTTTCTGCATGTGCCTTCGTAAGGCAGTTGTCCCTACGCAGGTGTTGGCCTTTCCACAGCTCAATTTTTGGCAGCAGAGAGAACAGATGACATTGCTCTGATCTGAGGCAGACACACACAAAAATGTCCAAACCGCTGAGCCCAGGGGTGTGGGCACTATGGTGGCGTCAGCAGCTGATGTTGAAGGGCATGTTGGCTGGCTGTCCATAGGTGGCAATACCTGGCGCCAGACACTGCCATCAGCTGTTTCTGACGATGAGCTCCCCTTGCTTCTTTCAGGAACTCGTCTCCTCCTACTCCTCTCTGACTCCCCCTCTGAACTGTCCCCCTGTTCATCTCCTCTATTGGGAACCCACGAGACATCCATATCATCATAATCATCCTCCCCAGCTTCACTAGTATCAGACACCTCATAAACTGCACCAACAGCAGATACTTCATCATCCTCCTCCTCACACCTTACGTCCATAGTGACACCTAACTCAGACATATGAGGTGGTGTAACTTGCTTAGCGCCTTCATCTTGTTGTAACAATAATGGCTGTGAATCAGTGAATTCCCCACCAAATAACTCCTGCAAGGTGTCAAATGCAGCGGATGTGGTGCTTGGAGTAGCGCTGGTGACTGCGAAAGATGAGGTGTTCTGTGTTAAATAGTCAACCACATCCGGACAATCTTGGGAGTTGATGGGACGTGCCTTCTTCTGAGCACTGTGCTTTGGTCTAGGGTTGCACAAAATAACGTCAGCATGACCTCGAACAGACCTGCCGGTGGCCTGCCTCTGGGTCTGCCTCTGTCTGTTGTTTTGTCCATATCGGGGGGGATAAAGTGAAAGATATGCGCTGACTTGACTAATACAATGTGCAGTCACACAGGTGCAGTGAAAGGTATGCTGTGACTGGTATTACAATACAATGTGCAGCTGTCACATAGGTGCAGTTAACAGGTATGCACGGACTGGTACATTAAACAGCGTACGTTCACACAGGTACTGTGAACAATTATGCAATAACTAGTATTACAAATGTGCAGCTGTCACACACACATGTACCGTGAACAGGTGCAGTGACTGGTGGTATATAACACTGCGTGCGCTCACGTGGGTAGATAGGTGCACTGAACAGGTAGGTATGCAGTGATTGGTATTACAAATTTGCAGCTGTCACACACACAGGTACTGTGAACAGGTGCAGTGACTGGTGGTATATAACACTGCGTGCGCTCACGTAGGTAGGTGGTGCACTACTGTACAGGTATGTAGGGATTGGTATTACAAACGTGCAGCTGTCACACACAGGCACAGCACAGTGAATGTGCTGGGCCTGGCAGTGGCACAGTATGAATTACCAAGGGGCCAAGGTCCAGCAGCTGCGACTAACTGACAGGGCTGTATATGCAACACAAGTGTCTGTGGGACACACACACAAAAAAATAGATCACAACAACATTAGCTCTCAAAAGAGCTGTTGAGGATGAGGAGTGCTTTTTAGCAATAAGTATCAGCAAGAAGGAGCAAGCTAACAAGCCTAACACAAGAGCCGAACTAAGCTTTCCCTAGGTTCTCTCCCTTCTCTAATTACTGCAGCCACACCAGTGAGTGAAAAGTCTGACACTGCCTGCGTTTTATAAGGGGGGGGGGGGGGGGGCTCCAGGTGGGAGTGTAGCCTGAATGGCTACCCTGTGTCTGCTGACTGTGATGTAGAGGGTCAAAGTTGACCCTAATGATGTAGTATAGGGGGCGGGTCGAACTCACATATAGTTCGAGGTTCACCACAAACCACCGAAGTTCGGGCGAATAAGTTTGCGGTCAAACTGTTTGGGCCATCTCTATTCTAGTGCAGAGACCATCCTATGTGTTAGAAGAGGACAATGGAACCGTTTAGTGTGATGGACTTTTTATGTGTGGAAGATGCTTGTGAAATGCCATCTCCTCTCCTAACAACTACTCTCTAATAGTAAGAGAGGATCTGTAAATTAAGAAACAATAAGGGTTGGTTTACATTACAGGTGATTGGGATGCGCTTGCCGTTCTCCAAAGCACTAGTGCGGTTTTACCCTATGAGGATGTCTCCACAGCAGTGTTGCAACTTGTTTAAAATCGCAATCGAGCTACAGTACATGCAGTATTTTTTTGGAGCAACAGACTGAGCTTAAAGAAATATGCAAAAATGCACATACCTTCAAAAATCATTCTGAAAATAAAATTGCAAAATTGCAACCGCAAAGCCCTTAGCAGTTGTAAATTGCAGTGTGAACTAAACCGAACTTCAACTCCATATTCCTAAAATGAGAGATGCTTCTTTAAGATGTGACAAAAAGCAATCTTTCCTTATTGGTTTAATTTTCCTTTTTACTGTCTGCTCCTTTCACAGTTTACAAGACCTGTTAGATCCCAAGCAGGAAATAAAAGAAGAAAAAAGCAGCGTAGTAGTAAAAAAATAAATAAAAAAATAAAACAAAATATATATATCCCATGAAAGAAGTAGTTCTCTGGAGAAGGCTGTGCTAAAGGGCAAATCATTACACAAAAATAATATATTCTAAAGCTGCGCAACAGAATATTTATGACTGCGAAGCAGGGGCGTAACTAGAAATCACTGGGCCCCCCTGCGAATATTTGGATGGGGCCCCCCCCCATAGGTGCCAAATAATCGTAATGGGGCAGCGTTTCACTGTAAATTAATTGTAAAATGGGCAGCATTTTACCAGACAATCGTAATGTGGGCCAGAAAATCGTAATGTGGGCAGAGTTCACCAGAAAATCGTAATGTGGGCCTTTAGAAAATCATAATGTGGGCAGAGTTCACCAGAAAATCGTAATGTGGGCACCAGTCACCAGAAAATAGTAACGTGAGCAGCAGTCACCAGAAAATTGTAACGTGGGCAGCATTTACCAGACAATCGTAATGTGGGCAGCGTTCACCAGAATATCGTAATGTGGGACAGAAAATCGTAATGTGGGCAGAGTTCACCAGAAAATTGTAACATGGACAGCATTCACCAGACAATCGTAACTTGGGCAGTGTTCACCAGAAAATCGTAATGTGGGCCAGAAAATCGTAATGTGGGCAGCGTTCACCAGAAAATCGTAACGTGGACAGCATTCACCAGACAATCGTAACGTGGGCAGTGTTCACCAGAAAATCGTAATGTGGGCCAGAAAATCGCAATGTGGGCAGCAGTCACCAGAAAATCGCCATCTGGGCAGCAGTCACCAGAAAATCGCCATCTGGGCAGCAGTCACCAGAAAATTGCAATGTGGGCATCAGTCACCAGAAAATCCTAATGTGGGCAGCAGTCACCAGAATATCGTAATGTGGGCAGCAGTCAGTCACCAGAAAATCCTAATGTGGGCAGCAGTCAGTCACCAGAATGTCGTAATGTGGGCAGCAGACACCAGAAAATCCTAATGTGGGCAGCAGTCACCAGAAAATCGCAATGTGGGCAGCAGTCACCAGAAAATCGCAATGTGGGCAGCAGTCACCAGAAAATCGCAATGTGGGCAGCAGTCACCAGAAAATCCTAATGTGGGCAGCATACACCAGAAAATCGTAATGTGGGCAGCAGACACCAGAAAATCGCAATGTGGGCAGCAGACACCTGAAAATCGCAATGTGGGCAGCAGACACCTGAAAATCGTAATGTGGGCAGCAGACACCTGAAAATCGTAATGAGGGCAGCAGACACCTGAAAATCGTAATGAGGGCAGCAGACACCTGAAAATCGTAATGTGGGCAGCAGACACCTGAAAATCGTAATGTGGGCAGCAGACACCAGAAAATCATAATGAGGGCAGCAGACACCAGAAAATCGTAATGAGGGCAGCAGACACCAGAAAATCGTAATGTGGGCAGCAGACACCTGAAAATCACAATGTGGGCAGCAGACACCTGAAAATCGTAATGAGGGCAGCAGACACCTGAAAATCGTAATGAGGGCAGCAGACACCTGAAAATCGTAATGTGGGCAGCAGACACCTGAAAATCGTAATGTGGGCAGCAGACACCTGAAAATCGTAATGAGGGCAGCAGACACCTGAAAATCGTAATGAGGGCAGCAGACACCAGAAAATCGTAATGTGGGCAGCAGACACCTGAAAAATCACAATGTGGGCAGCAGACACCTGAAAATCGTAATGAGGGCAGCAGACACCTGAAAATCGTAATGAGGGCAGCAGACACCTGAAAATCGTAATGTGGGCAGCAGACACCTGAAAATCGTAATGTGGGCAGCAGACACCTGAAAATCGTAATGTGGGCAGCAGACACCTGAAAATCGTAATGAGGCCAGCAGACACCTGAAAATCGTAATGTGGGCAGCAGACACCTGAAAATCGTAATGAGGGCAGCAGACACCTGAAAATCGTAATGAGGGCAGCAGACACCAGAAAATCGTAATGAGGGCAGCAGACACCTGAAAATCGTAATGTGGGCAGCAGACACCTGAAAATCGTAATGAGGGCAGCAGACACCTGAAAATCGTAATGAGGGCAGCAGTAATGTGGGGCTGTGGTGGGCAGCGAGCGGCGGGCAGATACATACCTGCTTCCGTGCGTTCCATTGGAGACTTCTCCCTCTAGCGGCTGACGTCACTTCCGGAAGTGACGTCAGCCGCTAGAGGGAGAAGTCTCCGATGGAACGCACGGAAGCAGGTATGTATCTGCCCGCCGCTCGCTGCCCACCACAGCCCCACAGACACTTACGAGCTGGAGGGGAGCACAGAGGGGAGAGCCCCGAGGTGAGGGAGAGGGGGGAACTACCCCTCTCCCCGCCGACTGTGGGCAAGGCTTTCCCCTCATGCTGCCACCCCTCCAGCACCCACAAAACGGCCCCAAGCGGGCCCCAGGGGGGGGCCGGGCCCCCCCGCGGGCGCAGGGGCTGCAGGGCCTATTCCTACGCCCCTGCTGCGAAGCCTGACAATTAAAGGCATCAGGAAAAGGTAAGAGGGACTATTAAACGAATGTGTATTATGACACAATTAGGATATAAAATCGCACAGCACAAATTATCCACTTTCGAGATTTGCTTTTATTAGTTAGAAACTTTCTCTTTTCCATGTAAGGTCAGGTAAAACATCCTATGTGCAATTTCATTTAATAAGAAGTACAGTAAACAACCGTGATTTTTTTAGCTGCTGTAATAGTTTGTGGGGATGCATCCTTATTCCTTGCATAGCCCGTAAAAGAGGCACTGGGGAGACACAGCGGATCGTTATCTAGCAGAGGCTGTTATGGTGGAACCAATCACCAAATATGGGGGATTCAGAAAAAACAAAATGCTATAAGAACCTTTACACAAAATGTTCCTTTGGATACAAAGAAAAAGTAGTTTGGGCTTCTTTTTTAAATTGTCTTCCATATCCCCCCTGAGAACAATTTTCCAGTAAAACAGGAAGTACTAGTGAAGATGAACCTGAGGTGAACCCAAGGCAAATGAAAAAAAAAAGTTAGTTACTTACCTAGTAAGTGAGAAGTCTCTAGATAGTTCGGAGGATTCCCATCTCTTCCTCCCCCCCCCCCCCCCCCCCCCGTTGCAGCACATGGAGACTCTCAACATATCCAACAAGAGCTTGTCAGATATGTCTTCATAGCTGTGCTCCCCACCATGTATGTACATGGCCATACTGGGCCTGCGTAGTGAGCTAAAGCCACTTGCCCACGAACAGCTCCGTGCTACTGTACACGTGGGGCCGTACTTGTGAAGGCCAGGCACAGTATCAAAAATCAAGAGAGCAGAAAAGTCAGGCACTATAGTTTAATGATAAGCAAATGGCACAAACGATACTCTTGACAGTGCATGAATGAGTGCTATAAACCTCGGAAGAAGCTTGGCGTAAGCCTAAGCGAAATGATCGTTAGGCCGTGCACCTTATTGGCGCCCACACCCGCTGCCTCCCACCAACACCCAGGTACAGCTTTGGACATTTCTTGCAATTTATAGCACTCATTCATGCACTGTCAAGAGTATCGTTTGTGCCATTTGCTTATCATTAAACTATAGTGCCTGACTTTTCTGCTCTCTTGATTTTTGCAACTGATCTAGTACCTGTCATGGGCACATAGTTTACTGGGTGTTGATTATGCCTGATATCTGCAGCGTTTACCCATGTGCCTGCCAGCTCTCCCAAAGCCAGGCACAGTATGGCCACATTCATTCACGAAGAGGAGTGCTGTCACGAACTGTTAGCAGCAGTGGTCTCCAGAAGGACGTGGGAAACCTCTTGAGGATTCAGAGGCTTTTCTCTTCTTAGGTAAGTATCAAACTTTTTTAGCTGACTTGGGTTCACTATAAATCTCTTCAAAAGACCCTTTTTTTATATAATTGGTACATCTATAAGTTTTTTTTCTGTTATCACTCACTTGCTTCACTGGTGACACTGTTGGTTCCAGTTCAAGTCCATGGTGTCACAGAGATAGGAATAATCTGACAGAAGTTCTTATCCTTCCTCATTCTGTCCAAACCTAGGTAAAAATAAATATGTTTTGGCTGAAAATGGACATCAATCATTTAATTCACATTACTTAATGTGATACTAGACACAGAACAGGGCATCGCTAGGACCCTGGGTATGTAAAAAATGGGTGTGACCATGGTGGGTTATGGGTGGAGACTTTTGTACATGAACTTAGTAGTAGTGAGATTCAAAGACAGTGTGCAAGCCCAGGAAAACTTTAGATTGAGTACCATCAATTAATAAAAAAATAATGAGGCAGCATGGTACCCCAAAACACATATTTCAGCAATGTGTGCACCAAACATCACAATTACCAATTTATCTCACAAAATGTATAATTAGGGCAAGTATCTATCCCAATCAACATGATAAGGGGGGTGCCCAAAGGAAAGCCAAGTAGACACAGGAAGAACATACAATCTCCTTGTCTATGTTGACCTAGCCAGGATTCAAACCGGGGACACAGCACTGCAAGGCAAGAGTGCAATCCACTGTGCTGCCCATCCTGAAATGCCCCCTTGCTCTTCTCTTGCCTTGTTTTCATTGAATGTCCACCCTGCAGGCAAGTCCAGCTATTGGATAGCTGCTCCGTCCTCACAATCCAAGCTTGATGACTTGCTGACTAAAAATATTAATAACTTTGACTGTATAATATACAGTTGGAACTGAGGAAACTCTGCGTAGACCCTGGGAACCACAATAAAATTATTGGAGAGGAGGGGGACCTGGGGAAGTCACGCAGCTGGCTCCGAGGCCCTGGGGGTATTATGTCACATAAAGTGCCAATAATGCTGCTGGAGGGTGGGGGGGTTCAGGGCAAAGTGCTCCACATGTTAATTTTGCCCATTGGCCTCATAGCAACTAGAACCAGCCCTGTTTGCGGGCACTGTTGTGACCTGATATTGCACTAATCAGACTACTCTGCCAGTCTCTTCAAACAGCAACAAATACATTGTGGCGTGTGAAAGCTGGTTGCCTGGCATCTCAGAGGACTGATGGTGCCTTCTTGGGGTGGGTGTATTTAGGACTCCTAAATACACCCACCCCAGGAAAGCACCATCTAGGAGCTCACAATCTTAGTGAGAGGCTCATAATTTAGAATAATTTGAATAGGTAAAATAGACATAAAACCTTGGCAGACCAGACCTCAGTTAGTTTGCCCTGCACTGCCTGTATAAAGTATATTTCTTTATTGTTGGATTAACATAGATCTAGAAACTGTGTAGTATTGATATTAATACTTAGTCTTTTTAGTAATATCTCTGTAAACAGGGTATGATGCACCTAAAACAACGGAGGTGAAACGCTTTCTTCTATATGACCAGCCTTTCCCAGAGTTAGTACTGATACATTTTATGTGTGTTATATCTCCTCTATTATACTCTTATGCTTTTTATACTGTGTGTTTCCTGCAGGACTATAACCTGCTTGGTGGGAAGTAAGGCTGGGCTGCTCTGACGGCACTTTGGCGTTGCTAGATGTTAGCAGTTACAGTGAATGGATCTAGAGCAGCACATCATGTTTTACAGTCGACAGTATTTATCCATAGATGGAAAGCAGATGGTAGAACCAGCTGAGATCTTTATGAACATTATCCTCACTGCCGAATCCAGATAAAGCAATCTGATCCAGCTGCAAACACTCATGTTGTTCATAGGGTCATGTCATTACAAATACACTTTGTATGGTGATTTCATACTTGACATCTTCTCCCATCTTGATCTTCTTGTATGAGTATAATACAGCCGGTTAGCAAGGATCACCAAGCAGAGCAATGATGACTGTTCGTTGTCAGGAGGACTAGTCTTTGTTTAGCTTACAGGACCGGGAAACCATTATATCTTATTAATTTATCCAGGCAAATATTTAGTTATACAAAGTTCTACTCCACTGATACATTGGGTTTAGAAAAGACTCATCCCCTTCATAATGTTCACACATTTCAGCATTAAATGAAGACACAAGCAAAAATAATTCTTCATGTATACTCAAGCACCCCGGTATTAGGTAGCCCCCAGTATTAGGTAGATAGAGATGCCCCCATTATTAGGTAGCCAGAATTAGACCCCCAGTATGAGGAACCAGATGTGGCACCCTGGATAGTTAACCATGAGAGCTCCCAGTATTATATAGCTAGACGTTGTTCCCCCAGTATAGGTAGCCAGATGGGACCCCCAGTATTGGTAGCCAGAGGAACCCCTAGTATTAGGTAACTAGGATGCCATGGAGGAAGACCACATGCGCCTCTCTTGGCCCCAGATGGTGAGTCACCTATTTGCTCCTCTACGCTCTTTGCATAGGCTGCGTTTCTCCCCCCTCTGCACCTGTGCTACACTAAATATCTCTTCTTATTCCCACTTTTTTAACACTAAGCCAAGTGCACCCTACATACATAAATTAAGTAGCCTTATTTGCCAGATAACAGAATTAATCTGATCTGAGGTCTGAGTGACGGACAGGCACAGGGGCAGGCATGGCGGCGCAGCACATGGGCAGGCGTGAGGTGCCGCCCAGGGGCAAGCATGGCGCCCATGGCACGAACCATGCTTGCACCCCTTTAGATACGCCTCTGCTGTCACTGTCACTGGTAGTAAAGGTAAAATTGATGTGTGCTGCCTGCGCAAAGCAATTTTACCGTACCTCCGTGAATCAGGGCCCAGGTGAGATAAATCATGCGTTAGGACACATGAGGAGGGATAAATTACGGTTAAGACCGATGAGGGATACATCCTGCGTTAAGCCAGATATAGGGAAATAAATCCTGAGTTTTAGACTTCTGCCACACGGACTTGTTGGGCAGTTCTTGTTGGGCAGTTCAGCCTCCCATATGCTGGCCACCAAGCTCTTTTCAATTGTAATTCAATGCCCAGCAGCAAAAACATTGCACCATGTATCATCTCAGCAAGATAGAAATAGAGAAGGGTTTAATGCACTGAAGCTGCGGGGATGTAACAATGGCCCCTGCACCCCCTGGCACCCCCACAGCCCCTCCTCCTTCTCCCCACCAGCATACAGAGTAGCACAGAGAGCAGTGTAATATTTACATGCTCCAGCTCTGTGGGTCCCCTCCATGCTTCACAGCTGTACACTCTCTGCTGCTATTCAATGGCTCCCGATCACAGGACCAATGCAAGTCACGTGATCTGGAACTGGGTGATCATGTGATCAGGAGGGGGTGGGGGTGACGGGGGGTGGGGCCCAGTTTTTTCATATAGAAGCTTCAGCCCTGAATGTCCATGTTTCCTCACTTCCTGTTGCCAGTGGCACATGTAGGTGAAAATCTCATCATCAGAAACACAGACAACAATAAAGAGGTGCGTTCTAAACCTTCCATACACTATACATGACTGGAAAAAGCCTTGACTGGAGAGTTCAAATTCACTCTTTTCATTTCTAAAAGAAAATAGTTACAATCAAGAATGTAAACAGTACATTACTAAAAACTGTTAAATCACTGAAACATGTTTTTAACAATTGGCTTTCTAATGTGTCTTTTTAGAATAAAGTTTAATATTTGTCCTCGATCCCTATTAATATCCGCAGCTTGTGCTGTGTAATGGGCACTAGGATGTTACATAACTGAAGGTTAGGCTAGATAGGCGCGTAGTGTCTGAAGCTCTCTTCCATACACAGGAAGCAGCCGGAATACAGACAGCGAGTGGGAAGCTAAGCCAACTGTGCGCTCCCACTGCGTCCACAAGCCTATACTGTTTCAGCAATTTGTGGCCATTTCCTATTGCTGCTGTACATAAAAGTTCATTGGGGAGGAATCATTTTATATAGCAAAGAGCAGAGCTAGCCTTCCCCACTGTAGCAGAGCCCACATTGTTTATTATATTACTGAGCAATTCACTGATTCACTTTGCTGGTTGTTTGGCCGGCTGGATAACTATCAAGTCAAAACAGATACTTGTTTTCTTTCTTTTTTGTGTTTCTGAATACTGGATGCACTTTTATTAAAAAAAAATAAAAAAATGGTATAAGCATGTTCACCCCTGAAGCATGGCCACAAAGGCCATGGCCTAGAACACCAGGAAAGCAGGGGGCGGGCTGTGGGCAGCAGTTAGCCTGCTGAACATTTGTCTTGCTACACAGAGTTTGCACTTAGCAGTGGGTGGCTACTAACAGCCAGATCGGGCACTCAGAGGTAGTGTTGGGCGAACACCTAGATGTTCGGGTTCGCGAACGTTCGCCGAACATCGCCACGATGTTTGGGTGTTCGCGCCGAACTCCGAACATAATGGAAGTCAATGGGGACCCGAACTTTCGTGCTTTGTAAAGCTTCCTTACATGCTACATACCCCAAATTAGCAGGGTATGTGCACCTTGGGAGTGGGTACAAGAGGAAAAAAAATATTTGAAAAAGAGCTTATAGTTTTTGAGAAAATTGATTGTAAAGTTTCAAAGGAAAAACTGTCTTTTAACCACTTCTCTACCACGGGGTTTTTCACCTAAAAACCACAGCAATTTTCACATTTAAAGGAGGCAAGGGTTAATGGGCTTAATGGGGGTATAATTTATTTAAAAAAAACCTCACTGATGCTGATCAGTCACTAATGCTGTGTTAGTTATCCGAGATCCTCTCAGGAGTGATCTCAGTAACTGTAACAGCATAGTGACTGATACAATGTTTACACACATTCTGCATGAATAAGCACTGTCATTGGCTTTGTGAACACATGTTCACATCAGCCAATCACAGACCAGCGGGTGCCCGACGCGTATGCACGTCCGCGTGCACGCGGACGCGATCGCGCACGCGATCGCGCACGCGATCGCGCACAGCAGGAAAATAAACAGGAGTTGCCTATCTACGCCCCTGTGACTCAGGTGAATTTTAAAGGGGCGTAGATAAGCGTGGCAGAGGTTGTTAAGTGGTTAAATGTGGAAAATGTCATGTTTCTTTGCACAGGTAACATGCTTTTTGTCGCCATGCAGTCATAAATGTAATACAGAGAAGAGGTTCCAGGAAAAGGGACCGGTAACGCTAACCCAGCAGCAGCAGCACACGTGATGGAACAGGAGCAGGCGCAGGAGGAGAAGGCCATGCTTTTTGAGACACAACAACCCAGGCCTTGCATGAGGACAAGAAGCGTGCGGATAGCATGCTTTTTAACGCCATGCAGTCATAAATGTAATAAAGATAAGAGGTTCAATAAACAGGCACCGGGCGTCAACGCTAACCCAGCAGCAGCAGCAGACGTGATGGAACAGGAGGAGGCGCAGGAGGAGAAGGCCACGCTTTCAGGTGCAACTCAGGCCTTGCATGAGGACAAAAAAATGTGTGCGCAAAGCAATGCAATGAGTAGTTTTCAGGACACAATGGGCTATTCGGAGGAGCTATTCCCACCCCCACAATCTTCTACCTGTGAAAGGTCAATGGAACAGCCACAAATGTTGTGCCCGGATTAACAACCTTTTTCTGTGGAAAATGCACCTCGCACTGAAATGCAAGGCGAGGCTGAGGATGAACATGACGTCAACAACTCAACATGACGCAAAATGGGTGCGGAACAGAAAGCTGCTTTCAATGTTTTGAAGGCCTTAATTGCCTCCGGTGGCCAGTTAGATGCATCATTCATCACACCCAAATCCCAGAGCAATGTGTGCAGGAATTTGAATCGCAGGAGGTGTACCGAGATCATCTGGACAAGTGACCAAGTGACCAAGTGAAAAGTGACAAAGTGACCAGTGACAAAATGACAAAGTGACAAAATGACAAAGTGACAAGTGACAAAGTGACAAGTGACAAGTGACAAAGTGACAAGTGACAAAATGACAAAGTGACAAGTGACAAAATGACAAAGTGACAAAGTGACCAGTGACAAAGTGACAACTGAGAGGTTGTTCTGGGGAGCTCCACTGCACTCAGTCGCATATGAGGAGAGGTCTCGTCGGGACTGCTGATCCTCCTCAGCTTGCTCAAAGCCTTGAGGGTTCCTGAAGATCCTCTGCTTGGAGTTCGCCGGGGTTCAGCTTGGTGTCGGGGTCGGCGGCGTCCTCCTCACTCCAACGTGGCAGATCTTCTGTTGAAGGAAAAAAAAAAAAACATTGTTAAAAGTCCAGTACCGCTTCTGAAGGACTCACCAAGAGATGCAGGAGCGCGTCAATCTAGCGCACCATCGCTCGCTGGGTGATGTCCCTCCCTACGCGCTGGAATTCTACGCTGCACATGCTAGCACGCTTTTGCGCAGTGGCGAAGGGCATTCCAGCAGCTAGCTACCAAGCTTCTGTGGATCTGATTGGGCCACCATGTTGGATCTCTGCCAAGTCCTCCAAAATTTTGAGCAATCCACGTTGCGTGACTGAGCAGTGACAACTCTACAGTCAGCATTACAATACCACTGCTGTGTTTACTGAAGAAATCAATGTTGAAGATGGAAACCGCTGGCATGATGCAAGTGGGGGATTCTGAAGATGAAAACGATCAGCGTGATGATACCAACATCAGGCAACCTGCCTCAGGAAACGCTGGTCCCAGCTATGACAAAGAACAGGACGAGGAACAGCTGGAGTTGGAGCAGGAATTGGATGCCCCCACTGCCGAGGGACAGAGCAGTGCACGTTGGACTTCCACAATTTAGCGGGAATGGACAGCAGAAGAGGAAGAAAGTGATGCTGGTGATGAATATGGTGCATCACAACAATCACAACGCTCACAAGAACATTAAGACAGAGGAGTCTGGCAGGACTCTCTGGCACACATGGCTCAATTCATGCTAGACTGCATTGAACGCGGCCCGCGCATTATTCACTATTCATTATTATTCATTATTCTGGAATCTGGACAACACCAATTACTGGGTTTATACCCAGTTTATACAAACACAATGTTAAAAAACTGATTGAAGAAAGTGTCAGACAGGTCAAAAATGGAACAATTCCAGCAGGCCCTTGAGGATGGAGACTTTAGAGAGGAGATTGACATCCTCCTCCTTCTCTAGCCAGTTGTACGCCGACAGACTGACTTCAGCAAACCCAGGAGGACCAGGAGGGCAGCAAAGAACACAAGCTGCTGCTAGTGCCGAAAAGGGAATGGTATTGGCAGTGTCCTTGGAGTGGGAACATTTTCTGACACCCATGCAGCAGCCCACAGAACAGCAATCGGGCAGTTCCACGTCCTCCAACACCAATCGCCTGGAGAAGATGGTCAAGGTCCAGGACTACATGTCAGATGGCGTAGCTGTGTTGAACAATCCATCTGCAGACAGACGGTGAGTGTGACAGGCAGCACAGAAGGACCATGGCAACTCACTCATTTAGTACCACAGTTTGATAGTGCTGCCCAAAAAATTATATGGATCCGTGGACCCGGGCACTGCGGGCAGTACTGGGAAGTGGTAACGCAGATTTTAGTACCTAAACACACGATACAACATGTTTTCCGGGGTCGGACTCTGAGGCACATACAGATGGTCCCGATCATCATCCTCATCATACAACTCTTCTCCTGAGTCTGACCCACCCACCACCTCTGCCACCCCAACATCCCCAGACACAGACCCCTCATCGTCCTCAACATTAACTTGGGATGCTGGCCTGAGCCAGACCTCCTCCTCCACATCAGGCCCCATCATCTCCTCAATGGCAGCCCTCATTAATCGCTCTGGCGACGGACTGATGGACACAACGTTCTCCTCCGGGAAGGGCTGCTGCTGACCACTGGCTGCTGGGGTGGATGTTATAGCTTGCGTGGGGCGTTGGCTGTTGCTGTTGTTGGGAGTGCTGCTCACAGCGGAGGTCTCTGAGGAACTCATGGTGAGCTCATATAGTGGTTGGCGGTGAGTGGAGTATTACTGATCCCAGCAATATACACACTGACTGGCAGAGTACGCAATGCTATATAGTCTGGCTGAGCGGTGTACACAGAGTGGCAGTACACACAATGCTATATAGTCTGGCTGAGCGGTGTACACAGAGTGGCAGTAAACAGAATGCTATATAGTGTGGCTGAGCGAGCGGTGTACTACTATTCCCAGCAGACACAGAACAGTAAACAGAATGCTATATAGTGTGGCTGAGCGAGGTACACAGAGTGGCAGTAAACAGAATGCTATATAGTGTGGCTGAGCGAGCGGTGTACTACTATTCCCAGCAGACACAGAACAGTAAACAGAATGCTATATAGTGTGGCTGAGCGAGGTACACAGAGTGGCAGTAAACAGAATGCTATATAGTGTGGCTGAGCGAGCGGTGTACTACTATTCCCAGCAGACACAGAACAGTAAACAGAATGCTATATAGTGTGGCTGAGCGAGCGGTGTACTACTATTCCCAGCAGACACAGAACAGTAAACAGAATGCTATATAGTGTGGCTGAGCGAGGTACACAGAGTGGCAGTAAACAGAATGCTATATAGTGTGGCTGAGCGAGCGGTGTACTACTATTCCCAGCAGACACAGAACAGTAAACAGAATGCTATATAGTGTGGCTGAGCGAGCGGTGTAGTACTATTCCCAGCAGACACAGAACAGTAAACAGAATGCTATATAGTGTGGCTGAGCGAGGTACACAGAGTGGCAGTAAACAGAATGCTATATAGTGTGGCTGAGCGAGCGGTGTACTACTATTCCCAGCAGACACAGAACAGTAAACAGAATGCTATATAGTGTGGCTGAGCGAGGTACACAGAGTGGCAGTAAACAGAATGCTATATAGTGTGGCTGAGCGAGCGGTGTACTACTATTCCCAGCAGACACAGAACAGTAAACAGAATGCTATATAGTGTGGCTGAGCGAGGTACACAGAGTGGCAGTAAACAGAATGCTATATAGTGTGGCTGAGCGAGCGGTGAACTACTATTCCCAGCAGACACAGAACAGTAAACAGAATGCTATATAGTGTGGCTGAGCGAGGTACACAGAGTGGCAGTAAACAGAATGCTATATAGTGTGGCTGAGCGAGCAGTGTACTACTATTCCCAGCAGACACAGAACAGTAAACAGAATGCTATATAGTGTGGCTGAGCGGTGTACCACTATTCCCAGCAGCGACACAGAGCACAATGCTATACAGTGGCGGGTGAGCGGTGTACCACTATTCCCAGCAGCGACACAGAGCACAATGCTATACAGTGGCGGGTGAGCGGTGTACCACTATTCCCAGAAGACACAGAGTGGCAGTAAACAGAATGCTATATAGTGTGGCTGAGCGAGCGGTGTACCACTATTCCCAGCAGACACAGAACAGTAAACAGAATGCTATATAGTGTGGCTGAGCGAGGTACACAGAGTGGCAGTAAACAGAATGCTATATAGTGTGGCTGAGCGAGCGGTGTACTACTATTCCCAGCAGACACAGAACAGTAAACAGAATGCTATATAGTGTGGCTGAGCGAGGTACACAGAGTGGCAGTAAACAGAATGCTATATAGTGTGGCTGAGCGAGCGGTGTACTACTATTCCCAGCAGACACAGAACAGTAAACAGAATGCTATATAGTGTGGCTGAGCGAGGTACACAGAGTGGCAGTAAACAGAATGTTATATAGTGTGGCTGAGCGAGCGGTGTACTACTATTACCAGCAGACACAGAACAGTAAACAGAATGCTATATAGTGTGGCTGAGCGAGGTACACAGAGTGGCAGTAAACAGAATGCTATATAGTGTGGCTGAGCGAGCAGTGTACTACTATTCCCAGCAGACACAGAACAGTAAACAGAATGCTATATAGTGTGGCTGAGCGGTGTACCACTATTCCCAGCAGCGACACAGAGCACAATGCTATACAGTGGCGGGTGAGCTGTCTACCACTATTCCCAGCAGCGACACAGAGCACAATGCTATACAGTGGCGGGTGAGCGGTGTACCACTATTCCCAGCAGCGACACAGAGCACAATGCTATACAGTGGCGGGTGAGCGGTGTACCACTATTCCCAGAAGACACAGAGTGGCAGTAAACAGAATGCTATATAGTGTGGCTGAGCGAGCGGTGTACTACTATTCCCAGCAGACACAGAACAGTAAACAGAATGCTATATAGTGTGGCTGAGCGAGGTACACAGAGTGGCAGTAAACACAATGCTGAGCGAGCGGTGTACTACTATTCCCAGCAGCGACACAATGACTGGGGGGACCCTGGCTAGCGTGGCTGGAGCGCGAACTACCCTGCCTGCCTACCCAAAGCTAAACCCACAGACAAATGGCGGAAATATGACGTGGTTCGGGTATTTATTTACCCGAACCACGTGACAGTTCGGCCAATCAGAGCGCGTTCGGGTCCGAACCACGTGACCCGTTCGGCCAATCACAGCGCTAGCCGAACGTTCGGGGAACGTTCGGCCATGCGCTCTTAGTTCGGCCATGCGGCCGAACGGTTTGGCCGAACACCATCAGGTGTTCGGCCGAACTCGAACATCACCCGAACAGGGTGATGTTCTGCAGATCCCGAACAGTGGCGAACACTGTTCGCCTAACACTACTCAGAGGATGAAGGGGCAGTGAATGGGCACTAAAGTGATCTCTGAGCTGCCTGTCACTGACTAAATGTTAATGACAGGCCAAGGACATGCCAAGGAGCTTACAATCTAATCACTGGCATCATGTCACTGTCTTCAGAGGCGCTTATATTCTCATTTCCTACTACAGTCGGGAAGTGAGAATATCTGAGGAATGTAAAAACATCCAGCTAATAATTCTTAAGAAGAGAGAACATACAAATACCAAATACCTTTACCCTGTCTCTGTGAAGTTAAGACAAGACAAATAACACTTACAGTATATTGTGCTTTTCTCCTGGCGGATTCAAAGAGCTTCAGGGATGCAGCCACGTAGTGCGAGCTCCACGGTTGAACAAAATCATTACAGAACATTGCCCAAAGACTCCTTACTGTTTTACATACTGGTTTGAGCTGGGATTCAACCCCTGGTCAAAGGCTTAAACCATGTATCAAAGGCAACAGCATTAACCTACAACTTGGTTGAGGGATAGTGCATTGCAGCATAGATATACACATTGCCAGGTGGCATAGCTTCCGAAGCAGGTTATTTCGGCGTGTGGCACTGAGCGCCAAGCACCGAAGCAGTGCACCATCATAGCAGCAATGCTATGCTGCGCGGCCCACGTAATGGTAATTCGGGGGTCTGCCAGTTGCCGGACCCCGAGTTACAGCTCCCTCCCAGTTGTGACTACTCAGAGGGGGAATAGTATTAAGCGCCGCCGGGGAGTTTAGCGGCAGCAGGGAGAGCAATTATTCGGCCCTCCCTGTGCCAAACTTACCAGTGCCCAAATAATAGGTACTCTAGCTATATGTGTTATTTGGGGGAGAAGCAAGGAGGGGAGGGGCTGACCATTCTTGTTTAGTTAGGGAAGCATTTAGTATAGAGGAGATATGGCTATGCCTGGTATAAGAGGGACATGACTATGCCTGTTATAGGGGTCAGGTGGTAACTTTGTTATAGAGGGACAGGGACATAGATAGCTGTACTTTTTATGTAGAGGACAGGGCTATACTTTTTAGTGCGGGTGAGGAAGAGGGGGTGGGTTTTTGCCAGTACTTGTTAAGGAAGTGGGGTAAGGGATGGGGGGGGGTGCATGGTTATACTAATTATAAAGGGGGCATACAGGGGTTGGACAAAATAATGGAAACACCTTGAAAATCAACAAAATATATTTTAATATGGTGTAGGTCCAACCAATTCCAGCCTTAAGGGCCTGTACACACTAAAAAACGTAAGCGAAATTGCAAGTGCATGTAGTTTTAAAAACGCATCGTATCTTCTGGGATTCTGATGTCTGAAAAAACGCAAATGAATTGCAATGCATTGCGTTTTTTCATGCGTTTTTCAAGCGACGCAGTTAAAAAAGCGCAGCAGGCACTGCGATTGCGTTTTTCTAAAAACGCATCACACCAGTGTGTACAGGTCATCACGATTTTAATTATTTTTCAAAAGACCTTTAAAAACGCAGCGCAAGCGCAGCAGTGTGTACAGGCCCTAATTCTCAGAGGTATTGATTCATACAAATTGTGAATTGTTTCCAAAGGAATTTTAGCCCATTCTTCAGTTAAAACACCCTCCAGTTCTTTTGGAGACGATGGCGGCGGAAATCGACTTCTTACTTGAATCTCTAATAACGACCATAAATGCTCAATAATGTTGAAGTCTGGGGATTGCGGTGGCCAGATGAGATGCTCAACTTCATTAGAATGTTCCTTGTGCCATTCTTTAACAAATCTAGCTGTATGGATTGGGGCATTATTATCTTGAAAGATGGCATTCCCCTCCGGAAACAGTTCTTGAACCATAGGATGAACTTGGTTGCCCAAAATTCCTAAATAGTCTCGGCTGTTAATTCTCCCAAGAAGGGAAATCATTGGCCTGGCGGATTTCCAAGAAATAGCACCCCAGATCATCCCAGAACCCCCACTATGTTTTACGGTTGGGAGAAGGCAGTCTGGATGAAATGCTTCTTTCGGCTGTCTCCAAACGTACACTCTGCCGGAGGTCGAAAATAAGGTAAACGATGATTTGTCAAAGAAAATCACTTTTTTCCACTGCTCGAGGGACCAATTCTGGTGGTTTCTACACCACTCTAAACGCTTTGAAACTGTAACTGCGGCTGCGGGCACGCCGGGTGGCTCCGCAGCTGCCTTGGTTCCCTGTTTGGAGGTATTTTCCATTCCGTCGGCGTCTAGCACGCCGAGGACGGAATTGTCATTGACACATAGGGTTGCTGTTTCACGCGCCGCGTGCGTAGACAGGACCTTTATGCTGGGAGGAGGCGCGTCAGCTGACCCGCTGGTCGGCTGACGTCAGAGGGGACTCACGCCGCTCTGGATTGGCTGATTGTGGTGGGCGTGGCCGCATGGCTATGAGGTCTCCTCTGCTTCTTTAGCCTTCTCTGTTCACTCGCAACCTGTCTGCGGTTGCGAATACATACGTGTTAGCGCTCAGACCTTAGACTAGTATCCGGTGTGCTTTGATCTGGGAGGAAACCAGGGATTTCACACAAGACTAGGATTATTGTATTACTGTATATTTTATATTCTGTGTATGACTCTGGCTAATCTCTGACTCCGCTCTTGTTTACTGATTCTGTACCTCTGCCCATCTGATCTAGTTGCTGAACTTCTGCCTGAATACTTACTACTCTCTTGCCTACTGATTCTGTACTGTATCTGCCTCTCAGTTGCCGAACTAAGCCTGTCTGACCTCTCTACTCACCAGTGGGCCCTTGCCACTGGTAAGGTGTTCTTCTTATTATGGTACCCACCAGCTCCTCTGGTGAGGTTCTGCTAAACTAATCAGTTACTGTGTTACAATAGTACCCACCAGCTCCTCTGGTGAGGTTCTGCCAAACTAATCAGTTACTGTGTTACAATAGTACCCACCAGCTCCTTTGGTGAGGTTCTGCCAACCTAATCAGTTACTGTGCTATAATAGTACCCACCAGCTCCCCTGGTGAGGTTCTGCCAAACTAGTCAGTTACTGTGTTCTTATAGGGCCCACCAGCTCCTCTGGTGAGGCCTAGTTATACTATTATATTACTGTTGCACCAAGCACTATACACTATTGCATTATCCTGTTAGCAATGTTACTTGCATTATTGGTGATTCTGCAGATCACCACATAATCAGGTGTAGCGTCTCAATTATTGGTGATTCTGCAGATCACACATAATCAGACATCTGTGTTGCTACACCGATCGTTACAGAAACATTGGTCTTTGAGAGCAGAGGTTTTCTAATTGCAGTTCTTCCGTGGAATCCAGATTTGTGCAGCTCCCGACGAACAGTTTTTGTGGAAACTGGGTTCTGTAGGTGTTCATTCAGCTCTGCAGTGATTTTAGGTGCCGTGGTCTTGCAAGCTTTTCTAACAATTTTATTTAGAGTCCTACGGTCTCTCTCAGACAACTTCGATTTTCGGCCACAACTGTGCTTTGCTGAGGACGTTTTTCCTTCTCTCTCAAAGGCAGGCATTACTTATGAGACAGTACCTCTTGCAATGCCAAGCATTCGGGCAGTTTCTGTTACAGGAGCGCCTGCCATACGAGCACCAACAATTTGACCTCTTTGAAAGTCTGAGAGATCTGCCATTTTTATAAATTATAACCAACTTTGGTTTAAATATCTGTAAAAAACAATTATTTTAATTAAACATATAAAATAACAAAAATAATAAACAACATTTTTTTACATATGTCAAGTTTTAAAACATGTTCAAAGATTATGATGCCAAAATGTTAGGCGTTTCAATTATTTTGTCCAACCCCTGTGGAGGTGGGCGTGGCTACACTTGTTTCTTATGTTCACTTACACCTGAGCCTTCACCATTCCAACAAACATTATACCGGATGTTCAGTCAGCTTGTATTCAGATACATGTGATAGATGTTTTCACAGACTACAGAGAGGTTTATGTGCTTTGCGGAGTCAGCCATGTCCTATTTGTAAAGTGTGACTCTAAATTCCCAGAGGACATAAAGGGCAAGAATGCAGCGACAGGAAACCTTAGATCAGCTATGAAGCGAGGGAAAATTGGAGAGCTTGATCTTTTAAAGGACATCTTTAAAACCCGAGTAAGCATGAAATGGGATGCTTGACCCATAGTAAAAAAAAATAGACCAAAGACCAAAAGAGGGAGACTGTTCCCATTAAAAAGAGGCTGCATGACAAGCGAGGGGAAGAAACTGGACAGGAACCAAATGAAAGCTTATCCTGACATATCACAAAGCAAAGTGGAAATCAGATTAAATAGCAATATTTTCCTCATATGGACAACACCTACCATACAGCAGTCTTCTTATCGTCCTGCAATCTTGTTTCAGAAAATCATTGTTCTCTATTTGACAACATCTATGTATGTATTGTATAGTGTTAGGGCCCTTTTCCGTCATCACAATCCCAAGCATGCTGTCATTGAAATGTCATCTGTTCACATTGCCAACGTTGTGACATGATTATTGTGTGTTTCGGCAGAGTTATCACACGATTGTGTTTGTGATTTCTGGCGGTGAACAAAAACAAAATGTTTTAAATGCTGGATCGCAAGAAAATTGCATAGCGCCATGTCTGCATTGCGATCTTCCTGCTCTCTCCTTGACTTAACCCAATTCTCAAACAAGGAGAACTATCAGGTGCAGAAGGAGAGCAATGGGGACCCAAGGCTGGAAGAGGTAAGCCCAAGACCTACCGCTGCAATGATCGGTAGCTCTGTTAAAGGTAGGAGCAGCAGCAACAGCCAGAGGAGCACGGGGTGGCCTGTTTGAGGAGGGAGGTAAGAAGTTGAGGCCCACCTCCCAGCTGGGGATTAGATGATCACATGTTGAGAAGATTGGGGATGACAGTAAGTTAGGGAGGAGCCCCCCATGAAAGTTTTGCAGGGAAGCCCAGTGATCGGTAGTTACATACATTTGTTATATTAAACTCGGGTGACAATTGAGGCTTTGCAGGGGTGTCTCTCAAAATTATTTAAAGGAGAGCAAGATGTCTGTGCAGCCGCCCCCTCCCCCGTCTTGTGAACTGTTAAGGCAGACCTGAACTCTGAACTTCCTCTCTGCTCTAAAAGTTAAGCAACAACATAATAAAAAAAATTAATTGTTACAGCTGATAGAAATCCTGCGAAAAAATCTGCAGTGGGTCTACTTCCTGCTTTCATAAAAGAAGACATAGGGTTTACAACCTGTGTTTACAAATTAGCTGCTCTGCTGAGTTTAAATGTGGAACAGAGGCGCCAACAGAATAAAAAATCATAAAACGTTTAAAAATGCTTGGAGGAAGTGGTGGGCTTGCCTCCCAAAAGCAGACAAGAAGTCCTGTTTTCATATAAATTAACACATTTATTATACGGTACCCCACATAGAAATGCAACGCATTTCGCAGGTCAAGCCCGCTTCATCAGGCAAAAATGGGGACAACAGGAGATCTGTAATAACGGAAATAGCGCCTCGGCTGCTCGTCTCATGGATCTTTCTTCGCGCTCTTCTTCTGCTGCTCCTCTCTGTCAAGCTCTTCTTTAACCAGAAGATCCAATTCAAACTCTTAAGGCCAGGGTCCCCCTTAGCAGAATCACATGAGTTTTCCAATATGTTTTATAGGGAAAACGCATGCGATTCTGCTAAGTGTGACCCTGACCTAACTCTAACATAGGAGAAAAACACTGAGACTGGACCACAGTCCCTAACACAAAGCCCCTCCTAACCGGTATCTATAATACCTAAAATATAACTTTTATTCGTATTGTTTAAAATATAAAGTTAAAAGTTATAAAAGTTATATTTTAGGTATTATAGATACCGGTTAGGGGGGTCTTTGTGTTAGGGACTGTGGTCCAGTCTCGCTGTTTTTCTCGTATTTACCCAATCCTACTTTTCTTAGTAAAGTGTTTGCTAACTCTAACATACAAAGCTCTCTACAATCTCTCTCCTGTGTACATCTCTCACTAGTTTCCAGATACCAACCCAATCACAATCTCAGATCTGCACATGACCTGCAGTTGTCCTTCTCTACAATCACCTCTTCACATTCACTCATACAAGATTTTGCACGTGCTTCACCCCTTCTCTGGAATTCTTTGACAAAACAATCCCTAACCTTTGATATCTGTAAATGTGCTCTCAAAACTCACGTTTTCCGTCAAGCATATGCTCTACCATAGGCCAGTTCACCTTTTGACTGCTGGACAAGTTGTACTTTCTACCAGATAACCTAAAACATACTGCCTTTAGATATGAATATTGTATACTACCCCACCTCTTGTCCCCCCCCCCCCACCTATTCGTTTAGATTGTAAGCTCACAAGTGCAGGACTCTCTCATCCTTATGTGTTTTGGATTTTGTTACACATTTATTCATATTCTATCACTATTATTACCAATTTTGTATTTTGTATACTGGTGTACACCATTGTCTGTATTATCATGTACCCCATGTTTGTTTCTTACTTGTTTCTTACTTTGTATAATATGTACTTTGTACTTTGTATGAATATGTATAATAATATACCTGATTTCCAGAAAGTGAAAGATGGCCAACAACAGCATAGAATAATCTACCTGGATGAGGATAATGGGTTTAGTATTTTTAATATTATTGACCTAAGCAGATAAGGTTTATGGATTCCTCCTCCTGGTATCCTCCAGCTGCAGAGAGGCTTTGATGTAATTAGCATGGGCTTGTAAAGTCTAGTAGGGGTGGATGATAGCCTTGTAAATTGCAGGTTTGCTTTGAAAGAGTAGAGTCCCTGCAGTGTGCACCTCCCTGCAGAGAAATTCATAAGATCAGGAATAGCAGGCCAAATGCTGTTTGCTTCTCTGGCTGAAACTGAATACACCTTTATGGGAGTCATAAAAGTCTCATCATCCTCTCTTTTAAGCACTTCCTGTCAAACGATACTGTTAGGTAAAAAAATAACCACATGCAGGTCTGCTTTCCATTACTATCAACACGTGTACATAGAGTTCGCTAAATCTGTAAATATTTCTAAACTAGATTTGTATTATGTGAGAAGTTCTTACATAACCTGGTTTATAAAGATAAGACATAGAGATTAGCTGATTGCCAGAAAAATCAGGATAGGAAATTAGCAAGTCAAAATGATCTACCTCTGTACAATTTTAGGAACACAATTGTATATACAGATTGGAAAATGTAGTGCAGGCAGGATCTACCATGATGTCCTTTGTGATCTACCGGTAGATCGCGATCTACTCAATAGGCACCCCTGAGGTAACACATGCGTTTACAGTGGAGGTGAAGAATATGTACATTGTACTGTATCCTTCACTGTATAGTTGAACTGCAATTCTACTTAGGGTGTACAAAAGAAAGGGCATCCCTGGAAACCTCACCATGGGCTATATGCAATTCACTTTTTCTTCTAATGCTGGGGATACACAGTACGTTTCTGTACCGTGTATCGAGCAGCTGAAACGGCCAGCTGATAATATTCAGCTGGCCCGATCAAGCCACTCGACCCCCGCCCGCTCGACCCCCGCCCGCTCAATCAATGGCAAGGAATCGAACGCTGATAAGGAAGCGCTGGCGCGGACGCGGCAGGGGCGCGGCTGGGGTCGATCCGGCGGCTAATTGAGCCGCCGGTCGACCCGTGTATTTTAGGCATTAGTTTTCTCCTAAGTCAGTGATCTGCAAACTTGGCTCTCCAGCTGTTAAGGAACTACAAGTCCCACAATATATTTACCTTTTATGGTTCATGACTGTGGCTGTCAGACTCCTGCAATGCATTGTGGGACTTGTACAGTGGGATGCGAAAGTTTGGGCAACCTTGTTAATCGTCATGATTTTCCTGTATAAATCGTTGGTTGTTACGATAAAAAAATGTCAGTTAAATATATCATATAGGAGACACACACAGTGATATTTGAAAAGTGAAATGAAGTTTATTGGACTTACAGAAAGTGTGCAATAATTATTTAAATAAAATTAGGCAGGTGCATAAATTTGGGCACCACAAAAAAATAAATGAAATCAATATTTAGTAGATCCTCCTTTTGCAGAAATTACAGCCTATAAACGCTTCCTGTAGGTTCCAATGAGAGTTTGGATTCTGGTTGAAGGTATTTTGGACCATTCCTCTTTACAAAACATCTCTAGTTCATTCAGGTTTGATGGCTTCCGAGCATGGACAGCTCTCTTTAGCTCACACCACAGATTTTCAATTATATACAGATCTGGGGACTGAGATGGCCATTCCAGAACGTTGTACTTGTTCCTTTGCATGAATGCCTTAGTGGATTTTGGCCAGTGTTTAGGGTCATTGTTTTGTTAAAAGATCCAGCCTTGGGGCAGCTTCAGCTACTGATTCCTGGACATTGGTGTCCAGAATCTGCTGATACTGAGTGGAATCCATTCGTCCCTTAACCTTGACAAGACTCCCAGTCCCTGCACTGGCCACACAGACCCACAGCATGATGGTACCACCACCATATTTTACTGCAGGTAGCAGGTGTTTTTCTTGGAATGCTGTGTTGTTTTTCCTCCATGCATAACTCCCCTTGTTATGCTCAAATAACTCACTTTTAGTTCCATCAGTCCTCAGCACCTTATTCCAAAATGAAGCTGGCTTGTCCAAATGTGCTTTAGCATACCTCAAGCGGCTCTGTTTGTGCTGTGGGTGGAGAAAAGGCTTTCTCTGCATCACTCTCGCATACAGCATCTCCTTGTGTAAAGTGTGCTGAATGGTTGAACAATGCACAGTGACTTCATCTGCAGCAAGATGATGTTGTAGGTCTTTGCTGCTGGTCTGTGGGTTAACTCTGACTTCTCTCACCATCCGTTGCTTCTTTCTATCTGAGATTTTTCTTGGTCTGCCACTTCGAGTCTTAACTTGAACTGAGCCTGTGGTCTTCCATTTCCTCATGTGTTCCTAACTGTGGAAACAGACAGCTAAAATCTCTGAGAAAGCTTTCTGTATCCTTCCCCTAAACCATGATGGTGAACAATCTTTGTCTTCAGGGCATTTGAGAGTTGTTTGGAGACTCCCATGTTGCTACTCTTCAGAGACAATTAAAAGAGGAGGGAAACTTATAATTGACCCCCTTAAATACTATTTCTCATAATTGGATTCACCTGTGTATGTAGGTCAGTGGTCACTGAGCTTACCAAGTCAATTTGAATTCCAATAATTAGTTCTAAAGGTTTTGGAATTAATAAAATGACAAACGTGCCTAAATTTATGCACCTGCCTAATTTTATTTAAACAATTACTGTGCACTTTCTGCAAATCCAATAAACTTAATTTCACTTCTCAAATATCACTGTGTGTGTCCCCTATATGATATATTTAACTGACATTTTTTATCGTAACAACCAACGATTTATACAGGAAAATCCTGACGATTAACAAGGTTGCCCAAACTTTCGCATCCCACTGTAGTTCTTTAACAGCTGGAGAGCCAAGTTTGCAGATCACTGTCCTAAGTGATCATTTTTAATCTTCTATTTAAAACTTTTCAGCATTTCACAATTAAAAAAGTACCAAAAGTAGAAGAAAAAGTACTATCAAAATGATTTTGTGTATTTGTTTTCTTACTGGGAGTGCAAAAAGCATTTTATTGACATGGTGTGAAAATATCAACTTAGAGAAAACTAAGGAGAAAAAGTTAATTCATATGGGCCAATGGGCCTGATTCACAAAGCTTTTTTTTTGTTACATTATGTCACCTTATTTAATAACTCACAATGTATCTCTCCTTAAATGACTTAACTCATTATTTACATCTCCTTATCTAACTTAAATCATCATTTAGCTTTCCTTATCTAACTTAAATCATGATTTAGCGCTCCTTATTTGACATAACTCATGGTTTAGCTCTCCTTGTCTATTTATCTCGCCTGATTATTTCTCATTTGTTTATCTCATGCATTACCACTCCTTACAGTTAAGGTGAAAAATAAGTAACCATTGTGAATCAACCCCAATTGTCCCATTGCCACATAGGTAAACCATCCTTCCCTGTGTTAGTGCAGTAAACCTAGAGACATTGGCCCAAATGCAATTGACTTTTTCTCCAAAGTTTCCTTCTAGGAGATAATTTTCATCTTCTCTTTAAAAAAATTGCAATCAAAAAGTACCAAAAAGTAGAGGAAAAAGTACTCTCAAAATTATTATCACCTAGGAGAAAAGTGAGGTGAAAAAGTGAATTGCATGTGGGCAGTTGGGATGTATGAAATCTTACTTCCTGATACTTGCAGACTTCTAGGTAAGCCCATAGTCATTTGAAAAACAGATACGTTCTGAATACATATCTACATACTGTTTTCCAAGTTTAATTTGAATTTGATACCATTGTTTTAGGAAGCTATAACTGTTGCAAATTTAAATGGAAAGGTAGTTTATATTAGCATGAAATAACAAAAAATATGTGTTTTTTATTGATTTATGCATTATTACTGTATATACTCGAGTATAAGTCTAGAAATGTAGGTCTGATTCACTTAAAAAAGTATAGGGGTCGACTTATACATGGATCAAAGGAAGCACTGAGTATACTGAGTAATGTGAGTACTAAAAGTGACATTCCCGTTTGCAGCAATTTACCCAGTGGCAAGTGATACTTTGAGGTAAGGAGATACCAAGAAAACACAGGTCTGAAAGTCCTGGCCACAACAATTAACAAGGAAAGTGGCAGGGGAGAAATACTGGGCTGCATGAAAGGGAGTGAATAATTGCACTTGTGGGCCTGGAGGAGGTATTGGCTACACTTAAGGGACAGGAGGGGTTAATGGCTGCAATACTGTATGCACTGCAGTCATTAACTACTCCTGAGCCCCAAGTGCAGCTATTAACTTTGCTGGGTAGACTTATACTTGAATCAATAGAAAATTCCAGCTTAAAGGGAACCAGAGATGAACGTTTCACACAGAATAAACATATCAGTTGATAGCTTGTAAAGAATAAATGCTCTACCTGATAATTTTGCCGCTCTGGTGTGCCTTTTTTAGTGTTTTTTATCCATTATTGCTCCAGGAAAAATCAAATATGGCCGCCGGCTCATATCCCTTCTCCTTCCGGGTTATGAGTTGTTCTGGATGTGCTGTCTAGGCTATATGAGACTATGCAGCTATCTAGGCTAAATGCAGCCTTTCATCTATGTGCTTTCATTTTGGTATGATGTACAGCTGCCTGTAGGAAGTGTCTCTCATAGGAATGAAACTGCAGTCATCATCAGTATCTAGTGCACACAGAGCACACAGGGATCATATTGCAGCCACAGAGATTCTCTCTTAGCAGGAGCAGCCCCTCCCATATCATCACAGCTCTCAGTATGCAAATCAGGAAATCTAAGCCAGGAGGGGGAAGGCTTGGGCTTGAAAAGACTCCACAGAAGAGTGACTCAGCTATAATGATTCCAGGTCAAACCTCGACTGAATAGTCGGTGGATTCTTATCACAGTTGCTAATAGACTAATTAAGCAGATAACAATGAAACTAAAAGCAGGGTAGGTGTTTACTGTCATGTTCCCACTGATAAATGTAATAAAATACATGAGGGTGCTTCGTCTCTGGTTCTCTTTAAGAGGGTTGAATATTGGAGTCGACTTATACATGAGGTCGACTTGTATTTGAGTATATACAGTATTATAATTATTGTGTTTAACTGACGTGTTTCAATGCTGTACAATCTGCCTCAGAATTTTGTGCCCAGACCTACACCTAGAACAGTGTAACTTACTTGTACCACCCCGGTCCAGGTACGCTTGAAAGGACATTCGAGGTGACATGTGATATGATGAGATAGACATGTGTATGTACAGTGCCAAGCACACAAATAACTATGCTGTGTTCCTTTTCTTATCTCTCTGCCTAAAGCATTAAAAATCAGGGTTGCAAGTGACAGTGTCTGTCTCGGTCGGGACCGGGTCGGACTATAGCGTAACTCTCAGTGATAAGGAATTGTAGCTATAAAATACTTTCCTGGCAGTAAATGCCTTCTAAGAGCAGGAAAGAGAGAAAAAAGGTCAATGGTTCATAGATTTTAGCTCTGGTATACTATAATGAATGGGTCAGTGAGCAGAGGTCATCAAACAGGAAAAACTTAAAAAGTAGATTTAAATATAAAATAAAACTGTGGGATAACTAATAAAGTAATTTTTAGAAGAAGAAGGATAGATACAATTATTTATCTTCTTAGTTTATTTCCCCCTTTGGATGTCCTTTAAATAAGCAGAGTTCATTATGGTACTCTGCACTCCCATCTACTTTGCTCACCCATGGTGAATATCTGAGTAGTGGGGAGGGTGTTGGAGTGGGGTTCCTATTGGATTTTGGATATCCCGCCTCCTCTACTTATGATAACCACAAGTCTTAGTTTCCAAAGAGGCCCAAGCTGGGATTTAAGATTAATCCATTTTTATAGTGTATGAGTCAAAATAAACTTATGGAAATCCAGACCTTTGATTATTATTTCTGCTAGATTCTTTAATAATACACGGAATTTCGTCTATGTTCCCACTAAATGTCAAATAAATATACATTTTATCTGTTTTTACACATACACGGAAATCAAGTATTCTTTGAAAGTCTCTAATAACTGCCAATTCACTATATTGTATTTGTCAGTCTTGCTCGTTAAACAGAAACGTTACTTTTGAGTTTTAGAAAAATACCATAAAGATGAAAGAAAAGAAAAAACGATGGCCGAAATATGACTCTATTATAATAATCAAAATTCCTTGGCTAAGATGCAGTCTGGTCTCATGGTAGGTTTGCTAATAAGTGTATTAGATTCTGGAAAGTCTTTAAATTTCCAAGAATAGTTGAGCTAGATGCAGAACATGTAAAATATGATCACAGAGGTAATACAGTTTGGGAGGTTACCAAATACTACAAACGATTTGATTTGTCTTACTTTTCATTTTTATTATGTTTCAAGATGTTTATTAATTTAACCTGACTGTCGTGTGACCTCAGGTTATACGTCTATACAATCTTCATACAATCTTCATTTTACTATATACTCTTTTCTGTTCTTCTCAAATTTGCCCCCCCCCCCCCCCAAATGAAACAAATAGACCAGTATGGTGGGTAGCACGGTGGTGTAGTTGATAGCACTCTTGCTTTTCTAGACAATTTGATGTCTGTATGGTCCTATCTCCAGCACCTGCCAATAGCTTGCATTCAGCAAAGAAGGAAGGAGCAGAAGACCCACCAGAAGAATGCTCTGATCGAGACAACCCTTAGCTGGCCCTGCCTCACCGGATGATTGCTGAATACCAAGATGGAAGACACCAAGCAGCTGCAGGTAAGTCTCAGATGATTCACTCTTTGGGTTTGGCCTTTAGATCAAGTAGTGAATGAAAGTTTCACAACACAACTCATTCATCACTGTTTTACTTTGTGTTAACATTTGGAAACAAGCAATGAAATTATTTAGTTTAGGGCATCAGGTTTACACATATAAACATTTTTCTTTTTAGCCTAGATATAGTAGGAATTGTTGTGGCAACTCTTGCGAAGGGGCTTTATGGTAGCCACACTTGTTGTATATGTAGTGGGCTGTGGGTGTCAGAACACCCTCTAAGAAAAGGCACAGGAGACAAAAGAGGGAGCTCGATTGTGCAGTACGTAACAACAATGTGGTGGTGGAAAAAATGTATAAGAACTACTCACAAAGGATGGGTTGCAGGGGGGAACCGACCACAGAAAGCAGGTGGAGACAATAAACCCGACTCCACTCGAAGAGGTCACCGGGGACCTGGATGAGGTCGCTCTCCTTGAAGAAAGATAGGAAGCAGAGTTTGGCAAAACCACGGGTAATCTGCTTCCACCCCTCAAACGGGTGGTGCGTGGGGTATACAAAGCACAATTTGGCTTAAAGAGGCACTGGTGTGTAATAAAAGCATTTAAAAACAGTTTAAAATTGATAAGGAAATGAGGTAGCTTACCTCAATGACGAAAAATCTTTTATGGTACTTTTTCATTTAGGTTGGCACTGTTTTTGGCCTGAGGAAGCGGGCTCAGACCCGTGAAACGTGTTGCCTGTGCTATCACTAATAAAATCTTTTGTACCATAAAAGATTTTTCATCATTGAGGTAAGCTACCTCATTTCCTTATCGATTTTAAACTGTTTTTAAATGTTTTTATTACACACCAGGTCGCCTCTTTAAACCAAATTGTGACACTTGTTATATGTTTCCTGAAAGATGGGCTCCTGGCCATGAGGGCACCTGTTGGGAAGGTGGTATGAATGTTGGGGTTGCCCCGTCAAGGTGTTGCTGGGAGCCCCATGTTTTGTAGTTAGGCAACTGACCATCACACTAAAAGTTTTACATCAAGGTTTCTAGGACCTTTAGGGTTGGCTCCACTTTGCATAAATAATAATACTGATAGTATTGGAAGTTTTCTACACTAACACAATTAATTTTTTTATGGTGTGGCATGCATGCCTATACTTTATGCAACTGAAGTTATAGAGCTCAATCCAATGCTTACTGGTGGCTAGTGTAGTGGCTAAGGAAGATATGCAACTCATGCTGTACATACTTCTATTATAGCATTTGCTAGTTTTTGTCTCCTGAAATATACAGTTTTCCCCCTGTTATTGCTTTTTGTGTACTTTCAGGCTCTGAGAGAAAGGAGGAGAAAACAAGAGAATGGTGACATGAGTATGTATACCCACCACCCTTTTTTCTCAAGATCATATGGCAAGCTGGGTCTGCCTGACTGTGCACAGATGCTCCACAATAAATATTAATAGCAAGTATATTGTGCTTAGGATTTTTGCCTCCCACATCTTCTATTGAAGCCCTGTATTGAAATTTGACTTCTGTCTTCCAAAAGGATTATTCCCTGTAATGCTTGGGGGGTATACTTTCTGAGTCAGCGTGTGTGCTCAAGACTATGTAGCTGGGTAATGGAAGAGGCTCCACAGGTGGTCACCGGAGTAATGAACAAGGGGTCAAGATTGCCCAGAGCAACTGCAGCTCTGGGCTTCCGTTATTGCCTGTCATGCTAGATGCTATGTGATACAATACACAACAGACGTAGTCGGTAACAGGCTAGAGTCATACACGTCAGATCACATGGCTGTTGTACAATGGACTAGGCAGAATTAGTGTTGGGCGAACACCTGGATGTTCGGGAAAGTTCGCCGAACATGGCCGCAATGTTCGGCATGTTCGGGCCGAACCCCGAACTCCCCGAACATCCCGCTTTTGGGGGCCCTATGGGGTCGCAGGCATAAGGGGGGAGCATGCCCCGATCGCGGGGGGGGGTCGGAAATTCCCCCCACCCCCTCCGCTAGCGCTCCCCCCTCTGCCCGCTTCCCCATACAAAAGTTTCAGGAAGTACCGGTCCGGTGGTAGTGGGTGGCTGGCAGTGGGCGGCACTGTGAAGTGAGTGACTGAGGAGGAGGAGTCCGGAGAGTGACGCGTTGAGGGAGGCCGGGCAGCGGGCGGTTCAGCAGTAGTACGGTACTACTACCACCGGACCGGTACTTCCTGAAACTTTTGTATGGGGAAGTGGGCAGAGGGGGGAGCGCTAGCGGAGGGGGTGGGGGGAATTTCCGCCCCCCCCCGCGATCGGGGCATGCTCCCTCCTTATGCCTGCGACCCCATAGGGGGGCAGTATTCGGCCGAACAGGGCCCTGTTCGGCCGAACAGGGGCCCTGTTCGGCCCTGTTCGGCGGCCAATTAGTAGTTCGGGGTGAACCCGAACTTAAAAGGCCGAACACCATCAGGTGTTCGGCCGAACTCGAACATCACCCGAACAGGGTGATGTTCTGCAGAACCCGAACAGTGGCGAACACTGTTCGCCCAACACTAGGCAGAATCAGAGTCGGTAACAGGCTAAGGTCATACACGTTAATTTATAAAAATAACAAATGGCTCAACTAACGGATAAATATATATCGCAGATCTGCATATATATTTATCAAGAAACTAGCTAAAGCACAAGTAATAACAATTAACAAGACAAACAACAGACAGACAGACGGAATGCTTTGCCAATCTAGTCGCTGCCCCAGCGACGGCAAACATTCACACTGACATACACAAGACAAACAAGTAGGAGCATAATTAATGGCAACCGCTACTTTAGTTACATTCTCAGGAACAAGGCAAGAAGGAATACTGCCAGTCACCATCGTGGTGATGGCAGAATCCAAGCTATCAGGATCATAAGGACTTCACTGTATCCCCATGGATACAGTAAATGTCCAAGCAAGAAACAACATTAAACAATGCAATATACAATTCACATGAATGACCCAGCAATGACTCAGGGAGCTGTACGCTATGTCAGGCGGAGTCTGAAATGGGAGGCAGACTTTTATGTCGACATTAGCCAATAGATGCAGGCATGCAAATTCCCACACAGCTGAATGGTAATTACTCAATCCTGAGCCAGCTTGATTACAAGCTGCTAGCTGAAGGACTATCATAACAATTACATGCAATATTATGCAACAACATGCATGTAGGAAATCCAGGGCTATCTGGCTGCAGTTCAACTGCAGCAAGCAATAGGAGGAGTCATGACAGCATCCTGAGCTGCTCTGACCTGCAGAGTGATTGCAAATGACAATGACAATTAGCAACCGAATGCAAGCAAATAAGTCCACTGCTTGGTTGCAGTTCCACTGCAACCGACAGAACATGCTACAGGAGAGATCCTGACAGGGTTGCTAGGATAACATGCGTTATGCCAGTGTCGGACAAAGCCAAACATGGGCCCCTGTGCAGAATAAATGAAGCGAGCCCCATGTGAGTGGGTGTGGTCATAACAGATCATGGTTGGATCCAAACAATGCAGATAAGATAAAAGTACATGAACCTAGGTCACATTCTGTAGGCACTGTATTAATGTAGCACACATTTTAAACTTGTATATGACTGGGGCACAAGTTATTATCACTGTTTCTCTTGAGTTTCAGAAAGAAATACAGTACATGGAGAAAAGCCTAGAGGATAATCAGGCCCTAACTGGTGCTATTGCATGGGCCCTAGAGGACATGGGGCCCCTGTGCAGCTGCACAGCCTGCACAGGCCTATGTCCGCCTCTGCGTTATGCTACTGTTCAGGTGCGATTGGCCCATGCCATGACGCCAGGTGAAGCAGGTTCATCAGGCTGCATGGGCTCTGGAGCGGCACAAATTACCTCTCCTTATCTTTCTTATCAGATGAACCAGCTCACCTTATAGTGAGAGATAATTTATGAGATGTGTTTTTTGAATCAGCCCCTTTGTAGCTGATGCACAGTTTGAACAATCATTTGAATGAATTCATTTAGCACAACAAATGCACTTCAAAGTAAATGGAGGCAGAGAACACATCCCTATGCTTTTCCTTACATGGATTACTGCAGAGCTAAAAAGATTAGTTGTTTTTTGCTTCACCAAAACTGCAAGTAGAGGTAAGGAGGCTCTATAACAACATATATTAGAATGCACTAAATTACTTTATTCAGGATACCCAATTTTACATAAATTATACTGGTTTCAGCATCAGAAACCGTTCCTACATCTATATATTGGAGTATATTGATATGTAACCAGGGCCGGATTTACCATAAGGCTCTGTAGGCATGTGGCTGTGTAGGCAAGTGCCTACAGGTGCCTGATGATGGCAAGGCAGCTCCTCCTTCTACCCCCCCCCCACCCCCCTGAACGCCTCTCTCTCCTTCCATATGCAGAGTCCTGATGAGAGTGTAGATGAGTTACCCAGCCGGCTCTCAGCATTCTACTGACAGGATCTCCCTTCAGTCAGGGGCACCTCTACTTACTTAATACTGCGAGATTTTTAGCTACCTAATACTTGGGGGCACCTCTAGCTACTTATTATTTAGGGTACTTCTGGCTACCTAATACTAAGGGGCACCTCTAGCTACTTAATACTGGGAGTACTTCTGGCTACCTAATACTTGGGGGCACCTCTAGCTACTTAATACTGGGAGTACTTCTGGCTACCTAATACTAAGGGGCACCTGTAGCTGCCTATGATGGACAAGGGAAGTAAGGGAGAAGTGACAGCTGGGCCGGCCAGTACACTTGCGCTGCAGTTTGGTCGGGGTTTGTAGGTTCATGGAGGCAAAATCCAAGGTGCCAGGACATCTGTGCCTATAGGCTCTTGTGAGGTTAATCCAGGCCTGTATGTAACCCTGCTCTCCCAGTGGTGCTTAGCCTGGGCTATGATGTCACACAGCCTTCTGCCTCAGTGCACTCTGGGAGACCAGGTGATGTTTCTGCTCACTTCATAACACACAACAAACAAACATTATACAGTGGTGCACCTTGCCAGCATTAAAGATGTCGCCATCTGTGATAAATTTAAGTGAATCAAAGAGAGGAAAGATGTTATAATAACAAAACACTGATTAAATCATTTATTAATTAATATTGTAAAAAAGAAAAAAAAAAGCAATTGTATTGTTTGTTATATTTAGTAAAGTTCCTCCTTAAATCTGAATTGCATGTTGAATGTCTTGCTTATCATTTCCTCCAGGAAGATGTTATTAAGCAGCTGATATTAGAGCTGCTCACTTTGTTAAAGCTGAGGTCAGAAGCACAGAAAATATGCACTAATCTAAATGTTAAATGTGGTCTTTAAAATGTAAATGTAGTCTAAGGTCATAGTATAAATGTAGACTTTCTCTGCTTTTATTTGGCCTTGCATAAGCAGATACAAATATCTAGGCTTATCCACCTTCTAAGCCAATTAAATAGATCAAATTAGTAACAGGTGAAAAAGGTTGTGGCTGCATTACTAATAACACATTGCAGGAACTATTTCCACACTTATGTATGCACAAATGGCTAATAATGTGTTGCATATGATTTCCATACTCATGTATACACAAATAGGAAGTAAGCAAAGACACAGCCAACAGCCCATTCAAAATCCAGCATCAGTCACTAAACTAAAGTAAAAACAGAGATTATAGTTTAAACTACATTGCATTTACAACTGCACAATATTATGCATGTTTTTGTGTTTAATTTAGTTAAAAAGAATCTGTACTCTAAAATTCTTACAATAAAAAGCATACCATTCTATTCATTATGTTCTCCTGTGCCCCTCTGTGCTGTTTCTGCCAATCCCTGCTGCAATCCTGGCTTGTAATTGCCAGTTTTATGCAGTGTTTACAAACAAAAGACATGGCATTGCCATGTGATAGGCTCAGATAAGCAGAGTCTCATAGGGCTGAGACACACCAGAAAAGCTCCCCAAACGCTAGAGGTTTCAAAACCCAATGTAATGCTATAGGTTTTTTTTTTACAAAACCTATTCGCTCCAGTATGCATAGACACATAGGATAGCATAAGCAGGTGGTTTCAAAAACTCAAAACGCTCAGAAAAACATCTCTGGTGTGCACCAGGCCATACAGAGCTTGCTGCAGGAGGTGTGGAGAGGGTGTGTATAGCTTCTATCCAATCGCAAGCAGAGCTGCACATTCCAGCCTGAGTGCCTGAGCCTGACAGACCCGACAGAGGAAAGAAGATTCGATTATATAACAGAGATAATACAGCCACTGTGCAACTAGGAAAGGCTGCAGTTAGACAGAGCACATTAGAACAGGTATAGGAACTTATAAGATAGAAGAAATAAGGCTGAAAATGTTGTTACAGAGTCTCTTTAAGGGGCAGATGCATATTTAGGAATCAGTTTATGGCTCGTGGTGTTAGTTGTTGCATCGGTACTTGGCTATTGAAGCCAGCGGTTGGCTAGTATGTAGTCGAGCACCAGTAACTGAATGCTGATGTTGAAATAAAAAAACCTGAGCTGCAGCAGGCAGAGAGCCACGCGATTAGTGGGAGCGACGAGAGTGGCGAGAGAACGCATGTTCATGTCAGCCGGAGCAGGAAAAATCGGCGCATGCGGCAAGTGGACTAAATGGGCACCGCTATAGGCGCCAATACAAAATAGCGGTCTTTAGGTGCCAGAACGGAAATTTGAGTGCACGATACATAGCGGGCGCTGGTACAAAGCCCGCTATATATCGTACATTGCAGGCGTTCAAATGCCGCTACTCTGCAGCGCCTATGGCATACTTTCCAGCGCTGTTGTCAGGCGAGCCAGCAGCCCCTCCGTTACCTCCAGAAGGCCAGCGGTCCCCTCTGTTACCTCCCAGCTGCAGCTTGCAGCTCCTTGTCTGCGGCTTCTGTAAAGCGATGCCGCAAACTCTCCAGCACGGCCACCAGGCGAGCCAGCAGAACGAGATGGAGAGAGGAGGGAGGGGAGCAGTATGATTGGCGGCTTCAGACACCTAGCAGAGCCTGGGCCAGGTGGGGGAGGAGAGACGGGGCTGTGCGGCCTGGTAAAGGGAAGCACAACACAGGCTGCTGCTTCCCACAAGGCTGGAGGTATCCCACACGCTGCTGCCATAGTAAAATATCAGCATTTAATATCGATATTTTATGTTTTTATGTATTTAAGAACAATATTTTACTATTGGCGTTACTTAATGGGCACCCTTTTTTCCAGACACCCTTTTTGCATGTATGCACCTGTAGCTGCCTACGGCGGGCAAAGGAACTAAGGGAGAGGTGACAGCCAGTGTTGCTCTCCACGGCCCCGTGATCACGGGGGTGATTGTAATCTAAAAACCCGCCGACTTTAGTGGTTAATAGCAAAGCCCCCTTACATGATATGAACCCCAAATTTGCAGGATATGTGAAGTAGAACAGTGGGAACAAGGGGAATTTATTTTTCAAAAGACCTTATAGTTTTTGAGAAAATCGATTTTAAAGTTTCAAAGGGAAATAGTATGCATTTAAATGCAGTAAATGACAGTCAATGTATTTACCGTATTTACTTTTTTCCTTTGAAACGTCCTTCGAAACTTTACAATTAACCACTTAAGTCGGCAGGTTTTGGCGGTTTTTAATCACTAATACGTTTTTCATTTGAATCATTAAATTCGATTTTCTCAAAAACGATAAGGTCTTTTTGAAAAAAAAAGTTTTAAGTTGTAGCCACTGATCACCTTTATAATCCATGCAATTTTGGTGATTGTAGCATAAATGGGGGCTTTGCTATTAACGATAAAGTCAAATCCATGATCACGGCCGTGATCACAGATTCTACATGTAATCATGGCTAAAATCCGAGATGAATTCAGAGCTCCGATTCAAATCCATATGGTGATCACGGCGTATCCGGATCTCGATTCTGCCGCGGACGGATTTACTTGAATTCGTGATTGGAGGTATTCGAGCATCACTAGTGACAGCTGGGCCAGCCAGTGGTTCGCCAGGGGTTTGTAGGTTCATGGAGGGTGAAGTCTAGGGTGTCAGGACATCGGCTCCTATAGGCTCCTGTGATGTCAATCCAGGCACAGATACACACACATGAAATAGAAGCTGGGAAATATCCTGTGTTTCATGTATAATGACCCTGTAGATTGCTACTTTATAGCACGTCGACACATACAGAAACACAGTGGCGTAGCTAAGGAGCTATGGGCCCCGATGCAAGTTTTACAATGGGGCCCCCCAAGCACTCTATACATAACAATTGATACGGCGCACCAAAACCTAAGAATGGCAACTACAGTGTCAGAGGTGCAAGAAGGGGATGGGGAACAGCTTGTTAATGATTTCTACCATTCAAAGTATCTATAGAAGTGACACACACCTCACACACACACACACAGACCAAACACACAGACACCGCACACCACACACACATTCACACACACACACACACACACACACACACTGAACAAACACACACCTCACACACACACAGACCAAACACACAGACACCACACACCACACACGCAGACACACACACATACACACAGACACCGCACCACACACACACTCACACACACACAGACCAAACACACACACACACACAGACCAAACACACACACACACAGACCAAACACACACACACACACACACACACACACACACACACACACACACACACACACACACACACACACACACACACACACACACACACACACACACACACACACACACACACACATATACACACATAAAATAGAAGCTGGGAAATATCCAGTGTTTCAGGTATAATGACCCTGTAGATTGCTACTTTATAGCACGTCGACACATACAGAATGCACACCACACACTGCACACCCCACACACACACACACACGCACACACCAAACACACACACCACACACACACACACGCACACTGCACACTACATACACCAAACACACACACAGCAAACACACACCACACCCGCACCACACACACACACACACAGCAAACACACAAGGTTTGTGCAAACACACACCAAACACACACACACCAAACTCACGCACGCACGCACGCACGCACGCACACACACACACACACACACACACACACACACACACACGAAGCTGGGGAATGTCCAGAGTTACAGATATACAGTAATGACCCTGCAGATGGCTGCTTTGTAGCACGCTGACATATTATTACAGATCACTGTTGTGGATCTCATGGACATTGGCTAGTGGTTGGATACAGGATAATACAGCACTATTGAGGAAGAAATAACAGAGACTACATTTAAAACACAGCCGGGGGCTTCACCACAGACAGACAAGTGGGCAGCCTGCTCATGTTTCATGTAGTAGGACCTGCTGTGAATACTGGGCAGGGACCTTAGAAGATGAGTTACTAATCATTATGGAAACGATACATGCAGAATAATATTGCACTAATAACCGGGTTACCTTTTATTTTGCCAGATAATGAGGGTTGAAGATTGGTTTTCTTCTTTTAATCATTGATTTATATAAGCACCATTATCACCCCTAGTGCTATACAAAGTGAATACAAGAAATGGGAGCATAATACACACAGGTGATGTGCAATGTGAATGAGACAGTGATTTAAACAGCCCTGAACTCAGAACTTCCTCTCTGCTCTAAAACAGAAGCAACAGCATAAGAACATTAAAAGAAAAACATTTCTTTGTTACAGCTGATACAAATCCTGCAATAAATCTGCAGTGTGTCTACTTCCTGCAGCTGAGAGATCAAATTGCAGTTGTGATTAGTCACAGACTAGGGAGAATTAGACAGGCTAAGCTCTCTAAATACATGCAGGGTTCCTTTCTCTGTGTTTTCCTTGTGTCCTGTGCAAGAGTTCAGGTCCACTGTAATACAGGCAGTTGTCCAACAAGTATACAATTAAGAAGAGAGCTCTGTCCTTGTGTGCTGGCAAAGGAGCTTTGCTGCTGGAAGATTGTTGAGGGAGCTGCGCCCCAGAGGCCGGCCGAGAGAGGAGACGGTCACTGTCAGGTGAGTGAATTGTTTTTTTTACAGGTGCATTTTTTTCTGGTGACTGCTGCCCACTTTACGATTATTTTCTGGTGACTGCTGCCCACTTTACGATTATTTTCTGGTGACTGCTGCCCACTTTATGATTATTTTCTGGTGACTGCTGCCCACTTTATGATCATTTTCTGGTGACTGCTGCCCACTTTACGATTATTTTCTGGTGACTGCTGCCCACTTTACGATTATTTTCGGGTGACTGCTACCAACTTTATGATTATTTTCTGGTGACTGCTGCCCACTTTATGATCATTTTCTGGTGACTGCTGCCCACTTTACGATTATTTTCTGGTGACTGCTGCCCACTTTACGATTATTTTCTGGTGACTGCTGCCCACTTTACGATTATTTTCTGGTGACTGCTGCCCACTTTATGATCATTTTCTGGTGACTGCTGCCCACTTTATGATTATTTTCTGGTGACTGCTGCCCACTTTATGATCATTTTCTGGTGACTGCTGCCCACTTTATGATTATTTTCTGGTGACTGCTGCCCACTTTATGATCATTTTCTGGTGACTGCTGCCCACTTTACGATTATTTTCTGGTGACTGCTGCCCACTTTACGAATCATAAATCGCTAGGGTTTGCTAAATAACATAGGACTCACGGTAAGTAATTTCCACTACTGCGTTTCAATTTTTACAAAAGCGTGATTTCGCCACGGAGCGATTATTGTTTGCTAAATAACATAGGAATCGCGTTATGTAATTTCCACTACCGCGATTCGATTTTTCCAAAAGCGCGGAGCGATTATTGCCGCAATTTTGCTATGCTATGCAGTGCATAGCAAAATCGCCAGGGGAAAAAAAAGGACTTTGCTGAATCGCAATCGCTAGCGTTTAGCGCAAACGCTAGCGATTGCTAGTGGAAAAGGGCGCTTAGTGTCAACAAGCCCTCAAAAAGAAAATGGCAATATTCATTAGAATATTTAATTATAATTTTAAGAGGAAACTTTTATTTTTGTGTTTGATTTGTGACAGGTGTCCGTTAACCTCCCTGGCGGTAAGCCCGAGCTGAGCTCGGGCTATGCCGCGCAGGAGGATTTCTCTGCATCTATTGGGGCGATTCGCCCCATTCAAAGTGCTGTGCGCGCAGCCAGCACTTTGCTAGCAGCGCGCACAGCTTGATCGCCGCCGCTCTGCGGCGATCGGCCGCATGCAGCGGCGAAGGAGGGCCCCCCCGCCAGAGCCCTGCACTGCCCGGACCAATGAGTTCCGGGCAGCGCTATGGGCCGGATCGGATGCGCCTGACGTCAGGACGTCGGCTGACGTCCATGATGTCATCCCGATCGTCGCCATGGCGACAGGAGAAGCCAAACAGGGGAACGCGTTATATACGCGCTCCCCTGTTTGCTATTAGTGCCGGCGACGATCGCACTAGAGGGACACATGCGCCCTCTAGTGGTGTTTCATGTAGCTACCACACTGGTAGCTTTACATGAAACAAAAAAAAAAAGATAAAAAAAAAGGATTTTTGCCCATGTGGCAAAAAAAATTAACCGCCAGGGAGGTTAAAGGTAACCTGAGGTAAGAGGTATATGGAGGTTGCCATATTTACTTCCTTTTAACCACTTCAGCCTACTGTGTCAAAAATCGTATGCATCTGAGCAACGTTCACCTCCAATTCATTCACCAATAACTTTATCGCTACTTATCACAATTAATTGATCTATATCTTGTTTTTTCCGCCACTAATTAGGCTTTCTTTAGGCAGTACATTTTGCTAAGAATTATTTTTTTCTAGATCCATTTTAACAGGAAGGTTAGGAAAGAAATGGAAAAAATT